>NW_027507789.1:225690825-226365825 GCF_037356315.1 Lithobates pipiens
CATCTCCCAATGCCACTCCCCATCCCCATCTTAACCACCTACCTTCTTACAACCCAACCCTTTCACTGTGTACCTCTGTACAATCCCCCCCCCCCCCCCCCATTTACAATACCTACCAATCTGCCCACAAGTGCCCCATACACCTTGTCCTCTCTCACCCTTTCTCTATTTATATATTTACCAACTGTACCTATCTGTACCCCCTAAACTACCTTCTCCGATCCCACTGTACCCATCTGTACATACCTTGTACCCTCCAGATAACCCACTCTACCTTCTCCGATCCCAACTGTCTACTGTAGCCATCTACCCCCCCCCCCCCCCCCAAATACACCACCTACCTACTCCCATCCCACCTATCCTGTGTACCCATCTAAACCTCTTCTGTGCCTACCTGTATCCCCAAACACCCCATATACTTTCATCTCACATCTACACAGTCCCCACCCATCTTACCTACTGTACCTCAAGATACACCACTTACCTTCTTCCATCCCACCTCTCCATTGTACACATCTTCCCCCTCCATCCGTACCCACTTGTGTCCCCCGACCTTCCTTCTCCCATCCCTGCATTGCACAAATTTACCCCTCTATCTGTACCTACCTTCATCCCCCCGGGCTCGCCACCTACCTTCATCCCATATTATCTCTCCACTGTACCCATCTACCCTCTGCCCATTAGATACCCCCAGATACCTCAACACAATTAAAGGCCCCCTTCCCCCCCCCCCCCCCCCCCCCCCACCAAACCTCTAACCTAGAAGGTGTTCAGTGTTATCACGGCAACAATTTAGACATCCCTCACATATTACCGATTTCATCCACCACCTCGATCATCTTCTCGATCTCCTCCGGACAGATGTCGGGACAATGGGTGAAGCCGAAGTACAGCAGGACCCACTGACCCAGGAAATGCTGGTCGGTCTTCGGTAAACCGGTGTGATCAATTAATGAGAACGGTCCGCCCAGTAACGGCTTCCCCATAGACCTGGTCCTCTCCTTCTCCATCTCTGAAATGGGGAAATTATTACAGGAAGTTCATTCACAAAATATTATATATATATATATACACACACACACACACAACTGCTAACACCTCCCACTTTTTGTATAAACCAGCCAATAATTACCATAGAGGCGGATATTTCACCCCAGACAGGAGAGCGCCCCCTATCATCTATGGATGTTGAATATATTGCACAGAACTTACTCTCCTCTTTCTCTTTCTTCAAATACTTCATCCCCACCAACACCACTCCACCCAAAGTCACCGTGATCGCCAGAGACTTCCAGGTGACCGGCTACTGGCACAGAAAAAAAAAAAAGGAAAATATCACAAAGTGCAAAACAAATCACATCACCAGAAAAACTGAGCAGCAACACCACAATGTGTTCAAAGATTACAAAACGGGAGCGCAGGCGATGGGCCGACATGCAAGAGCACAGGAGGACGGGGGGGGGGCAGATTCTATGATGGGCGGGATCGTGGCGGCAGGCCGAGGACAGGCAGGATCATGCCAGCAGAAGTTTAAGATAGGCGGCATTACATCAGCGGGGGGAAAAACAGACGGGTGTGTGGCAAAGGGGGTACGTCAGGCTGGCACGAAGGGGGGGACGGGGGGGGGACAACAGGCGGGATCGCGGCGGCAGGCCGAGGACAGGGCAGGCGGGATCGCGGCGGCAGGCCGAGGACAGGACAGGCGGGATCGCGGCGGCAGGCCGAGGACAGGACAGGCGGGATCGCGGCGGCAGGCCGAGGACAGGACAGGCGGGATCGCGGCGGCAGGCCGAGGACAGGACAGGCGGGATCGCGGCGGCAGGCCGAGGACAGGACAGGCGGGATCGCGGCGGCAGGCCGAGGACAGGACAGGCGGGATCGCGGCGGCAGGCCGAGGACAGGACAGGCGGGATCGCGGCGGCAGGCCGAGGACAGGACAGGCGGGATCGCGGCGGCAGGCCGAGGACAGGACAGGCGGGATCGCGGCGGCAGGCCGAGGACAGGACAGGCGGGATCGCGGCGGCAGGCCGAGGACAGGACAGGCGGGATCGCGGCGGCAGGCCGAGGACAGGACAGGCGGGATCGCGCCAGCACAACTTTACGACAGGCAGCATCGCGGCAGTGGAGGGAAAACAGATGGGTGTTTGGCAAAGGGGGGGGGGGGGACGGACACATCAGGCTGTAGCCCGGGGGGGGGGGTGTCTTTGGGAGGACAGGCGGGAGCAGGGGAAGGATAAGAAGGAACGCGGCAGCGCGCAGGGGGGTTGTGAGACGACAGGCACATTTTTCGTGGGGGATGACAGGCGGGATTGTGGCGGCGGGAGGACAGAGACAGACACAGAGACAGACAAACAGAACAAGAACAGACACAGAGACAGACACAGAGACAGACACAGAGACAGAGACAGACACAGAGACAGACACAGACACATTTGTTGCATGCAGGGAACAGACAGAACATTGCCGGCAGTGTGAAATGTGCAGACGGACTTACCCCGAATTTGGAGTGATCCCCCCCATGTCTAGGCGGGGGAGGGGGGAGAGTGCTCAGCAGGCGGGGGCTCCCGGTGGGTTTTGGCCAGATTTTCAGGTGATTGGTGGAGATCTGGAGAGACAAGACAATCCGGTCATCAGTAACATTCACTACAAAATACAGAGTGATCACACGAGGGGGACCCTTCCAATTTGGGGGGGGGGGGGGGGGAAGGGTATAGAGGACGGTCACCCCAGGAACTCGGCACCATTACTGACACAGTGCTAGGGGCATTGCTATGGGGGTGCGGACTGGGCGACACCAACAAGGAAGCAGATGTAGTGGGTGCCGTCGACCCCCCCCTCCCAATAAGTAAAGCGGTAAAAGCGGGTGGCTGCTCAGCTGATGAGCACTCGCAGTAGTGCTGATGTGACAGGGGGAGGCGAGCTGCGGGGCGAGTTGTCAGAATGTTTCCCCTGCTCATCCCCACCCTTTTCTCCTTCAGAAGCACTCTGTATCTGGGTAAAGGAAGGCCCGTAGATGTAGTGTATCTAGATAAAGGAAGGCCCGTAGATGTGGTGTATCTAGATAAAGGAAGGCCCGTAGATGTGGTGTATCTAGATAAAGGAAGGCCCGTAGATGTGGTGTATCTAGATAAAGGAAGGCCCGTAGATGTAGTGTATCTAGATAAAGGAAGGCCCGTAGATGTAGTGTATCTAGATAAAGGAAGGCCCGTAGATGTAGTGTATCTAGATAAAGGAAGGCCCGTAGACGTGGTGTATCTGGATAAAGGAAGGCCCGTAGACGTGGTGTATCTAGGTAAAGGAAGGCCCGTAGACGTGGTGTATCTAGGTAAAGGAAGGCCCGTAGACGTGGTGTATCTGGATAAAGGAAGGCCCGTAGACGTGGTGTATCTGGATAAAGGAAGGCCCGTAGACGTGGTGTATCTAGGTAAAGGAAGGCCCGTAGACGTGGTGTATCTGGATAAAGGAAGGCCCGTAGACGTGGTGTATCTAGATAAAGGAAGGCCCGTAGACGTGGTGGATCTGGATTTTGCAAAAGCATTTGACACAGTTCCCCATAAACGTTTACTGTACAAAATAAGGTGGGTTGGCATGGACCATAGGGGTGAGTACACGGATTGAAAACTGGCTACAAGGGCGAGTTCAGAGGGTGGTATCTAGATAAAGGAAGGCCCGTAGATGTGGTGTACAAGGGCGAGTTCAGAGGGTGGTGATAAATGGGGAGCACTCGGAATGGTCGGGGGTGGGTAGTGGGGTCCCCCAGGGTTCTGTGCTGGGACCAATCCTATTTAATTTGTTCATAAACGACCTGGAGGATGGGGATGGGGGAAACAGTCCAATCTCTGTATTTGCGGACAATACTAAGCTAAGCAGGGCAATAACTTCTCCGCAGGATGTGGAAACCTTCCAAGAAGATCTGAACAAATGAATGGGGGGAGGGGCAACTACATGGCAAATGAGGATCAATGTAGAAAAATGTAAAATAATGCATTTGGGTGGCAAAAATCTGAATGCAATCTATAGACTGGGGGGAGGGGAACCTCTGGGGGGGGATCTAGGATGGAGAAGGACCTGGGGGTCCTAGTAGATGATGGGCTCAGCAATGCCAAGCTGCTGCTAACAAAGCAAACAGAATATCGGCATTAAAAAGGGATCAACTCCAGAGATAAAAGGATAATTCTCCCCTCTACAAGACTCTGGTCCGGCCGCACCTGGAGTATACTGTCCAGTTCTGGGCACCAGTCCTCAGGAAGGATGTACTGGAAATGGAGCGACTACAAAGAAGATACTATAGGGGAGTAGGAAGGTAGAGGTAAGGTGGCAGGTACTATGGGGTAGGAAGGTACAGTGAAGGAGGCAAGTACTATGGGGGTAAGAAGGAAAAGCGAGGAAGGACGGTATTTGGTGTCTCATCCCCCCAGCAAGGTACAGATAAGAAGGTTCTATAAGGAATAGGTAGGTACTATGGGGAAAAATCAGTACCATGGGGGGGGGGGGGGGGGGGGGGTAGGTATTTGAGGTTTCTTAACCTCCAGCAGGAAAACTATTGGGAAGAGAGAGGGGAGGTAGGTACATGGGGGGGGGGGTCTCTCACCCTGCAGCAGAGGCTACAGTGCGGTAGGTGGGTATGTGGAACCTCATCCAATTCAGCAGGTACAGGTAGGTGGGTATGCGGGGTAGTTAGGTATGTACACATAAGGAGGGATTCGGGGTCTCCAAACCCTCCAGCAGAGGACACTGTGGGGTCGGTAATTATAAGGGGTAGGTAAGTGGGTACATCAGTACAGTGGAAGTGATATATGTAGTATAGGGAGAGGGAGGTAGGTGGGTATGAGGGGTTGGTAAAGATAATTAAATTCTATAGGGGGTAGGTACGGCGGTATAGGTAGGTACCATGGAGGGTAGATAGGTACTTGATGTCTCTTCACCAGCAAGGAATATATTGGGGGAAGAGGTAGGTACATGGGGGGTCTCTAACCCTCCAGCAGAGGGCACTATGGGGGGTAGGTGGGTAAGTACAGGGGGGGAGGCATTTGGGGTCTCTCTTCCTCCAGCAGAGGACACTGTTGTGGGTAGGTATAGTGGATAATTGGATAAGGGGGTGTCTCACCCTCTAGCAGGGTACAGGGCGGTAGGTAGGGACAGTGGAATAGGTAGGTGGTCTCACCCTCCAGCAGCACACAGCTCCTCCTCCTCCCCCCGCTCCCCAAGCTCGGAGCACCACTGACAGCCGGGCCGCCATCTTTACTTTGCCCTCCAAACCCGCACATGGATGGCACTTCCGGTGTACAGCACCTTTCTCCCTCCGCCGGGAACCACGACCCCGGCTGTATGGTTCCGCCCCTCCATGTGACCAGCAGAGAGGAGACTCCTCCATACACAGCTGTGTGCAGCATTACCCCCCTCCAGATCTCCTCTCCTCTCAGTACTACTGACTACATGTGACCACCAATCACCTCCAGACATTCCTTGGCAGCTGAGCTTGCACTTCTTTGCCTTATTGTTCAAAGATCCCTACGGCAGCTATACTCATTCCTGATTGGTGAGGATCTCCTCACTCCCATCCAATGTCTGTCCAGTGAACCCTCTCCCCATGTCACAACCACAGACAGCAGGAAGGGGTCATGTATAAGGGGCACTCCGCTCTCATAATAATAATAATAGAAATATTGTATGAATGTTATTATAAATTGTCTGCAGCCGCTGTCATCTTCTGTACAATGCAATATGGCCGCCTGAGGGGAGGGGGGCCCTGTACAGAGATCTTATATAGACCCTGCCCCCCCAGAAATGTCATCTCTGGCTTGTGTGTGATTGGCTGACCGATTTTCCCAGAAGTCAGATTTTGGGCATCCCCTGCAACACAAATGTAATTTTCAAGGGAAATCACATCTAAAAGGCGACACAGACCCTGCCACTTTCCTCATTAGAGCCCTGCAGGTGCAGCAGCTGATTGATAATTATAAAACCGCTCCCATTCACAGTCACTCTACACACGGACACAGAGAAACAAACTGCGAGTTCTTCACAATCACAAAAGGGAGAATTCTGCTACAAAGTTACAATCCCTGCAATGTAGAGAGATCACCCAGAGAGGGGGAGGGGTTCTTCTCTGTAAAAGTGGAGTTATTCTCTAACCCTAATATAATACACAGAGCCAATGGAACGCCCCCCCCCCCCCCCTATGGTTGCCAGTGTCTCTCAGGCTTACCGTTTCCATTGGTTCCCCCGACCCCCATCATTGGGAATACGGAACCCCCCACAGTCTGTGGATTGGAAAGAAACTACAGCTGCACTTCCTAAATCAGGCCACTAGATGGCGGCACAACACAAACTAGAGCTGGGTGGGGGATGGGAACTAACCTCATTTAAAGAATAGTTGAGGGAAAGGTCACAACAGAAACTGGGAGTATATGCCAAGCATTTGAAGGATATTATAAAAACCTATATACTGCACAGAAAGTGGGGATGGATGAGCAAATGGAAACATTTTTAGGTCAATTAGAGGTACCATGTTTGAAACAAGAAGAAAGAGAGGAACTGGAAGCCCCAATAACTTTGAAAGAACTTCAGGAAGCAGTTGCGAGTATGCCAAACCAGAAATCGCCTGGTCCGGATGGACTACCGATTGAAGTCTATAAAAATTTTGGCGAGATACTGCTTCCTGAACTCCTGGAGATGTTAAGAGGAGCATATGGGGAGGGTAAATTGCCTCCATCAATGATGGAGGCGGTTATAACCCTGTTGTACAAGGAAGGGAAGGACGCCTTAGATGTTGCAGCGTATAGGCCAATCTCTCTCCTGTGTACCGATACAAAGATACTGGCCAAGGTATTAGCGATTAGGCTTAATCGAGTTATAGCAAGATTAGTCCATATGGACCAAACAGGGTTTATAGCCAACAGATCAACGAGTATAAATATTAGAAGAGCCTTTTTGAATTTGCAGGTCCCAATGGATAACGATACTCCGGGTGCAGTAGTGGCATTGGATGTAAGGAAAGCATTTGATAGCGTAGAATGGGGATATATATGGAAAGTTTTGGAGAAATTTGGCCTGGGTCCTTCCTTCATAGGATGGATTAGGATGCTATATGACAAACCTAGTGCAAGACTAAAAATTAATAATGAGTTATCCGGGAAAATAGAGCTGGGGAGAGGGACGAGGCAGGGGTGCCCATTATCACCCCTGCTCTTTGCATTGGCCATAGAGCCCTTGGCATGTGCAATTAGAGCAAACCGGGAGATAGTCGGTTTCGTAAGAAAAACTGGAGAGGAAAAAATCTCACTTTATGCAGACGATATCCTATTGTTTCTGGGGGATGTGAGGTACTCATTACCAAGGGCAGTGGGACTGGTGCAAGGGTTTGGAGGCTTCACAGGGCTGGAGATAAATTGGGAAAAATCGGAATGTCTTCCTTTGGACCCAATCGGTCAGCAAACGGCCCTGGGAACCCCCCAAATGCCAATAGTGGATAAGTTGAAATATCTGGGAGTTACCTTATCAAGGGATCCTAAGCAATATATAAGTCATAACTTAGTCCCATTATTGACTAAGTTTAAACAAAAAATTGCTATATGGAAACGAATGCCTCTCTCGGTGGCTGGCAGATGCAATCTGATAAAAATGATATGGATGCCCCAACTTTTGTATATATTACATAATGCCCCAATATGGATTAACAAAAGTTGGTTTAATAAAATCGAGATGTTGTTTAGGGAGTTAATATGGAGGGGAGGGCAGGCCAGATTGAGATTGCGGATGCTCCAGCTACCGGGAGAGGAAGGAGGATTCGCGGTCCCGTATCCGGAGTGCTATTTTTGGGCGTCCCAATTACAACAGCTAGGGGGGATTGATGAGATGAACGGAGGAACCCCAAATGGGAGATTAGTATTAACAGGCTCCCCACATAGCACGCTGATTGAGACCTTGGAAGCGGACTCATTCCAGTGTAGATGCCCTACAGTAAAAATGATGTTAAAGCTATGGGATATAGTTAAAAAAAAAATGGGATATAGTGAAATAACAAAGTATACGCCTCTCTGGAACAATAAGAAGCTACAGGAAATATGGCGGGTTGGAAAAATTGTAGATTGGGAAAAATGTGGTATTGTAAGGATTAGCCATTTATATGGCGGCAGGGGTATTAAATCTTTCGATCAGCTGCAAAAAGAATTTAAGATATCACAAAACTCATTTTATGCCTATATACAAGTGAGGCACGCTTTAAAGACCCAGTTTGGAAACTTGTTATTAACATGGGAAGAACTGCCCTTGTTATACCCAGTAGCACAAGCAGGACCAACAAAAGGATTAATATCTAAATTCTATGCCCAGTTGGGTGAACAGATTAATAGTGAGAGGAAAGGGAGGGTCGAGAAGGAGAAATGGGAGCAAGACTTAGGTAATATAACTCGAGTACAATGGAAAAATATCCTAGCGGCATGCCCAAAGGTCTCGGTCTCTCCTCCTCAGAGGATTTCCCACTTGATGCTAATTAATAGAGCATACTATACTCCCCAGAAATTATTCAAATTTGGTAAGAGAACAGATGACTGTTGCCCCAGGTGTGGGGGGTCAGGGAATTTAATGCACATGCTCTGGAAATGTCCCAAATTATTTAGATACTGGGAAGGAGTGGTAAAGATAATAAGTAGGGCCTTTGGGACGGCAATAGAATTAAATCCCATAGTGTGTATCTTAGGTTATAGAAAGGAGGAAGTAGAGAGAAAAGGAGTAACAACAGTAATCCTAAGATGTTTATTTCAAGCCAGAAGGATGATAGCTAGGAGATGGCAATCAAAGCTAGCCCCCACAGTAGAGGATTGGATAAGTGCGGTAAATGAATATCTATGTAAGGAGAGAGCAGTATATGCAAAACGAAATAACCTAAAAGAGTTTAATAGGAACTGGCGAGAGTGGATAGAAGAGATGCATACCCCAGTTTAAACCATGACAGGAAAGGGAAGAAGGGAGGGGGAGGGGGGACGGGTAATGGGAAGGAGTAGGGTAGTGTACATTAAAAGGTATGGGAATCATCATAATACATTTATGATACACCGTAGAATAAAAGCACAAATATATATATATAGGAGGGGAGGGGAGGGGGGGGTGGTGTTGATAGAAAGGGTGGGAGGGAGGGGAGGGGTTATATTAGTAGGAAAAAAGTAGGAAGTGCAAAAATAGTTGAGGAAGGATAAGGGGGGTTATGGTATGGTCTAGATATTGTTTTTTTTTCTTGTCTGTTAATTATATGTGATGTATGGATGTATTTTCATATCCCCCGTCCCTTCCTAGAACTTTAAAACTCAGACTCCGGAATGGAAGGAAGATGTATTTGAATCCTGGCAATGTAATTTTAAAATGTGGTCTGTATAATGTGAAAATTTAATAAAGATTAATAGTAAAAAAAAAACTCATTTAAAGGCACAGTCCACCGTTTTTGCAAAAAATGTAACAAATGAAGTCCCACAAATGGAGTCTAAAAAGAAACATTGCTGTTATCTTGGTGTTCAAGCCTGCAGAGCATCGCTCCCATGATCAGTATGTAAAGCCAAGGCTCCGGCATTTCCGCCATCTCTGGGCCGGCGTGTTCAGCAATGGAAATGAAAGCTGAGAGAGGGAAAAATTAGTGACAATTCTGCAAAGAAACCAATCAGCTTCCAGGTTTTTTTTTTTTGGCCCCCCCTTCCTGCCCAAGACAATTTTCAGCTTTCAGCGCTGGGGCACTTTGAATGACAATTACACGGTCAGACAACATCGTACACAGAGGACACTTTTATCATTTTCTTCCCACAAATAGAGATTTCTTTTGGTGAGATTTCATCACCTCTGCGGTTTCTTTTTGTTTTATTTTTTTATTTTTCTAAACAATAAAAAAAAGGACCTAAAATTTTGGAACAAATAAAATAAGTTTTTCTTTGTTTCTGTTATAAAATGTTGTAAATAAGTAATTTTTCAACTTCAGTGACGGACACTGATGAGGTGGCACTGAGGGGCACCGATAGGTACTTAAGGGTGATACCAATGGTCACTCATAGGTGGCACTGAAAGGCTGAACCTGGTAGGTACTTATGGGTGGCACTGATAGACAGCACTGATAGGCAACACTGATGAGGTGGCACCGACGGGCACTGATAGGCAACTCTGATGGGTACTGATAGGCCGCACTGATAGACAGCACTAATGGGCACTGATAAGATGGCAATGAAGGGCACTGATGAGGTGGCAGCAATGAGGTGGCACTCAGGGGCGCTGATAGGCAGCACTGATAGGTACTTATGGGTGGCACCAATGGGCACTCATCGGTGGCACTGAAAGGCTGAACCTGATAGGTACTTATGGATGGCACTGATGGGCACTGATGAGGTGGCACCAGTGAGGTGGCACTGAGGGGCACTGATAGGTGACACTGATGGGTACTGATAGGCTGCACTGATAGACGGTATTAAAGGGCACTGATAAGGCTGCACTGATGAGGTGGCACTGATAGGCGGCACTGATGGGCACTGAAAGGCTGCACTGATGGGTACTTATGGGTGGCTCTGATTGGTGGCACTGATGGGCACTGATGAGGTGACACCAATGAGATGGCACTGAGGGGCACTGATGGGCACTGAAAGGCTGCACTGATGGTTACTTATGGGTGGCAAAGATAGGCAGCACTGATGGGCACTCATAGATGGCACTTATGGGCACTGATAGGCGACACTAATAGGCACTGAAAGGCTGCACTGATGAATACTGATAGGCAGCACTGATGGGGACTGATAGGTGGCACTGGCAGGCATTGATGGGCACTGATTGGCGTCATGTCTGGATAATGACTGGCATTCCTGATAGCCATCCATGATCAGCATCCCTAGTGGTCCTGGGTGGGCATCTTCGGGGTGGGTGCTGATAATCAATCAGTGCCATCCTTTACTCACATCTGTCAGACACGAGTGAGGAAAAGCCGATAAAAGACTTCCTGTTTACACCGTGATCAGCTGTGATTGGACACGGCCGCTCACATGGTAAAGAGCCTCCGTCAGAGACTCTTTGCCGAGATCCGTGTTGCGGTGTGTCAGACTGACACGGCGCTCCACCGATCCACCAGAGCGCGCGCGCCGGCTGTTATCCGGAAAGAAGTCCTATGACGCCCGGTCAGGATAACGGAAGCACAGCCCGGCCCTCATTTTGCTATAGGCCGGGCAGGAAGCGGTTAAATACGCTGAGGTTAGAAGCTGATTGGTTTCTCTGCAGAAGTGTGACTAATGCCGCGTACACACAACCCGACTTTTCTACCGACTAAGTCCGATGGCCTTCCTGACAGACTTTTGGCGGAGGTCCGACGGACTTTCTGAAATAAACGGACTTGGCCACACACAACCGGACTAAGTGCGTTCGTTTTGAACGTGATGACGTAAGACGGGACTAAACAAGGAAGTTCAATAGCCAGTAGCCAATAGCTGCCCCTTGCATCATATTTGGTCCGTCGGACCAGCACACAGACGAACGGTTTTCACGATTTTTAGTCCGTCGATAGATTTGAAACATGGTCTATTGCTAGGTCCGCTGGACTTTTTGGGGGAAAAAAGTCCACTGAAGCCCACACACGATCAAATTGTCCGATGGATTCCGGTCTGCCGGACCAAGTCTGCCGGAAAGTCCGATCGCGTGTACGCGGCATAATTTTACCCTCTCTAGCTTCAGTAACTAAACCCCAATGTGACAAAGTGGAGCTTCTTTTAGGACAAAGAGGGATTTATTTTGTCGATATTGTTTTGCAAATATATATATATATTTTTTTTTTATGCAATCTATATAAAAAAAAAATGATAAAAATCCTAAAAAAAAAAAAAATACTTTTTATACTTTGATCAATATGTAAAAAAAAAAAAGTGTAACTGTAGATAAAAAGTTTACATTTTATTTTATAATTTGTTTTGTTTAAAATTTAATTTATAATTCTAGTACAAAGCCCTGAAAAGTTACTTACAAATGAAGTAGGATTGTTTTTTCCAATTTTGAATTTTTTTGTTAATATGACAAATATAATATATAATAATAATAATAACAATAATAATAATAAGTAATACAAATAATAATAATAAGTAATACAAATAATAATAAGTAATAATAATAATAATAACAACAATAATAATAATAAGTAATAACAATAATAATAATAAGTAATAACAATAATAATAATAACAATAATAATAAGTATAATAATAATAACAATAATAATAATCAGTAATAAAAATAATAATAATGATAAAAAACAAACAAAAAAAAAAAAGTTTGAATACTAATGGTTAGAAAAGTAGAAAGGGGCAAAAAGAAAACTCAGCAAAATAATAGCTAAGGGGAGAAGGGGAAGAAGGGGTTACTTCACTGATTAGGGTTAAAGTAAGAAATAATAAGTGTTAAATTGGAAAACATTTTATTTAGTAAAAACATTTTTCTACTTGCTTTATCTGTTTATTTGCAGATAGAGGATCATCCTTTCGATCGGCAGATGAGATGAGAAGTCCGGGGCTCGGGGTATTCTCAGGCGACAGGTGACCACAGACCTGGCTGTGAAGGGAGACCGGGGCGCCACATCTGCATGGAGGGCACACCTTTCAGAGAGACCCAGTGATCTGGATGAAAAGGGTGTCACTGGACAGGCACTAACGGCAGAAGAAGGACTCTAGGACCCAACATCTATCAGGGCACCAACGGCAGTTGAAGGACTCTAGGACCCAGCATCTGTCAGGGCACTAATGGCAGAAGAAGGACTCTAGGACCCAGCATCTGTCAGGGCACTAATGGCAGAAGAAGGACTCTAGGACCCAACATCTGTCAGGGCACCAACGGCAGTTGAAGGACTCTAGGACCCAACATCTGTCAGGGCACTAATGGCAGAAGAAGGACTCTAGGACCCAGCATCTGTCAGGGCACTAATGGCAGAAGAAGGACTCTAGGACCCAACATCTGTCAGGGCACCAACGGCAGTTGAAGGACTCTAGGACCCAGCATCTGTCAGGGCACTAATGGCAGAAGAAGGACTCTAGGACCCAACATCTGTCAGGGCACTAATGGCAGAAGAAGGACTCTAGGACCCAACATCTGTCAGGGCACTAACGGCAGAAGAAGGACTCTAGGACCCAACATCTGTCAGGGCACTAACTGCAGTTGAAGGACTCTAGGACCCAACATCTGTCAGGGCACCAACGGCACTTGAAGGACTCTAGGACCCAGCATCTGTCAGGGCACCAACGGCAGTTGAAGGACTCTAGGACCCAGCATCTGTCAGGGCACCAACTGCAGTTGAAGGACTCTAGGACCCAACATCTGTCAGGGCACCAACGGCACTTGAAGGACTCTAGGACCCAGCATCTGTCAGGGCACCAACGGCAGTTGAAGGACTCTAGGACCCAACATCTGTCAGGGCACTAACGGCAGAAGAAGGACTCTAGGACGAAGCATCTGTCAGGGCACCAAGGGCAGGAGAAGGACTGTAGGACCCAACATCTGTCAGGGCACTAACGGCAGAAGAAGGATTCTAGGACCCAACATCTGTCAGGGCACTAACGGCAGAAGAAGGACTCTAGGACCCAGCATCTGTCAGAACGTGATGACGTAATTTCGTTACGATGGGACTACGTTCAGGCTAGTAGCCAATAGCTTTGACCAGTGCAGGAGAAGGACTCTAGGACCCAACATCTCCACCAGCACTTCTCGGCTTCCTTTATAAGGAAGCCTGTCAGTGGTTGAAGTTGCTGATTGATATTCAGCTTGTTACCTGTGTTTTCTTGCTCCTGTGATCCTTAGTTTCTGACCCGGCTTGTTCCTGACTAGTGATGGACAAACTTCCGACGGGACATTTCGCAAAACGTGATCCGTGAACGTGCCCAAATGTTTGCGAACCGCAAAGTTAGCGGCGGACCCCATTCACTTTTATGGCAGACGAACCTTAAAAACCTCCAGGTCATATTTTCAGCCACAAAATATTTACTAGATGTGCACACATAGTCCCACCACATGGACACTGACACAACACATGTATGAAGTGAATCTGGGATCAACAACTACAAGCATTCTTTTTTTATCTGTGAAAATTTTGTCAATTCAGGACTCAGGAGCGCATGAAGGCAATGGAGGAGGGGAAAGGTCAGGGCAGGCTATGAAGATGGTGCAGGAGATGATCAGTGCCACAGTCATGGCAACGCAGTCCTGTGCCAGTGTCCCAGTGTGCCAACCTGTGCTTGAGCCCCTCCCTCTGCCCGGCCCTTACCCCCACCTATGCAGGGCTCCACTGCGGTGGTTCAGAGGTGCCAGTACAGTGCTGATCCTCAGCCATGGTGCTGGCACTGCCTGCTGATTGACTTCTCCGCTGCTATCTCCCTCACTGTCTGACACCAGCACTGAGATAGAGACTGAGCACTGACACCAGCGCCGTGATAGAGTGCATTGACACCAGCACTGTGATAGAGAGCACTGACACCAGCACCGAGATAGAGAGCACTGACACCAGCACCGAGATAGAGAGCATTGACACCAGCACCGAGATAGAGGGCACTGACACCAGCACCGAGATAGAGAGCACTGACACCAGCACCATGATAGAGAGCACTGACACCAGCACCATGATAGAGAGCACTGACACCAGCACCGTGATAGAGAGCACTGACACCAGCACCGTGATAGAGAGCACTGACACCAGCACCGAGATAGAGAGCACTGACACCAGCACCGTGATAGAGAGCACTGACACCAGCACTGCGATAGAGAGCGCTGACACCAGCACCGAGATAGAGAGCACTGACACCAGCACCGAAATAGAGAGCACTGACACCAGCACCGAAATAGAGAGCACTGACACCAGCACAGAGATAGAGAGCACTGACACCAGCACCGCAATAGAGAGCACTGACACCAGCACCGCGATAGAGAGCACTGACACCAGCACCGCGATAGAGAGCACTGACACTAGCACCAGCACCGAGATAGAGAGCACTGACACTAGCACTGTGATAGAGAGCACTGACACCAGCACCAGCATCGAGATAGAGCGCCTCTTCCTCTGCCTGTCATTTTTTAAATGACCCTGTGACAAAAGTCTCTAAAGAAGTGCAGTATGTATGTGGAAGAAGGTATATAACACCCCGCTTCAGTCGTGCGTTTTGGGTCTATCACACCAGTTATAATACTTTTTTTTTAAATTGCGTTTGTCACTCTTTGTAGTATCGCTGCAGAACCGCTCAGCAGTCACAATGCTGCACAGTGGAAATGCACTATACTATCCTTTCTATATGTGCAAGTATTTTATACGTGTATTACACCCCTATATACTGCACACCAAATAATAGTACACCTATGCCAGTCCTTAAAAGGACCTTTGTGGACCTAATAGCAGCTAGCTAGTGAATTGCAGACTGTCCCTGCTCCAAACAGCAAACTGTCCCTCCCTACACTGAGAAAAGACAGCTGCAGAATTGGTCGGTCAGCACTGCAGTGCACTATAACATGCTTTCTATATTTGAAAGAAAGTATATTATAAGTGTATTACAACCCTATATACTGTACACCTATACCAGTCCTTAAAAGCACAGAACAGCCTGCTGGGAGAAGAGATACAAAAGGTGGGTGAGGCCAGTTTCCAGCCTCTCTAGACGACGTTCTGAAACTGCCAGCAGGTGGTTTGTGTGACGGGGAGTGAGAATCTGTGGCCTATGCAGCTGAGAGCTGGATCGCCAGCCACAGCGGAGCCCCAGAATACAGCATCGCTATCGCAGCAGAGCGGATCGGTCTGCAGTAGAGCCCCAGAAGACAGCATCGCTATCGCAGCAGAGCGGATCGGTCTGAGCTCCAGATCGCCATGGTATACCTGCATACCTGCATTCCAGTCCACCGGGAGTTGCCGCGGGGCGGCGCCATTTCCACCGGACACAGACATCAGGGAATTCCGCCTGGGGCCCTTCATCCATCTGATGGTCCTGGTGGTGAGCGGGCAACAGCCCATACTGTTAGTGATAACAGTATTGCTGCTGAGTTGTTCTCTTACAGACTGGCTGTTCCACGGATGTCAATCTACTCTTTCACAGACATCTCATTGCAGGCGCTTGGGATCTATTCTTCCCCATTGCAGGAGTCAGTACTGTAGCCAACTTTCCATTACACTTAACCACTTCAGCCCCCGGACCATTTGGCTGGACAAAGACCAGAGCACATTTTGCGATTCGGCGCTGCGTCGCTTTAACTGACAATTGCACGGTCGTGCAATGTGACTCCCAGACAAAATAACGTCCTTTTTCCGCCACAAATAGAGCTTTCTTTTGGTGGTATTTGATCACCTCCTGCGGTTTTTATTTTTTGCGCTATAAACAAAAATAGAGCGACAATTTTGAAAAAAAAAAAACGCATTATCTTTTACTTTTTGCTATAATAAATGTCCCCCAAAAATATATAAAAAAACATATTTTTTTCGTCAGTTTCAGCCGATACGTATTCTTCTACATATTTTTGGTTAAAAAAAAATCGCAATAAGCGTTTATTGATTGGTTTGCGCAAAAGTTTTAGCGTCTACAAAATAGGGGATAGATTTATGGCAAGCGGTTAAAGAGGAACACTCACGTGCGCTAATACTTCTTCGATCAAAGCTTCGATTAGTTCATCCTGCTTTCATTCTTCTGTGTTTCCTTTACTTTGGAATACAAATCACACTGCAGTATAAACTATCGGCTAGCTGAAGATATCCGGAAGTGAAAGAACATTTTAACTTTGTTACTCATCATTATTCTGCATTTTATTACTAGATCATTGAACTACACCCTGGGGGGGAGCCAATTTGCAGTATAGCATTCAGTTTACCGTATATACTCGAGTATAAGCCGAGTTTGCGGATATTTTTCTGCACGGCACGTTTTTTGTCTTGCAGAACATATTCATTCACTACTAGACAAGCTGGTCAGACCTAGACTAAATGTTAGGACTTTTTAATATGGCCGCGACGGTGTTTCTACGCGACTCACGTCATGCGCATTACCTCTATGCATTGTTAAACAAGTCCTGTCAGTTACAGATTACTGTTTAGGACTTTCCAAAATGGCCGCGATGGCGTCCTTACGTAACTTGCGTCATGCGCAACGCGGTGACGCGGCCCGTGCATGCGCACGAACCTATTTTGATTCCAAGGGAAGACTGGGCAGCCCTTCCCCTTTCTCCGCCTGCAGCTCGGCGGTGACGTCAGACGCCGCCGAGCTGGAGAGGCTTAAACTCCTCCATCTCAATCAGTTGCCTCCTGGCAATTGACGAGACTGGATGTCCTCAGTACCCTCTGAAATTCCTCATACTAAAAAGGTAGGCTATTATACAACACATGCCACCGCTCTATCTCTATAACTGCCTGAGTCAGACCCTGCTGGGGATTTCTGTATGGCGCATTCCATTCATACTTTTTTTACTGCTTTTCTTTTCTTTTTTAGTACCAACATGAATTTTCAACAAAAAATGCTTTAGTCTGCGGACCATCCTGACACACAATCTACTACTTCCACAATTTTTGTGTTAGTTTTATTGATTCAATTAACCTATTCAGGTAACTATTCATTGTTTTTCTCCATTGAATTATCTACTTCATTTTCTTTACAAACTCCCTTTCAAATTTCTCTGTTTTTTTTACCTTCGGCCAGAGACTTTCTCATTTACCACCACTTATCATTTATCCCTCTCTACAGACCCAAACGGCGACATATTTTCTTGATTTTGATTATGAGCCAGTTTAGGCTTATATCCCAATCTTAACTGATTTTCCAATGATACCATGTGAATTCACTATTGATGCAGGAAGTTCTGGCGACTTTGGTGAGATATTATTATGTACTATTGTACTATATGCACTAGTATTATGTACTTTGTATTTATATCTAATCTATAATTACAACTGAATCTAACATATGTATTTACTAAATGTCGATATTACATCATAACATTTTATCTCATTCTCTTCCATAGACCAACTCAATTTTTGTACTCTAGAGATGTTTATTTAATTCTATTGATTTATTCTAACATTCATGGTATACCTTTATTATTTTAGTGTTAATTTACTGGCTGCTCCATATTTTCCTGAAGAAGCCCCAATTGGGCGAAACATGTTGAAAAATCGCAGCTTTTCTCTTTTCTTGTACGGATAAAAGTCGGGTAATCCTGAAACGCTTTTCTACGCCTTAAAGCGGAGGTCCACCCTAAAGTGGACCTCCGCTCATCGGAACCCTCCCCCCCCTCCGGCGCCACAATTGGCACCTTTCAGGGGGGAGGGGGGTGCAGATACCTGTACAGTACAGGTATTCTGCACCCACTTCCGGGATAGCTCTCTGCGGAAAGGGGCGTGGATTACGCCCCTTTCCGCAAGTGCCCCGCTGCCTGCTGGGAAACACACAGATCCCAGAGGCAGCGGGGACCGTCCTTATTGCGCAGCGCGATTCGCGCATGCGCAGTAGGGAACCGGGAAATGAAGCCGAAAGGCTCCATTTCCTGATTCCCATACCCAAGATGGCGGCGGCAGCACCCCGACAGACGATCTAGAGATCGGCTTCGGGTGTCGACATCGCGGGCGCGCTGGGCGGGTAAGTGTCACTATTTTAAAAGTCAGCAGCTGCAGTATTTGTAGCTGCTGGCTTTTAAAAAAAAAAAAAAAAACGTGGAGTCCCGGCGGACTCCCGCTTTAATGGGCAAAACTGTTTTTATGAATGTTTAAGTTATATTACTGTTTTGTATAATATGAATAAAATTATATTATTTTATCTATTTCTTTGTTAATTTTGTGATCTGATACCCTGAAAGTCCCAGGGGTTGGTGATTCCCCAGCCCCTTTTTTGGCCCCCCACTTTCTCTCCTATATATTGAATCAATCGCATGTCACTAGCAACGATTAATCAAAAAGCCAAACAATATAACGACAGTTCATCCTAATTGTAGTCCTTTCCATTCCGCCCGTAAGAACCCGAAAGTGCTCCGTCATATCTGCCCCATTGTCTGATGTGCTGGCAATGTTTAACGATGGATCATACAGGAAATAAAAAGAAAGCAATACTGAAAAAAAAAAAATTTTTATTTTATTTTACGATATCCATGTACAACCATACTCAACAATAACAAAAAATAAATAAAGATGGTACAGAAATGTATATTATTTATTGTTAAAGGTATTCGAGTGGCTGCTCTGGTGTCCCTGCTATCTAGCAAACAAGGACACAATGTATAGAGATGTATAGAGATGTATAGAGATGTATAGAGATGTATAGAGATGTATTTAGGTAATAAAATTGACAGTTTACAAAATAGATACAAAAATATATAGAAATTGTTTCTTCACATGTTTGCCCTCCATAAAAAAACACCCACAAATGTATTTCTTTTAAACATTTGTGTGCCCCCTCCTCTTCCCTAAAAAAAAAAAAAAAAACCTTCATGACTTTTATAAATGTAGAGAAACTAAATATAAGAAATATAAACACTTTCGCTACTCTTTATAAAAAATAAAAAAATTGCCTAGCCATGCACCCAGCAAATTTACACGAACGCTCATTCCATGTAAAGTGGGCAGAAACGAATGCCCTTTTGGCTATTTTCTCTCTTCGTAACCAATGTTCTTTTATTGTGGCAAGCAGTTCAATACCGCAATATGGCCAATAGATGGAGCTAAAATTTGCAACAAGAGATACACCGAAACAATTCTAGCCACTTCAGCCTCAGGAAGGTTTTACCCCCGCCCCCCGCCCCTTCCTTACCCGGCCATTTTTTGCGATACGGCACCGTGCTGTTTCAACTAACAATTGCGCGGCCGCGTGACGTTGTATCCAAATAAAAACAAACAAAAAAACTATTTTGAAAAAAAAAAAAAACAATGTTTTTTACTTTCTGCTATAAAACATCCAAAAAAAAAGTAAAAAAAATCTAATATCTAATAATAAATAAAATTGATGTCCTTTTTTCCCCCCATAAATAGAACTTTTTTTTTTTTGGTGGCATTTGATCACTTCTGCGGTTTTTATTTTTTTTTGTGCTATAAACAAAAAAACTATTTTGAAAAAAAACAATGTTTTTTACTTTCTGCTATAAAACATCCAAAAAAAAAAAGTAAAAAAAATCTAATATCTAATAATAAATAAAATTGATGTCCTTTTTTCCCCCCATAAATAGAACTTTTTTTTTTTTGGTGGCATTTGATCACTTCTGCGGTTTTTATTTTTTTTTGTGCTATAAACAAAAAAACTATTTTGAAAAAAAACAATGTTTTTTACTTTCTGCTATAAAACATCCAAAAAAAAAAAAGTAAAAAAAATCTAATATCTAATAATAAATAAAATTGATGTCCTTTTTTCCCCCCCATAAATAGAGCTTTTTTTCTTTTTCTTGGTGGCATTTGATCACTTCTGCAGTTTTTATTTTTTTTTGTGCTATAAACAAAAAAACTATTTTGAAAAAAAAACAATGTTTTTTACTTTCTGCTATAAAACATCCAAAAAAAAGTAAAAAAAAAATCTAATATCTAATAATAAATAAAATTGATGTCCTTTTTCCCCCCCATAAATAGAGCTTTTTTTTTGGTGGCATTTGATCACTTCTGCGGTTTTTATTTTTTTTGTGCTATAAACAAAAAAACTATTTTGAAAAAAAAAAATGTTTTTTACTTTCTGCTATAAAACATCCAAAAAAAAAAGTAAAAAAAATCTAATATCTAATAATAAATAAAATTGATGTCCTTTTTTCCCCCCCATAAATAGAGCTTTTTTTTTTTTTTTGGTGGCATTTGATCACTTCTGCGGTTTTTATTTTTTTTTGTGCTATAAACAAAAAAACTATTTTGAAAAAAAAAAAAAACAATGTTTTTTACTTTCTGCTATAAAACATCCAAAAAAAAAGTAAAAAAAAAAAAATCAAATTTCTTCTTCAGTTTTGGCCAATATGTATTCTGTTAGCTATTTTTTGTTAAAAAAAAAAAAAAAAAATCCCAATAAGCGTAAAGTGATTGGTTTGCACAAAAGTTATAGTGTCTAGAAACTATGGGATAGATTTATGGACTTTTTATTTATTTTACTAGTAATGGCGGCGATCAGCGATTTTTAGCCGGACAGCGACATTGCGGCGGACAAATCGGACACCAAGTGACACTTTTTGGGGACCACTGACACCAATAGTGATCAGTGCTAAAAAAAAAAAGCACTGTCACTGTACTAATGACACTGGCAAGAAAGGGGTTAACATCAGGGTCAATCAAAGGGTCAAATGTGTTCCCTGGGAGTGCTTTCTAATTGTGTGGGGGAGGTGCTTTGACTGGGGGGGGGGGAGACGGAGATCCATGTTCTTGCTTAGCAGAAACACAAGAGCTCCATCTTCCCCTCTGACAGAACTGTAATCTGCCTTGTTTACATAGGCAGACCGCCGTTCTGTCTGCCTCGGCAGCAACCCTCTCCAATCTCAGCAGGAGCGGGTCCCCAGCGGTGCACACGCCCCAGACGTGATGAAATAAATCACTTACAGGTACGTGATTTTGCGCTTTGCCGCAGTATATGTATGTGGGGCGGTCCTTAAGCGACTAGACAACACTGGAGGGAATTAGCAGATAAATGTAACCAATGGTAATGGTGATAGATAAATTTAACCACTGGTTACATTTATTTGCTGTTTCCCTCTAGCATTCTCTAGAATTGTTTCATTGTATCTCTTGTTACAAAAGACGTATGTACTCCCAATGCTGCTCAGCTCCATCTAGTGGTCATAATGCGTTATTTTTCTACTGCCCATAAAAAAAGAACATTCGTTCAGGTAAGAAAAGAGCCCAAAGAACATTTGTTTTTGCCCAATTCACATAGAATGAATGTACATGCAAATTTGCTGGATGAATATCAATGTGAATTTTTTTTTTTAAAACACAGCTCAAATTTCTACAAAATAGTTCTGTTAGATTTTAAAAGAAAGTTACTCTGCATAGTAATGCAGCACCTCTTCCTCCTCCCCCCCCCCCCCTCTGTGGTTACATAGTCACATGATATGATGATATGTCAGTATATACTGTATACAGGCAGATATAATGGTTAGTCTTCCTTCTATGGAATACTAAAGGAGGCCTCCGACACTTGTCATGCATCCCTCGCTGGTCAGGTGACTTGATTTCGGCTTCCCCCACAATATCCATCTCAGTGCAACTTCTAAGGCAGAAGGTTCAGCCGCACACACAAGGCACATAATTATAATAATAGTATTATAGACAAGGTTATATCTCTTCACTCCTCAGGTGTTTCCATCGGAATGAGGAATCCAAGTGGAAATCTTCCTTCTCCTGTTCTTTGGCCAACTCGAGGAAGACCTGTCAGTAATCAAACAACAAAGACTAAGTACCTTCTTACCACACCTTACATTCATGAACATGGCCAGGAAAATCAAGAAAGTTAGTAAAGATAATGATTTTGTTTGTTTTTCCTTGCCCCTTCTGTCACCTGAGACCCTTTCTGTAAATGTTACAGCATAAGCAAGTCTACATAACAAAATAAATCACATCAAGAAAGTAGGGATTTTATCACCATGTTTGTCAGTGTTCATTGGATATCAGTGCCGTTACCTGCTCCAGGGTGGACTGGGAGAAGCTGTACTCCTCAATGTTATACGTTTGTTTAGCTGTTTAAAGAAAATACACAAATGTCAGTGACCTTCGTACCGTCCTGTGAGGACCTTCACATTCATCTTCAGCTCCATTACCAGCTGTATAATCTTACCATTCTCCAAGTGTAGGAAGGCCTGAGACAGAGACTGGACGTTATCCATTGGGATCTTATAGACCAACAAGGAGGAGAACCTGTGGGGTAAAGACCAACATTCAATGGAAACATCCAAACACTAAACCCAACAAGTCTATAAAGTAAAAGGTCATCCAAGGAGAACCTGCGGGGTAAATACCGACATTCATCACTAAACCCAACAAGTCTATAAAGTAAAAGGTCATCCAAGGAGAACCTGCAAAGTAAAGACCGACATTCAATGGAAACATCCCATCACTAAACCCAGAAAGTCTATAAATTAAAGGTCAACCAAGGAGAACCTGCGGGGTAAATACCAACATTCAATGGAAACATCCAATCACTAAAACCAACACATCTAAAAAGTAACGGTCATCCAATGAGAACCTGCGAGATATAGACCGTCATTCAATGGAAACATCCAATCACTAAACCCAACAAGTCTATAAAGTAAAGGTCATCCAAGGAGAACCTGTGGGGTAAAGACCGACATCCAATCACTAAACCCAACAAGTCCATAAAGTAAAGGTCATCCATTTACCATTCATCATGTGATGAGTGATACTTGTTGGGATTAATGATTGGATGTTTCCATAGAATGTTGGTCTTTACCCTGCAGGTTCTCCTTGGATGACATTTACTTTATGGACTTGTTGGGTTTAGTGATGAATGTCAGTCTTTACAACACGGGTTCTCCTTGGATGAACTTTACTTAATAGACTTGTTGGGTTTAGTGTCATATCCCAAGATCTAAGAATCTGTCATCTAAGTGATATGTTAACACTGAGGATCGACCATTAAAGGGGACCCGAGAATCGGTCAATAATTAGGTTAGAAGGATCAATCTTTACTGGAGGTCTTGGAATATTGCCCAGATTTAGCTACTCTACCTGTCCTGCCTGGCTGCTTGCGGGAAGAGGCGGAGGACCTCCTGGTCAATCACATCAACCTGCTGGGTGTCCTTCAGTTTGATCTCTAGGAGGTAACCTTTACCAAATTTGCTCTTCAGATGTTGGATGGATCCGATACACCTGGGGGAGAAATGCTGTGTGGGTGTATATGCAGAAGCAAAACATATTTTTTGTTCTTGATAGAGTAAGGAAGGGTTAGACCTTCAACTGAGTTTTTATCATGAACTGTGTACTTGATGAGGAGATTCACCCCTCCATTTGTGCTGATGACCCTTCTCATCACTGCAGAAAGTAAGAGGATACCCAAAATATTACTGTTGTATGATGAGAGTTAATCTTTTGATGGTGACAACTGTCTAGAAGGGGAATCCCTCTCGTTTTGTTGGGATTTCTTCCCAAATCCTGTTGAATCTCCAAAACAAGGAGTGAAGGGAAATCTCACCCGCAAAACACAGAACAAAAAACAAAACCTGATAGGGACTTTAACCCTACACTACAAAAAAAAAAGTTTTGGGTTTACATACACTTTAACCCATTCCAAACGAAGAAGAAGTAAGGGGTACCCAGAAATTGTTACAATGTTTCCATTAAAAAAAAAAGTGCCCTGCCAATGGTTTTCTCAACTTTTACATGAAAGTAATGATTCTAAATGCTAACAATGGGATCAGAAAATTGTTATATTCTGCTATTACCTTTGCTGTGTTGGTTTAGCTTCCTTTATTAAACAATTCAAAATCTTCTTGATGTTAAAATATAAAA
Organism: Lithobates pipiens; assembly: GCF_037356315.1. Classification (NCBI taxonomy): domain Eukaryota; kingdom Metazoa; phylum Chordata; class Amphibia; order Anura; family Ranidae; genus Lithobates; species Lithobates pipiens. Next base: position 225,715,259 of record NW_027507789.1, read on the forward strand.
CGTCTTTATTTGGCCGCAATAGGGAAAATTTTCCAATGACTCGTGTCTGCAGAGAGTTCTCCATCTCCAACCTCTGTCATACCACATAGGCGTGATGACATCGGTACGTCTACCTCCGTACGTGCGTTTCGTCATATACTAACGTCTCTGGGAGACAACGTCAGTATACGACAAAATGTACGTACGGAGGTTGAAGTGCTGATGTCATCGCGCCTATCTAGTGGACCGGTGTTCGCAAGCTGTTTTCTCTCTGATGATTATTTCTACATTTCTGTAAGTGCAATTTTATACTATTTTTACACTACGGAGAGTCTTCTTGCTTTTTTGGGTAATGCTTGATCCACCCTCCTGGTTGCTGATGCTCGAGTCTCCCCAGACATTTTTGGTGTCTTGTTCCATTTTCTTTCCCCGGATAGAGGCCCTGGCTGGGTGATTTAGCTGCAGGCTTATCAAATCTTTTGGTAAGCGTCCCTTCTATGTGGTGGAGGTGCACTGTCTTCAAGAGGTGTATTTCACAAGAACCTACACTGATGTGTTTTTTTTTATGGACCATTGATTAGATTTTCACAATTATTGTGTGTTTTAGTTCACTTTCACTGCTGGGATTAGTTTTTTTTGGTCTCTTTTATTCGTTTATTTAGTTATAGCGCTGTCACATTGAATTCCATTATCTGTATTTGTGTGTATCTCATCATTTTGACAGCTGCATTATTATTTTTTGTTGTTGTTTACGTTTAGCGTGGTAATTTTTACATTTTTATCTTCTGAATCTGTCATACCGGAGATAAGTAATCTGCATTACATTATCCTTCCTTATGTCTCTACCATGATGTTTTTGAGCAGTGGCGTAACTAGAACCTTCAGGGCCCCGATGCAAGAAACCATGAAGGGCCCCCCTGAACCCCAGCCAGGGCCCTTCCCTCCAATTCCGGCGGTGGAACTCCAGGGCATGGTCACAGGTATGACCTTTGTGAGCCCTGTAGTTCCACCACTGGTATCAGTAGTTTTTTTTTAATTATTTTATTTTTTATTTTTAGGTGCCCCATTGGGGGACTGTCCCTAGGCAGGATGGGGTCCCCGTCCCCAGAAGAGATGAGGTCCTTTTCTCCAGGGCAGATGAAGTTACTGCCCCCAGGTGAGAAGGGTTCCCTGTCCCCAGGGGGAGGTGGGGGTCCCTGTTCCCAGGGGGAGATGGAGGGGGTATGTAATGGTGTGTGGGGGATGGGGTCCTCTCACTCACCATGACCAAGCTGTAGGCCGCACACTCATCCATGTTGGCCTGGGCTTCATCCAGTGTGCTGGACGGGTGATCAGCATATCTACCAGAAAGACCTTTCATCATCTGTTTATGACAGGGGTGAAGAGGGGCTGGCAGACAAGCCTGCAGTGTCCTCCGGGGGGCTCTCATAGGGCTGAACTGCATCTGTGTGCTTAAAGTTTGTTTATCCGGGAGAAGTATGCAGTGCAGTGTGGGCCAGACTCTGGGTGGGCAGGACTCTGGCTGGGGAGAACAGACATCGGACTGAGCAGCAATGCATGGAGCAGGCGAGGGGTACTCTGAGGAGCCGGCTGAGGACACAGGTCATGGGGGGAATGCACAACTAAAGAGCAGCCAGTGCGATAGTCGAGCATGGAGCTCTGCTAGTCACCCTCCACCTCCAGCCACCCATGTGCATGGTGCACTGGTACCCCTTGCTGCCTATGCTACTGCCGGCCATATGTAGAGGGGGCTGCATGGGCCCCCTGCATCACAGGGCCCGGTTGCAGTCGCGACTGCTGCACCCTCTATAGTTACGCCCCTGTTTTTTGAGATTTATGTGGTAGGGTTCCCCCATAACACAGATATACGGGATCAATGTCCTACAGACCATACATGGAAGAAATCCTGACTTCCTCTGTGTATTCCTGGCTTCCTAAAATGTTTCCCCCCCGACTCAGTCCTGGCATCATTCCTTCTCACCTGAGTTTTCCGGACACCATGATTGCCACGCGGTCGCACACAGCCTCGGCCTCCTCCATATAGTGTGTGGTCAGGATGGCGCCCCTTTCCCTGTTCTTGAAGGCCGCTCGGATGGCTCTCCTTGAACACACAAGAAAAAGCCTAAGGTGTCATACTTTTGTATATAAACCTCCAAGTATAGTGCATGTGTTGTAGGATTTAAAACCAATAATATAAATGGAGGAGACAAATGTTTCTACAACATCAAGCTGAAGGGCACTAGTGCTAAAACTACACATTCAGTCCTTAGGGAGGAGCCGAGGGGCGGGAGCATGGATCAGTGCATGCCGTGGTTGCCCCCGAAGGGTGGTACGGAGGTGGTCTTGAAAGGGGGAAAAAACCCCGCCAGGCAGCAGCAATTAAACCAATTTTTGACTATGAGAGAACAAATGAACATGAATGAAATCTGGCCTTGTTGCGTCCAGAGAAGATCGCTGAAACGGTTAGGCTCTTGCAATGTGTCACTATAGGAAGCGAGGTCTATATGAATAAAATAAGCAAGGTATTAGCTCCTTATTCAACTTGTGACAAGACTCACCAAAGCCTTTGTTGTCCTTTTGGGTCCAGACCAGTGGAAGGTTCGTCCAGGAGAACGATGGTGGGATTACCCAACATGCTGATGGCAAAACACACCTAAAGAACAACAGAGATCTAAAAGGACAATTCTGGCTTCTACTATGTTGGCTAAAACAACACAAAATTGGCAACATTATTGATACTTAATGTTTATGATAACTGTATGAGTTTTTGAGGTGGATTCCCGAACAGCGATCCATTTTTGCAATTGTTAGGAATATGACCATTCTAACTTCCATGCCTCCACCCATGATCCATGATCTAAAGCAGGGATCTCCAAACTATGGCCCTCCAGCTGTTGTGGAATTACATGTCCCATGAGGCATTATAAAACTGACATTCACAGACATGACTGGGCATGATGGGAATTGTAGTTCCTTAACAACTGGAGGGCCGTAGTTTGGAGAATCCTGATCTAAAGTCTTTATCCAGCAGAACATAGCTTAGCTACTCTCAGTTATGTTACATGTGCAGAATAGTTACAGATATTAACAAAGGTGATAAAAAAAATAGATTTATGGACATGCTGGATGAAGACAGATGACCCAGGAACCAAGAAGTGTTTAACTTCCATTATTATATATATTATGGACACCTACATTAACAACTATCATAAAATTACTGATGAGCTACTGGACTGGTAGCTTTATAAAAGCCTCTCTAACAGGGCTGAACTGGGACATAAATTTGGCCCTGGACTTCATCCAGACCGGCCCACTTACATTTTGAGTGTCCCATCAGCACCCCCTTACAACAGAGTGTCCCATCATCACCCCTTATATCAGAGTGTCCCATCACCAGCCCCCTTACGTCAGAGTGTCCCATCACCAGCCCCCTTACATCAGAGTGTCCCATGAGCAGCCCCCTTACGTCAGAGTGTCCCATGAGCAGCCCCCTTACGTCACAGTCTCCCATGAGCACCCCCTTACATCAGAGTGTCCCATCACCAGCCCCCTTACATCAGAGTGTCCCATGAGCAGCCCCCTTACGTCAGAGTGTCCCATGAGCAGCCCCCTTACGTCAGAGTGTCCCATGAGCAGCCCCCTTACGTCAGAGTGTCCCATCACCAGCCCCCTTACATCAGAGTGTCCCATGAGCAGCCCCCTTACGTCAGAGTGTCCCATGAGCAGCCCCCTTACGTCACAGTCTCCCATGAGCAGCCCCCTTACGTCAGAGTGTCCCATGAGCAGCCCCCTTACGTCACAGTCTCCCATGAGCACCCCCTTACATCAGAGTGTCCCATCACCAGCCCCCTTACATCAGAGTGTCCCATGAGCAGCCCCCTTACGTCAGAGTGTCCCATGAGCAGCCCCCTTACGTCAGAGTGTCCCATGAGCAGCCCCCTTACGTCAGAGTGTCCCATCACCAGCCCCCTTACATCAGAGTGTCCCATGAGCAGCCCCCTTACGTCAGAGTGTCCCATGAGCAGCCCCCTTACGTCACAGTGTCCCATGAGCAGCCCCCTTACGTCACAGTGTCCCATGAGCAGCCCCCTTACGTCACCATGTCCCATGAGCAGCCCCCTTATGTCAGAGTGTCCCATGAGCAGCCCCCTTACGTCAGAGTGTCCCATCACCAGCCCCCTTACATCAGAGTGTCCCATGAGCAGCCCCCTTACGTCAGAGTGTCCCATGAGCACCCCCTTACATCAGAGTGTCCCATGAGCAGCCCCTTACGTCAGAGTGTCCCATGAGCAGCCCCTTACATCAGAGTGTTCTATCAGCACCCCCTTACATCAGAGTGTCCCATCACCAGCCCCCTTACATCAGAGTGGCCCACTGAGCCATCAGCCCACCTGGAAACTCCCAGTAGTCCCAATGGCCAGTACATGCCTGCCTGGAAGTGTTACACTAATATATTACTTGGGATGATATTCAGGTGACAGATTCACTTTAACCTTTTATTGAAATTAAACAAATCTCTCAGGTATCCTCTCCCTTCCCCCCCAGGTCTGCTTTAACTGCATGCTAAGCGCCCTCCTCAGGAAGCACCACCTCACAGCTCCTGGACTGGTAGCTTTATAAAAGCCTCTCTAATCTGGGCTTTACGACTCCAACTACATTCAAAGGTTTCCAGAGGGCAGACTTGGTGGAAATTGGAAAGGTCCAGCCAATCATTTTACATGACACAGTGAAGTTTGGGTCTATGAGGGTATGGTCTTGGCTAGCTCTGAGGATCCTCTTCAGATATCCTGAGTGTAGTATCCTGGAGTAGATGATCACATCTACTTCATTGATCGTGCTAAGAACAATGTCCAAAAAAATAAAAAACGCACCTTTCTGGAGACCCCGGTTGACAACTTCCCGGCAGGTTTGTTGAGATGGTTCTTCATCTCCAGAGCTTCACTCACCCTGCAGACCAAAGTATGGAGATATAATGAGAAGAACAATCTAGTTAGGATGAACTTGTGAGATTTATTAAGATGTTGAGAGGGAGGTTTACAGGGAAAATGTCTTGAATGTAATGTGTGTACACAGATGGCTTATAAAGGCTAGGTCAGAGCTGAGCTGTTAGTTGCCTTGTAGCGCTGAGGTCTTGGTTTTTGTTCGGACAAGGCCATTGTTTGCATTAGGTTTGCATGTGTTTGTGTGACTTTCCTTTAGGCTCTGTTTTCTCCAACAACCTAAAAGCATAATGGTGAAGCCAACATCACTGTAGGTGGGACTGTTAAGACCAAACAATATTAAGGAGAACAAAGGAAATGGAGTCCTACAACTCCTGGTCTGCATCATGAGGAAAGTTCATTGCATGTTAACTTACCGTTTAATAGCACGGTTTGTGTCCTCTTTATTCATGCCCTTCACAGCGGCGTAGATCTCCAGATGTTCCTTCACGGTGAGGTTGGGCCACAGAGGGTTGTGTTGGGGACAGTAGCCCAATGCTGCAGAGTCTTTAGTCCTATGGGGGTCTCCTGCATTACCCAGCAACACCTGTAGGAGGCAGTCAGTAAAGGTGCCTTAAAAGAATGCCAAGCTGGACATTGGCTCAAAGCCTACCAGTAATGGGGCACATCACAATCATTTTAGGAAATGTGGTTACGTGAATCTATCTGTAAGGACAATAACCTTTTTTTTATTTATTTTTTATAACAATGAATTGTTTAATTACTGGGGTTCTCAGATGTCTTAATGCTTTCTTGCCTGTAGATGAATTTGTGACAGTTGGTAAGATTTTATTGATTGCATTTTGGTGGTGCAGTGTTTTCTGGAAACCATTTTGCCTTGGTCCCGCATAACCACAGTATCACGTACCGGGTCAGAGGCCCGAAATGCTGAGAGGGCTTCCCTTGCGGATGAGTGCAGAGTGTGATCTAGGAAACCTTTTTCATTAGTCCCTCATAACCACAACGGGTGAGATGTCCCTCAAGCACCTCTATACATGAACCCTGAAGACCTCCACTCCATGCCTTCTCACCTGTCCAGCTGATGGTTTCTTCTCTCCTGCCAGAATCAGCACAGATGTGGTCTTACCGGCTCCATTGGGGCCCAGAAGTCCCAGGACTTCACCTTTAAAATAAAAAAAAAAAGAGACAAAACTGATACATTGATATTTAAAATTTTCTGAAAGAAGAACTATCTGCTTTCCTCCAGCAAATCAGATCCCTGCTGCACTGAAAAGAAATGACCTGTGTGTTTAAGGGTTAAAGTACCTCTGTTACGGCAGACTTTAATCTGAAACATCGTGATGTTAAATCATGGAAAAAGAGAACCTATCCTTTATATCTGACACATAGACCGGCACGGTCATGTGGACTCTCTTTTGCTTTCAGTGGGATTAAAATTGGATCATAGACGTCGTTGTGCACATTTCCAACCACACATGGGTGTTTTGGCCACACATTTCCAACCACACATGGGTGTTTTGGCCACACATTTCCAACCACACATGGGCGTTTTGGCCACACATTTCCAACCACACATGGGTGTTTTGGCCACACATTTCCAACCACACATGGGCGTTTTGGCCACACATTTCCAACCACACATGGGCGTTTTGGCCACACATTTCCAACCACACATGGGTGTTTTGGCCACACATTTCCAACCACACATGGGCGTTTTGGCCACACATTTCCAACCACACATGGGCGTTTTGGCCACACATTTCCAACCACACATGGGTGTTTTGGCCACACATTTCCAACCACACATGGGCGTTTTGGCCACACATTTCCAACCACACATGGGTGTTTTGGCCTCACATTTTCTAACCACACATGGGTGTTTTGGCCACACATTTCCAACCATACATGGGTGTTTTGGCCACACATTTCCAACCACACATGGGTGTTTTGGCCGCACATTTCCAACCACAGAGGGGTGTTTTGGCCACACATTTCCAACCACACAGAGGTGTTTTGGCCACACATTTCCAACCACACAGAGGTGTTTTGGCCACACATTTCCAACCACACATGGGTGTTTTGGGCACACATTTCCAACCACACATGGGTGTTTTGGGCACACATTTCCAACCACACATGGGTGTTTTGGGCACACATTTCCAACCACACATGGGTGTTTTGGGCACACATTTCCAACCACACATGGGTGTTTTGGCCACACATTTCCAACCACACAGAGGTGTTTTGGCCACACATTTCCAACCACACATGAGTGTTTTGGCCACACATTTCCAACTACACATGGGTGTTTTGGGCACACATTTCCAACCACACATGGGTGTTTTGGCCACACATTTCCAACCACACATGGGTGTTTTGGCCACATTGGCCACACATTTCCAGCCACACATGGGTGTTTTGGCCACACATTTCCAACTACACATGGGTGTTTTGGCCGCACATTTCCAACCACACATACAGTAGGTGTTTTGGACGCACATTTCCAACCACACATGGGTGTTTTGGCCGCACATTTCCAACCACACCTACATTAGGTGTTTTGGACGCACACTCTCTATGGCCAACATCATTAAAAGAAACAGAAATGAACAGGAACTGACCTTTCTTGACGCAGAACGAGGTGTTTCTGATGGCCGTTCTCTTCTTCTTCTTCCTGAAGCGTCCGCAGACGCCTGACTTCTCCTTAAACTCTTTCCGCAAACTGTCCACAAGGATGGTCGGCCTCTTGAAGGGTAAAAACACAAAGTCAATGTGTGATTTGATTCTGAAGGACATCTGACATTGTCGTGACATTTGTAATTGATACAAAATTTCAAAAATGGGCCAATATAAGAAGAGTCTCGTGTGACTGCTACAAAGTTAGTAAAATCAGTAACTTCTGTTAATATTTTTATCTGCAGCGTTCCACTTCTAGGTCAGGCTGGACCAGCCATTCTCAGCAAGGGTTCCTCCAGAGGTTCCTTGAGTTGTGGCTGACCGACCTCCCATTTGGTGGTGCCGGTATAATTCCAAGACCAACACCACTTGGCAAAACCAACCCTGTAAGGGGGGCATTTCTCCCTCTGATCCCAGAAACATTCATTTAATCAGGGGTTCCCTGAGACCTGGAAACTAATTTGAGGGGTGAAAGGGTTGAGAAAGTTTGCTCCATACAGTGCCCTTTGTAGACTTCTCCTTACATTAACACATTGCTGATAGACGGGGGGTACTCTCTATAATCTCACAAAGTAATGAGCAGAGATGAACTATGACCATTTACTCCTGCTCGCCATCTCCTCTATGGTCATCCAGCAGAGCAGCCACTCCCTCGGCCAGCCTGATTCCAAGTTTCAGATGGTGTGCAGGACATGATGTGACAGTTATCATACAGGTGGGAGTGTAATGTATATTTCTATGGTGGATTTGCATTTAGCAATATATTACCTCCTCCTCCTGATCTGTTGTTTTCAAAGCGTTAACCCTTTCTTTCTCAGCAAGGACCTCCTCATCAGCATCATCTAGCTGCTCGGGATTCTGGGTAAATGGATGTTCTCTCTTGGTGAATCTGAATGAAGAGAGGAAAGAGTCAGATCTGTAGTATGGGACGTGTTAGCAGTGATTTCATATTCCCAATATATAAATGAAAACAACACAACACACTACCTAATAATGTTGCATTGTAATGGGTGTATGAAGCATATACAACATACACGGGAAGTGTATCAGAAATAGACAAAAGCACATGCTAGGTAGAGGACATCACTTACAATGTTACAAAGTGTCGGACGGTGAAATATAGTTTATATGTGAATAGTTACGTTTAACAAATGGTGGAGTACAAAGAGTACACGAGTCTACATAATGCACACAGACCAAGTTCTACGACTATGGACTATACTCAGCATTTGGGGGCCTAATGTCTTCATCCAGTAGAGGACTGGGAACCATTGGCCTGAAGGGAAATCACAATATAGTTGGCCGCTCTTGGTGGGGTTGGATTTCTGTAGACTAAGGTATGTGTATACCATGCAGAGAGTGCCATGGTGCCGAAGTGATTGGTGGGCATGGTGTGGGGGGGGGGGGTGCTCGTTAAAGACGTGGTTTATTGTGATACACTTTTTTTTCTCATCTTCCAGTATTGGCTTCCATTGTAGCTGGAAGACTTTCTTCTGCCAGGAGCTGCAATCCAAAGTTTGAACAGGGAGCAGATAACTATATAACGCCCAGCGGAGTTGATCCCGAAATTTGCATGAACTTAGATTCAGATCGAGTTTTCATGAATTTGGAGGCTGCAAGTCAAATCTAAATTATTTTTGGCATTTGAGATCCCCAAAAGGCTTCTGGGAGAAAGTGGCAAAAGGCTGCTTCTATCTTATGACTTCATCTGCTGACCACTCTTAGCTTGACTGCCACCAGGTCAGCTTCCCAAACCAATCAGCCTAATTTATCATCATTGGCTGCTCTGTAATACAAACGTTCTTGGAGGCTGGTTCAGATTACCTTCGACTTCTAAAGGACTTTGGGTTTAGAATTTCAGAATTTTGGAGGCGCGTGAATTTTTTAAAAGTTTGGCTGAACCACAACTGGTGAAACTTTCCCAAGTTTGCTCAACTCCAATGCCCAGCATGAGTCACTGACTGCTGGTCCCGATGTCTGAATGGTAAATCATCTCCCCTTAGGGCCACCAGCCCAACCTATATTACCAGTCCTGGCACAGGGGGGCAAATGGCTGCCTTATTCAAAAGCCAAGAGATGAGTCCACAGGTGAGATCAGCACCCACTTCTGGATTGTTTGCTGTGGCTTTAGCTTTATTTATGTTCAACAAGGTGGTCGCTTCCACAATCAAATCTATGTAAACAGGGCCGCTGATAGGCAAGTACAACTGGCCCTGCTGTACCGGGCCTGAAAAGCAAGGGGGCCCGGGCAACCTGAACAGCAAAGTAAATTTTCATGTAAAAAAAAAAAAAAAATTATTCTCCAGCCACCGATCATCCCATCCCCCACATTCTTACCCTGCCAATACTCTGCAATACATACCCTGCCAATACTCTGAATACATACCCTGCCAATACTCTGCAGCACATACCCTGCCAATACTCTGCAGCACATACCCTGCCAATACTCTGCAATACATACCCTGACAATACTCTGCAATACATACCCTGACAATACTCTGCAACACATACCCTGCCAATACTCTGCAATACATACCCTGCAACACAAACCCTGCCAATACTCTGCAATACATACCCTATCAATACTCTGCAATACATACCCTGCCAATACTCTGCAACACATACCCTGCAAATACTCTGCAACACATATCCTGCCAATACTCTGAAATACCCTGCCAATACTTATGTATTACATATAGATATTAAAGAGGTCTGTTCTCATCTGAAAACAGTATTTCTTTTGGATAATCAAACCTATAACTGGCTGGAGAAAAACAAATATCACTTGTAGACAAACCTACACTTTGTTTCAAGGCGGGGCCTGGGGAGGGGCAATGAGTGGAGCCAGGGGTGGGGCTGAAGAAGGGACCAGGGGCAGAGGCCAGGGTGGAGCTGAAGGGGGCTCCGTCAGGTAGGCTGTACGGGGCACCGTGATTTCTATCAGCGGCCCTGTATGTAAATGATTGCCATTGTGATGTACGTTGTTCAGCAACCCACCTGAATACCGGATCTTGTTTTAAACTTCTGGTTCCAATCCACCATTCCAGAAGCCACAGGAGGCCCCAGAGTACGATGGTTTGTGCGTACGGCTGAAGAGGAAGCAGAGAGAGGCAGAAACCGGGTGAGGTGGAGAGGCGGAAATTCTCACAATTCATACCAGTGAAAAAAAAAAAATAAATAAAAAGAATATGATTGGTTAAAAAAAAAAAAAAAAAAAAAATGATATTTAAATAAATAAATAAATGAATAAATAAATAATTTAATATGATTGGTAAAAAACTAAAACAAAATGATATTTAAATAAATAAATAATTTAATATGATTGGTTAAAACAAAACAAAAATAAACTAGATATAGAAAAGGATCAGATTAAAAAAAAAGAAAAAAAATGAATATGATTGGTAAAAAAATAGATATTAAAATAAATAAATAATTTAATATGATTGGTTAAAACAAAACAAAAAAAAATAGATATAGAAAAGAATCTGATAAAAAAAAAAAATAATTATTATGATTTGTAAAAAAAATATAGATATTAAAAATAAATAAATTAAACAGCTAAGGGGAGAAGGGGAGGAAGGAGTGCATTAGGACTAACTAGATTTAGCTAAGGGTTAATAAGGGGTTAAACTGGAATACATTTTATTAAAAGAATAATTTAGTTTTACTTTATGTAAGGTTTCTTCAACATATATCATATGCAGATCATAATTCACACCTTTGGTCTACATATGAATGAAATACAATTTATATATAGTTATATATTAACAAAAGAGATAACTACAATGTAACAAGACATTGTTACATTATATTACTCAGTGACATTTGCAGACCATCTACAAGGGTTATATAACACAACATTCTGAGAGCCACACCTGCTATGTAATAGGTAGCAATTCCTGGCTGTCATTTTGACAGCTGATAATAGTGCTGGCAGAGTTGTGACGGGAAAGGAGGCGTGGGGGGTGGAGCTGAACTTAGGGGGACACGTCCTTGAAGTTCTTCAGAGTGTATTAGAGGGAAGTGGCATTATCACCCTAGAATCCGTGTCCCCACTGCAGAGTAAAGGCAGCTTGGGCCAATCACTGACCACTAATGGGGAGGGATGTAAATAGCATTGTCACTGACCATAACTGTAGGAAAGTTAAAAGGCTACCAATGGGATCTAAAAAAGATAACACCACTGACCACATATTCTGGAGATTATTACTGCAGAGACTGGCACCAATGTTGGGGGCTATTACTGCGAAACTGACACCAATTCTGGGGCTTATTATTGAGTTTATTGACAACAATGTTGTTTTTTTAATTGTGTTTACTGACACCAATGTTGGGGTTATTATTGCATTTATGGACACCAATATTGGGGGTTATTATTGAGCTTACTGACACCAATTTTGGGGTCTATTATTACGTTTACTGACACCAATGTTGGGGGTTATTATTGCATTTACTGACACCAATGTTGGGGTTATTATTGAGCTTACCGACACCAATGTTGGGGGGTATTATTGGGTTTACTGAAACCACTGTTGGTTGTTATTATTGGGTTTACTGACACCAATGTTGGGGGTTATTATTTTGCGTTTACAGACACCAATATTGGGTGTTATTTATTGAGTTTACTGACACCAAAGTTGGGGGTTATTATTGAGCTTACGAACACCAATGTTGGGGGGCTATTATTGCATTTACTGACACCAATGTTGGTCGTTATTGAGTTTACGAACACCAATCTTGGGGGTTATTACTGTGTTTACTGACACCAAAGTTAGGGGCTATAATTGCAGAAACTGATATCAGTGCTGGGGGTTATTGCCAAAACTGGAACCAATGCAGGGAACCATTAGTGATGCTAATGAGACCAATGCTGGGGGTTATTATTGTGGAAATTGGCACCAATGCTGGGGGTTATTATTGCGGAAATTGGCACCAATGCTGGGGGTTATTATTGCGGAAATTGGCACCAATGCTGGGGGTTATTATTGCGGAAATTGGCACCAATGCTGGGGGTTATTATTGTGGAAATTGGCACCAATGCTGGGGGTTATTATTGCGGAAATTGGCACCAATGCTGGGGGTTATTATTGCGTAAATTGGCACCAATGCTGGGGGTTATTATTGTGGAAATTGGCACCAATGCTGGGGGTTATTATTGAGGAAATTGGCACCAATGCTGGGGGTTATTATTGTGGAAATTGGCACCAATGCTGGGGGTTATTATTGTGGAAATTGGCACCAATTCTGGGGGTTATTATTGTGGAAATTGGCACCAATGCTGGGGGTTATTATTGTGGAAATTGGCACCAATGCTGGGGGTTATTATTGTGGAAATTGGCACCAATTCTGGGGGTTATTATTTCGGAAATTGGCACCAATGCTGGGGGTTATAATTGCAGGAAATGACACCAATGCTGGGGGTTATAATTGCAGAAATTGAAAGTATCATTGGGGATTATTATTGTGTTCAGTGACACCAATGGTGTGCAGTTTGCCATTTTCGCCCTGGGCACTGGATGACCTTGTCCTGGCACCTCCTGAATAGAACCCTGAACCCCGAGTCCCTCTGCTCTCTGTGCACTTCACAAGGTGTTTATTACTTTGATCGGAGTGCTCCTTTACTTACAATCACCAGGAGGCCATACACAGATGGTATATCAGGGTAATACGGGTCATGAAGGTAAACCTAGGAAGAGAAGATCACATCATTGTATTATACAGAGATTTCCAATCCCATCACTTTACTAAAGTCCACCAAAAGAACAAACCCACCAATCAGAATCCTTGATTAAAGTGTATCTCTAGATAAAACTTTTGTTTTATGGGGAAAGTTAAGCAACTATCAGGTTTTCTTGATGTCCCCATTGGGGAGATTCACCCTCTCTATTTGTCCTGGTGATTGTTGTCACAGAGACAGGAAGTGACGGGAAATTCAACATTTTGAGTTGTCACCACAGAACAGGAACAGAGGGAAATCTTCTAATGGGGACACCCGTCCCGGAGATGGGAAATTCCCTCATTTTGGAGAGAATTCCAATCGATCTTGTTATGGCTCCAAGTGAAGGGAAATCCCCCCCAATGGGTTCCAAGCATCCCCTATTCCATCTGAAACTAAAGAACAAAGTTTTGTTTCATAGTTTCTCGTCCATCGAAACTTTATGGAGATTCATTTTGCGAGATACAAGTGTTTTCAGGTTATATTCTCTGCAAACTGAATGGGGGAATGCGGGAACGGCATTAGGTGGCACTGAGAAGCATGCTTATTTCCTACTGTAGTCAATGCCAGCTAGTGATCATAATGCAGTATGGCCACTAGATGGCGCTGACTATCATAAGAAATAAGTATGTTCCTCATTGCCATATCTAGTGGCCATCATGTTGTGTGGCTACCAGATGGCACTGACATTGATTGTATTTAAGTACACTACATTACCAAAAGTATTGAGACACCTGCCTTTACACGCACATGAATGAATGAATGAATGAATGAAATACTTATATAGCGCACAATGCGAACTGAATCGCCTCTAGGCGCTGTGGCGAGCTTTGATCATCTGCTAAAAGAGGAAGGTCTTGAGTTTTTTCCTAAAAGCCAGGTGATTTTCTTCCAGGCGGATGTTTATTGGTAGAGCATTCCATAGCCGAGGCCCTTGGACAGCGAATCTCCGATCCCCCTTGGATTTATACCGGGCTTTGGGCACGAGGAGGAGGTTTTTGTTGGCTGATGGAAGACTGCGGTTTGGTGTGTAATGATTTATTTTCTCCATTAGGTATTGCGGAGCTTCTCTATGCACGCATTTGTGGGTGAGGCAAAGGGTCTTGAACGTGATCCGATTTTTTACGGTTAGCCAATGTAAGCTCCTCAGTGAAGGAGAAATGGATTCCCAGGGTTTTTTTCCTGTTATCAGCCTTGCCGCTGTGTTTTGGATCAGTTGTAATCGCGCAAGTTGATATTGTGGTAATCCTATGTAAAGTGAGTTTGCGTAGTCCAGTCGTGAATTAATGATTGTTCCAACTACCACTGCTTTGTCATTCTTTGGGATAAAAGGGATGAGACTGCGAAGCATGCGCAGCAGATGGTGAGATCCACTGACTACAGATCCTATTTGCGCATCCATTGACATTTGTGCGTCTAAAATAACCCCGAGACTCTTGGCTTTGGTCTTTGGGGAGATAGTCTGCCCAAAGACGGTTGGTGGAGACCAGGAGGTTTTGGTTGCGGGCTTATGATTTGGGTGTAAGATAAGAAGCTCTGTCTTTGATTGGTTCAGCTGGAGGGAGTTGGTGGTCATCCAGTCCTCTATTGATTTGAGGCAGTTTTCAAGTTGTTGTTGGTGATCTTTTTTTCCATTGATCCGGAAATAAAGTTGCGTGTCGTCAGCGTAAGAGTGGAAGCAGAGATCTGAGCATCTGATGATTTGAAGGAGTGGGCGAATGTAAATGTTGAAGAGAACGGGTGACAACGGAGAGCCTTGAGGGACTCCGCAGGTGACTGCCCGAGTTTCGGAGAGGAATTTTCCTAGTTTCACTGTCTGTGACCGATTTCCTAGGAAGGACGCGAACCATTGGAGATCTATGTCTTGGACTCCGGCTACTTCTGTGAGGCGGACGAGTAGAGTATTGTGATCTACTGTATCAAACGCTGCACTTAGGTCTAGCAGTACGAGGAGACACGGCTCTCCGTCATCTGCCGCTTCGAGGGCGTCATCCCAAATCTTGAGGAGAGCTGTTTCTGTTCCATGACCCGGGCGGAAGCCTGATTGCAGCGGGTCCAGGAGTTTGTGAGTATCCAGGTGAAGTTGTAGCTGATGTACTACAGCTTTCTCCATGATCTTAGAAATGGTGTTGAGGCTTGTAATTGGCCTACGGTTGTTTGGATCCTGAGGGTCCAGGTTTGGTTTCTTGAGTAGAGGTTTGACGATGCCTTGTTTGAGGATGCTGGGAACAATCCCTTCGTGGAATGATCGGTTTATGAGGTGGGTTATGGTTGGAGCCACGATGTCGGAGCATTCTTTCAGTAGTTTTGTGGGGATGATGTCAATAGGTGAGGTACTGTCACGCAGTTTATTAATGATGTTTTTTGCGGTGTCTACGGTAATTGGGGATAGTGAAAATTTTGGCGGTTGCGGTATGTTGGTGCGGACATCCTCTTTATGTATTTGCTGGCTGAGGTTGGATGTTTTCTTCTGACAAATTGTTTCCCTGATGGTTTTGACTTTATCGATGAAAAAATCCGACAGTTTGTCACAGTAATCCTGGGATTCGCTTTCTGGGGGTTCTAGGCACACCGGATTCATTGATTGATTAACCAGTTTAAACAGTTCCCGTGGTTGGTTTGCGGCCGTTGAGATTGTATATGAGAAGTGGTCCTTTTTGGCTTTGAAGATTGCTTTCCGATAATTCTCTGTCAGACCTTTGTAGTTAAATAGGTTTTCCTCGGTGGGATTTCTTCTCCATGTTCTTTCCGCTCTTCTGCGTTCTTGCTTTAGTACGGAGAGGGAGCTATTAAACCATCCAGCATTTTTCTTCCTGATGAGAGCCCTGCGTTTTGGTGCTACCGAGTCTGCTGATTGCAGTAATGCCTTGTTCAGGGAGTTGAGTGTTTCCTCTGTAGAGTGGTTTAAGGTTATTGTAGATATCTTTTTGGACAGAGTGGTTTTGAAGGCTTCGGAGTACAGTTTTTTATGCGATCTGGTCCAGTGCGTTGTTACAGGTTTCCGTTTTGCGTTGGTGATGTTGGTAGTGATTTTGAATTTGATGGCGTGGTGATCCGTCCATGGCAGAGTTATGTTGTCGCATATGTTGACGTCGATGTTCTGTTTGAAAATGAGGTCCAGGGTGTGTCCTGACCCATGCGTGGGAGTCTTTATCAGTTGCTGTAGACCCAGTTCTTCTAGTTGATTGATGCAGGCAGTCGCGATGGGGTCTTTAGCGACATCCCAGTCTTAGTCCATACAACCCCCTCACCATAATCCCCCCTCCACCAAATGATTTGGAGGGGTAGACCAATACTTTTGCCAATATAAGCCAAGTTTGGGGGGTGGAGGAACTTAAGGCGTCAGCATACCAAGACATTTTGGACAATTTAATGGTCCCAACTTTGTGGGAACAGTTTGGGGACGGCCCCTTCCTGTTCCAAGATGACTGCCCACCAGTGCACAAAGCAAGGCCCATAAAGACATGGATGAGCGAGTTTGGGGTAGAGGAACTTGACTGGCCTGCACAGAGTCCTGACCTCAACCACGATAGAACACCTTTGGGATGAATTAGAGCGGAAACTGCGAGCCAGGCCTTCTCGTCCAACATCAGTGCCTGACTTCACAAATGCTCTTCTGGAAGAACGGTCAAACATTTCCATAGACACCCTCCTAAACCTTGTGGACGGCCTTCCCAGAAGAGGTGAAGCTGTTATAGCTGCAAAGGGCGGAGCCAACTCAATATTGAACCCTCCGGACTAAGACTGGGATCCAATTAACTGGTTCCCGACCAGCCACCGCAGTTGTACTGCGACAGGTTGGCTGTCCTGCGCGAATCGCTATCATTGTATGTCGGTAGCGCACATGGCGACCTGTGGACACACGAGCGTGTGCCAGTTCACTAGCAGGGGAGCCAATCAGCGGATCCGGTGGACTCGATGTCCGCCGGCCACCTGCGATCGCTCCACAGAGAAGTAGAACGGGGATCTACCAGCGTAAAGCACCTCCCTAGGGAACATTTAACCCCTTGATCGCCCCTGGTGTTAACCCCTTATCTGGCAGTGTCATTTATACAATAATCAGTGCATTTTTATAACACTGATTGATGTATAAATGACACGATCCCCCCCAAAAAAGTGTCAAAAGTGTCCGATCTGTCCGTCGTAGTGTCGCAGTCCCGCTAAAATTTGCAGATCACTGCCATTACTAGTAAAAAATAAATACTAATATAAATGCCATAAATCTATCCCCTATTTTGTAGATGTGATACATTTTGAGCAAACCAATCAATGTACCCTAATTGGGATTTTTTTTTTTTTAAACAAAAATATGTAGAAGAATACATCTTCCCTTAAACGGAGGAAGAAATAATTTCTTTCAATTTTTTTGGGATATTTATTATAGCAAAAAGTAAAGGAAAACTGACCACACTGTGCTCTCATGCTTAGTGTGGTCAGTTTTTTTTCTTAGGAATGAAGAGGGACTGTCAGGATTTCACATAAAGGAAGCAATACAAAGAGAAAAGGATACTTCTTCATACAAGTACATGGTACAACAGCCACACATCAGAAATATCAAATGTAGGGTTTACATATTCTTCAATGTGAATTGCTGGAGGTAATTACCGTTCTCATGATTTATTATTGTGTTGTGCTGTTTTTTTTTTTTTACTGTGTTAAGCTGGGGGTTTATTATTGTGTTGTGCTGGGGGTTTATTACTGTGCCGTGCATGGGGTTAATTGTTGTGCAATGCTAGGGCTTATTTATTGGGCTGCGATGGGGGTTAATTATTGTACAATGCTGGGGGTTAATTGTTGTGACATACTTGGGGTTAATTATTGGGAATTGTTTGGGGTTAATTATTGTACAATGCTGGGGGTTAATTGTTGTGACATTCGACATTCACTGTGCCATGCATGGGGTTAATTGTTGTGACATGCTGGGGGTTATTTATTGGGCAGCGATGGGGGTTAATTATTGTACAATGCTGGGGGTTAATTGTTGTGACATACTTGGGGTTAATTATTGGGAATTGTTTGGGGTTAATTATTGTACAATGCTGGGGGTTAATTGTTGTGACATTCGACATTCACTGTGCCATGCATGGGGTTAATTGTTGTGACATGCTGGGGGTTATTTATTGGGCAGCGATGGGGGTTAATTATTGTACAATGCTGGGGGTTAATTATTGTACAATGCTGGGGGTTAATTGTTTTGACATTCGACATTCACTGTGCCATGCATGGGGTTAATTGTTGTGACATGCTGGGGGTTATTTATTGGGCAGCGATGGGGATTATTTATTGTACAATGCTAGCGGGTTAATTGCTGTGACATGCTTGGGGTTAATTATTGGGAATTGTTTGGGCTTAATTATTGTACAATGCTGGGGGTTAATTGTTGTGACATTCGACATTCACTGTGCCATGCATGGGGTTAATTGTTGTGACATGCTGGGGGTTATTTATTGGGCAGCGATGGGGATTATTTATTGTACAATGCTGGGGGGTTAATTGTTGTGACATGCTTGGGGTTAATTATTGGACTTGTTAGGGGTTAATTATTGTACAATGCTGGGGGTTAATTACTGTGCGGTGCTGAGGGTTAAGTATTGAACCATGCCCTGGTTAATTACTGTGCTGGCGTTAATTACCTGTGTCCTACTGTGGGTTGCAATATATGTAAACCCTTACTTTGTAAAACAACTCATTCCGTTTAAAATAGAAATGAAAGGCAAAAAGTATGTATGATATATATATATATATATATATATATATATATATATATATATATATATATATATATAAACATTCTAAATACCTTTTACCCTCTTCTTTTACTTATTTTATAAGTGATCACATACCCTCTGTTCTCAGCTGCATAAGGAGCTCAGAGGGCTAGGGGAGGAGAAACAGCAGCACACTGGTCTCCCCAGTAAAAGGCTATATGACAGAGAGGGGGGCATGTCAGGAGAATTGTGATAATTGAAAGAGGCTTGGCACAGCCAGATAACTGACCACACTGTGCTCACATGTCTAGTGTGGTCAATTACTAATAAGAAAGCAGGGGGGGGGGAGACTGTCAGGATCACCAGGGATTTCACACAAAGGAAGCAATACAAATAGAACAGGAGACTTGTGCATACAAATACATGGGACAGCAGGCTTTTGCAGGAATATCCGCAGTGTGACATGTTTTACTGTAATAATGTGTGATATAAAAAGCTATGTATCAACACTCACCAGAATGACCAAAAACGCCATCAAATTGCTGGGCGGCACCAAGATCAAGTAAGTGAAATATAATTCTTCTGACAAAGGAACGAAAAATCCAATTAAGCTGTATATTAGCGGAAAGAGGGAAGACTGCAAGAAACCAGAAATCCAGGTGAGAGGTGACCCGAGAACCAAAATGTCGGCCACAATAAAATCGAAAAGCAATATGTGATCAACCTACAAATTTCACATTTTACACCAATACATTACTTAAATTTTTATTTCCTTTAGCTTTTGGCTAGAGATAAAAAGGACAAAATACATTAGCAGTACTACATTGTAAAAAGAAAAAAAAAAGGCAGATTGTTAGCTCATGTCGGCGCGTTTCGTCACAATTGACGTCATCAGGGGATCCGCGCATCCAGGCATCCAACGTACATGAGTTTCTTCATGAATTTGTCATTTTTTTTAATGGTATTTATTTGCACGTCACTTTTTGTTGTAGTAGATTTGTACACTTGTCATTTAACTGCTTAGCGGCCGCGCTACATACATCTACTGCGGCAGCGCGGCTGCTGTGCTCTGGATCACGTATCTGGTATGTGATCAGCACCTCTACGTAAAGGGGCACGTGCGCCCGACCACCCCGGCTGTCATGTGGACTGTTACAAAACCAGCTGATCGGCGGGTCCCGGCCAACGATTGACGGCTGGGACTCGCTAATCGGCTCCGTCATTCATGGAAAAGACTGTACACTGACAGGCAATCTTGCTGTTTTGTTTCCCCCAAAGCAGGGAAAAAAAGACAAAATCACTTAGTAAAAGCACCACATATTACACACATCACACATTGTTAGGCACACAGTTAACCCCTTGATCGCCCCTAGATGTTACCACCTTCCCAGCCAGTGTCATTAGTACAGTGACAGTGCATAGTATTATCACTGATCACTGTATTAGTGTCTCTGAGGAGGATGTCAGAGTCAGTTAGTCAGTGAAACCCCCCCCCCCCAGCATCAGTTAGTGTCAGATTGCCAACCGCACTATCATAGCCCCATTATAGGTCGCCGATCGCCATAGTTGCTAGTATAAAAAAAATAAAAAAGGAATTTTGGTGTATATCCCATAGCTTGTAGATGCTTTAACTTTCACACAAACCATTCAATATATACTTATTGGGATTTTCTTTTTTTAATCAATATATACTTCAATATATACTTATTGGGATTTTTTTTTTTTTTTTTTTTTTTACCAAAGACAGGTAGCAGAATACCTTTTGGCCTAAATTCATGAAGAAATTAGATTCTTATTAATTTTATATTGGATATGGTTTAAAGCAAATAAAAAAAAAATTATATATATATATATATATATATATATATATATATATATATATATATATATATATATATATACACAGTTGCGTAAAAAAGTATGTGAACCCTTTTGGAATGATATGGATTTCTGCACAAATTTGTCATAAAATATGACCAACCAGTGTCATTAGTACAGTGACAGTGCATAGTATTATCACTGATTAGTGTCACTGAGGATGTCACTGAGAATGTCAGAGTCAGTCAGTCAGTGAAACCCCCCCCCCCCAGCATCAGTTAGTGTCAGATTGCCAACCACACTATTGCAGCCCCATTATAGGTCACCGATCACTGAAATTCCGGTATATATCCCATAGCTTGTAGACGCTATAACTTTCACGCAAACCAATAAATATATATGCTCATTAGAATTTTCTTTTTTTTTACCAAAGACACGTAGCAGAATACATTTTGGCCTAAATTCATGAAGAAATTTGATTCTTATAATTTTTTTATTGGATATGGTTTATAGCAACAATGGGGGGCTCTAGGCAGGTAGGGTTCATAGTCTGAGCGACTAGTTTGAAAAGTTCACGAGGGTGGTTTAAGGTTTTTTCAGATGGTGTTTGAGAAATGTTCTCTTTTTTTTTTTTTGCTTTGAAGATTGCTTTGTGATATTTCTTAAACCTCTTAGCCCCCGTACACACGGTCGGAGATTTTGACAACCAAATCCGTCGGATTTCGTCTGTCGGATTTTGTCCGAAACTGTTGCATACACACGGTCGGACTGTCTGCCCAACTAAGTCCATCAGACAATCCGACGGACAGTCCGTCCTACTTTCGAATGAACGGACTTGACCACACACGATGAACAGACAGTCCGCTGAAAGCTTGAGCGATGACGTGTACAGCACGTACGACGGGACTAGAAATACGACGTCCAATACACTGCAATGCAACCTTTCGCCGTGTAAATCCTTTCTGAGCATGCGCCATACTTAGTCCGTCGAACTAGCATACTCACGAGCGGACTGTCCACTGAAACCAAGTTCGGACGGACAATATTACGGAAATTCCGAAAGACTAATGCCGCGTACACACGAGCGGACTTTTCAACATCCAAAGTCCGAAGGACCGAGTCCGTCAGACTATCCGATCGTGTGTGGGCTGCAACGGACTTTTGATTCACCAAAGTCTGACGGACTTTAGAATATGGAACATGCTTCAAATTTTCCCGAAGGAACTCCGCCGGACCCGGTCCCCTTCGAAAACTCCGCTCGTGTGTATGCTACTCCGACGGACTAAAACCGACGCTAGGGCAGCTATTGGCTACTGGCTATGAACTTCCTTATTCGAGTCGGGTCGTACGTCATCACGTTCGAATCCGTCGGAGTTTAGTGTGATTGTGTGTGGCCAAGTCCGTTCGGCCGAAAAGTCTGTCAGAACTCCGTCAGAATTCCAGCAGAACTCAGACGGAACTCCTTTGGAAGTCTGTCGGACATAAGTCCGCTCGTGTGTACGGGGCATAAGTCCGTCAGACTGTCCGCTGAAAAAGTCCGCTGAAGCCCACACACGAGCGGATTGTCCGCTGAAACACGTTTCAGCGGACCAAGTCCGTCAGACAGTCCGCCCGTGTGTACGCGGCCTAAGTTGTCGAAAAATCCGATCGTTCAGAACGTGATGACGTAATTTCGTTACGATGGGACTACATTCAGGCTAGTAGCCAATAGCTTTGGTGTAGGAATTTGATCTGAGCATGCGTGGCACTTGGTCCATGAAAATGCTCTACACATGACCGGATTAGGTCCGTCCGGCCCAGTTGGTCGGGAAATATTTCCAACATGTTGGAAAATTGGGTTAGACGGAGATTCGGACGGAATCAGTCCGATGCATACCACACACAGTCGGATTATCTGACGACACGGTCCGATAGGACACATTCCGACGGATTCTCCGACCGTGTGTACAAGGGCTTAGAGGTATTTATGAAAAAGTTAAATGCCAACAACCAAAATATTATTTTATTTTGGAACGTTAGTATTGAGCGGGCAGTCTTCCTCAATCTAGAAATTTTTAAAGCAGGTGATACTTTTAAGATGATCAACCATTTTAACCCGACGGATCGGAATTATTTCATCCCATTGGGGAGTTGTCATCATGCCAAATGGCTGTGTAACTGTCAGGGCTGGACTCAGCCCTTCCTTCTCTGAGCTGACCCCTCAGCTGTCGGCTATTTGCCGGCTCCTATCTCTCCACAGGTACTCACCTGTTGATGATATCCTGCTCGTCAGTCCTGCCTACTAAAGCCGTCCAGCCCAGAGGATCTCTGCCTTCGCCTTGGTCAACATCACAGAGACTATCTCCTG
This sequence comes from Lithobates pipiens, assembly GCF_037356315.1. NCBI lineage: Eukaryota > Metazoa > Chordata > Amphibia > Anura > Ranidae > Lithobates > Lithobates pipiens. Next base: position 225,738,443 of record NW_027507789.1, read on the forward strand.
CATTCCTGTTAAAAGAATTGCTTGGCTGACATCCCTTCTGGGTCCAGATCCTGCTTGCTGTTTTCCTACGCTCATCTCATCTCCGCCTCCCTGACGTTTTGGCTTGTCTGACTATCCGTTCTGGTTCCTAAACTCTGGCTATGTTTTGACTACGTTTGTTCTATTTACTTATTACTTTACTTATTATTAAACAAGTGTGATTTAACTTTACTTCTGTCTCGTTCTCATTTCATGGTTTCTGACGGTAACATACCCAGAGGGCAGTTTATTGGTCTACAACGTAGCTGCACCTCGGAGGAAGATTTCATTGTCCAGTCTCAGGTCTTGTCAACCCGATTTCAGGAGAAAGGGTGTGATAGATTAGGCCCTGAGAAGGAGGTGGAAATAGTAAGAAAAATGGGTAGGAAGATTTTGGTTTCCAACGTATCACATAAGAATGCAAATACTTCTACTAGTGTGAAGATGGTTCTGGACTACAACCAGGGCTCAAGTCCTGCGGGAACGCATGGGAATGGAGTTCCTGTACTTTTTCTACAACAGGAACTCAGTTCCCGTTAGCAGCCGCGTCCTGCATATGCCTGAGTAACTGGTTGCTAGGCTGAGCAGCGCCTCCAAGAGAGAGCAGCCAGCCACAGAACCACACCAGACAGAGCCACACCAACTGCTGGTAAGGATCCAGCCTGTGCCCACTGCCCAGTCAGTGCCAGACAGTCCCGGGGGCCACCACCGACTACTCCCGCAGCCGCTGTAGCACATTGCCAGCAGTGCAGCCCAACTGAGCTGCCAGACTTCTCCAGCCCAACTTCTCCTCTCCTGAGCTGAGCCTCTGAGTCTTCCCGCCCACAAGGTCCGCCACGAGTTTGCCACCCGCTAGTGCCATTGAAAAACTTCCAGGTTAGTGTGTTACACAGAGCTGCTGCTGTGCCCCCACACCCCCTCCGTTCTGCTGCTGTGTCCCCCACTCCCTCTCCGTTCTGCTGCTGTCCCCCACTCGCCCTCCATTCTGCTGCTGTCCCCCACTCGCCCTCCGTTCTGCTGCTGCCCCCCTCCAGTTTTCCTCTGTGTCCCCCTCCGTTCTGCTACTGTCCCCCTCCGTTCTGCTACTGCCCCCCTTCATTCTGCTACTGCCCCCCTCCATTCTGCTACTGCCCCCTCTATTCTGCTACTGTCCCCCTCCATTCTGCTGCTCAGTCCCCAACTCCCCCTCCGTTCTACTGCTGTGTCCCCCACTCCCCCTCCGTTCTGCTGCTGTGTCCCCCACTCCCCCTCCATTGTGCGGCTGTCCCCCACTCCCCCTCCGTTCTGCTGCTGCCCCCCTCAGTTTTCCTCCGTGTCCCCCTCCGTTCTGCTGTCCCCCCCATTCTGCTGCTGTGTCCCCAACTCCCCCTCCGTTCTGCTGCTGTGTCCCCAACTCCCCCTCCATTCTGCTGCTGTGTCCCCAACTCCCCCTCCGTTCTGCTGCTGTGTCCCCCACTCCCCCCTCCGTTCTGCTGCTGTGTCCCCCACTCCCCCTCCGTTCTGCTGCTGTGTCCCCCACACCCCCTCCATTCTGCTGCTGTCCCCCACTCCCCCTTAGTTCTGCTGCTGCTCCCCTCCAGTTTTTCTCCGTGTCCCCCTCCGTTCTGCTGTCCTCCTCCATTCTGCTACTGTCCCCCTCCATTCTGCTACTGCCCCCCTCCATTCTGCTACTGCCCCCCTCCATTCTGCTACTGCCCCCCTCCATTCTGCTACTGTCCCCCTCCATTCTGCTACTGTCCCCCTCCGTTCTGCTGCTGTGTCCCCAACTCCCCCTCCGTTCTGCTGCTGTGTCCCCCACTCCCCCTCCATTCTGCTGCTGTGTCCCCCACTCCCCCTCAGTTCTGCTGCTGCTCCCCTCCAGTCTTTCTTCGTGTCCCCCTCCGTTCTGCTGTCCTCCTCCATTCTGCTACTGTCCCCCTCTTTTCTGCTACTGTCCCCCTCCGTTCTGCTACTGTCCCCCTCCGTTCTGCTATTGTCCCCCTCCGTTCTGCTATTGTCCCCCACTCCCCTTCCGTTCTGCTGCTGTGTGCCCCACTCCCCCTCCGTTCTGCTGCTGTGCCCCCCACTCCCCCTCCGTTCTGCTGCTGTCCCCCACTCCCCCTCCGTTCTGCTGCTGTCCCCCACTCCCTGTCCATTCTGCTGCTGCTCCCCTCCAGTTTTCCTCCATGTCCCCCTCCGTTCTGCTGTCCCCCACCATTCTGCTACTGTCCCCCCAACTTAAAGGGATTGTAAATAATTTTTTTTTTTAAATAACAAACATGTTACCTCCACTGTGCATCTTGTTTTGCACAGAGTGGCCCCCGAACCTGCTCTTCTGGGGTCCCTCTGTGGCTGTCTTTGCTTCCTCCCGCAGGTACTTCTCACGTTCATGCGAGCTCCCTCACATGGTGAGAAGCACCTGTGGGCACGCTCCCATGATACAGCCGGCGGCTATAGCCACTCGCTGTATCACACGGCCCGCCCCGGCGCGCTGCGTCATTGGGTGAGAATTGACAGCAGCGCGAGCCAATGGCTGCGCTGCTTTCAATCCATCCACTCCAGACAATCAGCGGCCAGGCTGATCGGCGAAGATGGCGGCGGGGGCGAGCGCGGGGCTTTCGAGGGGTCAGGTAAGTAAAACGGGGGGACTGGGGGTGCCGGCAGTGTGAGATGTTTTTTCACCTTAATGCATAGAATGTATTAAGGTGAAAAAACATTTACCTTTACAACCCCTTTAAGTAGAGAATAGGCTTTTTTCCTTTCTGACTGGCTTCCATGCATGCGGGCGATGTCCAGCCTGTAGGCAGGCCAGAGGCAATATGAAGAAAAGAAAGGATTTTGTGGCAGTTGCCACCAGTAAGAACCTACAAAATGAAAGAGTTGATCACTTGTGCGACCACGGGAGTCGTATATATGTTGGAATGCGAGTGTGGCTTGCAATACGTAGGTAGAACTTCCAGACTGTTACAAGTCAGAATTGGCGAACCTGTTTAATAATATTAAGAAAGGACTCATCACCCATAACGTTTCTAAGCATTTTTAATTGTTTCATAATAGTGACCCCAGACACCTAAAATTTTGGGGTGTTGAGAGAGTTAAGAAACACTGGGGGGGGGGGGGGGTAATTTTATCCAACAACTCAGCCGTAGAGAATCATACTGGGTATATGAAACTAAGGTGGCAGTGCTCAGGGGTTTAAATGTAGAGTTTGACCTAAATCGTTTTATTTCTGATCGCTAATTGCTTTTTAGGCTATATACATACACATATAAAAATTTTTGCATTTAACTTTAGAAATTCAAATTTTTGTTGTGTGGTTCTATAGAATATTTGAAGATTTTACATACCTATATGTATTGTAAAGTGGAGGTTGGTTGCTCTGACGTTTTAATTTTAAAGTTTTCTACTTTTATATAGTGCGCAATGCTGAGTTTTGTATTGAAGGGATATTTAGCTTAAAGCGGGAGTCCGCCGGGAGTTCCGCCGTTTTTTTTTTTTAAAAGCCAGCAGCTTCAAATACTGCAGCTGCTGACTTTTAAAATAAGGACACTTACCCGCCCAGCGCGCCAGCGATGTCGGCACCCGAAGCCGATCTCTCGATCGTCTCTCGGGTGCTGCCGCCGCCATCTTGGGTATGGGAATCAGGAAGTGGAGCCTTTCGGCTTCATTTCCCGGTTCCCTACTGCTCATGCGCGAGTCGCGCTGCACAATAAGGATGGACCCGCTGCCTCTGGGATCTGTGTGTTTCCCAGCAGGCAGCGGGGGGCTTTTGGAAAGGGGCGTAGATCTACGCCCCTTTCCGCAGAGAGCTATCCCGGAAGTGGGTGCAGATACCTGTACTGTACAGGTACCTGCACCCCCCTCCCCCCTGAAAGGTGCCAATTGTGGCGTCGGAGGGGGGGAGGATTCCAATGAGCGGAAGGTCCACTTTAGGGTGGACCTCCGCTTTAACCGCTTTCATTCTTTAAGAAAATCGGTTTCCATTTTGTGTCCCTCTAACATCCACTTCATAAATAGACATGCTCAAGTTTTGCTAATCTAGTTTTGTTTCTCATGTTACCGTTTTCATCTTTCAGTTGTTTAGTTTCTTGGAAAGCACATGATTTTGAGGAATCACTAGTTTCACTTTTATTGTAGGCTGTACTTGTATATGATTGGATAATCTGTATGACACGTTCAAAGGGCGGTACTTTCTGAAAGCCCCCTTTAAATATTCACACCAAAGAATAAAGATTAGATTTGCTCGGAGAGACTTTGTTGTTTTGTGTCATTGTCTCAATAGGCTAATCTCCCAGGCCTGTGTGGGTGATTGGACGTCACACTTTGACAGACATGAATGGGGTTAAAAATCACCTCTAGACAATCTACATTCCCTTCAGTTATTCCCTTCATGTATTATTTGCAGCTCATCGTAATATTTTTGAGCACTATTGATGGATATTTTCTATCATAATTGTGGCGTTACGATCTTTTCTCCTTACATGTGTGTTTGCCAGGGACAGAGCTTGCTCGACTTGCGGGTCATTTGTTGCCCTGTATGACCATTCCTGACGGGGCCTCCGACTGACTTGCTGTGCTGAGCTTGGCCAATATGTCCGTACCGCGATCAACACCGTTAGGATCACCACTGCGCATGTCCGGTAATCAGGTGGCTGATAACAGGACTGTTGTACGTGCCTCCGAACACCGCCGACGAAGTCCCGCCCACTGGGACGATACGCGCGCGGGAGGACCCGAACACGTCAGCAGCAGCCACCCTCCACTCAGTCTCTGTGAGACATGCTTGCAGTTTGCAGCAAACGTTTTTATTCTTAGCACTGGGACCACAGTGCTTCACTTGTGAGTAGAATTCTTTTGGATTTAAATAAAATGTATTGAGTACATACAGAGAGCACTATGCATGTTTTATTTTGTTCTTACATGATACAATGAAGTTTGTCTGTAATGACATTGATTGGGAGATCTGATAAGCGATTTGGAGCAGTAAAGCAGTGGGTGTATATTGTGAGCGGATCTCTGGAAAAGCACTTATACCTCTGTTTAACCCCTTGTGAGGGGAAGTCTTTTGTTGACCTATCTGTTAGCTCAGTAGGTCCACTGTGCAAGGTGAGCGGCTTGTTTTACAGTCAGTGGTGGTATTTTCATGGATCTGCACAAGATTTTACAAGCACAAGTGTTCACAGCTGAGGAATTTTTCTGCCTTACTCCCTGTTTACCTGTTTACATTCATGGACTTTCTCTCTGAAGATTTTAAATCTATACATTTATAATAATCCTTAATGATTTAGTTTAGTTTTTAATTAGAGCTGTACTATTTATGATTTAAAATGGGTACACATGACAATTCTGTGAGCTATATACAGTACTCTGTCCTGTGATTCTGGGGCTGTATACTCTGTCATGTGTTGCTGAGCTGTATACTCTGTCCCTTGTTGCTGAGCTGTATACTCTGTCCCGTGTTGCTGAGCTGTATACTCTGTCCTGTGATTCTGGGGCTGTATACTCTGTCCTGTGATTCTGGGGCTGTATACTCTGTCCTGTGATTCTGGGGCTGTATACTCTGTCCTGTGATTCTGGGGCTGTATACTCTGTCCTGTGATTCTGGGGCTGTATACTCTGTCCTGTGTTGCTCAGCTGTATACTCTGTCCTGTGTTGCTCAGCTGTATACTCTGTCCTGTGTTGCTCAGCTGTATACTCTGTCCTGTGTTGCTCAGCTGTATACTCTGTCCTGTGTTGCTCAGCTGTATACTCTGTCCTGTGTTGCTCAGCTGTATACTCTGTCCTGTGATTCTGGGGCTGTATACTCTGTCCTGTGATTCTGGGGCTGTATACTCTGTCCTGTGATTCTGGGGCTGTATACTCTGTCCTGTGATTCTGGGGCTGTATACTCTGTCCTGTGTTGCTCAGCTGTATACTCTGTCCCGTGTTGCTCAGCTGTATACTCTGTCCCGTGTTGCTCAGCTGTATACTCTGTCCCGTGTTGCTCAGCTGTATACTCTGTCCCGTGTTGCTCAGCTGTATACTCTGTCCCGTGTTGCTCAGCTGTATACTCTGTCCCGTGTTGCTCAGCTGTATACTCTGTCCCGTGTTGCTCAGCTGTATACTCTGTCCCGTGTTGCTCAGCTGTATACTCTGTCCCGTGTTGCTCAGCTGTATACTCTGTCCCGTGTTGCTCAGCTGTATACTCTGTCCCGTGTTGCTCAGCTGTATACTCTGTCCCGTGTTGCTCAGCTGTATACTCTGTCCCGTGTTGCTCAGCTGTATACTCTGTCCCGTGTTGCTCAGCTGTATACTCTGTCCCGTGTTGCTCAGCTGTATACTCTGTCCCGTGTTGCTCAGCTGTATACTCTGTCCTGTGTTGCTCAGCTGTATACTCTGTCCTGTGTTGCTCAGCTGTATACTCTGTCCTGTGTTGCTCAGCTGTATACTCTGTCCTGTGATTCTGGGGCTGTATACTCTGTCCTGTGATTCTGGGGCTGTATACTCTGTCCTGTGATTCTGGGGCTGTATACTCTGTCCTGTGATTCTGGGGCTGTATACTCTGTCCTGTGATTCTGGGGCTGTATACTCTGTCCTGTGATTCTGGGGCTGTATACTCTGTCCTGGTTTGCTGGGCTGTATACTCTGTCCTGTGATTCTGGGGCTGTATACTCTGTCCTGTGTTGCTCAGCTGTATACTCTGTCCCGTGTTGCTGAGCTGTATACTCTGTCCCGTGTTGCTGAGCTGTATACTCTGTCCCGTGTTGCTGAGCTGTATACTCTGTCCTGTGATTCTGGGGCTGTATACTCTGTCCTGTGTTACTCAGCTGTATACTCTGTCCTGTGATTCTGGGGCTGTATACTCTGTCCTGTGATTCTGGGGCTGTATACTCTATACAGCTCAGCAACACAGGACAGAGTATACAGCCCCAGAATCACAGGACACTCTGTCCCGTGTTGCTGAGCTGTATACTCTGTCCCGTGTTGCTGAGCTGTATACTCTGTCCCGTGTTGCTGAGCTGTATACTCTGTCCCGTGTTGCTGAGCTGTATACTCTGTCCCGTGTTGCTGAGCTGTATACTCTGTCCTGTGATTCTGGGGCTGTATACTCTGTCCTGTGTTACTCAGCTGTATACTCTGTCCTGTGATTCTGGGGCTGTATACTCTGTCCTGTGATTCTGGGGCTGTATACTCTGTCCTGTGATTCTGGGGCTGTATACTCTGTCCTGGTTTGCTGGGCTGTATACTCTGTCCTGTGATTCTGGGGCTGTATACTCTGTCCTGTGTTGCTCAGCTGTATACTCTGTCCTGTGTTTCTGGGGCTCTATACTCTGTCCTGTGATTCTGGGGCTGTATACTCTGTCCTGGTTTGCTGGGCTGTATACTCTGTCCTGTGATTCTGGGGCTGTATACTCTGTCCTGTGTTGCTCAGCTGTATACTCTGTCCTGTGTTGCTCAGCTGTATACTCTGTCCTGTGTTGCTCAGCTGTATACTCTGTCCTGTGTTGCTCAGCTGTATACTCTGTCCTGTGTTGCTCAGCTGTATACTCTGTCCTGTGTTGCTCGGCTGTATACTCTGTCCTATGATTCTGGGGCTGTATACTCTGTCCTGTGATTCTGGGGCTGTATACTCTGTCCTGTGATTCTGGGGCTGTATACTCTGTCCTGTGATTCTGGGGCTGTATACCCTGTCCTGTGTTGCTCGGCTGTATACTCTGTCCTGTGTTGCTCAGCTGTATACCCCTGACACAATGGGTGGAAGCAAGTGAAATACAGGGGATGGAGTGGGCGGATTCTATAAGGGGTTTGGCTTATGAGAAGCAGGAGGGGTCAAAAAGGAAGGGCGGGTCTAGATAGATCTCTACAACTTGGTCCTCTCATCCTTTGACTCTTCTTCGGATCCAGTTGGTGCTCCATTAGCTAGTAGAAAGCTGCCACATGGTAATTTATTTGGAGCCTCCAAGAGCTTCACCCCCCAAATCCCAGAGAGTTTTTCTTGCTGTCTGCAGACCCAAATAAAATGCTGCAAACAAATCTGTTGCTTAGAATGTGGCTCACAGGACATGATCTCCGATTTGTAGACATGAAAAAGCCGAAGTGACCCTCTAGGGACGATGTCACCAACTTACCAAGATAAAGAAGAAGGACCATCGGTCGTGATGAATCTTCCTCTTCCCAAACAAAAATGTGATCGAGTAAACATAGAGGACCGTGGCCATGCCGTAACCCAAAATTTCCATAATCTGCAAATCAAAAACATAACTGTAATGTAACGAACATAATCAGATTCCACAGACATTGGCCAAATGTAGAATTCTCATGAAGTTATTGTAATCTGGGGCCACCCTAAACCTGACCTCCAGCCTTCCCTTCAGTCTTGTACAGGTGTACCAGCTCCTAGCCTGGACTGAAATGCCTTCCTCTGATTTCACCGTACACTGTGAGCTTCCCACATTTGGAGAGGAGGGAAGCCAGCAGCTTCCGGGGGAAAGGGGCACACAGGGGTCCCCGGACAGCAGATGGAAGGGGTGCATGTGCTAGAAACACTCCCCTGTACTGCAGCCAGAGGAAGAAGCTGGCAGCGTTGCAGGGGAAGGTAGAAGAGGATTGATGTCTACAATAAGACAGTACAGCCAGCCCCCCTTCTGAGCAGGTGCCCGGGCCCCCCCTATTGAACTGATGAGGCCTGGACCCAGTACAGTAGCGCTGTCTGTACTGTCTTATCAGCGGCAATGCTTGTGGGCAATAGGTGGGGTGGTCTGCATGCAAATGCAGTCTGCATAGGCACGCCCACTCCTCCAGACGGACATCCACCCTCAAGAAGGTGTTCTGATATTTGCATAACTCCTCCCAAGAGCCAGCCCACTGTTTGTATGAAAATGTAGGCTTCCCTGCATCCAATTTGCATGACAGGAGAGTCAAACAGCTGGTTCACACAGCTCCGGGGCGGCCATTGTCTGCACTGGAAAAGGGACCTGATTTGCACCTGAATTGGTGAACAGGGACGCACCCGACCCCCTACTGTGACCCTCATCAGTCTGAACGTAAGGCCTCTTGAGGGGAGTACTGAGGCAGAGTGCTCTGATGTTTTTGGGAAACTATGTACAGCCTATCTCCCGGGTTCCTCCCCCTAGCCATGATCTGCCTGCACTGAGACCAGGGGTGCCGCCCAGCAAATCCATGCACCCGGCCCTTAATCTACATGCAGGTCGCCGGATGCATGGATTTCAGTGGGGGTTTTTTTTTTTTTTAAGCATATGATTAGAGCTTGAGTGTCAGGAAGGGCTAAACAGTACCCAAGATGGCGGCCGATGAATACAACCTGTGACCTCAGCCCCTGTCAGAACATCTCCGGTGCATCTGTGCATTGTCAGGAAGGGCATGCCAGTATTCAGGAGGAGAATCCAAGATAACCTGTTAGACTGCCATCCGTGTGCATGCGCGCATCTTTGCACATGTGCGCAAACACCCGGTAACAGCTTTTGGCATCCAAGAGGCTATTTCAGCTCTGCCAGTGCACAGATTTGGTGCTATCTGCTCTACAGCGTTCCCGTGTGTTCCTGTTACCTGCATCTTGATACCTGTTCCTGTTACACGACCTGGCTTGCCTCTGACGATTCCTGCTATCCGCCTGCTCCCGACCCGGCTTGTCTGACCACCGCACCTGCCTGCTCCTTCTGCTACCTCACTGCCAGCCCATCACCAACCCAGCCTGTATCCTGACTATTCTTCTGCCTCTGCATCTGCTCCTGACGTGTTTCTGCCAGTGTATTCTTCTGCCTGGAGAATCCTGCTGAGCTACCGCTCCTCCTACAGCTGCTTCGGATTCCACGGCCTGCAACCAATCAGGCACTCGTGCGACTCTGCCCTCCTGCTGCTCTACCGGGGGGGCCTCTATTCAGAGGTGTAAGAGAGGCCGCCCGCTGCTTATTAGGCTTTACCGTCAGGTACGGGACACTGAGGCTCTAAATGGCTTCAAAAAAAGATGGACTCTGGGGGCAGAGCACTTCCCCCAGAGCCCACCCACTTGTGTGACAATAGTGAATTATTATTCGCTTTTGTCTTCCTGATTCTCCTTCCAGCCAATTAGGAAGCAGGTACTGAGACTCCAATCGGGTCTCAGGACCCACTTCCTGTTCAGCCAGGAGGAGAAGCAACAGCCCCAAAGGGAGGAGCAGCAGCTCTACCATCTGCTTCCTAAGGTAAGGAGGCATCTGATCGCCGCCCTCCCATCCGTCTCCCGTGGGGGACAGGGGATTGCCACCTTCCTGTCCATATTCCACGTGGGGGGGAGGGGGTGGCATTGGTTTGCCGCCACCCCCCCCCCAATTAAAAAATATTGAGCACCAGCCGCCACTGACTGAGACCCAGTGATGACAACATTGCTTTTGACCGTCTTCATTCCAAGCTTGGTGACAATGATGGACCAGGACTGAACAATGTGTATTGGCAAGGTTTCCTTGCAGAGGACCAACGCACCCCCTGATATGGCAGACATATAGCTGTGCAATCAGAAAAGCTCATACTTCCTCTTGCTGATTGGAGAGCTCTGGCTATAACACAGCAGGGGACATGTTGGACCTCTACAGAGAGACCACTGCTTCCAAGCAGAGAGCAACAGTCCTTCTCTGAAGCTGCTTGGAAGGGATAGACTTCTCTACTCGGGATGTGGCAGATTTCTACAGAAAACCAACTGTAAGACTTGGCTCACCTTTTGTTTTGATGCGCCTGGAAGGTGTTGAGCTTATTTTAAATGAAGTCCACGCTGGGTTTTAAATGAGTCAAATTTCGGAGGTTCAGCTAAATGCATGGCTGTGAAAAGCTGAGCGATGATACTCACAAGCAGCACCGCGTTAAAGAATGACAGATGGGTGGAATGGCTGAACGCAAACAGGATAGCGACCATCAGGAAAAGGAGGAACCAAGAGAGGGCGACGTCCACCAGGGCTTGTCCAAACCAGTACGCGGACGGGAAAAGGCCGGAAATACGCAACTGGGAGCGAGCTTTGATCTAGAAGGAGAAAGATACGGTGGTTGTGATCATGGCCAAAAGACAGAAAAAAAGATCACCTAGGTGGACCTTACTCTACAGGCTTCATAAACAGCTGAGCTCCGTTCACCAACTTCTGTCTGTTGGGTTCTTTGTTGCCTCAAGAGGGGAGGTTTTTCCTCACTTCCTGTCCCAGTGACAACATGAGGAGAATCTTTTTTAGTATTGGGGGAGGGTTAAAACCTCTGAGACCTCCCGGACTGATCACCCTCATTCCCATTATTCTTATTCTGGTGTCAGCTAGCTGAGAAGTGAACAGGAAATCTCCTTCGACAAATAAACTGGAGATCTTTCCCATCAGGCTAGGCTGGGGTTGGGTATTATTAGCCCCATTACTTTGTACAGTAAGTCTTTATCAGTTAGAAGCATATTAGAAAACAAACAATTGACACAAAAGTTAAAGCAGACCTAAAAGTGAAGATTTCAGATATTTCAGGAAATTATTTATGTGCCCATGCAGTACCCTGAAAAAAAATCTATCCTTTGTCTTGAATACCTTCGGAAAACTAGCAGAGCATTTCCTGTTCCTAGGCACTCCTCTTCTGTAAGCTCAAAGCTGCATATCTGCAATTGGGGATCAACTAAGGCACTGCTACCTCTGACTGCTAGTGCTAGACTGAACAGATTTGGAGATTTGGAGTGAGGTTTGGTGATGTCACTCTTGTGCTGCTCATTGTTCTCCTTGCTGGAGAGGAAGCTGTACCTGAGGCTGTGAAGTGCAAGGATCTCTCTGTTTCCAAGCTTGATAGTCTCAGGAGATGTAGAGTGAGATTTGGTGATGTCACTACCAGTGGTGGTCAGTGGTATTTTTTGGGGGGCAGGCAGCAAAAAGTGCACAGCCAGCCACCCCCTTTCCCCGGTTGGGTCACCCGCAACACCCCACCCCTCCTCTGTCCCCCGTCAGTTGGTCAGTGTCACCTGGCGGCCGCAACACTTACCGCAGATTTCCCTCCGAGCGTCCGGCTTCTATATCTCCTCTCCTCGTGTTTCCTCCAGTGGCGGGTCTCTTCCCTCCACTCCAGCTTCCCCTGGGCAACAAATGGGCAGCCCTCTAGCTTTCCCTGTGTCTCTTCTCACATCTACTCCCTCCTCCTCCTGATGGCCAGCGTAGCTTCTCCTTTCAGCCAATCGGGCAACTAGTTTCAAGACTCCCTTCCTGATTGGCCAGGAGGAGAATCAGTGTGAAAATAGCGAATATTCATTAACTATTGTCACATGGGCCCACCCTATTTTGAAGCCATTTTGAAGCCTATCAGAGCCTCTGGCTCTAGTCATGTGCTTCAAAGAAACTCTCCCACCCCACTGGAATCCATGGTCCAATGCCCCTGTATGTACACCAGGGGGGATTGGCTGCCACTGGTCTCTACTTGCTGGAGAGGAAGCTGTAAACAGAAAAGGAGGTAAGGGTGCTCTGGTGGAGGTGGATGGCTGGTCAGGGGAAATGATGGTTGGATGGCACTTCAGGCTGCACTTTGGGTGAGGAGAAGCAACTCTGAAGACATTTAAAAGAAAGAAATGCGCCACTAAGTGCAATATTACTGTAACATGCAGTCCTCCTCTGGTAAGTGGATCCGTCCTCTGTCTACAAGTGGAGAGCCAAGTAACTGCGTGGCTCCTTTGTCAGACCATGCACCGAAACGCATGACCTCCCCACCACCCCTTACTGATGCCAATGGCCTCGTGCGTTCCAGCACAAACCCGGCACACAGGCTGCCTCACTGCCTCCTCGTTTCCGCGCACATGGAAGTAATCTGACAGCTGCTGGTGTTACTTGGCTCTTCATTCGCGGACAGAGGATGGATCCACTTACCAGAGGAGGACTCCATGTTACATTCTTTTAATAATCCACAATCCTGTAAGTGCTTTTAACACCTTGTGCACTTGATTAAATCTTTTAATATTGCACATAGGGGCACCTTTCTTTCTTTTATATGGAGAGGAAGCTGTGTCTGAGGACATGCAGTGCAAACTGCCATACCTGACGGTCTCAAGCTATAGAGTGAGATTTGGTGATGTCACTACTGTGTTGCTCATTGTTCTCCTTGCTGCAGAGCAATTTGTACCTAAGAAACAACAGTGGAAGGATCTCCTTGCTTCCACACCTGATGACCTCACATCAGCAGATCTGGAATAAGATTAGCTACTGTACCTAAGGACCTGAAGTGGAAGCATCTCCCTGCTTCCAAACCTGGTGGCCACAGGAGTTTTGGTGAGGTCACGTCTGTGCTGCTCACTGTTTCCATTGCTGGAGAGAAATTTGTTTTTGAGGCAGTGCCCTGACAAGTGCATCCAGCGCCCAGGGCTAAGATTACAAACCCCCCCCCCCCCGCTCATGATGTGCAAGCTTAGGGGATCCTACACCAAGCAGTCACTTGCTTGTATAAATCATTTGCAACAGAAGGAAGGTACCCCCACCTTCTGCCCACCCCTTCTCCCGGCCCTGACCTGAGGGATCTCCTTAAATCTACGCCACCTGATGGCCTCAGAAGATCTGGAGTGAGATTTGGTGATGTCCCTACAATGCTACTCACTGTTCTCTTTGCTGGAGAGGAAGCTGCACCTGAGAACCTACAATGCAAAGATCTCCCTGCTTGTACTTCATCCATTCTCTGGATCTGTGCTGTCATCAGATAACTACTAGTCATCTGGAGTCAGCTCTGACACGAGGAGCAAAGCTCTGTCTCTACCAAAATTGTTGTCTCCACAAAGAGAGACAGTGCAGAAAAGGGCATGGTAAGTCTGTATTAGAGAAAAGATCAGCTGCTGGAAGCCCACAGGTATTACTGGTGACTAGTCCCTCCCTTTGCCTTTTTGGGGCTTCCAAAGTAGAGATCCACTTTAAAAAAACATCGACGATCACTCGGTTCTCAGGGCTCCCTAAGCAGAGAGCTGGTGACTGTCAGTCACCGTCTTTCTGCTTTGTCCCCCCGCTCGTGCTCACTAGAGTGCTGGGCTGTGGAGGGGACGGCTTGCTGAAAGGCAGAGCTGGGTGCTGGTCCAGGCATGTGGGCGAATCCCGACTTCATTGTCATGATCTTGCCCAAGCCTGGACCAGCTCTGAGATGTCAGCTGACAGCGAGCTTCAGCCCTCTGTCTGCTGAGAAGGGGTCACAGGAGTGCAGAATGAACAGCACTCCTGTGATCCACAGGAGAAGTACAGCCAAATGAGATTTGCTCGTACTTCTCCTTTAAATTTAAATCCGAAAACATGATAGTAATTAAGTCCCATAGCCTGTACCAGTGGTCTCAAAACTGCAGCCTGGGGGCCGGATGTGGCCCTTTGCTTGCCTTTATATGGCCCTTGGACATATGTCACCAATGAAGGGGCACAGTTCCTCCCAATAACACCGATCATGAGGCACAATTCCTACCAATGACACCAACGATGGGATAAATTTCCTCCCAATGACACAAACAATGAGGCCCAATGCCACCAATGATGGGTTAATTCCTCCCAATGACACCAACAATGGGGCTCAATGTCACCAATGATGGGGTACAGTTTCTCCCAATAACACCAATAACGAGACCAAGGATGGGGCATAATTCCTACCAAAGACACCAACTTTGGGGTGCAATTCTTCTCACTGACACCAAAGATGGGGAATTGTTTACTGCAACTGCTGCTGGGACATTTTCTACCCCCGATGGCCACAGTCTGGCCCCTCTAAAACCTGAAGGAAAGTAAACTGGCCCTTTGCTTAGAAAGTTTGCAGACCCCTGGCCTATACTAACCTTCGTATCCTGCATGCTGGTCATTGCAAAGTGGGGGGCAAGTCCAGACGCATAGATCATACACACCAATCCCATGTAGAAAATCACATATGACCCATGATTCTTGTAGTCCTGGTGACAGAAAGAAAAATTGTTACAACAACAAATTCATTTTTTTAAAATTAGAAAGCAAACCAAAAAATATTTTTGAGGACAATGTTCCTCTCCAGTAGTTCTCATTGTGTGGTCCAGCCCTTAGGGTTAGGTACAAACACCTTTATTACGTAGGACTGACCTGCTGTGTGAAGTATGCAGTGTCTGTGACAGATACAGCACAGAGCGCAGTTCAGATGGAGCTGTGTACTCCGGATCCCTCTGCCTGGCCCAAATTCCTTCCCTCACCCCCAACCTGTCTGCTCAGTTGAGTGCAGGAGGGAGGAGAAGGGCAGCAATCTCATATAGTGTAATGACTGCATTAGGAGAGAGCGGGAGGTGAGCTGTCTGCTACTCACATCCTGCATGGCAGTCCTGACCTGGCACAAATATGCGGCAGTTTTCTATTGTGAAAACTGACACATTCCCTCTGATAACAATAGAGCAGATGCAGGGCCAGTTCCTCTGCAATAGAAACTGGTGCAGGTGGTGATGGTGCATTGCCGTGCATTAAAATAACCTCATGACCTGACAGAGAAGTAAACCAGGAACGGGCAGACGGGTACTCACAGGCATGATGGGGTCATTCCACACCCTGATCCTCTCCGTGGAGTTATAGATCCTCATAAAGGCGTTACTGATAATATTAACCAATACCGGGAGGATATTGTGTGCTCGGGGGTTTCCGATTATTTTGTACCCGTAACCCTAAAAAAATAAAAGCAGGAAAGTGACATCATACAAAAGAAATATGTTCAACAGAATTGTCTTTTGGACTTGTGCACATGTGCATGCCCTAGGCATCAACTGAAGGTTTTCCAACACTGGAACTTCAGTCTGGGAGTTCTAAGTGTCAAGGCCACATACATTTATTTCATGATTTCATACAATGTGATTGGATTTAGGTTGTATGTATAGCAAAGCATTTTTTGGTAGTTTTGGATCGAGTAGGGAAGCATTGCAACCCATATAAGGTTATCTTTTTCTGTCTTCATACACAGATAGTGTAGACAATTGTGCTCTTCCGAAGTCGTGGTAACAGTTTGGTGAAGACCTTTTTCTAATCCAGCATAACTGTGCCCCCCCTGGAGCAATGAATACAAGCCAGGTCTCAGGTGTACAAAGCCAGCTCCATAAAGATATGGTTTACCAGTATGATGTGGAGAACCTTGAGGGCCTACACTGAGCCATGACCTCAACCCTAGTGAACGCCTTTGCGATGAATTGAAATGCTGATTGCAAGCCAGGTCTTCTGTGTACAAAGCCAGCTCCATAAAGATATGGTTTGAAGAGGATGGTGTGTCGAACCTTGACGGCCTACATTGAGCCTTGACCTCAAACCCAGTGAACGTCTTAGCAATGAATTGAAATACTGATTGCAAGCCAGGTCTTCTGTGTATAAAGCCAGCTTGATACAGAGCTGGTTGGACCAGTATGGTGTGGCAAACTTGAGGGCCTATATTGAGCTTTGACCTCAACTCTAGTTAACACCTTTGCAATGAATTGAAATGCTGATTGCAAGCCAGGTCTTCTGTATACAAAGCCAGCTTGATACAGAGCTGGTTGGACCAGTATGGTGTGACGAACTTGAGGACCTATATTGAGCCTTGACCTCAACCCCAGCGAATGCCTTTACGATGAATTGAAATGCTAATTGCAAGCCAGGTCTTCTGTGTACAAAGCCAGCTCCATAAAGATATGGTTTGACCCGTATGATGTGGAGAACCATGACGGCCTACATTGAGCCTTGACCTCAACCCCAGTGAACGCCTTAGCAATGAATTGAAATGCTAATTGCAAGCCAGGTCTTCTGTGTACAAAGCCAGCTCCATAAAGATATGGTTTGACCAGGATGGTGTGTCGAAACTTGACGGCCTACATAGAGCCTTGACCTCAACCCTAGTGAACGCCTTTGCGATTAATTGAAATACTGATTGCAAGCCAGGTCTTCTGTGTACAAAGCCAGCTTGATACAGAGCTGGTTGGACCAGTATGGTGTGGAGAACTTGAGGACCTATATTGAGCCTTGACCTCAACCCCAGCGAACGCCTTTACGATGAATTGAAATGCTAATTGCAAGCCAGGTCTTCTGTGTACAAAGCTAGCTTGATACAGAGCTGGTTGGACCAGATCTTCTCATTTATTAATCCATCCACGAATGGGCCCAAATATCCACAGAAAATTCTAAAATCTTGTGGAAAGCCTTCTGAGAAGAGTGGGAGCTGTTATAGACACAAAGAAGGGATAACGCGACATGGTTTGGAGGAACATGAATGCTGTATACAGTGTACAAAGCCAGCTTGATACAGAGCTGGTTGGACCAGATCTTCTCACCTATTATCAGTACCTCCTTGTGGAAAGCCTTCCGAGAAGAGTGGGGGCTGTTATAGACAAAAAGAAGGGATAACTCGACATGGTTTGACCAGTTTGATGTGGAGGAACTTGAATGCTGTATGCAGAGCCCTGACCTCAACCCTACACCTTTGGTAGACGGTTGATGATCCTATTGGTGCATCATCTAATCCTCAGTAGTTGGATAGAGAGCTTTTTTGCTTACCATCTCATATCCCCTATATCAGTGATGGCGAACCTTGGCAGCCCAGATGTTTTGGAACTACATTTCCCATGATACTCATGCACTCTACAGTGTACTGGAGCATCATGGGAAATGTAGTTCCAAAACATCTGGGGTGCCAAGGTTCGCCATCACTGCCCTATATTGTCCGGCGCATTGCTCCAGTCATTATAGTGGTGAGTTATGCTCTCTCTCTTTCTCCCTCCCCCCCCCCCTTTTTTTTTTGTCTTTCCTCTCCCTTTTTCTTTTTTGCAATTTCTCATTTTCCATTTATTATTATCTAGTTATCGACTTTTTATTGACATAGATACTTAATTCTGCATTTTGTTTTTAGATTTCCTGTTTTCTGTTCAATGCAATATATTTATACCCCTGATGAAGAGAGTGCATTTATGATCTCGAAACGCGTTGGGTTTCTTGCCCTCTATCCACTGTAAGGTTCTGCCACACTGGATTGAGAAAATTTACAGTGTAACAGGATATGTACTTTGTATATTCATTATTTCATGTTTGTAAATACATGTAATGTGTATAGTATCTTATATTGTCAATTTTAATTATTATCATTAAATTACGTATTATTAAATTACGTATTATTATTATTATTAGTATTAGTATATATAAAATGTTGTTTACTCTATATGGCCACCTACCCATGTTAAAGTCCTCTCCCTAGGGGAGTATATTCTGCTTCATATTGTTTTGTCCATTAGGATGGGGTTTTGGTAGGCCTCTTTTTGACCTGTGATTTATAGCACCTTGTTCAATTTGGTAGGATGACAGATTATGAGCCAGGTCTTCTCCTCCAACATCAGCACCTGACCTCACAGATTCCCCCAGACACATAATTTTGCAGAAATCCTTCCCTGGAGTGTTAAGGCTGTTATAGACACAAAAGTGGGATAACCCAACATGGCTTGGCCAGTATGGTGTGGAGGAACTTGAAAGGAACCCTGACCTCAACCCCACTGAACACCTTTGGGATGAATTGGAACCAGATCCTCTCGTCCATGTGGAAATTCTTCTCAAGAGAGTGGAGGATGTTATAGCCACAAAAGGGGGCAACTCAATTAAAAACTGCATATTAATGGTCATGGTTTTGGAACGGGATGTCCAACAATCTCACATAGTCGTGATGGTCAGGGGTACACATACTATGGCCGTATGTTGTATAAGTACGAATAGCATGATTTTCTTGATTTAGAGACTAGTGATAATGTTATCAGTATTGTCTACACAGTGATGTGCCCGTGCTGTATAGATCAGGAATATGGAAGGGGGACGTGTCCTGTTGGGTTATTTTCAGCATCCCTAGTGGTGGAGAAATGTTACTTTGTAAGAAAGTTTTATTACCGTGTTGTTGCCTCGTGTGATCTCTATAGCGCCGTTGTAGGCCGTAGTGTTTTCATCATACGGACCATCCACAACATCCACTGCTATATCTTGAGCCATGACACCATGAACGAGATTCTCAATGGGGAGACCTATGTGGAGAAATACTGGAAGTCACCATTATGGAAGGTTATGGTTTAGTTAAAAGAAAGCTTAGTGACATGTACGGGTTAATAGTAAAAACATGGCGGTTGTAGGGATGACTCCTACAGATGGAAATTTGTTTAACTTTTTGGTAACATTTTCTTTTGCCTATAGATCAATTTATTATTATTTTTTTTTGCTGTGAGGATGACTCAAGTATTCACACATCTGTCACAAATTGCCATAATGGGAGTAATATACAGTGACTTGAAAAAGTATTCATACCCCTTGAGATTTTCCACATTTTGTCATGTTACAACCAAAAACGTAAATATATTTTTGGGGATTTTATGTGATAGATCAACACAACGTGTCACATCATTGTGAAGTGGAAGGAAAATTATAAATTGTTTTAAAAAAAATAATAATAATAATAATCTGATAAGTGTGGCATGCATTTTTATTCAACCCCTCTTTACTCGGATACCCCTAACTAAAATCTAGTGGATCCAATTGCCTTCAAAAGTCACCTATTTAGTAAATAGAGTCCACCTGTGTGTAATTTAATCTTATTATAAATACAGCTGTTCTGTGAAGTCCTCAGAAGTTTTATTTAGAGAATCTTAGTGAACAAACAGCATTTTGAAGGGTCAGGGATTACACCAGCACCAGACAGGTCAGGGATGAAGTTGTAGAGAAGTATAAAGCAGGGTCAGGTTATAAAAAAAATCTCCCAAGCTTTGATCATCTCACGGAGCTCTGTTCAATCCATCATCCGAAAATGGAAAGAGTATGGGCACAACTGCAAACCTACCAAGATGTGGCCGTCCACCTAAACTGACCAGGCCGGGCAAGGAGAGCATTCATCAGAGAAGAGCCAAGAGGTCCATGGTAACTCTGGAGGAGCTGCAGAGATCCACAGCTCAGGGGGGAGAATCTGTCCACAGGACAACTATTAGTCGTCTCTCCACAAATCTGCCCTTTATGGAAGAGTGACAAGAAGAAAGACATTGGAGAAAGAAAGTCATAAGAAGTCCTGTTTGTAGTTTGTGAGAAGCCATGTGGGGGAGGGGGCAGCAAACATGTGGAAGAAGGTGATCTGGTCAGAGGAGACCAAAATTCAACTTTTTATCCTAAAAGCAAAACGCTATGTGTGGGAAAAACTAACACCGCCCATCCCCCGAACACACCATCCCCACCGTGAGACATAGCGGCGGCAGCATCTGTTATGCAGCGTACACACGACTGGACTTTTCAATGGACTAGATCGACGGTCTTCCCGAAGGACTTTCGGCGGAGGTCCGATGGACTTTCTGAACGAACAGACTTGGCGACACATGACCGGACTAAGTCCGTTCGAAAGTCTGTTCATTTTGAATGTGAAGATGTAAACGGAACTAAACAAGGAAGTTCAATAGCCAATAGCTGCCCTTGCGTCATATTTGGTCCATTGGACCAGCACACAGACTAACGGTTTTCACAATTTTTAGTCCGTCGGACTTGAGTCCATCAGATAGATTTGAAACATGTTCTATTTCTAGGTCCCTCTGACTTTTGGGGAAAAAAAAGTCAGCTGGAGCCCACACGCGATCAAATTGTCAGACGGATTCCGGTCCGCTGGACCAAGCCTGCCAGTCGTGGGTACGCGGCATTAGAGTCTGCAAAAGACTTGAGACCGGGGCGGAGGTTCACCTTCCAACAGCACAACGACCCGAAACATCCAGCCAGAGCTACAATGGAATGGTTTACATCAACATGTGTTAGAATGGCCCAGTCACAGTCCAGACCTAAATCCCATTGAGAATCTGTGGCAAGACTTGAAAATTGCTGATCACAGACGCTCTCCATCCAATCTGACAGAGCTTGAGATATTTTACAAAGAAGAAGAATGGGCAGAAATGTCCTCTCTAGATGTGCAAAGCTGGTAGAGACACCCCCAAAAAGACTTTTAGAGAAAAGGGGTTCTACAAAGTATTGACTCCGGGGGGCGCCATACAACTGCCCCTCCCCCACACTTTTCACATATTTATTTGTATCATTTATCATTTTCCTTCCACTTCACAATTATGTGACACTTTGTGATGGTCTATCACATAAAATCCCAATAAAATACATTTATGTTTTTGGTTGTAACAAAATGTGGGGAATGTCAAGGGTTATGAATACTTTACATATTCAATACTGGCCATAATGCAGTATTTCCTTCATTGGGATATTTCAGGAAAATTCTACAATACGGCCACTAAATGGAGCTGACAATAATAACTTTGACAGTTGTGAGAATGCTTGAGGCATTTCCACAGTGATCTTTTTATAAATGGACTCCAAGGAGTAGAGACTTTATGGAGTTGATTTACTAAAATGGGAGAGTGCAAAATCTGGTGCAGCTTTGCATAGAAACCAATCAGCTTACAGTTTTTTTTTTATGTCAAAGCTTAAAGAGGAAGTAAACCCTGATGGGTTTTACTTCCTCTTTGTTTCCCTGCAAAGGTAAAGCATAATGGGCTACTATGCATAGTAGCCCATTATGTGTCCCTTACCTAACACAGGAGCCGGCGATGTCACCGCTGTCCCCTCTTCCACGAAGCGTCCATCTTCCTTTCTGGGTATCGTGGCTCCGGCGCTGTGATTGGCTGGAGCCGCAATGACATCACTCCCGCGTATGCGCTCAGGAGCCGCCACTAACGGCATGATCGTGTAGGCTTAGGAGATATTTCTTGCTTCTACAGTTAAGCCTTAATCTAGGCTTACCTGTAGGTAAAAGTGGTCTGTAACGGTTTACAACCACTTTAACTGAACAAGCTGAAGTTAGAAGCTGATTGGCTACCATGCAGAACTGCACCAGATTCTGCACTCTCCAGTTTTAGTAAACCAACCCCTATATGTTTCGTCTGCCCCAAAAAATTATTCGCCTGTCTATTAGTACTTTTTGTGTAGTGCATGAACAGTGCAGTGCACATTCCCGGCATCTATAAACGAATGGAGCTGGGTGACAGGAAGATGTAACTGCAACACCCACTAATGGTGGAAGAAAGAAGATGCCAGGCCAGAAGATGCCTAGAAGGAAACTGCAGTGACGAGGTGGAGCATGGACCATGCATAGCCGGAGGAGGCCAGTCTAAGTCACCATAAGGTGGAACATTCCTGGACATTATAGTGAATGTTCTCGGAACTGCTGCTTCAGTTCTGCTTTAAGACTGAGAATGTTTTTGATTTGCCAAATTAACTATTTAAGATTAGAGTGCTGATAACTGGAAATGACGCCCCCCTTTTGGTTTTGTACCGGTCGTGTTGACGAGCAGAAGATTGGAGTAATATCTGTGGGCCCGATCTCCGGGTCTTCGGAAGTAAAGCTGTGGCGTCAGCTCCCAGGTGTGTTTGGAGTACAAACTGTTCACGAGTATGGTGGTGGTAATCACGGGAAGGATGAACAATACCAGCAGAAGAAGTCTGAAATTCAAGATGGCGTGTTACATGCATATTAGATTAAGGACAACTACACACAGTCTCCTAGTCCCATTCCTATATTGCATCTGACAGGTGTGGTTGGCAGTAAGCTGCTGCTTCAACACCAATGTGTCATGGTTATGCAATAGAGTTGGTCTGCTTACCTGTTTCCATGTGTTCATCTCTAGAGACCAGCCGACCCTCACCTGACTGCTTTTGTAATCAATCCTCTGGCATGACTCCACCCTAGCTCCTATCAGAGAACTCTATATTAACCTGTGCACTTCAGGCCAACCCCACTGATCAACCATTGTGTATTCCTTTGTGTGTTAGCTTCCTGTTACCTGCCGTGTGCTCTTCTGTTGTTCCGTTACCGACTTTGGCGTGTCTTTGACTATCCCTGTTTGCATGTGATTCTGACCTTTTGGCGTGTCCCTGACTATTCCTGTCTGCTTGTGGCAGAGGGGGAGAACGATTACAAAGGAGGAAAAAGAAGGCGGGTCTAGTAGGACAAGGCATTTTTAATCTGAGCAATAAGACCTTCTCTCAGGCTGAATTAGCAGTATTAGATAAGGGGCTTAAATATGCACCCCCCAAACAATTGAATAAGTTCAACACATTTATAGACGTACATAAATTTATTAGAAAAATTAATATTCAAAGATATTTAACTACAAACCCCTTTAGAACAGATTATGTGGCGGCTACATCTGGTACGGTACACTCAGGGTTAGCTAATCCATCTTTGTTTATACCCCCGGTAGCTACAGCTCCGGCTGTAAAAATCTTTAAGAACTTGGTACTAAAAGATTTAGAGAAACTTCCAGTCAAACGTGCGAATAGATCCTTTTTTCCTATGACGGGTTTTAGTTCCCTTTGTGAACAAAAAGATGTCGTTATACGACCAGCCGACAAAGGTGGAGGGATCGTCATTTTAAACAAAGAACAATATAAGGCCGAAATGCAAAAGATATTAGGAGAACCCGGCACCTATAAACCGCTTTCTAATAACCCTACTAACATATATAAGAGACAACTTAGTGACCTTGTCAAAAAGGGGCACGATTTGAAGATTTTGAACAACAAGGAAAAATCATTTTTGGTTCCCGTGGCCCCTAAGATCCCTATAATGTACTATCTCCCAAAAATTCACAAGGATGCTGTTAATCCTCCAGGTAGACCAATAATTAGCGGCATAGACTCCATCACTTCACGTATAGGCCGCTACATAGATTTTTATCTACAGCCCCTTGTGAAAAAAACTCCCTCATATCTTAAAGATACCGGTGCTACTATTAGAAGACTTGAAAATATAACGCTCCATGAGCAATATATTATTGCCACAGCAGATGTGGCTTCCCTCTACACCTGTATACCACATGGGAAAGGCATAGAGGCCGTTCGACATTTTTTAAATCTAGAAGACTCTTTGGCACCTTTCCAACGTGACTATTTAATTGAACTTCTTGAATTTGCTACAGAACATAATTTTTTTGGGTTTGATGGTAATTATTATTTACAACAAAGAGGCGTGGCAATGGGGGCTAAATTTGCCCCTAGCCTTGTGAATCTATTTATGGCTAAATGGGAGGAGGATGTCGTCTATGCCTTGCATAACCCCTCTTTGGTTATGTGGGCGAGGTACATAGACGACATTCTCCTCCTATGGAGTGGTACACCAGACTCCTTAGAGGAATTCTTTAAAACCCTGAACGATAATGACAGAGGTATCTCACTGTCATTCGAGATGAGCACATCTAGGGTTAATTTCCTAGACTTAGAAATAGAGATAATAAACAATCAGTTTATGTTTAAAACTTTTTTTAAAGTAACGGATCGCAACAGCTTTATCCCTTTGGATAGTTGTCACCACAGCTCCTGCTTGAATTCAGTTCCACGCAGTCAATTTCTACGTTTACGGAGGAATTGTACTGATCTAAATACATTTAAAATACAAGCAGGAATCCTTAAACAAAAATTCCTGGATAAAGGATATGATGCTAAATTATTAGATGGGGAGCTTCAGAAATCTATCGACACCAATAGGGATAATCTTGTTGCAGAAAGACCACAACGTGAACATGATGATACCTATAAGTGGTCCATGTTGACATCTTTCTCATTACAACATAAGCAGATTAAAACCATTATAAACAAACATTGGGGAATATTAAAAAATGATCCAGTTCTATCGTCTAAATTACCTGAACAAGCTAAGGTGCTCTTTAGAGGAGTTCCATCCCTACAGAGACATATTGCCCCTAATGTCTTGGATCCACCTAGCCGCCCGTCATTTTTTCACAACATGACGGGATTCTTTCCATGTAAGAAATGTGTCGTTTGTAGACATAATATATCTGGGAAATCTCAAACAACTGAATTTACATCAACTGTTACTAATAGGATACATACCATCAAACCATTCTGTACTTGTAACACTAGGTACGTAGTGTACTTAATTACGTGCCCACGTGGGAAACAGTATATAGTTAGAACAACTAGAACCTTTGCAATTAGGGTAGGGCAGTGTTTCTCAAATCCAGTCCTCAGGCCCCCCCCAACAGGTCATGTTTTAAGGTTTTCCATTATTTTTCACAGGTGATTTGATCAGTTTCACTGCCTTAGCAATTACCACAGCCGTTTCATCTGAGGGAAATCCTGAAAACATGACCTGTTGGGGGGGGGCCTGAGGACTGGATTTGAGAAACACTGGGGTAGGGGAACATATAGCTCTTATAAAAAGTAGAGATTCAAAACATACGGTTGCGAGGCACTTTAAAGAGCACCACAATAGTGATCCCACTGGAACACAATTTCTGGTCATTGATAAATACACACCACCATGGAGGGGAGGAGCTATGACCAGGGGTGTGTCCAGATTGGAGACTTACTGGATATATACTATCAAATCCTACTCCCCCTTTGGACTAAATGTGGAGTGGGATATTAATGCGTTCATCAATGAGGGTTGAGATAGTGACATTTATGTCCGGTTGAATGCTTTATTTTGATACTAATTTGTACATCAGAATTGTATGCCTTATGAACCTAAGTGTTGAAACAAATATCTGGATTTGCATGCCTTTTTTCGCCATTTGACATATAGGGATTACATCATCCTTAGTTGTTTAAAGATGATCCAATCCATCCTTTTTTCTAAATTTGTAGATGCCGCCGTATGAGAGATGGACATATGGCGCCGTCATTAGGGTGTTGCTATGTACGTCTTGTAGCATGAAGTTAGAGAAAATATATCTATGACAGTCTAGCTTTATATAAAATACTACTTCTCAGCTTAAATAGTTATAGATACTCAATTTTTTATAGATCATTTTAAAAAATAAGAATAATATCTAATGTTTGGTATCTTTGACATTGGATAAATGCCTGCCTACATAGATGAGTTGTTTTTGAGTTTATATTTGTAGAATGCCAGTTTGGGAAGATGACATTTTCGTTAAACATGCGATTTATCTCATTGCCGTAATGTAACAATGTAATAAAGTTATTGTAACCCTGTTAGGCACTGCGTTCCGCCCGATTTTTATATATATTTTTATTTGCGCTCCACACATTTCGGAAGTGACGTGATTACGTTCGCCTCACTCCCTCTGTGTGTGAGACGGCCCAGATATGCGGCGCATTCCACCCTATGTTTGTTTGCGTGCCACGTAATCCGGATGTGGGGCGTTCGTATCTACCTCACGTCCGGCAACGAAGGTTAGCGTCTTTACGGCCGGTTACTGATTGGTTGACCAATGACCATTACGAACGCATTCACGTTCGCGCCAATTGCTATTTTCTTTGTGATTGGCTATAATACATACTAACCCGGAAGCATTTGTTCGTTTTCCTGGGAAAGATACGATCTGACTTATAGTCCTTGCAGCTGTTTAGCTGTCTTTTAATACGATACCTTCACTTTTCATAAGAGGTTCACTATGGCCATAAATTTCGGACTTATATATAATTTAATTCTATATAAGTTGTGAGGGGTTAGCTCGGCAGCGGGTGTGTGTGACCCCCTGGATGGGTTCACAACACAAAGTCAGGCACAGCAGACAGCGGTGTAGGTTCAAAAAACAAAAGATCCGGTTTATTTATGCTCCATGCAGTGATACATATAACAGCCAAACAAAATAAAACAAGAAAATAAATCCTGGTCAGCTTGACCTCTAACTACACACATAGACTCCCTGTCTAACAACTGGGTACAGCCTTGTGCTGTACCAGTCCCTGCCTTTGTTGTAAAGGTTTTGCCACACAGGCGTTAACTCACCGCACAGTACAGGTGACACACTCCCCAGTCTATACAACACAAAACTGGTTCCAGGATGGAGCATCTCCCTAAGCATGCTGGGGTTTTTTGTAGAGGTCTTAATGAGCCCACTTACTACAGCTGGGCTCATTAACTCTTCCCCTCTAATTGTAAAAGTCTGCATAAAGCCTGAATCTAGGACACACATATTTCCCATCCTGGATACAACCAGGTGATTTTACCTGCGTGCTGCCACATACCCCCCCCTCTTGTTTCAACCTTGGGGTTGTAACACAAGCAGCCAGACACGCATGTATCCGAGACAAAGCATCCACATTCCCCATTTTAACACCAGGGCGATGCTTAACTGTAAAGTAAAATTCCTGTAGGGCCAGGAAACACCTATTTACCCTTCTATTGGTCTCCTTGTTTTGAGCCATCCACTTTAAAGGAGCGTGATCAGTCACCAGGTCAAAGTGCCTACCTAGCAGATAGTACCGAAGGGAATCTAGAGCCCACTTCACTGCTAAACATTCCTTCTCAATCGTGGAGTAATTTACCTCATGGGACTTCAACTTCCTGCTGAGGTAAATGACTGGGTGCTCTTCCCTGTTCCAGACCTGGGATAACACTGCTCCTAACCCAACGTCTGATGCATCAGTTTGTACCACGAAGCCCTTAGAGAAGTCTGGTGAGTACAACACTGGCTGGTTACATAAGGCTGTTTTTAAGGACTGAAATGCTTCTTCAGCCTCTGGGGACCATTTAACCATGACCGACTCTTTCCCTTTTGTCAGGTTGGTGAGGGGCACAGCATGAGAAGCAAAATGGGGAATGAATCGTCGATAATAGCCAGCGATTCCCAGAAAGGCTCGTACCTGTTTCTTGCTGTTGGGACGTGGCCAACTCTGTATGGCCTCGACTTTATTGACTTGGGGTTTTATCACCCCCCTCCCAATAGTGTACCCAAGATATTTGGCCTCCTCCTGTCCAATGGTACACTTCTTTGGATTGGCCATAAACCCAGCTTCCCGGATAGAGTTTAGGACTGCTTGTACTTTTGGCAAATGTGAGACCCAGTCTGTGCTATGGATAATCACATCATCCAGGTAAGCTGCAGCATATTTCTGATGGGGCCTCAGAATCTTATCCATTTTCCGCTGGAATGTTGCCGGTGCATTCTGTAACCCAAACGGCATTCTCTTATATTGGAATGCCCCATCTGGGGTTACAAACGCAGTCTTCTCCTTGGCCGAATCGGCCAGGGGAATTTGCCAATACCCTTTGGTGAGATCAAGAGTTGTCATATATCGGGCTGTTCCCAGCCGGTCAATCAACTCATCTATACGTGGCATGGGGTAGGTGTCAAATTTTGTAACTTTATTTAATTGTCTAAAATCGTTACAAAACCGCCAGCTCCCATCAGGTTTGGGCACTAGTACGATAGGACTGGACCAGTCACTCTGGGACTCCTCTATCACACCCAATTCCAGCATCCTTTGAACCTCCCCACGTATTGCCTCCCGTCGGGCCTCTGGTATTCTATAAGGTTTTAGTTTTACCCTTTCTCCTGGCGGGGTGATAATGTCATGCTCTACGCCAGATGTTTGTCCCGGAAGCTCAGAGAAAATCTCTTTGTTACGAAGTACAAACTCTTTAACCTCCTGTTGTTGGGGTTTCGATAAGGTGTCTGCTATTCCAACCTCAGGAACTAAGCAATCAGGCTGTACTTGTGACAAAGTCTCTGCGACTAGGGATTCCCTATCCCTCCAGGCTTTCAGCAGATTGACGTGATAGATCTGCTCCGGCTTTCGCCTTCCTGGCTGTCTAACCCTGTAGTTCACCTCACTCATTTTTTCAATTACTTCATATGGACCTTGCCATTTGGCCAGAAATTTGCTTTCAACCGTAGGGACTAGCACCAAGACCCTATCCCCCGGGGAAAAAGTACGTGTCTTGGCCCCACGGTTGTACACTCTCTGCTGTGCTAACTGCGCTTGGGTTAAATGTTCCTTTACAATTGGCATTACCTGTGCAATTCTATCTTGCATCAGGGCGACATGCTCAATCACACTCCTGTGAGGAGAACTCTCATTTTCCCAAGTTTCCTTGGCGATATCCAGCAGCCCTCTTGGGTGTCTCCCATAGAGCGTCTCGAAGGGTGAGAAACCCGTAGAGGATTGGGGTACCTCCCTAATGGCAAACATCAGATAGGGTTTTAGGCAGTCCCAATTCTTTCCATCTCTATCCACCACCTTCTTTAACATTTGTTTTAGGGTTTTGTTGAATCTTTCAACCAACCCATCTGTTTGGGGGTGATACACAGATGTACGCAATTGTGTCACTTTGTACAACTTGCATAGTTCCTTCATAACCCTGGACATAAAGGGTGTACCTTGGTCCGTAAGCAGTTCCTTACAAATACCCACGCGGCTAAAAACCAGAGATAGCTCTTTGGCTATGGTTTTGGCCGAGGTATTTCGAAGAGGAATTGCTTCCGGATAACGGGTGGCATAGTCCAATATAACCAAAATGTACTGATGCCCCCTGGTGGACTTCATTATCGGACCTACCAAATCCATTGCGATCCTCTCAAAGGGGACCTCAATGATAGGAAGAGGTACCAGCGGGTTACGGAAATGTGGCATAGGTGCCGACTTCTGACACACAGGGCAGGAGGAACAATAATTTTCTGTTTCCTTCATGACCCCAGGCCAATAGAATCTCTGCAGTACCCTCTCTCTGGTTTTCTCTGTCCCCAGATGACCTCCCAGAATGTGTCCATGAGCCAATTCTAACACCAACTTCCTGTAAGGTTTAGGCACTACAAGTTGCTCAATGGTTTCTTCTTCCCTTTGAGCCACTCGATACAGCAGGTCCCTTTCCATAGTGAAGTAAGGATAAGGGCAAGTCTTATCTGGGTTCACTAACTCGCCATCTATTTTCACCACATTTTCCCGTGCCTTTATTAGGGTGGGGTCTTTTAACTGTTCTGTGGCAAAATTTTCCCTGTGAACCTCAAGATCCGAAAACTCCACAGACGGCATGTTTTCATCTGAGGATGTTGGCTCCTCCCCAGTTTCTCGAGTTTCCCCCGCCAATACCGACAAGGGAAATTCAGGAGAGTCCTCACCACTCCCAGAGGAATTCTGGTCATGTTCCTGGTTTATAGGGGCACCAATGGGGGCCTCAGGACAATCCCAGAGTTCCCAGAATTTTGGAAAATCCCTTCCCACAATAGCATCATGTGGTAAGTGAGCCACTAACCCCACCTGATGAGAGAGGTTACCTTTGGGGGTCTCAAAAAACACTGAAGTTACAGGATACTCTCGGGTGTCCCCATGCACACAAATAACAGCCACCCTGTTCTTCCCAGAGACCTCTGTAGTAACTAATTCAGCTTTTATCAATGTTACCAGGCTACCTGAATCTAGCAACACATCAACATGTCTACCATTAATACACATTTTACATAAATGTTTCTCAGGTCCCCGAATGGCAGTGCATGCAACTGTCGCAAACAGCGACTGACGTCTCTCCCTTATAAAGTCACATTGCATAGGCTCATCCACAACTGGGCAATTGGCTGCAATATGTCCCTCTTGCCGGCAGCGGTAGCAAATAATCTTTTTCGCTGCCTCTTGCAGCATGGGCTTCCTGGGCTGCTCCCGCCAGACCTTAGGTAGAACTCCCACCCTCTCACTCTCTCCACCCTCACCCCTTGGAGTCATCTTACCCGCCACTGGGGATGATCTGGTCTTAGGAGGGAAAGTCCGTGAGTCCCTGGAAGAGGTGGTCAGGTTCTCTGTAGCCAAATACCTCTCAACCAGATCCACAAGTTTATCTGCATTTTCTGGGTCTCCATGGCTTACCCATTTTTGGATGGCAGTAGGAAGAGCTCTCAGGAAACGATCCATAACAACACGTTCCACAATGTTTGGTGCAGTCAAAGTCTCTGGCTGCAGCCACTTCCTGCTCAGGTGAATGAGATCATACATTTGAGACCTGGGAGGTTTTCCAACCTGAAAAGTCCAGTTATGCACACGCTGAGCCCGGACGGCCAGGGTGACACCCAGCCGTGCCAATATTTCTGCTTTTAGCACCACATAGTCTTTTGCTTGGTCAGGCTCTAGGTCATAATAAGCTTTCTGCGATTCCCCAGTTAACAGAGGGGCCACCAGTCCAGCCCATTGCTCCTTAGGCCACTTTTCCCTTTCAGCAGTCCTTTCAAATGTGGTCAAAAACACCTCCGGATCATCCTCTCCAGTCACTTTTGTCAGTAAACGGCTCACACCAAAGGATGCGGTATTATTGTAACCACTTGCTTCATTGGTCTGCGGACGTTGCTGTATTAATGTCTCTATTTTCTGTTGAAAATTCTGCTCTTGCTTCTGCAACAGGTCTATGAAGCGGGCTTCAGATCGCTGCTGGGCTTGTTGCTGAGCTTCCAAACTCTGCTGGTGAGCCTTCTGCTGATTTTCCAAACTCTGCTGCAAAGTTGCATTTATCTGCTGCTGGGCTGCAAGGCTCTGTTGTTGAGCTGCAAGGCTCTTTTGTAAACCTGCATTTGTTTGCTGCTGATTTTCATTTGCTTGCTGCTGGTTTGCATTTGCTAGAGCCAGCTGTCTCAGTATCTCCTCCATGCTGGCCTTAACAAAAAAAAAACTGCCAAAATTCTCCACCAACTGTGAGGGGTTAGCTCGGCAGCGGGTGTGTGTGACCCCCTGGATGGGTTCACAACACAAAGTCAGGCACAGCAGACAGCGGTGTAGGTTCAAAAAACAAAAGATCCGGTTTATTTATGCTCCATGCAGTGATACATATAACAGCCAAACAAAATAAAACAAGAAAATAAATCCTGGTCAGCTTGACCTCTAACTACACACATAGACTCCCTGTCTAACAACTGGGTACAGCCTTGTGCTGTACCAGTCCCTGCCTTTGTTGTAAAGGTTTTGCCACACAGGCGTTAACTCACCGCACAGTACAGGTGACACACTCCCCAGTCTATACAACACAAAACTGGTTCCAGGATGGAGCATCTCCCTATGCATGCTGGGGTTTTTTGTAGAGGTCTTAATGAGCCCACTTACTACAGCTGGGCTCATTAACTCTTCCCCTCTAATTGTAAAAGTCTGCATAAAGCCTGAATCTAGGACACACATATTTCCCATCCTGGATACAACCAGGTGATTTTACCTGCGTGCTGCCACAAAGTTAACCCTAGCTTAGAGGAATAGTTTTATAATGAGGTGTGGAACGCATGCTGGCGGCCATTTTATACCGGAAATGAATTCCGATGATACGGGCTGAACGAATTTGTGCCTAATTGGGGGTCCTGGTATTTAAGTGAGTAAGTTGCAGCTGAGTAGTACCCCAGATGACGTCTTCTACGACGAAACGCGTCGGGACTCTGCTGCAATTGTGTTTTATCCTGTTAAGCGCTTAAACCACTGTACACATGTGAGTTTTGTACTTTTTATTTTATTTGTTTCTATAAAAACGGAATTACGCTATTTTTGGTCCCTGTTTTTTTCTTCGTATGATCTTAACATGCCTATGGGTATATATCTGGCTGGAGTCAAAATATCTCTCAACGTATGAAGTGATTTTCTACATTTGAGGTCCCTTCGGATAACTGGTTGCTGGGTGAATCTGCACACAGTTGCAAAAGCTTGTATGATCCCCCCAAATGTAAATTTGTGAGGATCCAATAACTCCGGTAAGCCTTCAATTCGCCTGGTGACGGGAACTTCACAAGATTAATGCATAAACCTTTTTGAAAGGAGGTGTAATTTATTCCCTACACACTTGTGGACTATATAAAGACACCATACACTAAGGACTCTGTTTTTCTATTGAGACTTTGTTTTTTCCCCTTTTTTCCTTTTTTTGGTAAAACCTTCTTTTTTTTGAGTCACTTATATATGCAATCTATGTAAAAATGTATGTTTTATGAGCACTATTTTATAGTGGGATTTTTTTCACTGTAACTTTACACCTATAAGTACGATTAAGGATATTTGATATTGGAAGTTGTGAGAAGCGTTACACTTTTTTATAACATTGTTTACCTTACACTTGATACCCCGGTGATGTGTTAGCAGCTCTCTTGTGTGATTTACATTCATATTTATTTTCCTGTAAGAATAGCGCAGTGTTTTGTTACAAAAATTTGCTTGTGGCCCCGACCTTGGCTTTGTCCCTCACCATCCCTATCCTCCTGTTGCTTACTGTGGGTGTGAGCTGGGGGACCCTGGGGGT
The DNA here is from genome assembly GCF_037356315.1 of Lithobates pipiens. Lineage (NCBI taxonomy): Eukaryota > Metazoa > Chordata > Amphibia > Anura > Ranidae > Lithobates > Lithobates pipiens. Next base: position 225,771,357 of record NW_027507789.1, read on the forward strand.
CGCGACCTGGAGCCAGTTGCGGCCAAGTCCATCCTCACCACTCGAGGCTCTGGTGAACACCTGCTGGCTCTTAGACTCCGCGCCCCAGGGAATCTTACGCTCTAACACCGGGTGGGACCTGTCTCCCGTCCGCAGCAGTCAGCCGTAGGGTCCACAACCTTGTGATGCTCTCCTGATCCATACGGTGTGTATCTGTCACCTCGCCTCAAGGTGACCTGACACAATGTTCCCAACTCCACCGATCAGATAAACCAAAAGTAGTATACTGTATATCTTATGCCGCGTATACACGACTGGACTTTCTGAACAGACTAGGTCCGACAGTCCTCCCAACGGACTTTCGGCGGAGTTCTGACGGACTTTCCGAACCAACGGACTTGACCACACATGAACGGACTAAGTCCGTCCGAAAGGCTGTTAGTTTTGAACGTGATGACGTAAACAGGACTAAACAAGGAAGTTAAATAGCCAATAGCTTCCCTTGCGTCGTATTTGGTCCGTCGGACCAGCACACAGACTAACGGTTTTCCAGATTTTAATCTGTCAGAGTTGAGTCTGTCGGATAGATTTGAAACAGGTTCTATTTCTAGGTCCTAGTTCTAGAATAACAATCGGACTAGCCCACACATGATCGGATTCTCAGACGGACTAATCCCTTCAGACCTAGTCTGCCGGAAAGTCCGGTCATGTGTACGCGGCATTAGGAGAAAAGTACACTATATGGGGGCCACATCTCCAAATGATGGCATTTCAGGTATCTCTAGTGACAGGTCCAGGTAATACTTCATCATACAAAGACATTGTAGACGATAGGGCTCTTCCAACCTTGTGGTAAAAATTTGAGGAAGACCCTTTTCTGTTCCACCATGACTGAGCCCCTGTGTACAAACCAGCTCCATAAAGACATGGTGTGACCAATTTGGTGTGGAGAACCATGAGTGGCCTCCACAGAGCCCTGACCCCAATCCTACTGAACACCTTTGGGATTAGTTGGAATGGCAAATGTGAGCGAGGTCTTCTGTATACAACCCCAGCTCCATAAAGACATGGTTTGACCATTTTGGTTTGGGGGAACCTGAGTGTCCTGCACAGAGCCCTGACCTCAGCCCCACTGAGCACCGTAGAAATGAGTTAGGATGCCGATTGCAAGCCAGGTCTTCTGTGTACATTTTAAAATAAAAAGAATTTTACACATGGAATAACTCTCTATACCATACCCCGGTCTCGCCATATCAGAGATCGCCAGAAACCGATTACACCTACATGGATCGAAAGCCTTTTATGTCATGGATAAGCTTCAAGTATCGGATCCTCGCCACGGCCAACACCTGCTGCCTCCACAATGCCATTCCACTGATGGTGGGCGTACCGGAGTCCGACATCAGAAGGATAGAATCCTCCGGCTCTGAGGAGAAGTGATCCTCTTCTTCATTTTGCTCTTGGGCAAAAACGCCATAATCTGATCATTCAAGATGAGAAAAAGTAATAATTTGGTGTGCTGTACATAGACAGCAAAACTTTAATTGCAAAGACCTTGTTGTGGCATATTTCATTGTCATTAATCGCCATGATAATATAGTCCTTATTACCACGTTGGTAGCAATTTTGACCTCAAGCTTAGCATTGGAATGTAGTTAAAGAGAATGTAAACCCGAACTCCTTGTAAAGAGAATGTAAACCTGAACTCCTTGTAAAGAGAATGTAAACCCGAACTCCTTGTAAAGAGAATGTAAACCCGAACTCCTTGTAAAGAGAATGTAAACCCGAACTCCTTGTAAAGAGAATGTAAACCCGAACTCCTTGTAAAGAGAATGTAAACCCGAACTCCTTGTAAAGAGTATGTAAACCCGAACTCCTTGTAATGAGTATGTAAACCCGAACTCCTTGTAAAGAGAATGTAAACCCGAACTCCTTGTAAAGAGTATGTAAACCCGAACTCCTTGTAATGAGTATGTAAACCCGAACTCCTTGTAAAGAGTATGTAAACCCGAACTCCTTGTAAAGAGAATGTAAACCAGAACTCCTTGTAAAGAGAATGTAAACCCGAACTCCTTGTAAAGAGAATGTAAACCCGAACTCCTTGTAAAGAGTATGTAAACCCGAACTCCTTGTAAAGAGTATGTAAACCCGAACTCCTTGTAAAGAGTATGTAAACCAGAACTCCTTGTAAAGAGAATGTAAACCAGAACTCCTTGTAAAGAGAATGTAAACCCGAACTCCTTGTAAAGAGTATGTAAACCAGAACTCCTTGTAAAAAGTATGTAAACCCGAACTCCTTGTAAAGAGTATGTAAACATGAACTCCTTGTAAAGAGTATGTAAACCTGAACTCCTTGTAAAGAGTATGTAAACCTGAACTCCTTGGCTCTTTTTTGTTTGTTAAATATAAAATTGAAAGTGTTTTTTTTTTTGTTTTTTTTAGAAAAGTGCAAACAAAATCCTGTTCATCCTGCCAGAAATCCAGTGATCTGGTAACTTCATATAAATTGTGTAGGCAAGTGCAGTCTACCTTCTCTACTACAGGTGGTGCTTAAGTCTTTGGTATGGATGAGCTGAACCCCCAACCCGATTCGGTTCTCAGCAGAACATCTAAAAAAATGTTTTGCCTGTTCGCAACACGTGAACACCGTTAAAGTCTATGGGACACGAACATGAATAATCAAAAGTGCTCATTTTGTGCAGGGACAGTTCTAAACACGGGAAACATGAGCCACTTTACAGGCATACTATAGACACCCCCCAGGTATGAAATTTAAAGGAATATTTCACTTTTATTGTTTCACTTTAAGCATTATTAAATTAACTGAATTTTTTAAAACTTTTTTTGCATTGACCCATGTACCCTGAGGCAGGACCCGGGTCCCCAAACACTTTTTATGACAATACCATGCATATAAGCCTTTAAAATTAGCACTTTTGATTTCTCCCATAGACTTTTAAAGGGTGTTCCGCAGCTTTTGAATTTTACGCGAACACCCCAAACAGTTCGCTATTCGGTGAACAGGCGAACACCCGATTTTCGAGTCGAACTTACGTTTGACTCGAACATCGGGCTCGTCCCTAGTCTTTGGCCTCTCACAGTCCTGAGCCTGACAATGTTGGAGTTGGGAACCAGGAATGCTCATCCACACCACCTAGTACCACAAAACTGTACCAACTCATCCGAAGATTCAACCTTGGGCTCAGGTGAGGAGACAATAGAAGACATGCCTGGTCCCTTGTAATTTGAGGTCCCCCCGAGTCACTGTCTGCAGTTGAGCCTTCACCAAGTGACTCTACGGGGAATCAAGAGGGAATCAGTCTAACCGCGGGCAGCTCTGCTCTGCAGTTGTTTGAGTTGTTTAGTATTCTGCCTACCCATATATTGATTGTGCTTTTATCACCATTGTTATTGTTGTTTCCACTTTATGTTGATGCAAAGGACAGCGCCTGTTAAGGGGGGTGAGGGGGTAATCATAGGCAGATGCAATCTATTTTATCTATTTCTCCACTGCAGGTGGCACTCTTCTGCAGTGACACTGCAGTCGAAGAGGAGGTCAAGAGGAACATGATCGCTCTATAGTTTCCTTGGTCACTAGGGAAGCTATCCCATTGGATGCTGCCATCCAATGTGGCTCTAAGCCCTTGTACACACGGTCTGACATTCCGACAACCAAATCCATCGGATTTTGTCCGAAACTGGTGTTGCATACACACGGTCGGACAAAGTTGTCGGAAAATCCGATCGTTCGGAACGCGATGACGTTATTTCGTTACGACGGGACCAGGGGCGGACTGACAACTCATGGGGCCCCCCGGGCAATAGGAGATTATGGGGCCACACAGTATACACAAACACACACACACAGTATACAATCACACAGTATACACAGACATGTTTCTATTGGCTGAGAAGGTACTGGAGAGGTGGGGCAGCTATAATCTTGGGATTTTTAGACCAAAAGGATGTCTTTAAGGGACATTTCAGAGATGGATGTAAAAAAAAACACAAATTTTTACATACTGTTCCTGGTTTTACTGAGGCTGGCAACCCTGATGGGGTCCCCTAGTGGCATGGGGCCCTCGGGCAGTGCCCGAGTGGCCCAATGGTCAGTCCGCCCCTGGACGGGACTACGTTCAGGCTAGTAGTCAATAGCTTTGGTCTAGGAATTTGATATGAGCATGCGTGGCACTTTGTCCGATCGGAATTCTCTACAAACGATCGGACAAAGTCCGATCAAATCATGTTGTCAGAAAATTTTACAGCCCAGCTATAAAACTTTGTTGGACGGATATTCCGATGGAAACAGTCCGATGGAGGCCACACACAGTCGGATTATCCGACAACACAGTCCGATCAGACATTTTCCGTCGGAATGTCCGACCATGTGTACAAGGGCTAACAGCCATCTTGGGTCAGGCTGATCCTTATTAAGGCCCTGGTTCCCAAATTTGCCATGTATTTTGCGAGTTGGTAAAGTAGGGACAGCCACCGCATTTAAGAATTGGTAAAAATTTTCAGAATTTCAGACATTAGAACTGCCAGATTATAAAAACATAAAAACGTCACCCACCTCCTTTTTCGATCTCGGCCTCTCCTTCCAGTTTCAGGAACACATCATCCAGCGTAGTAATAGAGACTCCGTAACTTACAATGTCTCGGCCCACATGTCCCTCCAGGTCAGAGAACAGAGCTGCAAAAAAATAAAAAAACAGTTCAGTGTTAAAGGAGAACTTCAGGATATAGAAGTGGAAAGGACAGTAGGAGGTTAGTGTAATCAATGAATTACATTTATCTCCATGCTGTCTTTTCTGACTTGGGGATCATATAAATATGGCAGGAACTTTGCGGCACCATTAGCTTGATGCTCCTGGTCCGTGCACTCTCTGCTTCCTTACCCTGTTATTTTATGAATCCACTACAAATAAATGTATACTTCCATTTTATGCCCCCCCCGACCATGACATGATCCCCGTACCAGGGAAGGCATCCATGTTCAGGAATGGCAGGGTGAACGTCAAATCCTCCACATTCTGTGTGCTGAGTTTGGCACTGGAGATGTGCTGCTTTATGAGGGATGTGATGGCCTCTGTGTCACATGACGGGGTCACCTGCATCCTGGTTACCCCAAAAAAGACAAAGTTATCAGTCAAAATTCATCATTAAAACACTCTCCACACATTTGAGGGACACGAATCATTCATATAGGTCTACCTTATATTCCTTTGAAGCTGGAAATGTCAGTCTTAAAAAGGGCCACTTGCTATACCAGAGATTACGGTTTAATGACACAACAGTAGTGGATGTAGTGGATCTGGATATTAAGAGGAGTCGTTTTGTGAATCCTAACCCTTCCTTTATGGTTCAGGTATGAGGCTCTTTGCGTTAGCACCACAGTCTAGATCAGCCTCTCTCAACCTTTTCAACACAGAGGAACCCTTGAAATAGTTCTCCAGTCACAAGGAACCCCTGCTAAAAATTAGAAGTCTATAACTCATAATACATTAATGTGATGGTGAGTGGGAAGAATGGTCCTTACACTTTTGGTCATTGGGAAGAATTACCTCCTTACAGATAGCTAAAAAGATCAATTGTGTCGTTGGAAACTTATCTGAGAGGCAGAAATGGCCCAATGCTAAAGGAACCCCTACAACCTCTGGAGGAACCCTAGTTGAGAATCGCGGCTCTAGATAGTGGAGGAGTTGTTTGGTGAATTCTAACCCTTCCTTTAAGGTTCCAGTAGAGAGACCTTTGTGTTAACACCACAGTCTAGATGTTCGAGGGGTTGTTTAGTGAATCCTAACCCTTCCATGTGGGTTCCAGTAGGAAGCCCTTTGTATTGGCATCACAGTAGATGTTAGAGGAGTTGTTTAGTGAATCCTAACTCTTCCTTGAAGGTTCAGCTATGAGACCTTTTGTGTTGGCATCTCAGCCTAAATGTTAGAGGAGTTGTTTGGTGAATCCTAACCCTTCCACGTAGTTTAGTTATGAAGCCCTTTGTGAAAGCGCCAAAGTCTAGATATTAGAGGAGTTGTTTGGTGAACCTTAACCCTTCCTTGAAATTTCAAGTATGAGACCCTTTGCGTTTGCACCACAGTCTAGATGTTAGAGGAATTGTTTGGTGACTCCTAAACTTAGTGCACCAACCACATCTTCTGCAAGTCTCCAAGCATTACATGCAGGTTTGGTTCTCCATGCTCACCTCAAGTGATAGCCAATGCCCCATTTTCGCTTTAGGAAAAAAGAACTCCCAACGCATTTCAGCCTCCCACTGGAGAGCACAGCCTTACGGTCTGGAACCAAATGAAAAGATAATGATCAGACATGCATAAGAATTTCCAACAAGTTTAAACATTTTGTATGCCGTGACAAGCAAGTTTGAGGGTTGGGATAAACCAAATTGGATGCATCTGGTTACACAGATTGGTCTTTGAAAAGCCAACCTTTGTTGTAGCCCTAAATAGCCCAAATGATAGATAAGGTCACACATTTAAAGGAAAAATGCTTGGTCATGTGAACTTTTACAGCAGATACAACCATGCTGATTGGCTTCAGAATATTTGGGCAGGGACCACTTATTGGGCTAAAAAAATGGACATGAGTAGTCTTGAGTACATTTTTTAAAATAAATGTTTCTCAAGGGCCCCAAGGGTTTAAATTACACCAGAAAGGTGGACACCAAAACCTTAAAGCACCGCACCCGCAAGGATGTCAGCTTCGTCCATGAACTGCGTGCTGAATAAGGTGACGTGGCCAACTTTGCGCTCTTTGAGAACAGACCATACACGGTGCCTGGAGAACGGGTCAAGGCCAGCCGTTGGTTCATCCAGCAACAGAATCTAAAAGGAGGGCAGTTTTAAAAATAGAAGAGATATTTGTAAAGATTTCTGTTGCATAACATCGATTAAAAGAGAACTTCAGTCAAAACCATAAATTATGTTTACTTCATATATATATATAATGTAATACTCATCCATGTCCTCTACAATTTTAGAGAAATGAGAATCCCTAAATTGTAAGATGTTAGATTTACCATGTATAAAAAAAAAAGTGTAGTGCCATGGTGCTAAAGAAGTCCCCCATGGGACCCCATGGTTTTCATCCAGGCAGGTTGAGGCACTCCGGGTTGCTTATGTCATACAAGGGAAACTGGATTTTATGTTTCTTCAGAGATTGGTAAAACTCGGTTTTGGTCCTGGAGCCCAGAGACTTTGAAGGGATGAAGCTCCCAACCTGGGTCCACCAGCAGCCTAGGTGTGTGGAGGGCTGTCCTTATAGATGTGACTACGGCTCAGGGCTCCACCCCAGACAAAAGGAGATCTCTGGCCAGGAGTCAGATTGTGTATTTCTTTGTTGGAAAAGGAATGCTAAAAAAAAGTGTGTGTGGAACTTGAGCTTTGTTTTAATAAAAATGGTCAGGAAACGCCCTTAAAAATAAGATTTAAAGGGGTTGTAAATCCTTCCATATACCCAGCGAGGTGACTGGCCTCAAGTGATACACAAATATTAAACAAATCCTCCTACCTAAGTTTTACCTGTTTATCTGCAGCCAGGCCCGGACTGGGACAAAAAATAGGCCCGGGAATTTTGCATTAAGCAGCCCATGACATGTTAACCGGCCCCTTCCCCACTCTCCTCCCTAACAGATCCCCTGAGAGGGGGAGGGGGAACCCACCAGAGGTGTGGGGGAGGGGTGAGGTGGGACCAGGAGAGCACAGGGAAGAACCTTGAGAACATGGGGTGGGGCGAGAGCACAGGGGAGAGGCAGAGAACACAGGGAGGAAGAAGAGAGTACAGGGGGGCAGCATAGAGCATAGGGGGAGGTGGAGAGCACAGGTGGGCATTGGAGAGCATGTGGGGAGGTGGAAAGCACAGGGAGGGCGGCAGAGAGCACGGGGGCGGCAGAGAGCATGGGGATAGGGGGGAGGTGGAGAGCATGGGGGGAAGTGGAGAGTATGGGGGGATGGCAGAGAGCATGGGAGGGCAAGCAAGGGAGGGATGGGGTGAGGTGGAGAGCATGGGAGGTGTCAGAGAGCATGGGGGGGTGGCAGAGAGCACGGGGTGGCAGAGAGCATAGGGGGAGGTGGCATAGACGGTCAGAACTGACTCACGCAGATAGCAGAGGATTGTGAGAGTAGACAGTCATCACGCTCGGGGCTTTGTTCATTTTTCATTTCACAGGTTTAAATCCACTTTAAGAAAATGGCTGCGCCTTCAATGCTCCATTATTTAAAGTGGAAGTAAACCCATGGATTTAAACAGTTAAAAAAAAGGCATGCTGGGAATGCTAACTGCACATTGGCTGTGCTCTCAGCCAAACTATCAAACCATTCAATGGCTGGTGTCATAACTGATCACATGTGCAGCACCATAGCCGTTGAAGATTAAACAGAGGCAAAGATGGCAGCTTCCTTGGCTGAAAACGATAGGGGAGTTTACTTCCACTTTAAGCTGGTTCTCACAAAGTGTTTTTTTTTTTTTTTTGCAATGAAAGCCAAATAATACTTGAAAAGATCACCTCGGGGTCTCCTAATAGTGCAATCGCCAGGGTCAGCTTCCTCCTCTGACCTCCACTCAGTTTATTGGCTCTCAGGTCTTGAATGTTCTCTATGTCCAGGTCACAGAGGACCTTTTCTACCTATAAAATAAATCTGATCAGCAAAAAACTCAAATCTTCCATTTCAGAATGTCTATTGTTGACTGACGTATATCTGCACATCCGCATTGCTTTGTACCTCGGATTTCACTTTACTTCTAGGAACTCCTTTAATCTGAGCAAAAACCTCCAAGTTCTCCTTCACCGTTAGAAGCTCAAAGTTGATATCGATCTGCGGACAAAAGCCGATCTTCCTCTGGATCTCCTGACGAAGACTGAGGTCTGATAGAGGATGGCCATAGATGTTGGCAGAACCTACAATGAGGACGAAATGAGGTTAAAGGTCATCTCCACCCAAAATGTATATATTTGAGCCTCCATCTGTATTGTAGGGGTTGGTTATGGTCCTATCAGAAGATTAGAAGTCATGTACCCACAATGCACAGCAAGATAATGACACCGTTGCTCGCTCTGTTAAACATCAGTATGGTGCCCACTTCTCAGATGTGTCTAGATGTGGTATTAGCACAATGTTGTCAGAGGGCTCTTTGAAGCTCAATATAAGTAGAGAGATGGAACCTGTATTGGATTTGGGTCAACTTTTTTTTAATGTTAGGCCACATTTACACTAGAAAATGTGCCCGGCAGGGTTTACATTCAGCCCTGGACACAGACTGTAGAGGCCATGCCTATCCATTTTTATATAGGCAGGTAATGCATATAACGAGAGGAAGAAAAACTCACCACCAGTGACTCCGCACATCCCGCTGAGTATATTCAGTAATGTTGTTTTTCCAGCTCCGCTGTGACCGAGTAACGCCGTGATCTGTCCCTCATAGATGTCCAGATTCAGTCCTGGGGGGGGGGGGGGGGGGGGGTAAAACCTTTCAGTGATCAATGCCCGGCTACACAATATAGGATTATGCTTCCATCAGAAACAAAAAAAATTGTGGAATGCAACATTGAGTCTCTTTACAGCAAAAGGATGACTGTCCTTTATTTTTTTGAAAGTATACTTATCCTTTCCCAACTTTCTGGAACTTTTTGGGTCTCCTTTAGGCTTGTGCAATTAGTTTCGTAACGAATCGAAATCCAGACAAATTTTGCATCTTTCAGACATTCGGATGCATCCGAAATGTCCGAATAAAAAAATAACGAACAACAACGAATACGAAAGAAATATAACGAATGAATTTTGACATGATTCAGTAATTCTTGAAAGATCTAATGAAACAAAAGGTCAGCTCAAAGTAAATCTTATAGTCCAATCAGCTAATTAATTTTGAGCCGGAGGATGGATTACTGGCAAAGTGCATTCCTGAGAAGTGAGTTAGAAGGTGGTTGTATTGTATTTGAGCCGAGGAGAAGAGACGTTGTCATTGTGTGTGTTAAAAGATTCAATAAACAAAAACGACTTTCCAAACTACAAATCATTATCACGAATGTCTATACATACATAAATAGCGAATTTCACCGAATACGAACTAATGAATTCGACACTCTACGAATAATAACAAATTATCCGAAAACGTATTAATGTAACATAACGAATATAACAGAACGAAATGATGTATTTTACGAATGACAACGAACCGAAACTAAACAAAATTTTCCGTTGTGCACAAGTCTAGTCTCCTTGATCTTAAAGGGTTCTATTTATAAAAAATAAAATAAAAAAAATACCTTAGTTTTCTTACAGCTATAACAAATAGTCCCCATAATGTGCCTAATATGTGCGTTTCCTATGATCATCAGCTCCATCTACTGGCCACAATGCGATATGTTTCTGTAATACCTTAATCATGGAAATATCACATCATGGCCACTAGATGGAGCTGCCGATTATAAGAATAAACATCTTTGTCAATATATGGGGATTATATGTGACAGTTGAGAGAATGCTTGAGATGTTCATATAGAATTTTTTTTTTTTTTTTTTTTTATAAATACACCCATTAATCTTTTTAATTATTACATACAGTATTGGTTGTGAATGTTTGTTTGCCCACTGTCTTCTACCTAGGAATTCCTCAGGACAAGCAGCCTATCCTCTGCCTTAAATTAAGGGAAATGTATATTAAGAAGAATTCAGCTTCACAACATTCAGAGTTTACGAATCACAGTAATAACAAAATTTCAATAAATCCCAAAAAAATTAAAACCTTTAATACATTATTTAATTAATTTAATTATTTATTTAATATTTATATTTATTATATTATATTATATTTTATATATACCGTAATATTATTTATTATATTATATTTAATATTTATTTACTATTATTTATTTAAATTGTTTAATTAATTTAATAAATTATAAATGAATTATCCAAATTCGAATGAAAAAAAATGTATTTGAATTTGAATTCAAAATGGAGACATATTGCAATAAATACAGTAAAGGTATAAAAGAGGAATAAGATGATTATTCCTACTTAGGCTGTTTTATAGAATAGAAAATAAAATAATAGAATAAAAACAGAATAGAAAAGAATAGAACAGAAAATAAAAGGATAGGATAGAAAAGAATAAAATAGAATAGAACATAAATAAATAAAATAGAATTACACATAATAAAATATTCTATTATTTTCTATTCTAATCTATTCTTTTCAATTCTCTTCTATAAAGCAACCCAAGTAGGAATCGTCATCTTTTTTTTTCACTTTTAAATCTTATTGTATTTATGGAAATAAGTTCCATTTCAAATTCATTTTCAAGTTCATTTCGAATCGATTTGAAAATAACGAACATACGGAACAAATTGGAATATAAGAAACAAATTCTGAAAACGAACCATTCCAACATTATTGTGAATATGAGGAAACAGACTAATTAAATGAACACACAAATCTTTCTCTGTTGTGCACATCTCGAATATGAAATATTTTCTTTCCAGGATTGTGGATTTACACAGACAATAGAAGTGAACATTATAGAAATTGGATCACCTCGTAGCGCCTCTGTCGCCTTGTCCTTGCCGCTGTACATTTTCTTGACATTACTTATCCTGTGTGAAGGGAGAAGATGATGATTTAGAGGAAATTACATAAAACCAGTCCAAGGACATGTTCTTTGACCTGATACTAAAATTCAGATATTACATCAACCATTCTCAACCAGGTTTCCCCCAGAGGTTTCTAGAGCAGTCATTGGTTGACCTCCATATTTCTAGTAATAGGTTGACCACTGATGGTGCCTCCATACTTCCAGAGCCAACACCACTCTACAGAGTTAGCTCCCGATACTACAATTCACAATTTACACCAACTAGTCTCAACCAGGGTTCCTCCAGAGATTTCTAGGGGTTTCTTGAGCTGTGGCTGGTTGACCTCCCAACTGATGGTGCCTCCATAGTTCCAAGGCCAACACCACTCCACAAAGCTAGCTTCCGATACCAAAATTCACAATTTTATATCAACCATTCTCAACTAGGGTTCCTCCAGAGATTTCTAGGGGTTTCTTGAGCTGTGGCTGGTTGACCTCCCAACTGATGGTGCCTCCATAGTTCCAGGGCCAACACCACTCCACAAAGCTAGCTCCCGATACCAAAATTCACAATTTATATCAACCATTCTTAACTAGGGTTCCTCCAGAGATTTCTAGGGGTTCTTTGAGCTGTGGCTGGTTGACCTCCAAGCTGATGATACCTCCATAGTTTCTGGGCCAAAACCATTATACAGAGCTAGTTCCTGTCACACACTCACCCGGGACAGGGGCTTTTGGAGGGGACTGAATGGTAGCCTCTTACATACCAACTATGGGCCCTGGCATTTGAGGGAGCTACAAGCATTTAGAAATATATTCTGTTATGTAATGTAAAAGGACATTATTAAGGAGGCCATGATGGTCTCTGCCAGCTTGGGACTCAGTGGACAGATGTATGTGAAAGAAATGCTGATTAATGAGATCTATAAAGCCTGGACTTTCACCCAATAGTTTATTGTGCTCAATAGCACACCTTTGTCTCCTAGCAAACTATTGGGGGATGTGTTTATGCTTATGTGTATTGTAAGTTGAGTGAGGAGACGGCAAGTCTACCCTGAAAGGTCATATCTCTGAGTCACCAAGTCTGGGTAAATGATTAGATAACTAGCTCATGTTAATTAGGTTTCTGGTTACAGTTGTATTGTTAGAGTGATATGAGCAGGAGGGGGGACCTCCGCTTCAACTGTATATATGTCAGGGCTGGCTTAGCCCTTCCTTCTCTGGGCTGGCTGCTCAGCTGTCGGCTAATTTCCAGCTCTCATCTCTCTCCACAGTTACCAGCTGTTCCTTATCCAGCTCGTCTGACCTGCCTACTTAAAGCTGTCCAGCTCACTTCATATCTGCCTTCGCCTTGGTCGCCTTGGTCACATCACAAGAAACCATCTTCTGCAGTTTTGTTTAAAGACTGGATTGCTGACATCCCTTCTGGCTCCTTATCCTGCTTGCTGTTGCTCCACATGGATCCCTGAATTCTGGCCTGGCTGATTACCCGATCTGGTTGCTGAACTCTGGACTGGCTGACTACTCGATCCGGTTACTGGACTCTGGCTATGCTTTGAATATGCTTACTCTATTTACCTTTTTATTTTTATTAATAAGCAAGTGTGATTTAATTGTACTTCTGTCTCGGTCTGATTCAGGGTTTCTGACAATATAAGACAGTATTCTTGTTCTAATAAACAGTCCATGTTCAGCAACCAAACGAGTATTGTCTAGTTTTGTTGTTGGGAGCGGTTGGAATATCTGATATCTGTATTCAGACTGGGAGGAAGCGGTATATGACGAAAGCACTCAAACGGAGTGTGGATAGTTTCGTTACAGTTACCAATACTAAAATTAACATTTTATATAAACTAATCTAAATCAGTTTTCAGGGGTTTCTTGAGCATTCATTGGCCTCCCAACTGATGGTGCCTGCATAGTTCCAGAGCCAACACCACTCAAATGAACCAGAACCATGGCCCCAATGATCTTTTTAGCTGTGTTTTGCAACTCTGACCACCGGTGTTGAGCATTCTTTCCAATGACCACCAAAGAATTATTTATAGCAGGGGTTCTCCAAGGCCTACAAAATTATTTCTAGGTTTCTCTGGGGTAAAAAGGTTGAGAAAGCGGCTCCACATAATTCAGCAGAATGCTTATTAGCATGGCCAAATCACATATCTTGGGTAACAAAGGACCTCTTCCTTGTCATGAATGAAATATCACAGCTCGCAAAGGCTAAGCTGCTCCATTCGCACTTGTACGACTCCAAATACATTTACGTTTCTGGTTGTAACATGACAAAATGTGTAAAATTTCAAGGGGAATATGAATACTTTTTCAAGGCACTGTATAATGGGCAATAATAGCCGCTTCCATGGCAATTCAAATATACCCTGAAAGGTCATATCTCTGATTTACCAAGTTTGGGTGAATGATTAGATAACTAGTTCATGTTAATTAGGTTTCTGGTTACAGGTGTATTGTTAAAGTAATATGAGCAGGAGGGGGGGAACCTCCTCTTCAACTGTATATAAGACTGTATTCTTGTTCTAATAAACAGTCCATGTTCAGCAACCAAACCAGTATTGTCTTGTTTTGTTGTTCGGAGCGCTTGGAATATCTGATAACTATATTCAGACTGGGAGGAAGCGGTATATGACGAGTATGGGAAGTTTCGTTACAGTTCCCAAAGCTAAAATTAACAGTTTACATAAACTAGTCAAAACCAGAGTTCCTCCAAAGGTTTTCAGAGGTTCTTTGAGCATTCGTTGGCTGACCTCCCAACTGATGGTGCCTGCATAGTTCCAGAGCCAACACCACACAACTGAACCAGAACCATGGCCCCAATGATCTTTTTAGCTGTGTTTTACAACTCTGACCACCGGTGTTGAGCATTCTTTCCAATGACCACCAAAGAATTATTTATAACAGGGGTTCTCTGAGGCCTAAAGAATTATTTCTAGGTTCCACTGGGGTAAAAAGGTTGAGAAAGCGGCTCCACATGAATCAACAGAATGCTTTTTAGCATGGCCAAATCACATATCTTGGGTAACAAAGGACCTCTTCCTTGTCATGAATGAAATATCACAGCTCGCAAAGGCTAAGCTGCTCCATTTGCACTTGTACGACTCCAAATACATATTTACGTTTCTGGTTGTAACATGACAAAATGTGTAAAATTTCAAGGGGGGTATGAATACTTTTTCAAGTCACTGTATAATGGGCAATAATGGCAGCTTCCATGGCAATTCAAATATATAACATCATGTTGAAATCAAAAGGTGCCCCCATTCTGGATCATTGTTAAAAATAATATTTGGGGTCTGTGTCAACAAGACTTGGGCTCTCTTTAATTTAAGATGCTTAAGGGGTGTGACTTCTATAATAGACAGAAGTGGAGGCTTCACCTCGAACATCAGTACCTGATCACTTCTTTTCCCAGTAACTCAATGGGAACTTTTTCTACATAGTCCCCAGAATCCTCTTCTATGTGCTCTCCTTCTCCTAATGGTACGGGGGTCATCTTCTTCTTCTTCTTTGACCAGAATGAAGGGCTCAAGCAGAACAGCGGGTTGTGTCTCACTCCGTGTTTATCTGCCATGAAAATAAGTCAAGTCTGGTTAAGGCCATGAGGATAAATTAAAGACAGCTTTAGCGTTACTTCGGTTGAGGCTTTTTAGACCAGCGTGTACATAATTACATCATAAGAAAGACATCACAGTGACCAAGACAGGTCAATGCAACAGCTTCCATACTTATGTTTGAGGCTTGGACACAATTGACATTCCCACCCGTGTGCTCCACTTGACACATTTTGCTATCGGCAGGGCAGGACTTACCATTGGACTTGACTGGGCTCAAGCCCATGGGCCCCACCCAATAGGGGGCCCGCCGAGATACATAGCCGTGTGTACTCAGCTCGGCTCCACTCACATAACACAGGGACTGCGAGAGGACCCCGAGAGCCGCAGAGAGGACCCGAGAGCCGCAGAGAGGACCCGAGAGCCACAGAGATACACAGGACCCGGTATCTCGGTGGCGCCATTTTTAAAATTCAAGACTGCAATGACACTGCAGATGGATGGGCAAGGCTGCAGATGGACACTGAGCAGACTATATTGATGGGCGCTTACATTTTATTTATTTTTTTCCTCAAAACTTCCCTCCCAAACTTGGGGCGCGTGTTATACACCGATAAATACGGTAATGTATAGAAGATAGGGCCGAAAGTGACTCAAGCCCAGGGGCCCCCACCACCCTAAGTCCTGCCCTGGCTATCGGCCAATACATAAATATCAGCCATTTGTCATCACCTGGAATAATCTTGTCGAAATAGAGAGTGAGGATGATATAAAGCACTGAATCCAGAGTCAGGTAGATGGTGCTGGAGAGTATGTGGGAGGAATCACCACCGATGTCTGAGAAGAAGGCCCCTTGAAGGTCATTTTCCATGTGCATGCTCTAAAAACACAGAGAAGCCATAATTAATGGGCACATCGCACCAACAATATGAGAGTCCATGCCAAATACACTTTCAAAGTGTTTGAGTATACTTTCTGAAGTGTATTTAAACCTAACTGATGCTTTATTCATGCAGTGCAGGACAACAGGTTCACATTAATGCCCACCCCTAAAGAATCGTTCCTTCACGCCTCCTCGGTTCCAATCAGCTGCCAAATAAAGAAGATCAGTAGGTCCAGGTATTGTTGACCATATCACTTCCTCCCCCTTCCTGTCATATGACTGCACCGGTGCTTGCTGCCTGACTAGGGGGTGGGGCAATATTCCTCAGCCCTGTGTAAGCTCCACAAACAGCTCCCAAAAATAAAATGATTACCTCCACCATCCCGACGGCGAAGGAGAAGGGGTGGAAAATGCTCAGAAAAACTTCCAAAGATTTGGGTAGGGCGTTCACCAGTGGAAGGAGGCCCAACGCGGCTAGGAAGAGAGTGATGAAAAACCCCAGAATCGCTGCCAGGCGGTGCTTCCTGAAGAGGGCGCTCAGCATGCAGTTAAAACAGACCTGAGTGGGTAAAAGATTAATCAGTGAGGTTGGATTCAGTTCATAAAAATGGAGCTGCAGAGGAAAACGACCTCCATATACCTCCTGTCTATAATGCCCCCCATATGGTAAGGATCCCTCATGAAACCTTAGCGATGTAAACTAGATGACATGTAATTTGCACTGAGCCCTGGAAATCTCCAGACACTTCCTGTCTAGATGCACTCCAGGGATGGTGGCGTGGTGTTTCAGAGGGTTTCCTGATGGGGACAACACATGACTATGCCTGTGTAATGTGTATTGACATGTCTGCTTGTAGTCTCCACTGGAATCCCTTGTGACAATGCAGGGAGACTGAGACAGTGTTGTCACCCCATAACAGGAAGTTCCATCACCTTCTCGGCAGAATTTTGAAAATTACTTTTGAAAAGACATTGACATGTTAAAGCTTCTATGAAATGTTAGTGATTGGCTGCATGTCTTTTTGTAGCTAAACTTGGCCAGGGTGCGGGGTGAGCCTTGGGATACTAAATTTGGAGGATTCCAAGGTTCTATGTGCACACTACCTTCACAAATTTGGTGAAAATTATAATGGAGGTCATTCTCTGACTATGATGGACTCCTCAGGGTGAAACCCCCTCAGTGGACTCAAATGAAGGAGCAAATCTAAGCCTACAACCTTAAGCAGTCTCTCCAAGAGTTAACAAGGACAGTCTCTAGGATCCCGCTCAGGCCTGTACTCACTGTGCCCTGGGTATTTGAATGCTTTCCTGCAGTACCAGACGGCTTCTGTACTGTGACCCTCCAGACCAGATCCTCTGTAGACTTCCTCCAAACTACTCCCAGCATCATCAGACAGGGGTCCCTAAGCTCTCATTGAGCTGGGACCCCTGTAGCCTCAAGCAAACTTTCACTAAGTGACAATAGGGCCACAACCCTCAGGCTGGGTCTTCTCCCACAGGGCAAGGACCCTGCTGTTCTAGGGCCCAGCCTATTTTTACACACCTCACCCAACTATTGGTCATTTTTCCTACCTCTGGATTGGCTGATGCTGTTCAATATGCAAGTTAAAGGGCCTGCTTCTTCCAACCCACTAAATTCTGGAACCCACCAAAAATCAGGGGGGAGCAGCCAAGCATACATCCAGCAGAACCCAAAACAGCCAAAAGCAATTTAACTTTGCTGCACTGGTTACAGAAGAGCCAACAACTAATTTTACCTCAATACTACTAGCAACTTAACTAGGAGGGTGATAAAAATGTGGCTTTCATTCACGCAAACACGTCATCCAAACTTACCGTTGCAACGCCGTAGAGGCTGAAGAGCAAAAAAATAACGCCAAAGGAACTTTGCACAAACAGATAAGTGGTGGCAACCAGAGCCATGAAGGTGGCGATGATGATGGCACTTGCGATGTACAGCAACCCCCAAGACAACCTGAAATACAAGATGATGACATCATACTGGAGATCTTCTAAGAATGGAAATCTCCAACCAATGGGGGCCATTGTATCCGCCAACAGAAAGGCAGGCATGCTTGTGACCCCCGATCTTCCTGAACTGTTCAAAGTCAGTAGCGCCCCCCACTGTGTCACTGCCCCACCACCCCCACTATTGGCACCCTACCTGAGCTATTTATCTTCAATAAAGAATCCCTACCAAGAATATACTTATTTTGGTTGACCAACGCCACTCACCAAAATGCCAGATCCTTCAGTCCCATCATCCTCATCAGCTCTCTGGTTTTCCTCCTCTCCCGGGTAATCTGCAGCGTCATGAGATAGGACAGCGAGACGAAGCACATGCTCAAGTCATAGATGATGGTGCCCATGTAAATAACCGCCCTTTCTGTATAATCCAAAGATTTCATCTTCACCACCTCTGTGGCCGCCAAACCATCCCACAGCGACTGCTTGGTGTTCTTCTGCAAAATATTATTTGAGCCGATTATTTCAGTTTTTTTAAGGTTGGGCAATTTTTAAGTTTATATATTTTTTTTATATTATTTTTCTGTTAAAAGAAAAAGGAGTAAAAGATCAATAATATAATAATATATCTACTTTATTTTTTTTGGAAAGCCCGAGAACTCCCCCCAAAAAAGGTAAATCCCGCCTTTTCTGACATTCACTAGAACAAGTGTTCTCATTGGAAGAATTTACATTCAATTTTTGTCCCGGTGACAGTGGTCATCAGGACACGTAGGGATGTATTAATGAGGAGCTATTCGCCTTGTGAAACTGCATGTACAGTGCCTTGAAAAAGTATTCATACCCCTGGAAATTTTCCACAATTTCGTGTTACAACCAAAAATGTAAATGTATTTTATTGGGATTTTATGTGATAGACCAACACAAAGTGGCACATAATTGTGAAGTGGGAAACTGATAAATGTTTTTTTCGAAAAATGTTATACAAATAAATATGTGAAAAGTGTGTGGGGGGGGGGCATGTCTTTTGCAGACTCTAAGCCCCTGTACACACGGTCGGAGATTTCGACAACCAAATCCGTTGGATCTTGTCCGAAACTGTTGCATACACACGGTCGGACTAAGTTGTCGAAAAATCCTATCATTCAGAACGTGATGACGGAATTTCATTACGATGGGACTACGTTCAGGCTAGTAGCCAATAGCTTTGATGTGGGAATTTGATCTGAGCATGCGTGGCACTTTGTCCGATCGGAATTCTCTACACATTTTTAAGGCATTAATTCTTCCTAACCATGACAGGGGCTTTGTTCTCATTCTCCTTATTTCTTCTCTCAATTTTTCTAGAAGGGGGATATAGTTTATTTGGTATATTTTTTCTATTGATGCAGTCAGTTTAATCCCTAAATATTTAATTTCTTTTTGCCATAGAAATGGGAATTCTCTCTTAATGTCAAGTTCTTCTCTCGAATTTATATTTACGTTTAAGATTTCTGACTTGCTTGGGTTAATTTTAAAGTTAGATAATTCCCCGTACTCCTGTAAAGCCTTTAACAAGTTTGGCATGGAGATTCGTGGGCTAGATACATAAAACAGAATATCATCCGCGAATGCGGCTGTCTTATGTATTTCCCCCTCTATCTCAACCCCCTTTATATCTGGGTTTCTCCTTATCGTCTCCAGGAGTGGCTCCAATGCCAGAACGAACAATAGGGGGGACAGCGGACACCCCTGTCTAGTCCCATTGTTCATTCTGAAGGCTGTTGATAGTACCCCATTAACTCTTACCACTGCCTTGGGGCTGTTATATAGTGCCTTTATCCACTTCAAAATTTTGGGTCCAAACCCCATTCCCCTTAGGGTACCCATCATGAATCCCCAGTCTACTCGGTCAACAGCTTTCTCAGCATCTATTGATAGGAGTAGACTGGGGATTCTACTCTCCTTCATCCTCTGAAGCAGTAATATTGACCTTACTCCATTATCTTTTCCTTCTCGCCCCTCAATGAATCCCACCTGATCTGCATGGACTAAGCTAGGCATTAACTTCTTTATTCTAGCGGCCAATATTTTTGCGAACAATTTAACATCCGTATTGAGTAGTGAGATCGGTCTATAGTTTGAGCATATTGTATTCTCTTTTCCCTCTTTCAATATCGTGGAGATTGTCGCAGTGGAGGCCTCCTCGCTCAGTCCATATTTTGTACCTAGTCCATTATAATATGCACATAAAATTGGGGCTAGTATGTCTCCAAACTTTTTTAGATATTCTATTATATAGCCATCAGGCCCCGGACTCTTTCCTCCTTTGGTCTCTTTTATTGCCTGTATTACTTCTTGGCGCAGGAATTGGAGAATCCAATCTCAGTCCAATTCCCCCGGTATTTTAGGGATATTTGCTTGAAATATATAGTCTTTGATTTTTCCCCTTCTCTTCATCTCTTGTTTTCCTGTCTCTTTTTTTCTCACGGAATATAACTGCCCATAATATTCTCTAAAAACTTCTGCTATTTCCTTAGTTTTATAGACCGACTCTCCCTCTTTATTTAATATTTTCTCTATATAATTCTTCGATCTTTTTTTCCTCAATATCTTTGCTAAGATCTTACTATTTTTAATGCCGCTATAATATCTCTCTTTATTAATCCTATTATATATCGTCCTCATTTCCTGTTCCATTAATTCCCAGAGTTTCTCTCTTTTCATAGCCAGTTTATGTAATAGGTCCACTACCTGTCCACTTTCCCTGCCATTTGCCTTTTTATGTTCTTGCTCTAATCCATGGATTTCCTCCCTCAACTCCCTACTCTTTTTAATACCTTCTCTCTTCCTATTTGTACCTAGTGAAATATATATCCCTCTTATATAAGCTTTATGTGTCTCCCAAATAATATTTTCCATATTCTCTTCATTTTAATTAGTGGTAAAAAAAAACTCCAATTCCTTTCTAATTATTTCCTCTCCCTTCTCGTCCAACAGTTCCCTATTCAATTTCCAGGAAAAAGGAGATTTCTGAAATCCTGGGATTTTGATCTTCAGGCATATTGGAGAATGATCAGACAATGTTCTAATTCCTATATCTGTGGATATCACCTCGTCCAGAACCCTATGTTCCACTAACCAGTAGTAGTCGATCCTTGTGTACGTCCCGTAATGATTATTCAACCTAAAATCCTTTATAAATTTCAGCTATTACCAATATATATCCCCCCCCCCCCCCTATATTTTAAAATGATAAATTCTTTAATTTCTAAATTTATCTGGAACAACAAGAAACCTAGAACCCCACTGAAGACTGTGCAAAAGGGAAAAGATGAGGGGGGTCTGAATGTCCCAGACTTTAGAAAATATTACGAAGCAGCAGTGTTAACACGGGTGGTGGAATGGGCAAAATTAGAAAGTAAAAAAAGATGGGGAAAAATAGAACACAGTTTATCAGGCACAAATCTAGGTAGAGAAATCTGGACTCCTTTAAAATATAGATCACTAGGGAAGACAACACCTTTGGTCACAAAAAATGTGTTTAGAGTATGGGAGGGAATACACAAACATAACAAGTGGAAATATAATTCCCCTTTAATTTACTTAAAAGATAATGATTTTTTTGCACCTGGTAAAAGTACAATAGGAGGGAAATGGATAAAACAAGATAATATGCAATTACGACACATAATTAAAGAGGGGAAATTGAAAACACTAGCAATATTACAGAAAGAAAATGATTGGATGGATTTGAATGAGTGCCGATACCTGCAGCTTAGACATTTCGTCTCAAGACTACCACAACCGCTTAGAGATGGAGAAAATTTGACTGCCTTGGAGAGGATATGTGAGGGGAAATCCCCAAGGGCAGGTATTGCCCAGCTTTATAAGGTCTTGAGACGGGAATGTGAAGCGGAGGTACCAACTTTCATTAAAAAATGGGAAGAAGAGATAGGAGCACGGGGTGAAAACCAAAATATAGAAAAAATATTGAAGATGGTGCACAGATCCACGGAAAATAGTAAGATGATAGAAACAAATTATAAAATTTTAGTAAGATGGTATAGGACCCCAGATATAATGGCAAAGTACCAGGAGGGACAATCTGGGAAATGTTGGAGGAATTGTGGACAAACGGGAAGTTTGACCCATATATGGTGGGACTGTCCCAAGATTAAAGAATATTGGAGAGAAATAATAAGATATATAGAAGTAATAGCTAAAATACAGTTACCTGAGAACCCATGGTTATGCCTATTCCATGCAGTAGATACCCCAATTAAGGAGTATAGGAATTTCCTCACAAGCTCATTAATAAACGTGGCAAAAAGTCTGATTCCGAAAAAATGGAAAGAAATAGAAGCACCCAAAGTAAAGGAATGGCTAGGAAAAGTTGAGGAAATGTATAGTATTGAAGGGCTGGGAATGGAGGAAGAAAGAGAAAGAAAGAGATTCCATGTGAAATGGAAATACTGGAAAATCTTTAGACAATCTATGATTTTTAACGAGGTAATGGGTCGGTAGGGGTGGTGGGAGGGAGATATTTTAGAAGAACTCGAGAAGTAAAGAAAGAAAACCAGGATAACGTGAAAAAATGAAGGGCATGAATGTATTTTGGTCCTATGGTTTTCTTTTAATACTTGATTATGTTTTGTACGCAACTTAAATGAAAAATTTAAATAAAGAATAAAAAAATAAAAAAATAAAATTCTCTACACATGATCGGAGTATGTCCAATCGGACCAGTTGGTCGGAAAATATTTCCAACAAGTTGGAAAATTGGGTCCGACGGATATTCCGGCGGAATCAGTCCGATGCATACCACACACAGTCGGATTATCCGACAACACGGTCCGATAGGACACATTCCGACGGATTCTCCGACCGTGTGTACAAGGGCTAACAGGTTTTCTTGTAGGATTTCCCTGCATTTTTCTCCATCCATCTTCCCATCAACTCTGACCAGCTTCCCTGTCCCTGCTGAAGAAAAGCATCCCCACCACATGATGCTGCGAGTGTGGACTGTGAGTCAGGCTTTCTTGACCGGCATCAGTGCCTGACGTCACAAATGCTCTTCTGGAAGAATGGTTAAACACTCCCATAGACGCCCTCCTAAACCTTGTAGATGGCTTTCTCAGAAGAGTTGAAGCTGTTATAGCTGCAAAGGGCGGAGCCAACTCCATATTGAACCCTCCGGACTAAGACTGGGATGCTATTAAAGTTCATGTGTGTGTAAAGGCAAGCGCCCCAATACTTTTGGTAGCTGGAGTCTTAGGGCCTGAGTGCCTATCACAGTATATTACTTGCTGTGGACATGAAATGGTTGGCATATTGTATTCATGGGGGTCCATATTTTTTAAAAATGTCTTGTGCGTGTCTAGGAGAATGCTGGTGCCTCTATGCGATGACAGAGTTCTGTAATGCCGCGTACACACGATTTGACTATGCGGCGGACTTAGAAAGAAGTTTTGACTCAAAATTGTCCGGCGGACAATCCGCCCGTCTGTGTGTTAGTCCGCTGGACTTTTGAAATGAACGGACTTGCCCACACACGGAAAAAAGTCTGTTCATTTTGAACGTGACTACAGGTAGACGGAACTAGCGAAGGAAGTCAATGTCAACGCCTCCATCGGCAAGATTGACACCTCGCTAGCCCCGTCACCTGGTATGGATTTAAAGGGGAACCCCTATGCCGAAAAAAGGGCGTGGGGGTCCCCCCAAAGTCCATAGCAGTCCCTTATCCGAGCACACAGCCCAGCTGGTCAGGAAAGGAGGTGGGGACGAGCGAGCACCCCCCCTCCTGAGCCGTACCAGGCCACGTGCCCTCAACATGGGGGGGTACTTTGGGGAAGGGGAGGCACCCCAAAGCACCTTGTCCCCATGTTGATGAGGACAAGGGCCTCTTCCCGACAACCCTGGCCGTTGGTTGTCGGGGTCTGCGGGCGGGGGGCTTATCAGAATCTGGGAGCCCCCTTTAATAAGGGGGCCCCCAGATTCCGGCCTCCTAACCTATGTGAATGAGTATGGGGTACATGGTACCCCTACTCATTCAACTGGGGGGAAAAAAGTGTACATAAAAAAAATACAACACAGGTTTTTAAAATACTTTATTAGACAGCTCCGGGGGTCTTCTCTTCTTCCGTCTTCAAGGGTCTTCTCGCCGGCCTCCTCCGCTATCTTCTGCTAGCTCTTTTACTAGAGGAGGAGCCTGGCTTTCTCCTTAGTCACCGCCGCCGTCCGGGGGTCTTCTGACTTCTGGGGTCTTGTCCCGCTCTTCGGTTCTTCTTGCCGGGCCTCCGCTTTCTTCTTCCAGCTCTTTTACTAGCATTGGCCCGGTCTTCTGTCGTTGTCGTCGCCGCCGCCTTCTGCTTCTTCTTCTTCCTTCCTCCGATGTTGACACAGCGCTCTCTCCAGCCATAATGCTGGGGACGTGTTGTGCGAAGACTTATATAGGGACAAGGGGCGGGGTCACCATGTGACATCACCTAGTGATCCCGCCCCTTGTCCCTATATAAGTTGCCGCACAACGCGTCTCTGTCATTATGGCCAGAGAGAGTGTCGTGTCAACATCAGAGGAAGGAAGAAGAAGAAGCAGAAGGTGGCGGCGACGGGGACAGTGACTGAAGACCGGGCCAACGCTAGTAAAAGAGCTGGAAGAAGAAAGCGGAGGCCCGGCAAGAAGAACCTTAGAGCGGGACAAGACCCCCGAAGTCGGAAGAAGACCGCCGGATGGCGGCGGCGACGAAGGAGAAAGCAGGGCTCCTCCACTAGTAAAAGAGCTAGCAGAAGATAGCGGAGGAGTCCGGCGAGAAGACCCCTGAAGACGGAAGAAGAGAAGACCTGTGTTGTGGTTTTTTTTTTATGTACACTTTTTTCCCCGGGTGAATGGGTAGGGGTACCATGTACCCCATACTCATTCACATAGGGTAGGGGGTCGGAATCTGGAAGCCCCCTTATTAAAGGGGGCTCCCGGATTCTGATAAGCCCCCAGCCCGCAGACCCTGACAACCAATGGCCAGGGTTGTCGGGAAGAGGCCCTTGTCCTCATCAACATAGGGACAAGGTACTTTAGGGTGGGGGGGCCTTCCCCAAAGCACCCCCCATGTTGAGGGCATGCAGCCTGGTACGGCCCGGGGGGGTGCTTGCTTGTCCCCACCCCCTTTCCTGGCCGGCCGGGCTGCGTGCTCATATAAGGGTCTGCTATGGACTTTGGGGGGACCCCGACACCATTTTTGCGGCAAAGGGGTTCCCCTTTAAATCCATACCAGGTGACGGGACTCGCGAGGTGTCAATCTCATCGATGGAAGCGGCGACATTCACTTCCTTCACTAGTTCCGTCTACCTGGAGTCACATTCAAAATGAACGGACTTTTCTCCGTGTGTGGGCAAGTCCGTTCATTTCACCGGACCTAGTCTGCCGGAAAAGTACGGGCGTGTGTGGGCAGGTCCGCTCGTTTGGAAAGTCCGGCGCGTTGTTCGCCGGATAGTCTGATTGTGTGTACGCAGCATAAAGGGTACAAATTGCTGTTCCAATTTGTACCCTTTATGGCTTGTTTCGCTGTCAGTAAAACATACATTGGTTGTAAATTTAAATTGGGACCTCGCGAGGTCTGGGGGCTTTAAGTGTAAGAGAACATACCACAGGTCTCTAAGGAAGGGACAAGCCAGCAATGATTGTATTTGGGATCAAGGTCCTTAAACTCTTTCCGAGAGCATAGAGCATGTCCACCATGTGTGGAGAACATCCCCTGGAATGGAGCAACCTCTGAAACAAGTGCCAGGAGAAGATGGGTAGAGGGATGCTAGATGAGACGGAAGCTTATACCTCCTCAAGATGCTCCTGAAGACTGCTTCGAAGGTAGGTATGTTGATAGAACAGGAGCCTATCATGGACCAGATTTGTGACTGTCTTCCTTGCCTTTGGTGCCTTCCTTGGTCTTCTTCCCACTTAGAAACGTCAGTGTGTCTGTTAGGGCTTTTAAGAAACCGGGTCCATTTTTACCCCTCAGGATCTTTCTCACTCTGCTGATCAGACAGCTACCTATAATGAGCAGTGATGGGACAGAAATGGCTTTTGGCTCACCTCAACAATGGCAGAGTCAATGCTGGCTTGTAGATAGATGAACCCCAGTTTCCAGTACTTCAGGGGGTGACAGTAGTTTTCTGAAGTTTCACAGTAACCTGGAGGAACGCCCAGGAAGAGCAAAGACAAAAAGAAGATAAATATTATAGCCAGTAGTATTTCTTATATGCAACCTTGTGAAAGAGAACGGTGGCTGTCTGGAACGTGCTGGCCATGGCACAGCTGAAGCTCCAAGGGGCAGCAAAGCTGGCCTGCTGGTGCCCGTCTTACTGTGCTCAGGCGAACGTATATGCGTATGTGAATGCACACACCTATGCGCATGTGTACATTAGCCACTGACACTGGCACCAAGTGGTCTATATAAGTGCAGCAGCTACACTAGTCCATTGGTGTCTGATCTGCAGCTGTACCTGTGTTCTTGTATTGGATTCTGAAGACTTCTGTGTTTAACCCGACTTGCTCCTGACTTCACTTGAACGATACATGTGCTGACCTTGGCCTGTCTCTGGACTTTGCTCTGCCTTCTGCTTATCTGCTTGATCTCGTGTTGCCAACCTCTGCCTTTACCCTGACAGTTCCTTGCCTGTCATCTATACCTGCATATGAACGTTGGTTGCCGACCTGGCTTGTCTGACCTCACTTCCAGTTGTTCATCTGCCCTGCCTGCAGACGCTGCCCATTGCTGCCTGCTGTCTACCAGTCCAAGATCTGCTGTTCCAGCTATCCAGCCAGCTCTGATGATGCACCTGCTAGTGCTATGCATCAATTCTACCACCAGACTACATAGGCAGTCATGCCTCGCCACGCTCTCGTGGCCACTGTCGCAACATCAATAGTCCCCAAGCCAGATCTGTAAAAGAGGCCTCCTGCTGCACATCAGTCTCAGGCCACAAGGTATGTGACAGTGGCATTGTTCTTACTGACCACCAATGTAAGGAATATTCTTCCCACTGATCACCAATGTAAGGAACATTCTTCTCACTGATCACCAATGTAAGGAACATTCTTCTCACTGATCACCAATGTAAGGGACATTCTTCTCACTGATCACCAATGTAAGGAACATTCTTCCCACTGATCACCAATGTAAGGAACATTCTTCTCACTGACCACCAATGTAAGGAACATTCTTCCCACTGATCACCAATGTAAGGAACATTCTTCTCACTGATCACCAATGTAAGGAACATTCTTCCCACTGATCACCAATGTAAGGAACATTCTTCTCACTGATCACCAATGTAAGGAACATTCTTCTCACTAATCACCAATGTAAGGAACATTCTTCCCACTGATCACCAATGTAAGGAACATTCTTCCCACTGATCACCAATGTAAGGAACATTCTTCTCACTGATCACCAATGTAAGGAACATTCTTCCCACTGATTACCAATGTAAGGAACATTCTTCCCACTGATCACCAATGTAAGGAACATTCTTCCCACTGATCACCAATGTAAGGAACATTCTTCCCACTGATCACCAATGTAAGGATCATTCTTCTCACTGATCACCAATGTAAGGATCATTCTTCTCACTGATCACCAATGTAAGGAACATTCTTCCCACTGATCACCAATGTAAGGAACATTCTTCTCACTGATCACCAATGTAAGGAACATTCTTCTCACTGATCACCAATGTAAGGAACATTCTTCTCACTGATCACCAATGTAAGGAACATTCTTCTCACTGATCACCAATGTAAGGAACATTCTTCTCACTGATCACCAATGTAAGGAACATTCTTCCCACTGATCACCAATGTAAGGAACATTCTTCCCACTGATCACCAATGTAAGGAACATTCTTCTCACGTATCACCAATGTAAGGAACATTCTTCTTACTGACCACCAATGTAAGGAACATTCTTCTCACTGATCACCAATGTAAGGAACATTCTTCCCACTGATCACCAATGTAAGGAACATTCTTCTCACTGATCACCAATGTAAGGAACATTCTTCTCACTGATCACCAATGTAAGGAACATTCTTCTCACCGATCACCAATGTAAGGAACATTCTTCTCACTGATCACCAATGTAAGGAACATTCTTCTTACTGACCACCATTGTAAGGGAATTTTTTTTCCACTGACCACCAATATAAGGGGCATTCTTACACTGATGGCCAGTGAGAAGAGTGCCCCTTACATTGGTGGTCAATGGAAGGGGCATTCAATGTGAAGTAACGGACAACTATACTAACTAAAAACAGTGTATCCAAATCAAAATCCCAGTGAGTCGGGAATGCCCCATACACCCACTCCGCATAACTCATGCGATAGAAAAAGGGGATGCCTAGAGCCCTCCCCACCCTTTTATACACCTCTATGTTAAAGGGACACCAGAGCAAAAAGTGGTCCATAGACTCCACTTTACCAACACACTCTGCTCTAGGACAATCCTGATCATCCACAGGGAGATGCTTCAAGTTCCCTCTCACATAGAGCCTTCCATGGAAAGCGAGCCAGGCCCGATCCCTAAATTTCAAGGGGATTCTTTCTAAATTGATTAAACGCAACCCCTCCCTCATTACAGAGCCTGGGCAATCCCTTAAGGCCAGTGACACACTGAAAGCAGAGCTCAAAATCCTCTTCTCCAGAAGCTTCCTGGGGAGGGACTTGATATCCTCCACTGTCACCTGCCACTGCCAAAGTATTTTCAGACACGGGGCAACATAAGCCGGGAGCTTGCCATGTCGGACTCTCAGACTTTTCACTGGCCCGCCATCTTCCCAGCATCGCAGAAAAGGCCTAAAACAAGATTGAAAAATACCCACCCATCCCGGCGGGTTCTCTGCTAGCATGTTACCAAGATTGTACTTTAAAAACAGCAGAGAAAAGAAAACTATTGGGTTGACCATTCCTAGGCCACCCTCCCGCCTAGACAGGTAAGTTGCATTGCGTTTGATCAGGTTCAGCCTACTTCCCCATAACAGTTGGAAAAAACAGCTGTACACCCTTGCATAGAGAGATACTGGCAAGATACAGACGAAGCTGACATATAAAAAAAATCGGGACCAGGTTCGTTTTTATCAAGTCAACCCTCTCCCTCAATGAAAGCTTCCATTTCTTCCAGCTTGCTACTAATCATTGAGGGGTCTTTTCCTTTTGACAGAAGAATCACAGCGGATTGCCTCATGGAGGGAGGGAGCGAACCCTCTTCTAGACAGCTGTTATAAACCTCCGCTAAAAAGGGAGCCAGAATGGACTTAAAACACTTGTAAAATTCAGCCGTCAACCCATCTGGCCCAGGCGATTTTTTGGTAGCCAGCTTCTCTATAGCATGAACTACCTCATCCACTGAAATTGGTTCTGTCAAATCCATCAAAGGCAATGTACCATTTCCCAATCCTCGAGTAGAACCCAGAAAGATTTCCATCTTGTCCCGACAAAGGTCCTTTCTTC
Organism: Lithobates pipiens; assembly: GCF_037356315.1. Taxonomy (NCBI): domain Eukaryota; kingdom Metazoa; phylum Chordata; class Amphibia; order Anura; family Ranidae; genus Lithobates; species Lithobates pipiens. Next base: position 225,800,815 of record NW_027507789.1, read on the forward strand.
CTAGAAGGTCTGCGTAATATGATCTGAAGATCTCCAGGATCCCTGATCTGGACTTCACCAGGGAACCCATACTATCCCTCAGGCCTATGACCGTCTTAACTGCTATGCCTTGCTTACAGTTCTGGTAAGGATCAGGCGAGTGATATTTTCCATAATCCCTCTCCAGAACCAAGGAGGCATGCCAACTTTCCACTGACCACCAATGTAAAGAACATTCTTCCCACTGACCACCAGTTTAAGGGGCATTCTTCCCACTGATCCCCAATGTAAGGAACATTATTCCCACTGATCCCCAATGTAAGGAACATTATTCCCACTGATCACCAATGTAAGGAACATTCTTCTCACTGATCACCAATGTAAGGAACATTCTTCCCACTGATCACCAATGTAAGGAACATTCTTCTCACTGATCCCCAATGTAAGGAACATTCTTCCCACTGATCACCAATGTAAGGAACATTCTTCTCACTGATCACCAATGTAAGGAACATTCTTCCCACTGATCACCAATGTAAGGAACATTCTTCTCACTGATCACCAATGTAAGGAACATTCTTCTCACTGATCACCAATGTAAGGAACATTCTTCTCACTGATCCCCAATGTAAGGAACATTCTTCTCACTGATCACCAATGTAAGGAACATTCTTCCCACTGATCACCAATGTAAGGAACATTCTTCTCACTGATCACCAATGTAAGGAACATTCTTCCCACTGATCACCAATGTAAGGAACATTCTTCCCACTGATCACCAATGTAAGGAACATTCTTCTCACTGATCACCAATGTAAGGAACATTCTTCTCACTGATCACCAATGTAAGGAACATTCTTCTCACTGATCACCAATGTAAGGAACATTCTTCTCACTGATCACCAATGTAAGGAACATTCTTCTCACTGATCACCAATGTAAGGGACATTCTTCTCACTGATCCCCAATGTAAGGAACATTCTTCTCACTGATCACCAATGTAAGGGACATTCTTCTCACTGATCACCAATGTAAGGGACATTCTTCTCACTGATCACCAATGTAAGGAACATTCTTCTCACTGATCACCAATGTAAGGAACATTCTTCTCACTGATCACCAATGTAAGGAACATTCTTCTCACTGATCACCAATGTAAGGAACATTCTTCTCACTGATCACCAATGTAAGGAACATTCTTCCCACTGATCACCAATGTAAGGAACATTCTTCCCACTGATCACCAATGTAAGGAACATTCTTCCCACTGATCACCAATGTAAGGAACATTCTTCTCACTGATCACCAATGTAAGGAACATTCTTCTCACTGATCACCAATGTAAGGAACATTCTTCTCACTGATCACCAATGTAAGGAACATTCTTCTCACTGATCACCAATGTAAGGAACATTCTTCTCACTGATCACCAATGTAAGGGACATTCTTCTCACTGATCCCCAATGTAAGGAACATTCTTCTCACTGATCACCAATGTAAGGGACATTCTTCTCACTGATCACCAATGTAAGGAACATTCTTCTCACTGATCCCCAATGTAAGGAACATTATTCCCACTGATCACCAATGTAAGGAACATTCTTCTCACTGATCACCAATGTAAGGAACATTCTTCTCACTGATCACCAATGTAAGGGACATTCTTCTCACTGATCCCCAATGTAAGGAACATTATTCCCACTGACAACTGGCCAGTGGCCACTAACATAAGGTACATTTTTCCCACTGATCCCCATTGAATTGGATTAGTAGGGGTTCCCCGAGCCCTGAAACTTATTTTACAGGTTCCTCTGAGGTAAAATGGTTGAGAAGGGCTGCAGTAGACTTTCATGTAAATGCAAAAAGAAAACAAGGAAGTGTCAGAAAGAAAGTTTCAGCATGCTGATGTTTTTAAAGGAAGTGAAATTGCTCAGGATGTAAAAACAGAGACCTCCGTGGCACTGCTGAAAAATTGGCTACTTGCTGTCTTACCTCTATCAGCCAAGTAGTCATTGGGGACCGGGATGATGTAGTGACGATATCTGATAAAATACGTAAATTCGTTCTCAAATTCCACAGCAGCGGTGATGTTCCCATTAACTTCGTCCAGGAGGTCAGAAATATTTTGGAATTCCTTCACTGATATTTCTGGAAGGAGGAATTGGGACTTTATTAGTGGGGGTGATTCTTGGGGTACCCCAGCTTCGTATACACATATAACACTTGAACTGGAACTAAAAGATTTTATAAAGCAGGCCCTATGATGATCCTCATACACTCTTCATTCATCGGAGAGGAGCACCATGCTCGGCTTGGAGCTGATCTTACCTGGGGTGATGGGGCTTCTGCTGACCCTCTGCATTATGTCCCGGATGGCCGGGGTTGTAGGGATGTAGCCAACTGGAAAACTTTTGTTGCTGAATTCATCCAGACGCCCCAGGACAAAGGCCGGTGTGTACGCACTCGGGCTTGGACCATCTTTAAAAACCAGCACTATGAAGAGCAGGAAGATCAATACCAAATGCTGGACCCACTCCTGTAAACCAAACATGGGGTCACCACCATCACCAATTATATTAAAAATCATTCGAGATCACAGACAGAGATCTCCTGAGCTCTCCACTACAGGAAATTCTGGGTAAAATAAAGGGGCCCCTAACCAGAGGAATCCCTTCTCCTTGAGGACATGGGACGGCCTCTCTGGATCATTGAAGCTGAACTCCAGAGAAACAGTTTTATTTAGTTATACACAGAGAGGGTTTGAACAACTGTTGGCCTTTTATGCGCTCTTCTTAAAACCTCAATAGCAAAAGGCCAGCTGTGGAATTTCAATCCCTGATGTGTTTATGGTAGAGGTGGAAATCTAACATGTTTCAGAACATCACACCCTTCATCAGAGCTGTTTATATTAAACCAATGATTATACAGATTAAAAACCTTGAGGAACCATGAAGAACCATGAAGAACATCAAACTGTAGCAGGGTCAGGCAGAAAGTGTTAATTTCTGTGTCCCCATAAGGGATATATTGATAACTTCCTGTCCTGGGGACAGGGTGTCACATGGGTGGGCAGTAGTAATGAACAGAAACAGCAAGAACACCATAATGATATCAAGCAAGCAGCAATGAAATATAATTTAGCCTTCATTGCTCCCTGTGTCTTCCTGTCCTGGTGACACCAGTGCATAGTCTTCTTTCTCCACTGCAGGTGGCGCTCTTCTGCAGGGCAACCAAGAAGCAAATGGAGCAAGTAGTATCAGTCTGTACAGCCACAAGCCAACGTTAATTTTGGCACCCTTACAAAAAGTGGTCTGGTAACTACCTGACAACTCCTAACAATCTCCAGCATGCCCTATGGCTATCAATATGTGCTTGTCTTCACTGACCACTTTACCAGGTTTGTGGTGGTGGTGCCTACCAAGGACGAGATAGCTGTCACCACTGCCAAACATTTCTGGGAGCACATTGTCCAATCGTATGGCTGCTCAAAGTGGATATTGTCAGGCCAGAACTTTTAGTATGTAATCATGACCAAATGTAAATCTCACACCACTCCCTATCAACTCCCTATCACCTCTAAGGCAAAGGCACCTGTGCGTGATTCAATCACACCCTGCTGAATGCTGCAGACTTTAGAGCTATTGAGATCGGTGGTGCCAACATGGGGGGGCTGTGGTATGGGCCTATAACAACACTGTCCACAAGTCCATCGGACACATGCCCTTCTTCCTTGGGTAGTCCGGCCAGATGCCCATGGACCTTCTGTTGGGGAAACTTCCCAGAACTCTAAGTTCTTGGGTACAGGAACATTATAGGAGGCAAAAGACCAAGCAGTTGGTGTTGGACAAACACAAATAGATGGCTCCTGAACCTGTCTTGGAAGAATTACCACTGTGATTGGGGGAATGCATGTTGGTAAGAATGCCAAGCACACCTGAGAAAGCAAGGTCAAGTTACATAGTAGGTGAGGTAAAAAAAAAACACAAGTCCATCAAGTCCAAGCTATGTGTGTGATTATATGTCAGTATTACATTGTATATCCCTGTATGTTGCGGTCATTCAAGTGCTTATCTAATAGTTTCTTGAAACTGTGGATGCCCCCAGCTGAGACCACCGTCTGTGGAAGGGAATTCCACATCCTTGCCGCTTTTACAGTAAAGAACCCTCTATGTATTTCAAGGTTAAACCTCTTTTCTTCTTATTTTAATGAGTGGCCATGAGTCTTGTTAAACTCCCTTCCACAATTTTTTTTATCCCTATTGTGGTGTCACCAGTCCGGTATTTATATATTGAAATCATATCCCCTCTCAAGCGTCTCTTCTCCAGAGAGAATAAGTTCAGAGCTCACAACCTTTCCTCATAACTAATATCCTCCAGACCCTTTATTAGCTTTGTTGCCCTTCTTTGTAGTCGCTCCATTTTCAGTACATCCTTCCTGAGGACTGGTGCCCAGAACTGGACAGTATACTCCAGGTGCCGCCGGACCACAGTCTTGTAGAGGGGAGAATTATCCTTTTATCTCTGGAGTTGATCCCTTTTTAATGCCAATATTCTGTTTGCTTTGTTAGCAGCAGCTTGGCATTGCTGAGCCCATCATCTACTAGGACCCCCAGGTCCTTCTCCATCCTAGATCCCCCCATAGGTTCCCCTCCCCCCAGGTCCTTCTCCATCCTAGATCCCCCCAGAGGTTCTCCCCCCAGTGTATAGATTGCATTCAGATTTTTGCCACCCAAATGCATTATTTTATATTTTCCTACATTGAACCTCATTTGCCATGTAGTTGCCCCTCCCCCCATTCATTTGTTCAGATCTTCTTGGAAGGTTTCCACATCCTGCGGAGAAGTTATTGCCCTGCTTAGCTTAGTATCGTCCGCAAATACAGAGATTGATCTGTTTCCCCCATCCCCCTCCTCCAGGTAGTTTATAAACAAATTTAATAGGATTGGTCCCAGCACAGAACCCTGGGGGACCCCACTACCCACCCCAAACCATTCCGAGTACTCCCCATTTATCACCACACTGTAGCTTGTAGCCAGTTTTCAATCCGTGTACTCACCCCTATGGTCCATGCCAACCCACCTTATTTTGTACAGTAAACGTTTATGGGGAACTGTGTCAAATGCTTTTGCAAAATCCAGATCCACCACGTCTACGAGCCTTCCTTTATCCAGATACACCACATCTACGAGCCTTCCTTTATCTAGATACACCACGTCTACGAGCCTTCCTTTATCTAGATACACCACGTCTACGGGCCTTCCTTTATCCAGATACACCACGTCTACGGGCCTTCCTTTATCTAGATACACCACGTCTACGGGCCTCCCTATATCTAGATACACCACGTCTACGGGCCTTCCTTTATCCAGATACACCACGTCTACGGGCCTTCCTTTATCTAGATACACCACATCTACGGGCCTTCCTTTATCTAGATACACCAAGTCTACGGGCCTTCCTGTATCTAGATACACCACATCTACGGGCCTTCCTGTATCTAGATACACCACATCTACGGGCCTTCCTGTATCTAGATACACCACGTCTACGGGCCTTCCTTTATCCAAATACACTACATTTACACTACACCTCGATTACCACGTGAAGACTGAGGAGAAGAATAAATGCAATACCTTCGCCATCTCCCCATCCTTTGTAACCAGATGTCCTTCCTCATTCTTTATGGGGCCAATATGGTCTGTCCTCCCTGTTTTATTGTTCACATACTTATAGAATTTCTTGGGATTTTTTTTTGCTGTCCTCCGCTATGTGTCTTTCATGCTCTACCTTAGCCGTCCTTATTGTGCGCTTACATTTCATGTTGCCTTCTTTATAAAGTTTGAATGCTGATGATGATCCCTCAACCTTGTATTTTTTGAAGGCTTTCTCCTTTGTTTTTATATACATTTTTACATTGGAGTTAAGCCATCCAGGACTTTTGTTCGCTCTTTTAAATGTATTACCCAATGGGAAGCATTGGCTAATGCCCTTATGTAATATGCTCTTAAAGCAAACCCATCTCTCCTCCGTGTTCTTTGTTCCTAAGATTTTATCCCAATTTATGCCTTCTAGTAAGGTTTGTAGTTTATGGAAGTTGGCTCTTTTGAAATTCAGTGTCTTTGTATTCCCCTTATGTCTCCTATTTGTGTGATTTATACGGAAGCCAACTGACCTGTGATCGCTGTTACCTAAATTGCCCCGTATTTCCACATCCGTGATCAGCTCTGTATTGTTGGTAATCAGTAGATCCAGTAACGCTTTATTTCTGGTTGGTGCGTCTACCATCTGACCCATAAAATTGTCATGCAAGACATTTAGGAACTGGCGAGCCTTAGATGAATGCACGGTTCCCTCCGCCCAGTCTATGTCTGGATAATTAAAATCCCCCATTATGATAACACTTCCCATCCTTGCTGCTAATCCAAATTGTGATAGGAGATCATCTCCCCCTCCTCCCTTAGGTTAGGGGGATTATAGCATACGCCCAGTATTTTTTTCCCCTTAGCTTCATCCCTTTGGAGCTCTACCCACAAGGATTCCACCTCCTCCCTCACTCCCTTAGTGATATCATCTCTCACATTCACTTGTACATTATTCTTGATATATAGGCATACCCCTCCCCCTTTTTTACTCTCTCTATCCTTGCGATAAAGGGTATACCCTTGAATGGTTGCCAGCCGATCATGAGAGCTGTTGAAACAGGTCTCTGAAATTTCCACAAAATCCAAATCCTCCTCGTACAACAGTATCTCTAGTTCACCCATCTTGTCCGCCAGGATCCTCGCATTGGTGAAGATGCCACGCAGTTTAGACCGGTCCCATGTTATCCTCTGATTGTCTGTTCTGAGATTGCAACTAGGACTTGCTACTATACTTACCTTGAGTTTATGTGCTTTGGTCAACCTACCACTAATGCACCCAATACTGCCCTCTGTAATATGTTCCACACTGACTATTTCTACCTCTGGAGCCCCCCCCCCCCCCCCCATCGCCTAGTTTAAAAACTCCTCTAACTTTTTGGCCATCTTCATTCCCAGCTGATCTGCACCCTCCTCATTTAGTTGCAGTCCACCCCTTCTATAGTACTGGTTATCGACTGAGAAGTCGGGCCAGTCCTCCAGGAACCCCAAACCCCTCCTTACTACACCAGCTCTTCAGCCACTTGTTTACTTCCCTAAATCTCCCTCTGCCTTCCTGGTGTGGCTCGATGTACCGGTACTATTCCTGAGAATACCACCTTGAAGGTCCTTTTCCTCAATTTAGCTCCCAAGTCCCTAAAATCATTCTTTAGGACACTCCACCTTCCTCTCACTTGGTCATTGGTGCCAACGTGCACCACGACAGCCGTGTCTTCCCCAGTCCCTCCCAGTAATCTGTCCACCAGATCCGTGATGTGCCGAACCCGAGTGCCCCGGCAGACAACATACTGTTTGGCGCTTCAGGTCTTTGTTACAGATTGGCCTCTCTGTCCTTCTAAGAACTGAGTCCCCTACCGCCACAATCTGTCTTTCCTTTTGCTTCGCTCCCCCCCCCCCCACTCTCACCCCGGCAGCTAGGAGAGTCCCTCAGCTCCAGCAGTGCTGGTCCCTGACTGGTTTCACCAATGTCACTCAATGGAGCGTACTTATTGGGATGCTCCAGCCCTGGAATGGCCACCCTGGCCCTTACCACTCTACCCTTCCTGACTGTCACCCATCTACTCTTTCCTAGTGTCGGAACCTCTTTGTCTCCACCCGCCTCTGTGCTGGCACCTACTGGCCCCTGCCGTATATGTTCCCGGCTCCCCTTTAGTATGGAGGGTCCTCTCAGTGATGACAGTTGCTTCCCCAGATTCAGAACCTGGGCTTCCAGGGAAACAATGTGCTTACATTTTGCACAGCAGTATTCACCCTCGATCGGATGATCAAGGAACGCATACATGCCACTAGATGTACAACGAGTCGCCTCTCCACACCCGCCGGGCATCGTACCTATTAAATTTAATGAGGATTGGGGATAATACCCTGTCCAAAGTACCTAACAATTAGCTTCCTGACACCAATACTCAACAAGACAATACAAAGGTACTCCAGACCTAACGTGCACCCCCGACCTGCATGCACCCGCAGACCTAAAGAGTAAGGGGAACTCTCTGCTAATAAGGACATAGAGAGCCAAAATACAAAACCAAAAGACTTGGCAGAAGTTTTATCCTATCAGTTCTACTGGAAATAAAATAAATGTTGGCGGGAGTTACACTTTAATGCCTTTAAAGTGACCCATTTGCTAAAATAACCATCCAATAACAGAGCTCTCTGCAAATTTATTGTAGGAAAGGAAAGGTCAGCAGCAGCAACTTACATTGTTCTCTCATTTAAGGGCACCCCCCCCTCCCCCAACAACCACAGTATTGCCCCCAGTCACGGTTTACTTACCAGCACTACATTTCCCAGACGCCTCCATTGTACCAGAATATTCTTCCGCAGCAGAGCAAAGGTCTGCTGGATGAGGCTGGTCTCCCTCCCTGTCCCTCCGGTCATCTGAAAAACAAACATCACCAATGATTACTCTGGAAATACTCCTTGTTGCTGTTTTTCAACTTGTATGCTATTTTTTTTATTTTATTTCTTTTTAGTTGTTTTTTTTGTATCTTTTAAATTTTTTGTTTTAGCTTTTTGTGGCTCTCTTTTGTATCTTTTCGGGTTTTTTTTGTATTCTTTTTATTTATTTTTGTTTATATTTTGAATTCTGTTTAATGATCAGTTTGAAAATACTTGTTATTTTTTATCTTTTTGTTGATGTTTTGTATCTTTTTATTTTTTTTATTTTGCATTCTGTTTAATGATCAATTTGAAAATACAAAACATCAACAAAAAGATACAAAAACAAGTATTTTCAAATTGATCATTAAACAGAATGCAAAATAAAATAAAAAGATACTTGTTTTTGTATCTTTTTGTTGATGTTTTGTATCTTTTTTTTTATTTTGCATTTTGTTTAATGATCAATTTCAAAATACTTGTTTTTGTATCTTTTTGTTGATTTTTTGTATCTTTTATTTTATTTTGCTTTCTGTTTAATGATCAATTTGAAAATACTTGTTTTTGCATCTTTTTGTTGATGTTTTGTATTTTCAAATTGATCATTAAACAGAATGCAAAATAAAAAATAAAAAAAAGATACAAAACATCAACAAAAAGATTAAAAAAACAAGTATTTCCAAATTGATCATTAAACAGAATGCGAAATAAAAAAAAGATACAAAACATCAACAAAAAGATTAAAAAAACAAGTATTTTCAAATTGATCATTAAACAGAATGCAAAAAAAAAAATACAAAACATCAACAAAAAGATACAAAAACAAGTATCTTTTTTATTTTATTTTGCATTCTGTTTAATGATCAATTTGAAAATACTTGTTTTTGTATCTTTTTGTTGATGTTTTGTATCTTTTTTTTTTATTTTGCTTTCTGTTTAATGATCCTGAGGCTGAGCTGCTCTCCTATTCAATAATAAGTTGAGTACATTATGTAAAACTGCAAAGCCACGAGGGATTTCACTTCTCCAAAAAACAAGAAATCCTCCAGAAGCTGGAGTAACTTCCCGGCGATGTCACACAGATGTTACTCTCCGCGCTTCTCTCAGCAACCAGCCGCATACATAAGAATGTGTTCAAAATGTAACAAAGAACTTCCAATGATTGCCGAGCTCTGCGAAACACAACACATCCAGCGCCCCCCGAAAGGCAGAAGATATCACCGGACATCCACCACAGATGGGAAGATCCACTGTCAGTGGACTGGCCCTTTAAAGTAGAACTCTGACCAGAATGACATATATGATGCAGCCAGTCAGTAATGAGAACAAAGGTGTCCCCTCCCCCCATAGGACAGTGGTATTACCTGATGATCCTGCCAGTAGATACATCATTGTTCCACTTCCTGTATAAGGGTGACAACGCTATTTGTTCTGCAGTAAAATCGCACAGCTGTGTTGTCACCCCATAGACAGGGCAGTCTTAGATGGACGGGAAGTCATGTATATACAATATGTGATTCTGCACTTCTGGGTAGGGGGCGCTCTCGCCCCCGGTGCACTGCTTCTGCTTGGTAATGCTTGGTATACGTGATTCTGCACTTCTGGGTAGGGGCGCCCACGATGCACTGCTTCTGCTTGGTATATGTGATTCTGCACTTCTGGGTAGGGGGCGCTCTCTCCCCGGCGCACTGCTTCTGCTATGTAATGCTTGGTATAGGTGATTCTGCAGTTCTGGGTAGGGGGCGCCCACGACAATGCTTCTGCTTGGTAATGCTTGGTATATTTGATTCTGCACTTCTGGGTAGGGGGCGCTCTCTCCCCGGCACACTGCTTCTGCTTGGTAATGCTTGGTATATGTGATTCTGCAGTTCTGGGTAGGGGGCGCCCACGACAATGCTTCTGCTTGGTAATGCTTGGTATATTTGATTCTGCACTTCTGGGTAGGGGGCGCTCTCTCCCCTGATGCAATGCTTTTGCTTGGTAATGCTTGGTATATGTGATTCCGCACTTCTGGGTAGGGGGTGCTCTCGCCCCCGGCACACCGCTTCTGCTTGGTAATGCTTGGTATATGTGATTCCGCACTTCTGGGTAGGTGGCGCTCTCGCCCCCGATGCAATGCTTTTGCTTGGTAATGCTTGGTATATTTGATTCTGCACTTCTGGGTAGGGGGCGCTCTCGCCCCCGATGCGATGCTTTTGCTTGGTAATGCTTGGTATATTTGATTCCCCACTTCTGGGTAGGGGGTGCTCTCGCCCCCGGCACACCGCTTCTGCTTGGTAATGCTTGGTATATGTGATCCTTCACTGTTGGGTTGGGGGGGGGGGGGTGCGTAATGGCCCCAGTGCGCCAATATTTCTTGCGTTGCCAGCCAATGGATGTCCTCCGGCACGTTCTGATTATCAAGGAGAGAGGCTGGATGGAGCTCTACCTATGCAGACAATGCAGCAGAGCTCCGTCCTGGCAGCAGGGAATACAATCCACCATTTCCCTTAGTAAAAGCAGCACACACAGCACACACAAACACTGGCTAGGCGCACAGTTAACCCTTTGAACGCCCGAGAAGTTTAACCCCATTCCTAGCCCGGAGTTCTCCTTTAGGTGAGCCGGTTATTTGCGTTGTCCTCTGTTATATCCACTTATAGCTGTGCGCAGAAGATTACCCCCCCCCCCCCCACCGGGGGCAGGATCTCATCAGAAGGACATTCAGATCATCCAGTCTCTTAAGATCGCTTAAAACGACCAATTAGACGATTCTGAGACTTTAATACATTAGGTGTAGATTCATTTTATCGAAATTATGGCTGAAACGATTAATCAATATTATCGATAATAATCGATAAGGAAAATCGGTGTCAATGATTTTCCTTATTGATTAGTTGGTCCGAACCTTCCTCCCTGCCAGTCCCTTAGAATCCTCCTGTGTACAAGACGGCGCCCCCTCCCCCTCCCCCTCTTCCTCCTCCTCCTCCTCGCTCACATCAGCTCCCCACTGATCAGTCTCAGCCTCGCCCGCTGCCTGGAGGGAATAGACAGAGAGAGCCGCACACTGTGAAGTTATACGGTGGTGGATAATGCCTATACTACTCAGACAGTACATTCATTTCTATGACAAGTGCCCCATGATCCTAAGTATTTCTGTGTGGGGGGGTGCCCCATCATTGGTTTTCCTGGGGGGGGATAGTGCCCCATCATTGGTGTTCCCGGGAGGAATAGTGCCCCATCATTGGTGTTCCTGGGAAGAATAGTGCCCCATCATTGGTTTTCCTGGGGGGGGATAGTGCCCCATCATTGGCATTCCCGGGAGGAATAGTGCCCCATCATTGGTGTTCCCCTGAGGAATAATGCCCCATCATTGGTGTTCCTAGAAGGTATAGTGCCCCATCATTGGTGTTCCCAGGAGGAATAGTGCCCCATCATTGGTGTTCCCCTGAGGAATAATGCCCCATCATTGGTGTTCCTAGAAGGTATAGTGCCCCATCATTGGTGTTCCCCTGAGTAATAATGTCCCATCATTGGTGTTCCTAGAAGGTATAGTGCCCCATCATTGGTGTTCCCAGGAGGAATAGTGCCCCATCATTGCTGTTCCCAGGCAGAATAGTGCCCCATCATTGGTGTTCCTGGGAGGAATAGTGCCCCATCATTGGTGTTTCTGTGAGGAATAGTGCCCCATCATTGGTAATCTCGGGAAGAATAGTGCCCCATCATTGGTTTTCCTGGGGGGGGGGATAGTGCCCCATCATTGGTGTTCCCGGGAGGAATAGTGCCCCATCATTGGTGTTCCTGGGAAGAATAGTGCCCCATCATTGGTTTTCCTGGGGGGGGATAGTGCCCCATCATTGGCATTCCCAGGAGGAATAGTGCCCCATCATTGGTGTTCCCCTGAGGAATAATGCCCCATCATTGGTGTTCCTAGAAGGTATAGTGCCCCATCATTGGTGTTCCCAGGAGGAATAGTGCCCCATCATTGGTGTTCCCCTGAGGAATAATGCCCCATCATTGGTGTTCCTAGAAGGTATAGTGCCCCATCATTGGTGTTCCCCTGAGTAATAATGTCCCATCATTGGTGTTCCTAGAAGGTATAGTGCCCCATCATTGGTGTTCCCAGGAGGAATAGTGCCCCATCATTGCTGTTCCCAGGCAGAATAGTGCCCCATCATTGGTGTTCCTGGGAGGAATAGTGCCCCATCATTGGTGTTTCTGTGAGGAATAGTGCCCCATCATTGGTAATCTCGGGAAGAATAGTGCCCCATCATTGGTGTTCCCAGGCAGAATAGTGCCCTATCATTGGTGTTCCCAGGCAGAATAGTGCCCCATCATTGGTGTTCCCAGTCAGAATAGTGCCCCATCATTGGTGTTCCTGGGAGGAATAGTTCCCCATCATTGGTATCCCCGGGAAGAATAGTGCCCCATCATTGGAGTTCCTGGGAGGAATAGTGCCCTATCATTGGTGTTCCCAGGCAGAATAGTGCCCCATCATTGGTGTTCCCGGGAGGAATAGTGCCCCATCATTGGTGTTCCCAGCAGGAATAGTGCCCCATCATTGGTGTTCCCAGGCAGAATAGTGCCCCATCATTGGTGTTCCTGGGAAGAATAGTACCCCATCATTGGTGTTCTCCTGAGGAATAATGCCCCATCATTGGTGTTCCTAGAAGGTATAGTGCCCCATCATTGGTATTCCCGGGAGGAATAGTACCCCATCATTGATGTTCCCAGGCAGAATAGTGCCCCATCATTGGTGTTCCCGGGCAGAATAGTGCCCCATCATTGGTGTTCCCGGGAGGAATAGTGCCCCATCATTGGTGTTCCTCGGAGGAATAGTGCTCCATCATTGGTGTTCCCAGGATGAATAGTGCCCCATCATTGGTGTTCCCAGGAGGAATAGTGCCCCATCATTGGTGTTCCCAGGAGGAATAGTGCCCCATCATTGGTGTTCCCGGGAGGAATAGTGCCCCATCATTGGTGTTCCCAGGAGGAATAGTGCCCCATCATTGGTGTTCCCAGGATGAATAGTGCTCCATCATTGGTGTTCCCGGGATGAATAGTGCCCCATCATTGGTGTTCCCAGGAGGAATAGTGCCCCATCATTGGTGTTCCTGGGAGGAATAGTGCCCCATCATTGGTGTTCCTGGGAGGAATAGTGCCCCATCATTGGTGTTCCCTGGAGGAATAGTGCCCCATCATTGGTGTTCCCAGGAGGAATAGTGGTCCATCATTGGTGTTCCCGGGAGGAATAGTGCCCCATCATTGGTGTTCCTGGGAGGAATAGTGCCCCATCATTGGTGTTCCTGGGAGGAATAGTGCTCCATCATTGGTGTTCCCAGGATGAATAGTGCCCCATCATTGGTGTTCCCGGGAGGAATAGTGCCCCATCATTGGTGTTCCCGGGAGGAATAGTGCCCCATCATTGGTGTTCCTGGGAGGAATAGTGCCCCATCATTGGTGTTCCCAGGATGAATAGTGCCCCATCATTGGTGTTCCTGGGAGGAATAGTGTCCCATCATTGGTGTTCCTGGGAGGAATAGTGCCCCATCATTGGTGTTCCTGGGAGGAATAGTGCCCCATCATTGGTGTTCCTGGGAGGAATAGTGCCCCATCATTGGTGTTCCTGGGAGGAATAGTGCCCCATCATTGGTGTTCCTGGGAGGAATAGTGCCCCATCATTGGTGTTCCTGGGAGGAATAGTGCCCCATCATTGGTGTTCCTGGGAGGAATAGTGCCCCATCATTGGTGTTCCTGGGAGGAATAGTGTCCCATCATTGGTGTTCCCAGGATGAATAGTGCCCCATCATTGGTGTTCCCGGGAGGAATAGTGCCCCATCATTGGTGTTCCTGGGAGGAATAGTGTCCCATCATTGGTGTTCCTGGGAGGAATAGTGGTCCACAGTTTTCATTATTACTTTAAATAAACGAAAACTAATTTTTTATGATTTTATCCGATATTAATCAAAACAATAATCAGCTAAGATTATGAAAACAATCTTTAGTTACAGCCCTAAGCCAAATGATATCCGGAATCCCATCAACAGGAACAAGAGAAAAAAAATGAGGAACCCACTACAGCTTAAAATAACCAAACCGCCCTTTTCTGCTGCATATTCATGTTCAATCCAGATCCTTCCTCCGCACTAGTTCTTTTCTGCCAGTACATGTCCTCAGTCTGATGGCCATCATCGTTCCACCCACTTCCTCTGAGCCCAGGTTGCCCCGGGCCTGTAAAGGAGCAGTGGGCGGCACGGTGATGAGTTTATTTCTCTGTCACTCTGCTCTCTCCTCCAATCAGCTGTGAACACACAACCACAGAACAACCGATAGCCTCCTCGCATTGCTTTCCCCACTCCCAGTCCGAGCTCTGCTGTACAGGGGCCAATACCAGGTCACCATTAGGGACTTAAAATGCCTGGTGATCATCTGATTTTTTTTTATATTTCTGTGTTGCTGTTGGTGATTAAAATGTTGTCACCGGGTCTGGAAGGGAGGGGGACAACACTTAAAGGGACCCGAGATAGCAGTAAAAGCATGACAGGCATGTACAATATCTCCCCGCCCTTTTAGAGTGTAAGCTCTTATGAGCAGAACCCTCTTGTATGTCTGTATTGTAACTGTATTTCTCTTCCCTTAAGATTGTAAAGTGCTGTGCAAACTGTTGGCGCTACATAAATCCTGAATAATAATAATAATTTCCCATATACTGTTATTGGTTGGAGGAGTCGTGGCCACGACCACAAATCTCTCCCGGGCAGGAAATCCACTTACCTTGGGTGTCGGAGAAGATCACACACACACGGCCGCCCCGTTCCTCCTACACCACCATCTGTTGTGCTTCTTCGCCCAGCACAGCGTCGGGCTGAGGAGATCACGTGACTTGGACACAGCTGTGATGTTGGCGCAGCTCCCGGAATCCTCGCTGGGGTCGCTGTTCTCAATTATGTGTGAGCCGAAAAAAAAACTCTCCATCGGGGACAATTCTCATATTGTGTGGACCTCCAGCCCCGAACCGTCACCCCCCATCCCATCCACATTCTTCATCCGATGGTTGCATGGATGGGGGGGGTCAGAGGAAACCAGGATCCCCTTCCCAGGGGGGGAACTAAACCCAAAGAGCTGAACTTTTGCACAGATGAGACAATCAAATCTACGAGGATTGGCCGGCTCTGTGGTCAGCATTGTGCAAGATACAGAAGGCACAACACAAATCCTATTTGTCATATTTTACTGTATGGGGGAGGGGTCCATAACACTTGAGCGATATCCAGACCTATGAATGATTTAGATTATTTTCTTTACAATGCAGTGTTTTAATAGAATGATATGCTTATTATAGTATAGTATTTAATATTGTTTTTTTATCTCCTTTTTTCAATTTATGTTATTATACATATTGATTTGTTGTTAGTGGTCATTTATATTTAATCTTTGTTTGTTGTTGTGTTTAAGCTTTGTTTCTTATTGTATCTTAGTTTTGTTTGTTGTGTTTCATATTGTGTTTTAGTTTTGTTTGTTGTGTTTCATATTGTGTTTTACTTTAGTTTTGTTTCATATTGTGTTTTACTTTAGTTTTGTTTCATATTGTGTTTTAGTTTAGTTTCATAATGTGTTTTACTTTAGTTTTGTTTCCTATTGTATCTTAGTTTTGTTTGTTGTGTTTCATATTGTGTTTTACTTTACTTTTGTTTCATATTGTGTTTTACTTTAGTTTTGTTTCATATTGTGTTTTACTTTAGTTTCATATTGTGTTTTACTTTAGTTTTGTTTCATATTGTATCTTAGTCTTGTTTGTTGTGTTTCATATTGTATCTTAGTTTTGTTTGTTGTGTTTCATATTGTGTTTTAGTTTTGTTTCATATTGTGTTTTACTTTAGTTTCATATTGTGTTTTACTTTAGTTTCATAATGTGTTTTACTTTAGTTTTGTTTCATATTGTATCTTAGTCTTGTTTGTTGTGTTTCATATTGTATCTTAGTTTTGTTTGTTGTGTTTCATATTGTGTTTTAGTTTTGTTTCATATTGTGTTTTACTTTAGTTTCATATTGTGTTTTACTTTAGTTTCATAATGTGTTTTACTTTAGTTTTGTTTCATATTGTATCTTAGTTTTGTTTGTTGCATTTCATATTGTGTTTTAGTTTTATTTGTTGTGTTTCATATTGTGTTTTAGTTTTGTTTCATATTGTATTTTACTTTAGTTTCATATTGTGTTTTACTTTAGTTTTGTTTCATATTGTGTTTTACTTTAGTTTTGTTTCATATTGTATCTTAGTTTTGTTTGTTGTGTTTCATATTGTGTTTTACTTTAGTTTTGTTTCATATTGTGTTTTACTTTAGTTTCATATTGTGTTTTACTTTAGTTTTGTTTCATATTGTATCTTAGTCTTGTTTGTTGTGTTTCATATTGTATCTTGGTTTTGTTTGTTGTGTTTCATATTGTGTTTTAGTTTTGTTTCATATTGTGTTTTACTTTAGTTTTGTTTCATATTGTATCTTAGTTTTGTTTGTTGCATTTCATATTGTGTTTTAGTTTTGTTTGTTGTGTTTCATATTGTGTTTTAGTTTTGTTTGTTGTGTTTCATATTGTGTTTTAGTTTTGTTTGTTGTGTTTCATATTGTGTTTTAGTTTTGTTTCATATTGTATTTTACTTTAGTTTCATATTGTGTTTTAGTTTTGTTTGTTGTGTTTCATATTGTGTTTTAGTTTTGTTTGTTGTGTTTCATATTGTGTTTTAGTTTTGTTTCATATTGTATTTTACTTTAGTTTCATATTGTGTTTTAGTTTTGTTTGTTGTGTTTCATATTGTGTTTTAGTTTTGTTTGTTGTGTTTCATATTGTGTTTTAGTTTTGTTTCATATTGTATTTTACTTTAGTTTCATATTGTGTTTTACTTTAGTTTCGTTTCATATTGTTTTTTTAGTTTTGTTTGTTGTGTTTCATATTGTGTTTTAGTTTTGTTTCATACTGTGTTTGCCCCCCGTACACGCGGTCGGACATTCCGACAACAAAATGTGTCTGATTTTTTTCCGACGGATTTTGTCCGAAACTGGTGTTGCATACACACGCAAAGTTGTCGCAAAATCCAAAACGTTTGTTCGTTGCGACGGGTCTACGTTGCGGCTAGTAGCCAATAGCTTTGGTCTCGTAATTTGATCTGAGCATGCGTGGCACTTTGATCGGAATTCTCCACAAACGATCGGAAAAAGCCTGATCGGATTTTGTTGTCGGAAAATTTGAGGGCCTGCTCTCAATTTTTTTCCCGCCGAAAAAACTCTGACGGAAAGCGTCCGATAGAGCCCACACATGATTGGAATTTCCGACAATATAATCCGATTGGACCTTTTTCGTCTGAATTTCCGACCGTGTGTACAGTGCATTTTAGTGTTGTTTCATATTGCGTTTTTGTTTTGTTTTATATTGTATTTTACTTTTGTATCATATTGTATTTTACTTTTGTATCATATTGTATTTTACTTTTGTATCATATTGTATTTTACTTTTGTATCATATTGTATTTTAGTTTTGTTTCATATTGTATTTTACTTTTGTATCATATTGTATTTTAGTTTTGTTTCATATTGTATTTTACTTTTGTATCATATTGTATTTTAGTTTTGTTTCTTATTGTATTTTGCTTTTGTTTCATATTATATTTTACTTTTGTATCATATTGTATTTTAGTTTTGTTTCATATTGTATTTTACTTTTGTTTCATATTGTATTTTACTTTTGTTTCATATTGTATTTTACTTTTGTTTCTTATTGTATTTTACTTTTGTTTCATATTGTATTTTACTTTTGTTTCTTATTGTATTTTACTTTTGTTTCATATTGTATTTTACTTTTGTTTCATATTGTATTTTACTTTTGTTTCATATTGTATTTTAGTTTTGTTTCATATTGTATTTTACTTTTGTTTCTTATTGTATTTTACTTTTGTTTCATATTGTGTTTGTTTTAGGAAAATTTAAATCACATGTAATATTTTTTTTTAAAATAAAAAAACATATCATACTTACCTCCACTTTGCAGCTCATTTAGAAAAGAGTGGCCCCAGAACCTGCTCTTCTGGGGTCCCTCGGCGGCTCTCGCGGCTCCTCCCCACATCTGATAACCCCCCTAGGAGAAGCACTTCCCCAAGGGGGTTACCTTGCGAGCACGCCCCCCAGTCCAGAATTTGGCATCCATAGAGACTGAATTGGACTCGGCCCCTGTGCCATTTGATTTGATTGACAGCAGCGGGAGCCAATGGCTGCACTGCTATCAATCTATCCAATGAAGAGCCAGAAACCCTGGGCTGAGAGACAGTGCATTCCCGCCATTCAAGTTCCAGGGCTCAAGTAAGTAAAACGGGGGGGGGGGGGGGGGGCGCTGCCAGGTGTCTTTTCACCTCAATGCATAGGATGCTTTAACCACTTCAGCCCCGGACCATTTTGCTGCTCAAAGACCAGGCCCCTTTTTGCGATTCGGCACTGCGTCGCTTTAACTGACAATTGCGCGGTCGTGCGATGTGGCTCCCAAACAAAATTGACGTCCTTTTTTTCCCACAAATAGAGCTTTCTTTTGGTGGTATTTGATCACCCCTGCGGTTTTTATTTTTTGCGCTATAAACAAAAATAGAGCGACAATTTTGAAAAAAAACGCATTATTTTTTACTTTTTGTTATAATAAATATCCCCCAAAAATATATAAAAAAACATTTTTTTCCCCTCAGTTTAGGCCGATACGTATTCTTCTACATATTTTTGGTAAAAAAAAAAAAAAAATCGCAATAAGCGATTATCGATTGGTTTGCGCAAAAGTTAATAGGGGATAGTTTTATGGCATTTTTATTAATAATTATTTTTATTTTTTTTACTAGTAATGGCAGCGATCAGCGATTTTTATTGTGACTGCGACATTGTGGCGGACACATCGGATCAATGCATTATTTTACATTTTTCTACATTGAACCTCATTTGCCATGTAGTTGCCCCTCCCCCCATTCATTTGTTCAGATCTTCTTGGAAGGTTTCCACATCCTGCGGAGAAGTTATTGCCCTGCTTAGCTTATTATCGTCCGCAAATACAGGGATTGAGCTGTTTCCCCCATCCCCCTCCTCCAGTTTGTTTATGTACAAATTAAATAGGATTGGTCCCAGCACAGACCCCTGGGGGACCCCACTACCCACCCCCAACCATTCCGAGTACTCCCTCCTGTACTGATGGCCTATCTCATTTCTTGAGGCCCAAAAATGGCAGAAAAGTACAAGTTTTGCAATGCATAAAGAAAATTAACTTTTTTTTTTTTTTTTTTTACACAAAGTTGTCGATTAATAAGATATCTGTCTGTGGATTGGAAAGAAACTACAGCTGCACTTCCTAAATCAGGCCACTAGATGGCGGCACAACACAAACTAGAGCTGGGTGGGGGATGGGAACTAACCTCATTTAAAGGCACAGTCCACCGTTTTTGCAAAAAATGTAACAAATGAAGTCCCACAAATGGAGTCTAAAAAGAAACATTGCTGTTATCTTGGTGTTCAAGCCTGCAGAGCATCGCTCCCATGATCAGTATGTAAAGCCAAGGCTCCGGCATTTCCGCCATCTCTGGGCCGGCGTGTTCAGCAATGGAAATGAAAGCTGAGAGAGGGAAAAATTAGTGACAATTCTGCAGAGAAACCAATCAGCTTCCAGGTTTTTTTTTTTGCCCCCCCCCCCCCCTTTCCTGTCCAGGACAATTTTCAGCTTTCAGCGCTGGGGCACTTTGAATGACAATTACACGGTCAGACAACATCGTACACAGAGGACATTTTTATAATTTTCTTCCCACAAATAGAGATTTCTTTTGGTGAGATTTCATCACCTCTGCGGTTTCTTTTTTTTTTTTTTTTTTCTAAACAATAAAAAAAAGGACCTACAATTTTGGAAAAAATAAAATAAGTTTTTCTTTGTTTCTGTTATAAAATATTGTAAATAAGTAATTTTTCAACTTCAGTGATGGGCACTGATGAGGTGGCACTGAGGGGCACTGATAGGTACTTATGGGTGATACCAATGGTAACTCATAGGTGGCACTGATGGGCACTGAAAGGCTGAACCTGGTAGGTACTTATGGGTGGCACTGATAGACAGCACTGATGGGCACTGATAGGCGACACTGATGAGGTGGCACCGACGGGCACTGATAGGCAACTCTGATGGGTACTGATAGGCCGCACTGATAGACAGCACTAATGGGCACTGATAAGATGGCAATGAAGGGCACTGATGAGGTGGCAGCAATGAGGTGGCACTCAGGGGCGCTGATAGGCAGCACTGATAGGTACTTATGGGTGGCACCAATGGGCACTCATAGGTGGCACTGAAAGGCTGAACCTGATAGGTACTTATGGATGGCACTGATGGGCACTGATGAGGTGGCACCAGTGAGGTGGCACTGAGGGGCACTGATAGGTGACACTGATGGGTACTGATAGGCTGCACTGATAGACGGTATTAAAGGGCACTGATAAGGCTGCATTGATGGCAACTCATTAGTGGCACTGATGGGCACTGAAAGGCTGCACTGATGGGTACTTATGGGTGGCTCTGATTGGTGGCACTGATGGGCACTGATGAGGTGGCACTAAAAGGCTGCACTGATGGTTACTTATGGGTGGCAAAGATAGGCAGCACTGATGGGCACTCATAGATAGCACTTATGGGCACTGATAGGCGACACTAATAGGCACTGAAAGGCTGCACTGATGACTACTGATAGGCAGCACTGATGGGGACTGATAGGTGGCACTGGCAGGCATTGATGGGCACTGATTGGCGTCATGTCTGGATAATGACTGGCATTCCTGATAGCCATCCATGATCAGCATCCCTAGTGGTCCTGGGTGGGCATCTTCGGGGCGGGTGCTGATAATCAATCAGTGCCATCCTTTACTCACATCTGTCAGACGCGAGTGAGGAAAAGCCGATAAAAGACTCTTCCTGTTTACACCGTGATCAGCTGTGATTGGACATGGCCGCTCACATGGTAAAGAGCCTCCGTCAGAGACTCTTTGCCGAGATCCGTGTTGCGGTGTGTCAGACTGACACGGCGCTCCACCGATCCACCAGAGCGCGCGCGCCGGCTGTTATCCGGAAAGAAGTCCTATGACGCCCGGTCAGGATAACGGAAGCACAGCCCGGCCCTCATTTTGCTATAGGCCGGGCAGGAAGCGGTTAAATACGCTGAGGTTAGAAGCTGATTGGTTTCTCTGCAGAAGTGTGACTAATGCCGCGTACACACAACCGGACTTTTCTACCGACTAAGTCTGATGGCCTTCCTGACAGACTTTTGGCGGAGGTCCGACGGACTTTCTGAAATAAACGGACTTGGCCACACACAACCGGACTAAGTGCGTTCGTTTTGAACATGATGACGTAAGACGGGACTAAACAAGGAAATTCAATAGCCAGTAGCCAATAGCTGCCCCTTGCATCATATTTGGTCCGTCGGACCAGCACACAGACGAACGGTTTTCACGATTTTTAGTCCGTCGATAGATTTGAAACATGGTCTATTGCTAGGTCCGCTGGACTTTTTGGGGGAAAAAAGTCCACTGAAGCCCACACACGATCAAATTGTCCGATGGATTCCGGTCTGCCGGACCAAGTCTGCCGGAAAGTCCGATCGCGTGTACGCGGCATAATTTTACCCTCTCTAGCTTCAGTAACTAAACCCCAATGTGACAAAGTGGAGCTTCTTTTAGGACAAAGAGGGATTTATTTTGCCGATATTGTTTTGCAAATATATATATATATATAAATATATATATATATATATATATAAATATATATATATATATATATATATATATATATATATATATATATATATATATTTTTTTTTTTTCTTTTTTTATGCAATCTATATAAAAAAAAAATGATAAAAATCCTAAAAAAAAAAAAAAAAAAACTTTTTATACTTTGATCAATATGTAAAAAAAAAAAAGTGTAACTGTAGATAAAAAGTTTACATTTTATTTTATAATTTGTTTTGTTTAAAATTTAATTTATAATTCTAGTACAAAGCCCTGAAAAGTTACTTACAAATGAAGTAGGATTGTTTTTTCCAATTTTGAATTTTTTTGTTAATATGACAAATATAATATATAATAATAACAATAACAATAATAATAATAATAAGTAATACAAATAATAATAATAAGTAATACAAATAATAATAATAATAAGTAATAACAATAATAATAATAATAACAACAATAATAATAATAAGTAATAACAATAATAATAATAATAATAATAAGTATAATAATAATAACAATAATAATAATCAGTAATAAAAATAATAATAATGATAAAAAAAAAACAAAAAAAAAAAGTTTGAATACTAATGGTTAGAAAAGTAGAAAGGGGCAAAAAGAAAACTCAGCAAAATAATAGCTAAGGGGAGAAGGGGAAGAAGGGGTTACTTCACTGATTAGGGTTAAAGTAAGAAATAATAAGTGTTAAATTGGAAAACATTTTATTTAGTAAAAACATTTTTCTACTCGCTTTATCTGTTTATTTGCAGATAGAGGATCATCCTTTCGATCGGCAGATGAGATGAGAAGCCCGGGGCTCGGGGTATTCTCAGGCGACAGGTGACCACAGACCTGGCTGTGAAGGGAGACCGGGGCGCCACATCTGCATGGAGGGCACACCTTTCAAAGAGACCCAGTGATCTGGATGAAGAGGGTGTCACTGGACCGGTGAGAGATCACCATTACTGGGTCCTGAGTCACTGCCAACATCACGGGTTCCAGATGCCAAAAAAATAAATAAACACATACTGCAAAGTGGTGGGAGCCCAGTGGCCACAACTTCCTTACCCACTTCTTAAAGGCACAGAGTCACCTCGCCTTGAGATGCAATTAGAGTATTTACTCTCCTATACCCTGCGATCCACTTAAACCTGAGCGCACCAACATGGGAGCTTCGGGCCCCAACATTTAATAGTACACTGGCCATTGGGAGTAGTTTTGAGAGACCAAAGGACCTTTCATTTCATTTTCCTGTATCGTTCCTGTAGTTAGGACTAGGGATGGCCGAACAGTTCGCCCGGCGGTCGTTTCGCGACGAATTTCGGCTGTTCGCGGTCTGCCCGTTCGGCGGACTATTGGCACCGCTCGCCCGGCGGACTTCCGTGTTTTTACTGTGTAAAAGAACTTTGACCTGATGACACATCCATCATGGGGTACAGGACAGCCAATTGAGACATTACAGCACATGGACACTTGGACATTCCCCCTAACCTATAAATACACCCGATCCGGCGGCCATTTTACATTCTTTCTTCTGTCACTATAGGGCAGTGATGGCGAACCTTGGCACCCCAGATGTTTTGGAACTACATTTCCCATGATGCTCAACTACACTGCAGAGTGCAAGCCCATCATGGGAAATGTAGTTCCAAAACATCTGGGGTGCCAAGGTTCGCCATCACTGCTATAGGGAGAGGTTGCTGTGTGGAGCAGGGAGAGATAAATCGCTAGCTATTTGGTACACAAAAGTTCTTTTCAGGACTGGTATAGGTGTTAGGTGTATATAGGTTTGCTGTGCTACTGATTGTTGCAGCAGCCTGAGTGTCTTTTGTCAGTTTAGAGAAAGGGACAGGACGCTGTGTGCTGCTGTTGTAGGGACAGCCAGATTAGTCATCATCATTAGCTGTTACTATCAGGTCCATAAAAGTGCTATTCCAGTAACCAGTTATTGTTCCAGCAGCCTCTGTTTTGCCAGTTTATATAGGGACAGGAAGGAAGCAGTGTGTCAGGCAGTGAGGGTCAGTTTAACCACTTTCAGACCGGACCATTTTGCTGGTCAATGACCAGAGGTCTTTTTACAATTTGGCACTGCGCTGCTTTAACTGGTAATGGCGCGGTCATGCAATGTTGTACCCAAACAAAATTTGCGTCCTTTTCTTCCCACAAATAGAGCTTTCTTTTGATGGTATTTGATTGCCTCTGCGATTTTTATTTTTTGCGATATAAACGTAAAAAGACCGCAAATTTTGAAAAAAAATGATATTTTCTACTTTTTGTTATTAGAAAAATTCAATAAACTCAATTTTAGTCATACATTTAGGCCAAAATGTATTCAGCCACATGTCTTTGGTAAAAAAAAAGTCAATAATTGTATATTTATTGGTTTGCGCAAAAGTTGTCACATCTACAAACTAAGGTACGTTTTCTGGAATTTACGCAGCTTTTAGTTTACGACTGCCTATCTCATTTCTTGAGGTGCTAAAATGGCAGGGCAGTACAAAACCCCCCCAAATGACCCCATTTTGGAAAGTAGACCCCCTAAGGAAATTGATAAGTGGCATGTTGAGCCCATTGAATATTTTATTTTTTTGCCTCAAGCGATTGTGTAAAAAAAAAAAAAAAAAAATTTTTTTTTTGTCATTATTCAAAGTTGTCACTAAATGATATATTGCTCACACATGCTATGGGCATATGTGAAATGACACCCCAAAATAAATTCTGCTGCTTCTCCTGAGTACGGGGATACCACATATGTGGGACTTTTTGGGAGCCTAGCCGCGTACGGGGCCCCGAAAACCAAGCACCGCCTTCAGGCTTTCTAAGGGCGTTACAGTTTTGAAGGCCATAAAATGCCAAGATGGCACAAACCCCCCCCCAAATGACCCCATTTTGGAAAGTAGACACCCCTAAATTTAGGGGTACACTAGTGAGACTAGGTAATAAATGGCGGGTGCCCTGAAACTATAAAAAAATAACTAACCAACCAGCGTCACCTGTAACAGTTATATGGTGATCACTGGTGAAAGGGTTAACTAGGGGGCAATCAGGGGGCTTTATGCGGTAGTATATGGGGGTCCCTGGCGCTATAAAAAGCTGCGGCGAACCTAAATACCTACCTGCCTAACTAGCGTCACCTGTGACACTAATACAGTGATCAGAAAAACGATCGCTTATTAGGCTGGGTTCACACTGGAGCGATGCGGGAACGCCACGAATGCGCGGCGGGTTCCCGCATCGCATGCCTCCCGGCGGCAGTTCACACTGCCCTATGCGAACTGCTGGGAGTGTCAGTGAAATGTTAATGACACCCCCAGATCAGTTCGCATATCGCAGTGCGATCTGCAAACTCGGATCGCATGGTGTGAACACCCATGCGATCCGATTCTGCTGCGGGCCAAAAAAAGGGTCCCGTGCGAATTTGCGGCGGGTGCGACACGAATTCAGCCATACTATCTGTATACTATCTGTATACTATCTGTATGGCTGAACTCGAATCGCACAGAGATCGGATGTGATTTGCACTGCAGTGCGGTGCGAATCACATTAGTTCTCATAAACCGCTGCAATGTGAACCCAGCCTTAGTGACACTGGCGACGGGGGGTGATCACGGGGTTAAACCTTTATTGGGGGGGTTAGGGGGGTACATTAGAACTAAAGGGGGCTAACCCTAACTGCCCTTACAGTTATTACAGTCACAAATGACACCAATGCAAAAAAAAAAAAAAAAATGACATTGGTGTCACTGTGACTGGGGGGCAGGGGTAATTGGGGGGGTGATCGGGGGGGGTGTGAGTGTGCCTGGCATGTTCTACTGTGTAGTGACGTGTTGGTGCAACTCACCGATCCTCTCTCCTCGGTGTCGGAACGAAAAATACCGACACGGAGGAGAGAATACATCACTTCCTCTCCTGTGTTTACATTACAGGAGAGGAAGTGATGTCACGAAGGATTTCTATTCGTCGGGAGCGATCGCGAGGGGGTGGCCATGAATGAATGGCCGCCCCCTCGTCCGGGATCGCTCCCGAACGAATACCGACCGCCGCAGGAACCGGGCGGGGGCCCGAGCGGGCCCCCGACCCGCGGGAAGGCAGGGACGTACATGTACGCCCTTATGCCTGCCCGTGCCATTCTGTCGACGTACATCGTCGTGCGGCGGTCGGGAAGTGGTTAAACAGTAGCTGTTACTATTAGTTCCACAAAGGTTCTTTTCAGGACTGGTATCAGTGGTATGGTAATAGGCTTGTACACGTATAATATTCTTTCTTCCAAATATAGAAAGAAAATTATACTTGACTGCTGCCCTGCATGTAATTAAAATTCTTGATATAATCGTTCACAGCAGGGCGCTCCAGCGCCCACCAAGAGTCACTTTGAGGGCTTACAATGTTGTGGCAAAACCAACACCTTGTTCCGCCATTTCTGCAGAGCATATAGGGCAGGCCCCTACTTTCAAACATCCAACTTACAAACATCTCCTACTTGCAAACTGAAGGAGACAACAGCAAGTGAGATGAAAAAAGATGGACGACAAAACAAATTATACAGGGGTGATAACCCTTCCCTATGTTTTCCAAAAAGCTTAAAAATAGTTTTTTTGACTGGAGCTACACTTTAAAAATGTACCAGTTGAAAATTACAAACAGATTCAACTTAACACAACAAACCTACACAGTCCCTGTCTTGTTTGCACCGCCTGTATACTGCTGTTCTGAGTATATAGGGCCTGGGGGCCACACGCATTTCCCTTTTTTAATATGGGTACGGGGTTCCCCTTAATATGCGTACAAGACCCAAATAGGCTGGTAATGGGCAGGGAGGGCTACCCATGCCATTTTTCTCAATGATTTTCAACCATATTGCAGGAACCAGATATAACATTAAAACCGCAAGCAGTTTTAAATTATGTTATTTCCATTTAATGTCATTTTGTGCAGGGACTGTTCTTTTTTTTTTTTTTTTTTTTTTTTTAATTCGTTTTTATTAAAGAGAAGGAGTACATACAAGTCATCGCATACATAACAACAGAGGAGCGGTACAACCAGTAAGCAACAACCACCCAGAGAAATACTTAGACTCCAACATGAGTAGCTCAAAAAATGTACATGACTCCCCTCAATTTTAACCAGAAGAGGAAAAAGAGAAAAGGAAAGTCCAGATAGAAGGAAGAAAGCAGGGGGGGGGGGGGGGGGGGGTCCCAACCGCCAGACTGATAATTCAGAGAATAAAACAGGATATACATATCTCATCAAAACAAATCAAAACAAAACCCAAACATGGCTACAGCACATTACACAGGTCGTGATACCATATCCGCATACGGAGGTGTATACTTAAAGGCGACCCAGCAGGCCCATATCTTTTTTGCAAGGTCAGACTTGCC
This sequence comes from Lithobates pipiens, assembly GCF_037356315.1. NCBI lineage: Eukaryota > Metazoa > Chordata > Amphibia > Anura > Ranidae > Lithobates > Lithobates pipiens. The sequence continues at coordinate 225,828,459 of NW_027507789.1, forward strand.
TCTCAGAGAGAGTGTCATGTCTTCCATGTAGTATGGTTGATCAACTTTGAGCAGCCAGCAACGGAGCGTGGGAATCTTCCTCTGTTTCCAATATCTCGGGATAAGAGTCTTTGCCGCATTGAGGAGATGGGGCGTAATAGAGCGTTTATATGAGCCTGCTGGCTGACCCGAACAGTGAAACAACACATGCCATGGATCATTAGGAACCTCCCGACCCTGAATTTGCTGGATCCAATATAGAACTGCGAGCCAAAACGGGCGTATTCGTGGGCAGTACCACCAGATGTGAGCGTGGGAGGCTCGCTCACCGCACTCTCTCCAGCAGAGCGGTGAGGTCTGGGGGAAAAACCGGTGCAGTGTTACAGGCGTATAATGCCACCTGGTCAGAAGCTTGTAGGACATCTCAGCTGTTCTGGCGGACCCCGAAGTGGCGTGCGCCCTGTGAAGAATGGTAGATACTTGGGCAGGAGTGAGTTCCTTATCCAAATCTAGCTCCCAGTTGCGGATAAAAGTAGGTGTCCTGTGAGATTCTAGGGATATCAGCAGGTGGTAAAAATAGGAGACAGGTCTCTCCACAGGTAGGGCACCTGAAAAAGCAGATTCCAGCGGTGTAAGATCGGACACGGAGCGTAGTGGTTTAGGAAGAGATCGAACAAATGCCGACAGTTGACAGTATTTCCACCGATCCATGAATGAGATAGGTGACTCCCCCATAATGGTGGGGAGAGGGAGAACTCCGGAGGGGCCGGTGAACTGATGAAGGAGAGTCTTGTCCCCGAGGCTCCAAGGGACACGTGAGCAAGGTCCCATATTACCAGGTGGAAAATAGTTGTGGCCTGACAAAGACAGCAAAAGGTGAGTTATAGAGCCCGGAGCTTTTTTTATACAAAGAGTCCCATACTGCCAGAGAAGAGGTCGTTAGAGGTGAAGAATCGGTAGACAAAGCCCTATATTGCCTTGGAAGCCACATAAGGTTAGAAAGGTCAGTCCCACCCAACATCGTTTCCAGCTCGACCCACAACTTAGTATTTACACTATATTTCCAGTCTGAAAGCCTGGCCAGCACAATGGCCCGGAAATAGAGTCGGAAATCCGGCACCGCCAGGCCCCCCGCGCTCCGTGGGCGCATAAGCAGGGACCGTGGGAGTCGGGGTTTCCTCCTATTCCAGATATACCTGTAAACCATCGAGTGTAATATAGTGAAGAAACCCACCGGCACCCCGAAGGGGATCATTTGCAGCAAGAAGAGCACCCTGGGCAGCAGGTTCATCTTCACTAACCCAATCCTACCCATCCAGGAATGACCTAACTGGGACCACTTCTGGAGGTCTGATCTAAGCGTATTAAGAAGCGGGAGAAAATTGGCCCGGAAAAGAGCAAGTGGATTGGGCGTTAGGTAGATACCTAAATATTTCAGGCGCCGTGTCTGCCAAGTGAAGGGGAAAGATTGTTTAAGATTCGTTGCTACAAGGGGAGGGACCGTTAAATTTAGAATTTCAGATTTAGACATATTTATTTTGAAATTAGAAACCCTGCCATAAGCGGTAAATTCGGCTATGAGGTTAGGGAGAGAAATCAGGGGCTGTTGCACATAAAACAAAATATCATCGGCATAGGCCGCATATTTGTGTTCCGTCCTACCCACTAAAACACCGTGTATGTTCGGGTTACGACGGACAATAGACAGGAAGGGTTCCAACGATATTGCGAATAGTATGGGCGAAAGCGGGCAGCCCTGGCGCGTACCGTTATGTAGAGTAAAAGGGTCACTGAGAGTACCATTAACCCGCAACTGGGCCGTGGGATGACTATAAAGAGCTAAAATTTGCGATCTAAGGGCAGGGCCGACCCCGAGATGAGACAACGTCGCCATAAGAAACTCCCAGTCCACCCTGTCAAATGCCTTCTCAGCATCCGTGGAAAGCAACAGGGTAGGCTGGGACCGACGCCGTACAAGCGACATTAGTGTGATGGTGCGTAGAGAATTGTCGCGAGCCTCTCTCCCTGGTATAAAACCCATTTGGTCCCGTGTAATCCATTGTGGGACCAGAGGCAATAATCTATTCGCAATTGCCTTAGCGTAAATTTTGGCATCAATGTTAAGCAACGAGATAGGGCGATAGCTTGCACAATCGGCCGGGTTCTTCCCGTCCTTAGGTATGACCGTAACATGGGCATGAATAGTCTCCGGACGGAGAACACCGCCGGACAAGGTCACATTAGCGTAATTAGAAAGGTGGGGGAGCAACTTATCCGCATAGAAGCGATAATATGCCACTGAAAGGCCATCTGGGCCGGGTGCTTTGCCCTTCGCCATACCTCGTAGTGCTCTCAATAATTCCGTCGATGTAAATTCCCCTTCCAGAGCAGCGAGGGCCACAGCGGGGAGCTGAGGGAGGGCAGCTCGGTCCAGATACTCCTGAATGAGCCGCCGCCTATCGTCCCCGTCGGAATCTATGCGGCGGACATGATAAAGATGCTGGTAGAAATCCTTAAATTCCTTAGCTATCTGAGGAGTTGCGTAGGCCATGGACCCCCCCGGGGTTCTAATTTTAGGTATAAACGCAGCGGCTCTCCGTCGCCTAATGGAAGCAGCTAACAACCTACTAGGCCTATCCCCCCACTCGTAAAAGCGCTGGGCCACCAGCCTCGATCTAGACTTCTGCTCCAAGTGTAGGAGGGACTTCAGGGATTCTCGCTTCGCTGTAAGGGTGTGTAAAATGGGGACTGAGAGGCTCCGCTTATGAATCCTCTCTAGGCTCCTAATCTCCGCAACCAACTTAAGCTGTTGTGCCAACCGTTCCCTCTTCTTCCTGGCCCCCAGTTCAATAAGTTTACCCCTAATAAAGGCCTTGTGCCCTTCCCACAGCACGCCCGGGGAGATCTCGCTACACATATTAGTCTGAAAATAGAAATCCAACTCCTCACCCAAGACCTCCTCGGATATGAGGGATTCGTTCAGCCACCAATTAGCAGCCTTGGGCGGCAAAGATTCAACCTTAAGGGTAAACGAAGTCGGAGCATGGTCCGACAAGGGAGAGGTTTCAATGGCCGACTTAACTAGGAGTGGCAGGTGCTGGTGATCAAGAAAACAGAGATCAATTCTCGAATAGGTATGGTGCACCGGGGAGAAAAAGGTGAAATCACGTTCGCGGGGGTGCGCGATCCTCCAGGTGTCCATCAACTGCAGCTCATGAAGTTTTGTGCGTATACATTTCAACTGCTTATAGGACAAGGGCGAACTCCCCCTTGAAGTGTCCAGAGAAGGTTCCAGAGCCGCATTGAAGTCACCCGCCAGGACCACACAACCCACCGCGAAGTCTCCCAGTTTAGAAAGTGTCGAGGCGACAAATGAAGCTTGGTGTCTATTGGGGGAGTAAAGAGTAGCCAGAGTGCATGACATGCTGCCCAGAGTGCCCCGGAGAAACAAAAAACGGCCAGCCGGATCACACAACATAGCATCTAACTTAAACGCGGTGCCCCTCCGAAACCCGATGGCCACGCCCTTGGCTTTAGCAATATCCGAGAGGCCATAATACCAGGTAGGGTATTTGGGGGAATATAATTTAACGGAAGTGGTGTGGGTGAGGTGGGTCTCCTGTAGAAAAACCACATCACCTCGGAGACGGTTCAGTTCCCGGAACAATTGATGTCTCTTCCCAGGGGCATGAAGGCCCCTAACATTAAACGAGATAAAATTCACCGTAGCCATCGGGTCACAGAAAGGGGGCACCCACCGCCCACACCCCCAAACAGCAAAACAACCAAGGCAGATAGGACCCCCCCCACCCGGGGGAAGGAATTGGGCAGGGGAGGGACGGGGACGAGGAGGAAAACCAAAGGAGAGAAAAGAGAAGAGGGAGAGCGACAGGTAGAGAAACAGAACAGTAGCAAACAGAACAATAAAGAAAGCAGCATAGTAGCAGGACTAACCGCACGCAGAAAACTGCAGTGCAGAGGAGGGTCGCACGCCCCGCCCGCGATCCCCACACCCCCCCCCCCGCAAAGCGGGGCAAGGGCACCGGGACCCCGGGCAAGGCGGCACCCACCAAGAGGGGGGCGGCGGAAACCAGACCACCGAGGACAAACCACGCCATCGAGGGCCAGGGTCACGCCACGGCAGTCCGGCACGGCGCCTCAGATAAACTCACTACATAAACATTCCCAGTAGAGAACATCTAATGAGGAAAATAACGGCAAATTGTAAATAACAGTGGTCCAAGCAGGGTCAATAAACAGGATTTAAGTCCAATCAGGAACTGACTACGGAGCCAAGAGGAAGGTGAGCAGGTTCAGGGACAAAGATCACAGGGGCCCACGGATGTGCCATAGGGCACGGCAAAAGCGCAGTCATCTGGCGGGGTATAATCGGGGAAGGCCCCATAGATCGAGCACTGACAGGCATCCGGGTCTTCAAAAACAAACAAAAAGAAAACATCAGGAACAGGGTAAAACAGAAAAGAACATCGTCCCGATGTGGCAAAACACGAACAGCAAGGGAGGTAATCCAGAGGCCAAAAACCAAGTCAATGGCAAGTACTAGGAAAACAGCATCCCGATTGTAGGATCCAAGACGTCCGCGAGGACCGGAGAGAGAAAGCAGAGCACACAGGGATAACCGCACGTCGCGCCGTTCAGGGATGCACCTGGGATGCCAGATCCGCAGCCAGAGAATTCCGGCCCGCTCTGTGCCATTGACGGTCAGGAAGCTTTGGTGGTGGCGGGAGGACATCAGTCCAACCCGGTAACTCAGGCACGTCAAGGTTCAGGTCAGCACAGAATCGTGGTAAGTCTTCAGGGAACCTTAGGACAGAGGTCTTGCCATTGACCGAGGCGATTAAAGCTGCAGGGAAGCCCCACCGGTACCTGATAGAAGCTGTCTTCAGAAGCTCCGTGAGGGGACGCAAGGCTCTACGCCTATCCAAAGTCTCTTTGGCCAGATCCGGAAATAGGGTGAGAGAGGCGCCATGGAAATCAAACGGCGTGGCATCCCGGGCCTTCTTCATAATTAACTCTTTATCCGGATAATGATGGAGTCTACAGATAATATCTCGCGGGACCTCTGTGGTCATGGAGCGAGGTCGGAGGGCCCTGTGGACCCGGTCGATCTTCAACGGCGCATCGGGCGCTCTGCCGAGAAGGCTGTTAAAAATGCCCCTGACTGAAGGCAAAAGGTCGTCGTCTCCGGTCGCCTCCGGAAGGCCACGGATCCGAACGTTATTGCGTCGGTTTCGGTTCTCCTGGTCCTCGATCTTATAGAGAGCCGTACGGTGGGCGATCGTAAGTTGACGGGTAGTCGTCTGAAGCGATCGTATAGCAGACGCATGTCTGTCCAGTCGTTGTTCCGTCTCCTCCACACGTACCAGTACCTGCGATAAGTCCGAACGGACCGCCGACACGTCCTTCCGAATCGCTCGTTCGAGGTTCAACAGCATCGAGGCGAGGTCGGCTTTAGTCGGGAGATCACTCACCCTGGTAGCTATCTCGGCAGGTCCGGCCAGGTCTCCCTCATCCTCCGATTCGGCCGAGGTGTCGGGCGAGCGGGATCTGCCCTCCGGCCTAGCTGAAGAGGCGGGACTGTGCACCGGCAACGTGCTGTGCGGCGTGCGGCCTAGGCCGTCATGGTCCGGGACATCCTCGGTCTCCGCGGCTAAGAAACGCTTAATGGTGCCTGAAGCTGAGCCCTTCTTGGGCAGGGACTTGCCCGTTTTCCTCCCCATGCTTGGGGTAAGCAGTAGTGAGGGGGATCTTGTTAAATCAGATCAATAAATCCGCGCCGATGCCGGAGCTCCCGCGAAGCACGTCCGCTCTAGTGCATCGCCAGGCCACGCCCCGTGCAGGGACTGTTCTAAACACGGGAAACACGTTGCACTTCACAGGCATACTACAGACACCCCCCAGGCACCATATTTAAAGGAATATTTCACTTTTTTTCCCACTTTAATCGTCATTAAAATCAGTGCTCCCGCCAAAACTGCCATTTTTAAAAACATTTTAGGCATTGACCCATGTCCCCTGGGGCAGGAGCCAGGTCCCCAAACCCTTTTTAGGACAGTATCTTGCATATTAGCCGTTAAAATTACCACTTTTAATTTTGAACGTTCGAGTCCCATAGACTTCAATGGGGTTCTAAAGTTCGTACGAATTTGGGGTCCGTTCGAAAGTTCTGGTGCGAACGGAACCGGGGGGTGTTCGGCTCATCCCTACTCCTCAACCATACAGATAAATCCCCTTGTGGTATGGACTCATTGCAGACAAGTATTGTCACCATTTTAATGAGGGGCTGGCGTGATACAAGCTTGGGGATGAGCCCTCTCCAGTCCGGCAGGCCCCTACACAGGTGTTCATATTTCTCCCAAAATATGTCCAAAGACTCCGGACGAATAAAGGACAAATCATATTCATAGGGACCGCCTGGACTGATCAGGGTGAAGACATCTGTGGGCCTAAACCCCATCTGCAGAATCTTATTCAACACTGCACTCCTATATGGAGGAAGACTACCCCCCTCCCAATGAAGCTGAACAACATTTCTCCTTTTAAACATTGAGGAAGATAAAATATTTCCATGCTCTTTCCCTGCTTGCTCCCTCCTCCCAAATCCCGTAGCAGCAACACCAGCATAGGTTTTCCCCACAGACACACCAATTGCAGTCCTGTCCTTAGAGACACAATCAAACCAGCTGACAGGGAGTCTGATTCAGCTGGGATCGCAGTCATGGAATCAACAGAGGCAGGACCCGCCCTCTCCCCCTGCTCTGAACACTCAGCTTCTTTCCTGGGTTCAAGCACAGTCTTGGCTACTGCAGACTCCAGGATAGTTGTAGCACTACTGTACCCAGCATCTCCTCCACTATTCTCAGAAACAGCCGCTGTGTCTGGTCCAGGCAAGGTCACTGTATTGTCCATGGTGCTCCTCTCTGCAGACTCTTCCCCCAAAAGCTACTCTCAGTTACTCTTACCAGTTTTATTTAAATCTGACGTTTTGTTTTCAGCAGAAACACCAGACTGTACATTGCCTATGGTTCTGGGCTGACTGCTTGTAGCACTAAAACCCTCAGCGAGCCCATTGTCATTAAAGTTCACATCACCATCCTGCACACACACTGTACCTGCTTACTGTGTTGTCACCTTTGCAATGTCATGGCTGACGGTGGGATCAGACTTCCCCCCAGATGTTGCAGACTTCATGGTGGATCTTGCACTCTCCACAGGTCTCTCTTTCACAGGGCGAGGAACGGTGTCCATCTCCTCATCATCATCTGAGGAATCCGCATCCAAAGGACATTCCAGCTCAGTGATGAACTCCAGCATGCCGGTACCTCCCTCAACCTCCTGCTCACATGTTCCATATTGCTGCTGCAGAGGGAGGGGGACAGAGGCCTCCGCCATTGAGGGCTCAGCAGATGCCTGAGGTGTTGAACAGCTGGGCTCATCCTCCAGACCCACTTTCTCAGTCTCTGCTGACTCTGTTGGTACCTGCATCTCCTCACTGATTGGGTCACTTTCCATGCAGGAAGCGGCTCATCTCCTCCTTCGGCTAAACCGTTCCTCATTTCTATATTTTTCTTTAAATATTCCGCTATTCTCCTTCATAAGAGCTCCCCAGTTCTTTCTGCTTCTTCACAGCTTACTCCAAGTCCTTCAACTTATGCCACAGAGCCGGTCTCTTCTTACTGTAGACTTTAGCACAAATCTGTTTTTTCTCTGTTTTTTCCTAAATTCAGCCATCAGATCTAACAATTTCTCCTCTTCTTTCTACATCTGTTTTAGCTTATCAACAAATCCTCTGTCTAAAGGCAGACAGGGACTCATCTCTCCTTGGGCCAGGCCCAGTATCTTCCACAGGCTGAGACCTAGTCACAGGCCTATCCAGGGGGCCCCCACCAGGATCCAGCATTCCTCCTGGGGCAGAGAAGCAACTTTAGCCCCTGGTCTCCAGATGCACAGGAGCAAGGGAACCAGCAACCTCATACCTCGCTGTCAAGGAGAAGAATGGCAGTCTCCCACCATTCCTGAGGGATTCTCACCATCCCTGTGCTGAGTTCCCTGGTCTATACACCCGCTGTCCCCATTATGAGGGGTTCCCACCATCCCTGTGCTGAGTTCCCGGGTCTGTACACCCGCTGTCCCCATTATGAGGGGTTCCCACCATCCCTGTGCTGAGTTCCCTGGTCTATACACCCGCTGTCCCCATTATGAGGGGTTCCCACCATCCATTCGCTGAGTTTCCTGGTCTATACACCCGCTGTGCCCATTATGAGGGGTTCCACCAACCCTGTGCTGAGTTTGCGGGTCTGTACACCCGCTGTGCCCATTATGAGGAGTTCCCACCATCCTTGTGCTGAGTTCCCGGGTCTTTACACCTGCTGTGCCCATTATGAGGGGTTCCCACCATCCCTGTGCTGAGTTCCTGGGTCTGTACACCCGCTGTGCCCATTATGAGGGGTTCCCTGCATCCCTGTGCTGAGTTCCCGGGTCTGTACACCTGCTGTGCCCATTATGAGGGGTTCCCACCATCCCTGTGCTGAGTTCTCGGGTCTGTACACCCGCTGTGCCCATTATGAGGGGTTCCCACCATCCCTGTGCTGAGTTCCCAGGTCTGTACACCCACTGTGCCCATTATGAGGGGTTCCCACCATCCCTGTGCTGAGTTCCCGGGTCTGTACACCCTCTATGCTTATTATGAGGGGTTCGCATCATCCCTGTGCTGAGTTCCCGGGTCTGTACACCCGCTGTGCCCATTATGAGGGCTTTCCACCATCCCTGTGCTGAGTTCCCGGGTCTGTACACCCTCTATGCTTATTATGAGGGGTTCGCACCATCCCTGTGCTGAGTTCCCGGGTCTGTACACCCGCTGTGCCCATTATAAGGGGTTCCCACCATCCCTGTGCTGAGTTCCCGGGTCTGTACACCCGCTGTGCCCATTATGAGGAGTTCCCACCATCCCTGTGCTGAGTTCCCGGGTCTGTACACCCGCTGTGCCCATTATGAGGGGTTCCCTCCATCCCTGTGCTGAGTTCCCGGGTCTGTACACCCGCTGTGCCCATTATGAGGGGTTCCCACCATCCCTGTGCTGAGTTCCCGGGTCTGTACACCCGCTGTGCCCATTATGAGGAGTTCCCACCATCCTTGTGCTGAGTTCCCGGGTCTTTACACCTGCTGTGCCCATTATGAGGGGTTCCCACCATCCCTGTGCTGAGTTCCCGGGTCTGTACACCCTCTATGCTTATTATGAGGGGTTCGCACCATCCCTGAGCTGAGTTCCCGGGTCTATACACCCGCTGTGCCCATTATGAAGGGTTCCCACCATCCCTGTGCTGAGTTCCCGGGTCTGTACACCCGCTGTGCCCATTATGAGGGGTTCCCACCATCCCTGTGCTGAGTTCCCGGGTCTGTACACCCGCTGTGCCCATTATGAGGGGTTCCCACCATCCCTGTGCTGAGTTCCCGGGTCTGTACACCCGCTGTGCCCATTATGAGGAGTTCCCACCATCCTTGTGCTGAGTTCCCGGGTCTGTACACCCGCTGTGCCCATTATGAGGGGTTCCCACCATCCCTGTGCTGAGTTCCCGGGTCTGTACACCCGCTGTGCCCATTATGAGGAGTTCCCACCATCCTTGTGCTGAGTTCCCGGGTCTTTACACCTGCTGTGCCCATTATGAGGGGTTCCCACCATCCCTGTGCTGAGTTCCTGGGTCTGTACACCCGCTGTGCCCATTATGAGGGGTTCCCTCCATCCCTGTGCTGAGTTCCCGGGTCTGTACACCTGCTGTGCCCATTATGAGTGGTTCTCACCATCCCTGTGCTGAGTTCTCGGGTCTGTACACCCGCTGTGCCCATTATGAGGGGTTCCCACCATCCCTGTGCTGAGTTCCCAGGTCTGTACACCCACTGTGCCCATTATGAGGGGTTCCCACCATCCCTGTGCTGAGTTCCCGGGTCTGTACACCCTCTATGCTTATTATGAGGGGTTCGCACCATCCCTGTACTGAGTTCCCGGGTCTATACACCCTCTGTGCCCATTATGAAGGGTTCCCACCATCCCTGTGCTGAGTTCCCGGGTCTGTACACCCGCTGTGCCCATTATGAGGGGTTCCCACCATCCCTGTGCTGAGTTCCCGGGTCTGTACACCCACAGTGCCCATTATGAGGGGTTCCCACCATCCCTGTGCTGAGTTCCCGGGTCTGTACACCCGCTGTGCCCATTATGAGGGGTTCCCACCATCCCTGTGCTGAGTTCCCGGGTCTGTACACCCGCTGTGCCCATTATGAGGGGTTCCCACCATCCCTGTGCGGAGTTCCCGGGTCTGTACACCCACTGTGCCCATTATGAGGGGTTCCCACCATCCCTGTGCTGAGTTCCCGGGTCTGTACACCCGCTGTGCCCATTATGAGGGGTTCTCACCATCCCTGTGCTGAGTTCCCGGGTCTGTACACCCGCTGTGCCCATTATGAGGGGTTCTCACCATCCCTGTGCTGAGTTCTCGGGTCTGTACACCCGCTGTGCCCATTATGAGGGGTTCCAATTCTGGAAAATTTCTGCTTTACAGAAATTCAGGGGCTCGCTCTATGTTGGGACTGGAAATTCCTATTATCCGGCATTTTCAGAAAAACGAAAATGTAAATCCACAAAACTGTTATAGATGGTAATATTATAAAACCCAACAAACTATATATTGAATCAATCGCATGTCACTCGCAACGATTAATCAAAAAGCCAAACAATATAACGACAGTTCATCCTAATTGTAGTCCTTTCCATTCCGCCCGTAAGAACCCGAAAGTGCTCCGTCATATCTGCCCCATTGTCTGATGTGCTGGCAATGTTTAACGATGGATCATACAGGAAATAAAAAGAAAGCAATACTGAAAAAAATGATTTTTTTTATTTTATTTTACGATATCCATGTACAACCATACTCAACAATAACAAAAAATAAATAAAGATGGTACAGAAATGTATATTATTTATTGTTAAAGGTATTCGAGTGGCTGCTCTGGTGTCCCTGCTATCTAGCAAACAAGGACACAATGTATAGAGATGTATAGAGATGTATAGAGATGTATAGAGATGTATAGAGATGTATAGAGATGTATAGAGATGTATTTAGGTAATACAATTGACAGTTTACAAAAATATATAGAAATAGTTTCTTCACATGTTTGCCCTCCATAAAAAAACACCCACAAATGTATTTCTTTTAAACATTTGTGTGCCCCCTCCTCCTGTAGAGAAACTAAATATAAGAAATATAAACACTTTCGCTACTCTTTATAAAAAATAAAAAAATTGCCTAGCCATGCACCCAGCAAGTTTACATGAACGCTCATTCCGTGTAAAGTGGGCAGAAATGGATGTCCTTTTTTCCTATTTTCTCTTCGTAACCAATGTTCTTTTATTATGGCAAGCAGTTCAATACCGCAATATGGCCACTAGATGGAGCTAAATTTTTAACAAGAGATACACCGAAACAATTCTAGCCACTTCAGCCCCGGAAAGGTTTTAAATCCCCCGCCCCTTTCTTACCGGCCAATTTTTGCGATACGGCACCGTGTTGTTTCAACTGACAATTGCGCGGCCACGTGACGTTGTACCCAAATAAAATTGATGTCCTTTTTTCCCCCCATAAATAGAGCTTTTTTTTTGGTGGCATTTGATCACTTCTGCAGTTTTAATTTTTTTGTGCTATAAACAAAAAAACTATTTTGAAAAAAAAAAAAAAAAAATGTTTTTTACTTTCTGCTATGGAACATCCAAAAAAAAAGTAAAAAAAAATCAAATTTCTTCTTCAATTTTGGCCAATATGTATTCTGCTACCTATTTTTTGTTAAAAAAAAAAAATCCCAATAAGCGTAAAGTGATTGGTTTGCGCAAAAGTTATAGTGTCTAGAATCTATGGGATAGATTTATGGACTTTTTATTTATTTTACTAGTAATGGCGGCGATCAGCGATTTTTAGCCAGACAGTGACATTGCGGTGGACAAATCTGACACCAAGTGACACTTTTTGGGGACCACTGACACCAATACAGTGATCAGTGCTAAAAAAAAAAAGCACTGTCACTGTACTAATGACACTGACAAGGAAGGGGTTAACATCAGGGTCAATCAAAGGGTCAAATGTGTTCCCTGGGAGTGCTTTCTAACTGTGTGTGGGAGGTGCTTTGACTGGGGGGGGGGAAGACGGAGATCCATGTTCTTGCTTAGCAGAAACACAAGAGCTCCATCTTCCCCTCTGACAGAACTGTAATCTGCCTTGTTTACATAGGCAGACCGCCGTTCTGTCTGCCTCGGCAGCAACCCTCTCCAATCTCAGCAGGAGTGGGTCCCCAGCGGTGCACACGCACACGCCCCAGACGTGATGAAAGAAATCACTTACAGGTACGTGATTTTGCGCTTTGCCGCAGTATATGTATGTGGGGCGGTCCTTAAGCGGCTAGACAACACTGGAGGGAATTAGCAGATAAATGTAACCAATGGTAATGGTGATAGATAAATTTAACCACTGGTTACATTTATTTGCTGTTTCCCTCTAGCATTCTCTAGAATTGTTTCATTGTATCTCTTGTTACAAAAGACGTATGTACTCCCAATGCTGCTCAGCTCCATCTAGTGGTCATAATGCGTTATTTTTCTACTGCCCATAAAAAAAGAACATTCGTTCAGGTAAGAAAAGAGCCCAAAGAACATTTGTTTTTGCCCAATTCACATAGAATGAATGTACATGCAATTTTGCTGGATGAATATCAATGTGAATTTTTTTTTTTAAAACACAGCTCAAATTTCTACAAAATAGTTCTGTTAGATTTTAAAAGAAAGTTACTCTGCATAGTAATGCAGCACCTCTTCCTCCTCCCCCCCCCCCCTCTCTGGTTACATAGTCACATGATATGATGATATGTCAGTATATACTGTATAAAGGCAGATATAATGGTTAGTCTTCCTTCTATGGAATACTAAAGGAGGCCTCCGACACTTGTCATGCATCCCTCGCTGGTCAGGTGACTTGATTTCGGCTTCCCCCACAATATCCATCTCAGTGCAACTTCTAAGGCAGAAGGTTCAGCCGCACACACAAGGCACATAATTATAATAATAGTATTATAGACAAGGTTATATCTCTTCACTCCTCAGGTGTTTCCATCGGAATGAGGAATCCAAGTGGAAATCTTCCTTCTCCTGTTCTTTGGCCAACTCGAGGAAGACCTGTCAGTAATCAAACAACAAAGACTAAGTACCTTCTTACCACACCTTACATTCATGAACATGGCCAGGAAAATCAAGAAAGTTAGTAAAGATAATGATTTTGTTTGTTTTTCCTTGCCCCTTCTGTCACCTGAGACCCTTTCTGTAAATGTTACAGCATAAGCAAGCCTACATAACAAAATAAATCACATCAAGAAAGTAGGGATTTTATCACCATGTTTGTCAGTGTTCATTGGATATCAGTGCCGTTACCTGCTCCAGGGTGGACTGGGAGAAGCTGTACTCCTCAATGTTATACGTTTGTTTAGCTGTGTAAAGAAAATACACAAATGTCACCGACCTTCGTACCGTCCTGTGAGGACCTTCACATTCATCTTCAGCTCCATTACCAGCTGTATAATCTTACCATTCTCCAAGTGTAGGAAGGCCTGAGACAGAGACTGGACGTTATCCATTGGGATCTTATAGACCAACAAAGAGGAGAACCTGCGGGGTAAAGACCAACATTCAATGGAAACATCCAATCACTAAAACCAACACATCTATAAAGTAAAGGTCATCCAAGGAGAACCTGCAAAGTAAAGACTGACATTCAATCACTAAACCCAACAAATCCATAAAGTAAAGGTTATCCAATGAGAACCTGCGAGGTAAAGACCGACATTCATCACTAAACCCAACAAGTCCATAAAGTAAAGGTCATCCAAGGAGAACCTGCAGGGTAAAGACCAACATTCAATGGAAACATCCAATCACTAAAACCAACAAGTCCATAAAGTAAAGGTCATCCAAGGAAAACCTGTGGGGTAAAGACCAACATTCAATCACTAAACCCAACAAGTCTATAAAGTAAAGGTCATCCAAGGAAGGAGAACCTGCGAGGTAAAGACCGACATCCAATCACTAAACCCAACAAGTCCATAAAGTAAAGGTCATCCATTTACCATTCATCATGAGATGGGTGATACTTGTTGGGATTAATGATTGGATGTTTCCATCGAATGTTGGTCTTTACCCCACAGGTTCTCCTTGGATGACCTTTACTTTATGGACTTGTTGGGTTTAGTGATTGAATGTGAGTCTTTACCTTGCAGGTTCTCCTTGGCTGACCTTTACTTTATAGACTTGTTGGTTTAATGATTGGATGTTTCCATAGAATGTTGGTCTTTACCCTGCAGGTTCTCCTTGGATGACCTTTACTTTATGGACTTGTTGGATTTAGTGATGAATGTCAGTCTTTACAACACGGGTTATCCTTGGATGAACTTTACTTAATAGACTTGTTGGGTTTAATGTCATATCCCAAGATCTAAGAATCTGTCATCTAAGTGATATGTTAACACTGAGGATCGACCATTAAAGGGGACCCGAGAATCGGTCAATAATTAGGTTAGAAGGATCAATCTTTACTGGAGGTCTTGGAATATTGCCCAGATTTAGCTACTCTACCTGTCCTGCCTGGCTGCTTGCGGGAAGAGGCGGAGGACCTCCTGGTCAATCACATCAACCTGCTGGGTGTCCTTCAGTTTGATCTCCAGGAGGTAACCTTTACCAAATTTGCTCTTCAGATGTTGGATGGATCCGATACACCTGGGGGGAGAAATGCTGTGTGGGTGTATATGCAAAAGCAAAACATATTTTTTGTTCTTGATAGAGTAAGGAAGGGTTAGACCTTCAACTGAGTTTTTATCATGAACTGTGTACTTGATGAGGAGATTCACCCCTCCATTTGTGCTGATGACCCTTCTCATCACTGCAGAAAGTAAGAGGATACCCAAAATATTACTGTTGTATGATGAGAGTTAATCTTTTGATGGTGACAACTGTCTAGAAGGGGAATCCCTCTCGTTTTGTTGGGATTTCTTCCCACATCCTGTTGAATCTCCAAAACAAGGAGTGAAGGGAAATCTCACCCGCAAAACACAGAACAAAAAACAAAACCTGATAGGGACTTTAACCCTACACTACAAAAAAAAAAGTTTTGGGTTTACATACACTTTAACCCATTCCAAACGAAGAAGAAGTAAGGGGTACCCAGAAATTGTTACAATGTTTCCATTAAAAAAAAGTGCCCTGCCAATGGTTTTCTCAACTTTTACATGAAAGTAATGATTCTAAATGCTAACAATGGGATCAGAAAATTGTTATATTCTGCTATTACCTTTGCTGTGCTATTTTTTTTTTTTTTTGCAAATCTGTTTATTGGAATTTAGACAGTGAACAAGCAACCAAAAGCAAAACAAAACAGACAAAAACAAAAACAAAAACACAGACATTGGTCACGATTAGTGTTACAGGCGTGACGTGTATAGAGTTGCAATATAGGACAGTGCGTTACATACAAAACATGTCGGAGAATTCAAGGCATCTCACCGGCCACAGAGGGCCGTCTCCATGTGCAGTAGGACGACTCAGGACTAAACCACGCTACTCAGATATACAACATTTCCACTAGTGCATATTCCTATTTATTAACAAACGAAAATGCGTTAAGTAGGCTGTGGGTCTGAGGCCGTGGAGGCATCCGCCAGCCAGCTGGACCAGACCTTGTTATATTTTTGTGGGCAACCTCTATTAGCATAGCAGTCCTTGTAGAGAGGCAGGCTTTCGTTCACCAATTTTTTCCACAGGGAGAGAGGGGGAGGAGTGGGCTTACGCCAGCTGAGCGCAATGGCCTTGCGGGCATAGAAGAGAAGTAGCCTAGCTAGGGTGCGCCGCGCCACAGTGGGAATTAGATGATCTAGCAGGCCCAGTATGCAGGTTTCTATAGAGAGTGGGAGCGATATGGAGATGACCTGTGTAATGACCCCTAGTATCTCCTTCCAATAGTCAACAATGGCTGGGCAGGTCCAAAAAATATGAATGAAGTCCCCTGGTAATGTCCCACAACGCCAACATCCCGGGGGGGAGGCGGGGTTCATTTTGTGCAGTCTGTATGGGGTGAAATATGCTCGGTGGGCCATCTTAAACTGTATCAGCCGATCTCTCAGGGAGACCAGGGATCTGAAGGGGAAGTCCCACATGTCATCCCAATCATCGTTATCAAAGGTGGGAATGTCTCGCACCCACTTATCTCTAAGTTTTCCCAAAGTAGGGAGGGAGGTCATTATCAAATGGGAGTAAAGTGTTGAGGTGGGCTTAGTGTCACAGCTGGACTTGAGGAGGCCCTCCAGTGCGGATTGGACAACCAGGGGGGGAGAGCCGGAGAACTGGCACCTGAAGGCATGGGAGAGTTGTAGATACCTAAAAAAATAACTCTGCGGGACGTTGAAATCAGAAATCAACTTGGGGAGTGGAGCCAGCGATTGGTCAGAAATCACCTGGTCCACTGTTCTAATATTGAATTTAGTCCAAGCATGGGGTTCAGGCAGCTTGTAAAACTGCTCCAGGGTGGGGTTTCGCCACAAGGGGGCAGCTGGGGAAAGTGCATTGGTAGGGTATTTTTCAATTTTAAGTCCTACCCTCCATGCACGTAATGTGGTGCGCATGGAGGGGGTCAGTGGGTACGGGGCCTTCGGGCCACGATAGAGTAAAAATTTCAACGCCTCCAGCGACCCCAACACCGCCGCTTCAACCAAGGTGGCAGGGTTTGTCTTATCAGGAGTGAGCCACCAAGCTGCTGTAACCAGCTGGGTGGCTAGGAAATATTTGTACAGGTCAGGGCACGCCAGTCCTCCCTGGGAGGACGGACGCGTAATTGTTGACCATCCATACCTGGGGGACTGGCCCCCCCAGATGAAGGAGGCAAACAGACTATGCAGACGGGAGAAAAAGGATTTGGGAATCCAATGTGGAGATTGGCGGAGTAGGTAGATAAATTTCGGTAGGATTTTCATTTTTATCAGGTTTATCCGCCCTAGCAATGATAGGGGTAGTGATTCCCATGCCTTCAGATGCAGCCGTGTCTCATGAACCACTGGGGATAGATTTAGGGGTACGAAGTCCGAAGCCTGCCTCGAGACCACAACCCCAAGGTACCTGAAGGTCTCCACCCACTGTAGGGGTAAATCAGGGGGGGCAGTGTCGCGAGCTGCTGGGTCTATGGGGAACAGAAGCGACTTCGACCAGTTAACCTTAAGGCCCGTGATCGTGGAGAATGAGTCAAGAATTTGTAATGCCCCTCTGAGTGAGGAGTCCGCATCGTTAAGGAAGAGAAGGAGGTCGTCCGCATACAGGGCGACCCTCTCCTCCAGCCAGCCAACACGCAGGCCCCTGACATGCAGGGAGGTACGTAAGGCCTCCGCCAGTGGCTCCATTGCAATGGCGAATAGGGCCGGAGAAAGAGGGCAGCCCTGTCTCGTGCCCCTGGACAAAGGGAAGGACCGCGAAAGACTCCCCCCCCAACTTAATGGCCGACGTGGGGTGCCTATAGAGCGCCTGAAGCCACTTAATAAATACCAAGGGGAACCCCATTTTGCGGAGGACCTCCCACAGAAAAGGCCACTCTACAGTGTCGAAGGCCTTCTCTATGTCTAGGGAGGCCACCACCCTGGAACCCTGAGTAAGTAAGTGAGCGTGGATGTTAGTAAACAGGCGTCGTAAGTTGATGTCAGTGGCTCTATTAGCCATAAAACCAGTCTGGTCTGTCTCTATCACAGACGGCAGTAGGGGCTGTAGTCTCGTAGTGAGCAATTTGGTAAGAACTTTGAAGTCCGCATTTAGGAGGGCGATAGGCCTATATGAGGCACATAATGTGGGGTCCTTAGGGGCCTTGTGGATTAGTATAATGTGGGCATGGCTCATGGAGGTGGGAAGGGTGCCCTCCGCCAGACAGTGAGTATAGAGCTGGGCCAGCTGGGGGGCAAGTAGGTCCCCCGTGGGTTTTGTAGAACTCCATAGGGAGGCCATCTGGACCCGGGGATTTCCCTGCGGGAAAGGAGCAAATGGCCCTCCGTACCTCCTCCGGGGTAATGGGCCTTACCAAATTTTCTCTCTCGGCGTCCGAGAGCCAGCCGAGTGCCAGGGGGTCCAGCCAAGGCGCCAGGTCCTGTGGCCTGAGATCCGAGGGCAGTACGGAGGTATAAAGGGAACTATAGTATTGCCTAAATGCGTCCAATATGTCTGGAAGAGAGGAGACCGATTCACCTGAAGGGGACACCACACTAGGTATCACCGTCAGGGGCAGGTCGTGTTGAGCTAACATTGCCAGGAGACGACCGTTCCGGTCCCCCTGTTCAAAAAACCTTTGCTTGTTGCGGTAAAGATCCAGTCTGGCAAGTTCTGTGAGGTGGAGGTGTAGTTCTCGTTTCGTCGCATTAAGGGCCTCAAAACTAGAGTCAGTGGGGTCAGCTGCATAGGCCTCAGCCTGGGTATCTACCTTGCTCTGTAATTCAGTCGTGGTGGTGGCTTGTTCTCTACGGATCCCAGCTATGGAGGAGATATAATGACCTCTACTGAAGGCCTTGAATGCGTCCCAAGTAACCTCTGGGGAGGAGGACCCTGCATTAATTTGCCAGTATTCCGTAAGGTGGGGCGGGATAGTGTTGACCAAATCGGCATGGGAGAGCCAGTGGGTTCCCAGGCGCCAAAGGGCCGAGGTTCGGGAAGTGGGGGAACGGACATTAAGGAGGAGGGGGCAGTGGTCCGACAGCCCGCTGGGCAGGTACGTGGCGTCTAGCACGTCCGAAAGCATGGCTGGATTGGCAAAAGCTAAGTCGATGCGTGAGGACGTTTTATAGGTGGTGGAAAAGCATGA
This sequence comes from Lithobates pipiens, assembly GCF_037356315.1. Taxonomy (NCBI): domain Eukaryota; kingdom Metazoa; phylum Chordata; class Amphibia; order Anura; family Ranidae; genus Lithobates; species Lithobates pipiens. The sequence continues at coordinate 225,847,364 of NW_027507789.1, forward strand.
GTAGGCCCTAGTCGAGGGGTGTTTCCACCTCCAGGCCTCCGTCACTCCCATGGCTTGTGCCCAAATGGATAGGTCAGGGGAGCAGTGTTTGGGGGGGACCGGTCTGTCTAAGTCTGGGGCTAGAATGGCATTAAAGTCACCCATAAGTAGCAGCCTAGCGGGGCAGTACGGGGTAACCTTATCCAGGATAGTGTATAAGGTGGATGCTGAAAAGGGAGGAGGCAAGTATACATTTACCACAATATATCTCGTTCCCCAAACTGTGAAAACCACAATCACATATTTACCCTGAGGATCGGTGTGAATCTGCTCCACCGGACATGGAAGGGATTTGCTAATCAGCACCGAGACCCCCCTGGCATAGGTAGAGTAGGAGGCATGAAAGGCTCTCTGGATCCATGGCTTCCTCAGTGCCAATAGTTTGCTGCCCATAAGGTGCGTCTCCTGAAGCAGCACCATATGGGGGGAGTGCAATTTCAGATATTTAAAGAGAACTGCCCTTTTAAATTTAGAATTGAGCCCCCGGACATTCCAAGACAGGATGTTAAAAGAGGACATGTGGCCATCAGAAGGTGCCACTATTATGTCAAGGAGACACACCTGAGCGTCAACATCATGTACCAAGAGCCGCCTAGACCCAGAGAGCCTATTGTAGGAAGAATCGTGACCAGACAATAACCATACAAACAAAAAAGTAAACACATTAACAAAAAGCAAACATACCCTTGGTGACCGCGAGGGGTCAACCCTGCCCATAGCTGATGGCATCCCTGGGAACTGGGGAGCGATCAGATTGGGCCTATACCCAAAAAATAACAATAACAATTTAACCCCTTAAACTGTGCACGGTAGCAGTCCAATGCCGTGCGTGAGAACGTGTAGAAATCCTCCAGGGGGCAGTCCTCTGCAGGTCAGCAACAACACTTCGTGCCACCCAAGTGCCACAAGGGGGAGAAAACAAAAAACAAAAAAAAAAAAAAAATCCCCCCAAAACAGGGGGAAAATATAGCTGCCACGGTGTATTCCAGCCGGGGTGGAGAGGTACAGTGGTGTGAAAAAGTGTTTGCCCCCTTCCTCATTTCCTGTTCCTTTGCATGTTTGTCACACTTAAGTGTTTCGGAACATCAAACCAATTTAAACAATAGTCAAGGACAACACAAGTAAACACAAAATGCAATTTGTAAATGAAGGTGTTTATTATTAAAGGTGAAAAAAAATCCAAACCATCATGGCCCTGTGTGAAAAAGTGATTGCCCCCTAAACCTAATAACTGGTTGGGCCACCCTTAGTAGCAACAACTGCAACCAAGCGTTTGCGATAACGTGCAATGAGGCTTTTACAGCGTCCTGGAGGAATTTTGGCCCACTCATCTTTGCAGAATTGTCCTAATTCAGTTACATTAGAGGGTTTTCGAGCATGAACGGCCTTTTTAAGGTCATACCACAACATCTCAATAGGATTCAGGTCAGGACTTTGGCTAGGCCACTCCAAAGTCTTCATTTTGTTTTTCTTCAGCCATTCGGTGGTGGACTTGCTGGTGTGTTTAGGATCATTGTCCTGCTGCAGAACCCAAGTTGGTTTCAGCTTGAGTACACGAACAGATGGTCGGACATTCTCCTTCAGGATCTCTTGGTAGACAGCAGAATTCATAGTTCCTTTTATCACGGCAAGTCTTCCAGGTCCTGAAGCAGCAAAACAGCCCCAGACCATCACACTACCACCACCATATTTTACTGTTGGTATAATGTTCTTTTTATGAAATGCAGTGTTCCTTCTACGCCAGATATACTTGGACACACACCTTCCAAAGAGTTCCACTTTTGTCTCATCGGTCCACAGAATGTTGTCCCAAAAGTCTTGGGGATCATCAAGATGTGTTGTGGAGAAATTGAGACGAGCTTTGATGTTCTTTTTGCTCAGCAGTGGTTTTCTCCTTGGAACTCTGCCATGCAGGCCATTTTTGCCCAGTCTTTTCCTGATGGTGGAGGCATGAACGCTGACCTTAACTGAGGCAAGTGAGGCCTGCAGTTCCTTGGACGTTGTTGTGGGGTCTTTTGTGACCTCTTGGATGAGTCGTCGCTGCGCTCTTGGGGTAATTTTGGGCGGCCGGCCACTCCTGGGAAGGTTCACCACTGTTCCATGTCTTCGCCATTTGTGGATAATGGCTCTCACTGTGGTTCGCTGGATTCCCAAAGCTTTGGAAATGGCTTTATAACCCTTTCCAGACTGATAGATCTCAATTACTTTCTATCTCAATTGTTCCTGAATTTCTTTGGGTCTCGGCATGATGTGTAGCTTTTAAGGCTCTTCTGGTGGACCTTACTGTGTCAAGCAGCTCCTATTTAAGTGATGCCTTGATTGTGAACAGGTGTGGCAATAATCAGGCCTGGGTGTGGCTAGAGAAATTGAACTCAGGTGTGGACAACCACAGTTATAGTATGTTTTAACAAGGGGGGCAATCACTTTTTCACACAGGGCCATGATGGTTTGGATTTTTTTTCACCTTTAATAATAAACACCTTCATTTACAAATTGCATTTTGTGTTTACTTGTGTTGTCCTTGACTATTGTTTAAATTGGTTTGATGTTCCGAAACACTTAAGTGTGACAAACATGCAAAGGAACAGGAAATGAGGAAGGGGGCAAACACTTTTTCACACCACTGTATATCCCCGGCACAACTTCAAAACTTCACCGAGACAAGCCAGAAGGGGGGGAGAGCAACAACTTATCTTGTAGAGTTCCTCGTGGATAGCTCTCTCAAAATAGGATATCGTAGACAGGTAAGGATGAAGGGCCGGTACTTGGGCCTAAAATGACATAAGAGTTCAGAGTTTTCCCGTCATTTACATTGCTATCCCCCAGTGAGCCCCAGTCAACCCCCGGGCCCCCATAATGGAATAGTGCATGCCACCTCAGCGCAGCCCGGTAAGCCAGGCATCCGCCTCGGCCGGCGTGTCAAAAAATTTGACAGTGCCTTCATGCTGGATTCGCAGGCGACTAGGATAGAGCATGCCATATTTAATATTGCGGTCTCGGAGTCTGCGCCTAACATCAGTGAAAGTCTGCCGTTTTCTCTGTAGGTCCGGGGAGAAATCGGGGAACAGCATGATGCGTGCATTACCATATTGCAGATTCGGGTGCTTCCTGGCCTCAGCGAGTATACGATCTCTATCACGGTAGTTGAGGAAACGCACCAAGAAGGCACGCGGGGGCGCACCCGAGACAGGGCGACCCATCGGAACGCGATGTGCACGTTCTGCCACATACGTAGGAGGGACATCAGTCAATCCCAGTAAATCCTTGAAGAAGGCTTCTGCAAAGTCCGCCGGGTGGTCTCCCTCTGAGCCCTCAGGAAGGCCCAGTACCCGAACATTGTTACGTCTCATTCGGTTTTCGGCGTCGTCTGACTTCGCCACTAAGGCTTTAAGTGTGTTGCGTATGTCCGTGAGTTGGTCAGCGTGCTGTCCCGTTCGATCCTCCACCTCCGAGATCCGGTGTTCAGATTCTGAGAGACGCCCCCGTATTTTATCCAGGTCATTCCGGATAAGGTTGCACTCCTCTGCCAGGTGATCGATCCGTACCAATAGAGATGTCCTGCTGCTTTCAATCGCTGCTAAGATCATGCTGGTGTCACCTGTGGGAGGCTGGGGTGAGGAGGGCGTGGGAATGTCAGCTGGGGAACTGTCATCCATGTCGACCAACAAGGCCTGCAGCTTCTGGAGCAAGGCAGGGTCCCCGCGGGGGGGTGGGGCTGCAGCCTGTGCCCTGGGCAGTTGCACAGGTTTCGGAGGCTTCTTTGAAGGCATCAGATGGCTCCCCGGCCGGAAAAAAGCAAGAGACGGGGACTGCGGAGACGGGGGGGGCCAGCAGGTGGCGTTATTGCCTAGTAAAATGGTCGCTATGTGCAATGCTGGCGGTGCAGACAGTGGTCAAGAGAGTCCGTAAGGTGGCAGGGCCTCAGGTGTAGAGGTTGCGGGCGGCAGTTCCAGTCGAGGGGGCAGTTCAGGTGACAGGGAGCCACCGGAGGAGGAGTCAGGGGGACCAAGAGCGCACTCAGTACTGCCGGGTGGAGCAGGAGAGGTTCAGCACGTGGCACCGGAGTCAGGAAGGAAGGCCACAGTATGCCTGGGAGTGGAAGCTGATGCCCTACGCTGCTGGCAGGCCAGGGCGTCTGTAGATGGGGTCCGGAGCAGGTACAGAGGGGTCAGGAGAGTCCCTGGGTGTAGCAAGATGGCCGCCAAGCACCACAGAGTACTATGCAGGGGAGCCACGGCACGGCTGCAGGAAACAATCGGCCAGTAGAAGGGTTATATCACTGAGGGAGGCTGAGAATAGACCCAGGCTGTGCAGAAGGCTTGTAGTAGATGGCAAGGCCGCAGCTGGGTGCACCAAGATGGCCACCGTACTGGGAGCAGAGTCCAAGTTCAGGCCCAACAGCACACAGGGCGCAGCAGGAGGATGGAGGGCTAGTAGGGCAGCCGGGGATGTCACCAACGGCGTCCGTTCGGCCGGCGCCGGCCGCGGCGGCCGTCCGGCGGCGTAGGAAAGTGCGGTGGGCTGGAGGCTGCACTAGGCCGCACTAGGCCGCACCGGGCCGCGGCCTCGACGGACGTCACCGGGGGTCCCGCGGGCCACCAGACCCCACCGGAGATGCAGGGGAGCCGGCTAGAGGACAAGGGAGGGCCCCTTACCACACCGCTGGTCCAGGAGAGGGTCGATGGGCAGGAAGACGGTCGGGAAGATGGCGGCGGTCACCAGCGTGCAGGCTCCCAGCCGAACGCGGGCCAGAATCCGCACAATGGACCTGGCAGCAGCAGCAGGCAATGGAGGGAAGCAAGTGGGTATGAAGGATTCAGTTTTTGGGCTTTGTATGGCAAGGATGTCAAAGACTGGGGCCTAGGATGTCTGGAGCTCTCCACAGAGACGTCCTTCGCCGCTCACATCCGGACACGCCCCCTTTGCTGTGCTATTTTAGCTTACTTTATTAAACAATTCAAAATCTTCTTGATGTTAAAATATAAAACGTCTTTATTTGGCCGCAATAGGGAAAATTTTCCAATGACTCGTGTCTGCAGAGAGTTCTCCATCTCCAACCTCTGTCATACCACATAGGCGCGATGACTTCAGTACGTCTACCTCCGTACGTGCGTTTCGTCATATACTAACGTCTCGGGGAGACAACGTCAGTATGCGACAAAATGTACGTATGGAGGTTGACGTGCTGATGTCATCGCGCCTATCTAGTGGACCGGTGTTCGCAAGCTGTTTTCTCTCTGATGATTATTTCTACATTTCTGTAAGTGCAATTTTATACTATTTTTACACTATGGAGAGTCTTCTTGCTTTTTTGGGTAATGCTTGATCCACCCTCCTGGTTGCTGATGCTCGAGTCTCCCCAGACATTTTTGGTGTCTTGTTCCATTTTCTTTCCCCGGATAGAGGCCCTGGCTGGGTGATTTAGCTGCAGGCTTATCAAATCTTTTGGTAAGCGTCCCTTCTATGTGGTGCACTGTCTTCAAGAGGTGTATTTCACAAGAACCTACACTGATGTGTTTTTTATGGACCATTGATTAGATTTTCACAATTATTGTGTGTTTTAGTTCACTTTCACTGCTGGGATTAGTTTTTTTTGGTCTCTTTTATTCGTTTATTTCGTTATAGCGCTGTCACATTGAATTCCATTATCTGTATTTGTGTGTATCTCATCATTTTGACAGCTGCATTATTATTTTTTGTTGTTGTTTACGTTTAGCGTGGTAATTTTTACATTTTTATCTTCTGAATCTGTCATACTGGAGCTAAGTAATCTGCATTACATTATACTTCCTTATGTCTCTACCATGACTTTTTTGAGATTTATGTGGTAGGGTCCCCCCATGACACATACATATACGGGATCAATGTCCTACAGACCATACATGGAAGAAATCCTGACTTCCTCTGTGTATTCCTGGCTTCCTAAAAAGTTTCCCCTGACTCAGTCCTGGCATCGTTCCTTCTCACCTGAGTTTTCCGGACACCATGATTGCCACGCGGTCGCACACAGCCTCGGCCTCCTCCATATAGTGTGTGGTCAGGATGGCGCCCCTTTCCCTGTTCTTGAAGGCCGCTCGGATGGCTCTCCTTGAATACACAAGAAAAGCCTAAGCTGTAATACTTTTGTATATAAACCTCCAAGTATAGTGCATGTGTTGTAGGATTTAAAACCAATAATATAAATGGAGGAGACAAATGTTTCTACAACATCAAGCTGAAGGGCACTAGTGCTAAAACTACACATTCAGTCCTTAAAAAATTAGGAGCCCTAATTGAATTTCTTCAGCTCAGTCCGATGTCAGAAGGTCATGTGGCAGCAAGAGACACTAATTAGTAAACTTTTTGACTATGAGAGAACAAATGAACATGAATGGCCTTGTTGTGTTCAGAGACGATCGCTGAAACGGTTAGGCTCTTGCAATGTGTCACTATAGGAATCCAGGTCTATATAAAGAAAATAAGTAAGTACCCCTTTAAGGTATTAGCTCCTGGATCAACTTGTGACGAGACTCACCAAAGCCTTTGTTGTCCTTTTGGGTCCAGACCAGTGGAAGGTTCGTCCAGGAGAACGATGGTGGGATTACCCAACATGCTGATGGCAAAGCACACCTAAAGAACAACAGAGATCTAAAAGGACAATTCTGGCTACTGCTATGTTGGCTCAACCAAAACAAAAACTTACAACATTATTGATACTTAATGTTTATGATAACTGTATGAATTTTTGAGGCGATAGGTGGCGGATTCCTGACCAGAGATCCATTTGCAATTGTTAGGAATATGACCATTCTAACTTCCATGCCTCCACACATGATCCATGATCTAAAGCAGGGATCTCCAAACTACGTCCCTCCAGCTGTTGTGGAACTACATGTCCCATGAGGCATTAGAAAACTGACATTCACAGACATGACTAGGCATGATGGGAATTGTAGTTCCTGAACAACTGGAGGGCCGTAGTTTGGAGAATCCTGATCTAAAGTCTTAATCCAGCAGAACATAGCTTAGCTACTCTCAGTTATGTTACATGTGCAGAATAGCTACAGATATTAACAAAGGTGATAAAAAAATAGATTTATGGACATGCAGGATGAAGACAGATGACCCAGGAACCAAGAAGTGTTTAACTTCTATTATTATATATATTATGGACACCTACATTAACAACTATCATAAAATTACTGATGAGCTACTGGACTGGTAGCTTTATAAAAGCCTCTCTCATCTGGGCTTTACGACTCCAACTACATTCAGAGGTTTCCAGAGGGCAGACTTGGTGGAAATTGGAAAGGTCCAGCCAATCATTTTACAAGACATTGTGAAGTTTGGATCTATGAGGGTATGGTCTTGGTTATCTCTGCAGATCCTCTTCAGATATCCTGAGTGTCTGATCACATCTACTCCATTGATCGTGCTAAGAACAATGTCCAAAAAAATAAAAAACGCACCTTTCTGGAGACCCCGGTTGACAACTTCCCGGCAGGTTTGTTGAGATGGTTCTTCATCTCCAGAGCTTCACTCACCCTGCAGACCAAAGTATGGAGATATAATGAGAAGAACAATCTAGTTAGGATGAACTTGTGAGATTTATTAAGATGTTGAGAGAGAGGTTTACAGGGAAAATGTCTTTTATGTCATGTGTGTACACAGATGGCTTATAAAGGCTAGGTCAGAGCTGAGCTGTTAGTTGCCTTGTAGCGTTGAGGTCTTGGTTTTCGTTCTGACAAGGCCATTGTTTGCATTAGGTTTGCATGTGTTTGTGTGACTTTCCTTTAGGCTCTGTTTTCTACTTTTCAACCTAAAAGCATAATGGTGAAGTCAACATCGCTGTAGGTGGGACTGTCAAGACCAAACAATATTAAGGAGAGCAAAGTAAATGGAGTCCTACAACTCCTGGTCTACATCATGAGGAAAGTTCATTACATGTTAACTTACCGTTTAATAGCACGGTTTGTGTCCTCTTTATTCATGCCCTTCACAGCGGCGTAGATCTCCAGATGTTCCTTCACGGTGAGGTTGGGCCACAGAGGGTTGTGTTGGGGACAGTAGCCCAATGCTGCAGAGTCTTTAGTCCTATGGGGGTCTCCTGTATTACCCAGCAACACCTGTAGGAGGCAGTCAGTGAAGAATCTTAAAAGAATGCCAAGCTGGACATGGGCTCAAAGCCTACCAGTAATGGGGCACATCATAATATTTTTAGGAAATGTGGTAAGGTGAATCTGTCTGTAGGGACAACAACCTTTTTTTTTGGTAAAAAAATGAATTGTTTAATTACTGGGGTTCTCAGGTGTCTTAATGCTTTCTTGCCTGTAGATGAATTTGTGACAGTTGGTAATATTTTAGTGATTGCATTTTGGTGGTGCAGTGCTTTCTAGAAACCATTTTGCCTTGGTCCCTCATAACCACAGTATCACGTACCGGGTCAGAGGCCCGAAATGCTGAGAGGGCTTCCCTTGCGGATGAGTGCAGAGTGTGATCTAGGAAACCTTTTTCATTAGTCCCTCGTAACCTCAATGGGTGAGATGTCCCTCAAGCACCTCTATACATGAACCCTGAAGACCTCCACTCCATGCCTTCTCACCTGTCCAGCTGAAGGTTTCTTCTCTCCTGCCAGAATCAGCACAGATGTGGTCTTACCGGCTCCATTGGGGCCCAGAAGTCCCAAGACTTCACCTTTAAAATAAAAAAAAAAAGAGACAAAACTGATACATTGATATTTAAAATTTTCTGAAAGAAGAACTATCTGCTTTCCTCCAGCAAATCAGATTCCTGCTGCACTGAAAAGAAATTACCCGGGTGTTTAAGGGTTATGCCCCGTACACACGAGCGGACTTTTCAACATCCAAAGTCCGACGGACTGATTCCGTCAGACTATTCGATCGTGTGTGGGCTGCAACGGACTTTTGATTCACCAAAGTCTGACGGACTTTAGAATATGGAACATGCTTCAAATTTTTCCGACGGAACTCCGCCGGACCCGGTCCCTTCGAAAAATTTGCTCGTGTGTGTGCTATTCCGACGGACTAAAACCGACGCTAGGGCAGCTATTGGCTACTGGCTATGAACTTCCTTATTCAAATCCAGTCGTACGTCATCACGTTCAAATCCGTCGGAGTTTAGTGTGATTGTGTGTGGCCAAGTCCGCTCAGTCGAAAAGTCTGTCGGAACTCCGGCAGAACTCCTTCGGAAGTCTGTCGGACATAAGTCCTCTCGTGTGTACGGGGCTTTAAAGTACCTCTGTTACGGCAGACTTTAATCTGAAACGTTGTGATGTCAAATCATGGAAAAAGAGAACCTATCCTTTATATCTGACACATAGACCGGCACGGTCATGTGGACTCTCTTTTACTTTCAGTGGGATTAAAATTGGATCATAGACGTCGTCGTGCAAATTTCCAACCACACAGGGGTGTTTTGGCCACACATTTCCAACCACACAGGGGTGTTTTGGCCACACATTTCCAACCACACATGGGTGTTTTGGCCGCACATTTCCAACCACACATGGGTGTTTTGTCTACACATTTCCAACCACACATGGGTGTTTTGGCCACACATTTCCAACCATACATGGGTGTTTTGGCCGCACATTTCCAACCACACAGAGGTGTTTTGGCCACACATTTCCAACCACACAGAGGTGTTTTGGCCACACATTTCCAACCACACAGAGGTGTTTTGGCCGCACATTTCCAACCACACATGGGCGTTTTGGCCACACATTTCCAACCACACATGGGCGTTTTGGCCACACATTTCCAACCACACATGGGCGTTTTGGCCACACATTTTCAACCACACAGGGGTGTTTTGGCCACACATTTCCAACCACAGAGGGGTGTTTTGGCCGCACATTTCCAACCACACAGGGGTGTTTTGGCCACACATTTCCAACCACACATACACAGTAGGTGTTTTGGACGCACATTCTCTGTGGCCAACATCATTAAAAGAAACAGAAATGAACGGGAACTGACCTTTCTTGACGCAGAACGAGGTGTTTCTGATGGCCGTTCTCTTCTTCTTCTTCCTGAAGCGTCCGCAGACGCCTGACTTCTCCTTAAACTCTTTCCGCAAACTGTCCACAAGGATAGTCGGCCTCTGGAAGGGTAAAAACACAAAGTCAATGTGTGATTTGATTCTGAAGGATATCTGATTGTCGTGACATTTGTAATTGATACAAAATTTAAAAAATGGGCCAATACAAGAAGAGTCTCATGTGACAGCTACAAAGTTAGTAAAATGAGTAACTTCTGTTAATATTTTTATCTGCAGCGTTCCACTTCTAGGTCAGGCTGGACCAGCCATTCTCAGCAAGGGTTCCTCCAGAGGTTCCTTGAGTTGTGGCTGACCGACCTCCCATTTGGTGGTGCCGGTATAATTCCAAGACCTGGCAAAACCAACCCTGTAAGGGGGGCATTTCTCCCTCTGATCCCAGATGCATTGTTATGATTATTTTATCAGGGGTTCCCTGAGACCTGGAAACTAATCTGAGGGGTGAAAGGGTTGAGAAAGTTTGCTCCATACAGTGCCCTTTGTAGACTTCTCCTTACTTTAACACATTGCTGATAGACGGGGTACTCTCTATAATCTCACAAAGTAATGAGCAGAGACGAACTATGACCATTTACTCCTGATCACCACCTCCTCTGTGGTCATCCAGCAGAGCAGCCACTCCCTCTGCCAGCCTGATTCCAAGTTTCAGATGGTGTGCAGGACATGATGTGACAGTTTACATACAGGAGGGAGTGTAATGTATATTTCTATGGTGGATTTGCATTTAGCAATATATTACCTCCTCCTCCTCATCTGTTGTTTTTAAAGTGTTAACCCTTTCTTTCTCAGCAAGGACCTCCTCATCAGCATCGTCTAGCTGCTCGGGATTCTGGGTAAATGGATGTTCTCTCTTGGTGAATCTGAATGAAGAGAGGAAAGAGTCAGATCTGTAGTATGGGACGTGTTAGCAGTGATTTCATATTCCCAATATATAAATGAAAACAACACAACACACTACCTAATAATGTTGCATTGTAATGGGTGTATGAAGCATATACAACATACAAGGGAAGTGTATCAGAAATAGACAAAAGCACATGCTAGGTAGAGGACATCCCTTACAATGTTACAAAGTGTCGGACGGTGAAATATAGTTTACATGTGAATAGTTACGTTTAACAAATGGTGGAGTACAAAGAGTACAAGAGTCTACATAATGCACACAGACCAAGTTCTACGACTATGGACTATACTCAGCATTTGGGGGCCTAATGTCTTCATCCAGTAGAGGACTGGGAACCATTGGCCTGAAGGGAAAACACAATATAGTTGGCCGCTCTTGGTGGGGTTGGATTTCTGTAGACTAAGGAATGTGTATACCATGCAGAGAGTGCCATGGTGCCGCAGTGATTGGTGGGCATGGTGGGGGGGGGGGGGGGGGGTTTGCTCGTTAAAGACGTGGTTTATTGTGATACACTTTTTTTTCTCATCTTCCAGTATTGGCTTCCATTGTAGCTGGAAGACTTTCTTCTGCCAGGAGCTGCAATCCAAAGTTTGAACAGGGAGCAGATAACTATATAACGCCCAGCGGAGTTGATCCCGAAATTTGCATGAACTTAGATTCAGATCGAGTTTTCATGAATTTGGAGGCTGCAAGTCAAATCTAAATTATTTTTGGCAGGTTGAGATCCCCAAAAGGCTTCTGGGAGAAAGTGGCAAAAGGCTGCTTCTATCTTATGTCTTCATCTGCTGACCACTCTTAGCTTGACTGCCACCAGGTCAGCTTCCCAAACCAATCAGCCTAATTTATCATCATTGGCTGCTCTGTAATACAAACGTTCTTGGAGGCTGGTTCAGATTACCTTCGACTTCTAAAGGACTTTGGGTTTAGAATTTCAGAATTTTGGAGGCGCGTGAATTTTTTAAAAGTTTGGCTGAACCACAACTGGTGAAACTTTACCGAAGTTTGCTCAACTCCAATGCCCAGCATGAGTCACTGACTGCTGGTCCCGATGTCTGAATGGTAAATCATCTCCCCTTAGGGCCACCAGCCCAACCTACATTACCAGTCCTGGCACAGGGGGGCAAATGGCTGCCTTATTCAAAAGCCAAGAGATGAGTCCACAGTGAGATCAGCACCCACTTCTGGATTGTTTGCTGTGGCTTTAGCTTTATTTATGTTCAACAAGGTGGTCGCTTCCACAATCAAATCTATGTAAACAGGGCCGCTGATAGGCCAGTACAACTGGCCCTGCTGTACCGGGCCTGAAAAGCAAGGGGGCCCGGGCAACCTGAACAGCAAAGTAAATTTTCATGTAAAAAAAAATAAAAATTATTCTCCAGCCACCAATCATCCCATCCCCCGCATTCTTACCCTGCCAATACTCTGCAATACATACCCTGCCAATACTCTGCAATACATACCCTGCCAATACTCTGGAGCACATACCCTGCCAATACTCTGCAATACATACCCTGCCAATACTCTGCAGCACATACCCTGACAATACTCTGCAGCACATACCCTGCCAATACTCTGCAATACATACCCTGCCAATACTCTGCAACACATACCCTGCCAATACTCTGCAATACATACCCTGCCAATACTCTGCAACACATACCCTGCCAATACTCTGCAATACATACCCTGACAATACTCTGCAGCACATACCCTGCCAATACTCTGCAACACATACCCTGCCAATACTCTGCAACACATACCCTGCCAATACTCTGCAATACATACCCTGCCAATACTCTGCAATACATACTCTGCCAATACTCTGCAGCACATACCCTGCCAATACTCTGCAATACATACCCTGCCAATACTCTGCAGCACATACCCTGCCAATACTCTGCAATACATACCCTGCCAATACTCTGCAACACATACCCTGCCAATACTCTGCAGCACATACCCTGCCAATACTCTGCAGCACATACCCTGCCAATACTCTGCAATACATACCCTGCCAATACTCTGCAACACATACCCTGCCAATACTCTGCAATACATACCCTGCCAATACTCTGCAGCACATACCCTGCCAATACTCTGCAATACATACCCTGCCAATACTCTGCAATACATACCTTGCCAATACTCTGCAATACATACCCTGACAATACTCTGCAGCACATACCCTGCCAATACTCTGCAATACATACCCTGCCAATACTCTGCAACACATACCCTGCCAATACTCTGCAATACATACCCTGCCAATACTCTGCAACACATACCCTGCCAATACTCTGCAATACATACCCTGCCAATACTCTGCAACACATACCCTGCCAATACTCTGCAATACATACCCTGCCAATACTCTGCAATACATAACCTGCCAATACTCTGAAATACCCAGCAATAATCTGCAATACCCTGCCAATACTCTGCAATACCCTGCCAATACTTATTATGTATTACATATAGATATTAAAGAGGTCTGTTCTCATCTGAAAACAGTATTTCTTTTGGATAATCAAACCTATAACTGGCTGGAGAAAAACAAATATCACTTGTAGACAAACCTACACTGTGTTTCAAGGCGGGGCCTGGGGGGGGGGGGGGCAGGGTGGAGCTGAAGGGGGCCCCCTCAGGTAGGCTGTACGGGGCCCCATGATTTCTATCAGCGGCCCTGTATTTAAATGATTGCCATTGTGATGTACGTTGTTCAGCAACCCACCTGAATACCGGATCTTGTTTTAAACTTCTGGTTCCAATCCACCATTCCAGAAGCCACAGGAGGCCCCAGAGTACGATGGTTTGTGCGTACGGCTGAAGAGGAAGCAGAGAGAGTCAGAAATTCTCACAATTCATACCAGTGAAAAAAAAAAAAAAAAAAAAAAGAATATGATTGGTAAAAAAAAAAATTATATTTAAATAAATAAATAATTTAATATGATTGGTTAAAACAAAACAAAAATAAACTAGATATAGAAAAGGATCAGATAAAAAAAAAAAAGAATATGATTGGTAAAAAAAATAGATATTAAAATAAATAAATAATTTAATATGATTGGTTAAAACAAAACAAAAAAAATAGATATAGAAAAGAATCTGATTAAAAAAAAAAAGAATGAATATGATTTGTAAAAAAATATAGATATTAAAAATAAATAAATTAAACAGCTAAGGGGAGAAGGGGAGGAAGGAGTGCATTAGGACTAACTAGATTAAGCTAAGGGTTAATAAGGTGTTAAACTGGAATACATTTTATTAAAAGAATAATTTAGTTTTACTTTATGTAAGGTTTCTTCAACATATATCATATGCAGGTCATAATTCACACCTTTGATCTACATATGAATGAAATATAATTTGTTATATATTAACAAAAGAGGTAACTACAACGTAACAAGACATTGTTACATTATATTACTCAGTGACATTTGCAGACCATCTACAAGGGTTATATAACACAACATTCTGACAGCCACACCTGCTATGTAATAGGTAGCAATTCCTGGCTGTCATTTTGACAGCTGGTAACAGTGCTGGCAGAGTTGTGTCGGGAAAGGAGGCGTGGGGGGTAGAGCTGAACTTAGGGGGACACGTCCTTGAAGTTCTTCAGAGTGTATTAGAGGGAAGTGGCATTGTCACCCTAGAATCCGTGTCCCCACTGCAGAGTAAAGGCAGCTTGGGCCAATCACTGACCACTAATGGGGAGGGATGTAAATAGCATTGTCACTGACCATAACTGTAGGAAAGTTAAAAGGCTACCGATGGAGGAGGATCTAAAAAAGATAACACCACTGACCACATATTCTGGAGATTATTACTGCAGAGACTGGCACCAATGTTGGGGGCTATTATTGCAAAACTGACACCAATTCCGGGGCTTATTATAGAGTTTACTGACACCATTGTTGGGGGTTATTATTGTGTTTAGTGACACCAATGTTGAGGTTATTATTGCGTTTACTGACACCATTGTTGGGGGTTATTATTGCATTTATGGACATCAATATTGGGGGTTATTATTGAGCTTACTGACACCAGTTTTGGGGGCTATTATTGCGTTTACTGAGACCAATGTTGGGGGTTATTATTGCATTTACTGACACCAAAGTTGGGGGTTATTATTGAGCTTACGAACACCAATGTTGGGGGGCTATTATTGCATTTACTGACACCAATGTTGGTCGTTATTGAGCTTACGAACACCAATGTTGGGGGTTATTATTGTGTTTACTGACACCAAAGTTAGGGGCTATAATTGCAGAAACTGATATCAGTGCTGGGGGTTATTGCCAAAACTGGAACCAATGCAGGGAGCCATTAGTGATGCTAATGAGACCAATGCTGGGGGTTATTATTGCGGAAATTGGCACCAATGCTGGGGGTTATTGTTGTGGATTTTGGCACCAATGCTGGGGGTTATAATTGTAGGAAATGACACCAATGCTGGGGGTTATAATTCCAGGAAATAACACCAATGCTGGGGGTTAAAATTGCAGGAAATGACACCAATGCTGGGGGTTATAATTCCAGGAAATAACACCAATGCTGGGGGTTATTATTGCAGGAAATGACACCAATGCTGGGGGTTATAATTCCAGGAAATAACACCAATGCTGGGGGTTATAATTGCAGGAAATGACACCAATGCTGGGGGTTATAATTCCAGGAAATAACACCAATGCTGGGGGTTATTATTGCAGGAAATGACACCAATGCTGGGGGTTATAATTCCAGGAAATAACACCAATGCTGGGGGTTATAATTGCAGGAAATGACACCAATGCTGGGGGTTATAATTCCAGGAAATAACACCAATGCTGGGGGTTATAATTGCAGGAAATGACACCAATGTTGGGGGTTATAATTGCAGAAACTGAAAGTATCATTGGGGATTATTATTGTGTTCAGTGACACCAATGGTGTGCAGTTTGCCATTTTCGCCCTGGGCACTGGATGACCTTGTCCTGGCACCTCCTGAATAGAACCCTGAACCCCGAGTCCCTCTGCTCTCTGTGCACTTCACAAGGTGTTTATTACTTTGATCGGAGTGCTCCTTTACTTACAATCACCAGGAGGTCATACACAGATGGTATAGCAGTGTAAAATGGGCCATGAAGGAAAACCTAGGAAGAGAAGATCACATCATTGTATTATACAGAGATTTCCAATCCCATCACTTTACTAAAGTCCACCAAAAGAACAAACCCACCAATCAGAATCCTTGATTAAAGTGTATCTCTAGATAAAACTTTTGTTTTATGGGGAAAGTTAAGCAACTATCAGGTTTTCTTGATGTCCCCATTGGGGAGATTCACCCTCTCTATTTGTCCTGGTGATTGTTGTCACAGAGACAGGAAGTGACGGGAAATTCAACATTTTGAGTTGTCACCACAGAACAGGAACAGAGGGAAATCTTCTAATGGGGACACCCGTCCCGGTGATACATGGGACATTCCCTCATTTTGGAGAGAATTCCAGTCAATCTTGTTATTGCTCCAAGTGAAGTGAAGAAACTTTATGGAGATTCATTTTGCGAGATACAAGTGTTTTCAGGTTATATTCTCTGCAAACTGAATGGGTGAATGCGGGAACGGCATTAGGTGGCACTGAGACGCATGCTTATTTCCTACTGTAGTCAATGCCAGCTAGTGATCATAATGCAGTATGGCCACTAGATGGCGCTGACTATCATAAGAAATAAGTATGTTCCTCATTGCCATATCTAGTGGCCATAATATTGTGTGGCTACCAGATGGCACTGACTTTTATTGTATTTAAGTACACTATATTACCAAAAGTATTGAGACACCTGCCTTTACACACACATGAAGTTTAACGACATCCCAGTCTTAGTCCGGAGGGTTCAATATTGAGTTGGCTCCGCCCTTTGCAGCTATAACAGCTTCAACTCTTCTGGGAAGGCCGTCCACAAGGTTTAGGAGGGTGTCTATGGGAATGTTTGACCATTCTTCCAGAAGAACATTTGTGAGGTCAGGCACTGATGTTGGACGAGAAGGCCTGGCTCGCAGTTTCCGCTCTAATTCCTCCCAAAGGTGTTCTATCGTGGTTGAGGTCAGTCAAGTTCCTCCACCCCAAACTCGCTCATCCATGTGTTTATGGACCTTCATTTGTGCACTGGTCCAAAGAATTTGGTGGAGGGGGAATTATGGTGTGGGTGGAGGGGGGGATTATGGTGTGGGGGTTGTTTTTCAGGGGTTGGGCTTGGCCCCCTTAGTTCCAGTGAAGGGAACTCTTAAGGCATCAGCATACCAAGACATTTTGGACAATTTCATGACCTCAACTCTGTGCAGGCCAGTCAAGTTCCTCCACCCCAAACTCACTCATCCATGTCTTTATGGGCCTTGCTTTGTGCACTGGTTGGCAGTCATGTTGGAACAGGAAGGGGCCGTCCCCAAACTGTTCCCACAAAGTTGGGAGCATGAAATTGTCCAAGATGTCTTGGTGTGCTGACGTCTTAAGAGCTCCCTTCACTGGAACTAAGGGGCCAAGCCAAACCCCTGAAAAACAACCCCCCCCACACCATAATCCCCCCTCCACCAAATGATTTGGAGAGGTGGACCAATACTTTTGCCAATATAAGCCAAGTTTGGGGGGTGGAGGAACTTAAGGTGTCAGCATACCAAGACATTTTGGACAATTTAATGGTCCCAACTTTGTAGGAACAGTTTGAGGACGGCCCCTTCCTGTTCCAACATGACTGCCCACCAGTGCACAAAGCAAGGCCCATAAAGACATGGATGAGCAAGTTTGGGGTAGAGGAACTTGACTGGCCTGCACAGAGTCCTGAACTCAACCACGATAGAACACATTTGGAATGAATTAGAGCGGAGACTGTGAACCAGGCCTTCTTGTCCAACATCAGTGCCTGACCTCACAAATGCACTTCTGGAACAATGGTCAAACATTCCCATAGACACCCTCCTAAACCTTGTGGACGGCCTTCCCAGAAGAGTTGAAGCTGTTATAGCTGCAAAGGGCGGAGCCAACCCAATACTGAACCCTCCGGACTAAGACTGGGATCCAATTAACTAGTTCCTGACCAGGCGCCGCAGTTGTACTGCGACAGGTTGGCTGTCCTGCGCGAATCGCTATCATTGTACGTCAGGAGCGCACATGGCGACCTGTGGGCACACGAGCGTGTGCCAATTCACTAACAGGGGAGCCAATCAGCGGATCCGGTGGACTCGATGTCCGCCGGCCACCTGCGATCGCTCCACAGAGAGGTAGAACGGGGATCTACCAGCGTAAAGCACCTCCCTAGGGAACATTTAACCCCTTGATCGCCCCTGGTGTTA
Organism: Lithobates pipiens; assembly: GCF_037356315.1. Classification (NCBI taxonomy): domain Eukaryota; kingdom Metazoa; phylum Chordata; class Amphibia; order Anura; family Ranidae; genus Lithobates; species Lithobates pipiens. The sequence continues at coordinate 225,865,688 of NW_027507789.1, forward strand.
ACCCCTTATCTGGCAGTGTCATTTATACAATAATCAGTGCATTTTTATAACACTGATTGATGTATAAATGACACGATCCCCCCCAAAAAAGTGTCAAAAGTGTCTGATCTGTCCGTCGCAGTGTCGCAGTCCCGCTAAAATTCGCAGATCACCGCCATTACTAGTAAAAAATAAATACTAATATAAATGCCATAAATCTATCCCCTATTTTGTAGATGTGATACATTTTTGTTCAAACCAATCAATATACCCTAATTGGGATTTTTTTTTTTTTAAACAAAAAACATGTAGAAGAATACATCTTGGCCTAAACTGAGGAAGAAATTATTTTTTTCAAATTTTTTGGGATATTTATTATAGCAAAAAGTAAAGGAAAACTGACCACACTGTGCTCTCATGCTTAGTATGGTCAGTTTTTATTAGGAATGAAGAGGGACTGTCAGGATTTCACATAAAGGAAGCAATACAAAGAGAAAAGGATACTTCTTCATACAAGTACATGGTACAACAGCCACACATCAGAAATATCAAATGTAGGGTTTACATATTCTTCAATGTGAATTGCTGGAGGTAATTACCGTTCTCATGATTTATTATTGTGTTGTGCTGTTTTTTTTTTTTTTACTGTGCTAAACTGGGGGTTTATTATTGTGTTGTGCTGGGGGTTTATTACTGTGCCGTGCATGGGGTTTATTGTTGTGCAATGCTAGGGGTTATTTATTGGGCTGCGTTGGGAGTTAATTATTGTACAATGCTGGGGGTTAATTGTTGTGACATGCTTGGGGTTAATTATTGGGAATTGTTTGGGGTTAATTATTGTACAATGCTGGGGGTTAATTGTTGTAACATTCTGGAGGTTAATTATTGGGAAACGTTAGGGGTTAATTATTGTACAATGCTGGGGGTTAATTGTTGTGACATTCACTGTGCCATGCATGGGGTTAATTGTTGTGACATGCTGGGGGTTATTTATTGGGCAGCGAATGGGGGTTAATTATTGTACAATGCTGGGGGTTAATTGTTGTGACATGCTTGGGGTTAATTATTGGGAATTGTTTGGGGTTAATTATTGTACAATGCTGGGGGTTAATTACTGTGCGGTGCTGAGGGTTAAGTATTGAACCATGCCCTGGTTAATAACTGTGCTGGGGTTAATTACTGTGTCCTACTGTGGGTTGCAATATATGTAAACCCTTACTTTGTAAAACAACCCATTCCGTTTAAAATAGAAATGAAAGGCAAAAAGTTTGTGTGTATATATATATAAACATTCTAAATACCTTTTATAGTCTTCTTTACTTATTGTATAAGTGATCACATACCCTCTGTTCTTAGCTGCATAAGGAGCTCAGAGGGCTAGGGGAGGAGAAACAGCAGCACACTGGTCTCCCCAGTAAAAGGCTATATGACGGGGAGGGGGGCATGTCAGGACAATTGTGATAATTGAAAGAGGCTCGGCACAGCCAGATAACTGACCACACTGTGCTCACATTCCTAGTGTGGTCAATTTCTAATAAGAAAGCGGGGGGGGGGGGGAGACTGGTAGGATCACCAGGCATTTCACACAAGCGAAGCAATACAAATAGAACAGGAGACTTGTGCATACAAGTACATGGGACAGCAGGCTCATATCAGGAACAGAAAATGTTGGGTTGACATATTCTTTAGCTTCTACATGTAAAGAACACATTTCACGTTTTTTGTTTTGTCTTTTTTTGCCGGCATATCGGCAGTGTGACATGTTTTACTGTAACAATGTGTGATATAAAAAGCTATGTATCAACACTCACCAGAACGACCAAAAACGCCGTCAAATTGCTGGGCGGCACCAAGATCAAGTAGATTAAATATAATTCTTCTGACAAAGGAACGAAAAATCCAATCATGTTGTATATTAGCGGGATGAGGGAGGACTGCAAGAGACCAGAAATCCAGGTGAGAGGTGACCCGGCACCAGAATGTCGGCCACAATAAAATCGAAAAGCAACATGTGATCAACCTACAAATTTCACATTTTACACCAATACATTACTTAAATTTTTATTTCCTTTAGCTTTTGGCTAGAGATAAAAAGGACAAAATATATTAGCAGTACTACATTGTAAAAAGAAAAAAAAAAAGTCAGATTGTTAGCTCAAGTTGACGCGTTTCGTCACAATTGACGTCATCAGGGGACCCGCGCATCCAGGCATCCAACGTACATGAGTTTCTTCATGAATTTGTCATTTTTTTAATGGTTATTTGCACGTCACTTTTTTTTGTAGTAGATTTGTACACTTGTCATTTAACTGCTTAGCGGCCGCGCTACATACATCTACTGCGGCAGCGCGGCTGCTGTGCTCTGGATCACGTATCTGGTATGTGATCAGCACTTCTACGTAAAGGGGCGCGTGCGCCCGACCACCCACGGCTGTCGTGTGAACTGTTACAAAACCAGCTGATCAGCGGGTCCCGGCCAACGATTGACGGCTGGGACTCGCTAATCGGCTTCGTCATTCATGGAAAAGAGCTCTGTGTTGTAAACAACACAGAGCCCTGCACACTGACAGGCGATCTTGTGGTTTTGTTTCCCCCAAAGCAGGGAAAAAAGACAAAATCACTTAGTAAAAGCACCACATATTACACACATCACACATTGTTGGGCACACAGTTAACCCCTTGATCGCCCCTAGATGTTACCACCTTCCCAGCCAGTGTCATTAGTACAGTGACAGTGCATAGTATTATCACTGATTAGTGTTACTGAGGATGTCACTGAGAATAATTGTCAGAGTCTGTCAGTCAGTGAACCCCCCCCCCCCAACATCAGTTAGTGTCAGATTGAGAACCACACTATTCCAGCCCCATTTTAGGTCACTGATCACTGAAATTCCGGTATATATCCCATAGCGTGTAGACGCTATAACTTCACGCAAACCAATCAATATATATGCTCATTAGAATTTTCTTTTTTTTTTACCAAAGACATGTAGACCCCCTATAGGCACAGGAATTTATAACCTTAAGCCGCGTACACGTTCTACTTTCGAATGAACGGACTTGACCACACACGATGAACAAACAGTCCGTCGAAAGTTTGCGCGATGACGTGTACAGCACGTACGACGGGACTAGAAATAGGAAGTCCAATACACAGCAATGCAACCTTCCGCCGTGTAAATCCTTTCTGAGCATGCGCCATACTTAGTCCGTCCAACTAGCCTACTCACGAGCGGACTGTCCGCTGAAACCAAAGTTGGACGGACAATATTACGGAAATTCCGAAATACTTAGTCCGCCAGACTGTCCGCTGAAAAAGTCAGCTGAAGCCCACACACGAGCGGACTGTCCGCTGAAATGTGTTTCGGCGGACTAAGTTGGACAGACGGTCCGCCCGTGTGTACGCGGCTTTAGTGGGACCCCCTTAACCGACGATGGCTAAGGACCTTGAAAAATGGGTAGTTGGAGAGGCCAATGTTCCCCTTTACATAAAAGAAAAAAAAAGATATTCATAGTAAGTAAGGTTGAATAAATACACCAGTCCATCCAGTTCAACCTGAGTGAGTGTCTACAATTGTCCCTATCCCTGTACATTTCACACTCACATTGGTCCCTACCCTCAAGGAGCCCACAATCCAATGTCCCCATTGATATACTAGGGCCAATTTTGGACAGAAGCCAATTAACCTACTTGCATGTCTTTGGGGTGTGGGAGGAAACTGGAGTACCCAGAGGAAACCCACACAGGCACAGGGAGAACATGCAAACTCCAGGCAGGTAGTGTCGTGGTTGGGATTTGAACCAGCGACCCTTCTTACTGCTAGGTGAGAGTGCCAACCACTACACCACTGTGCTGCCACCACTACACCACTGTGCTGCCACCACTGTGCTGCCACCACTACACCACTGTGCTGCCACCACTACACCACTGTGCTGCCACCACTTCACCACTGTGCTGCCACCACTACACCACTGTGCTGAATTATTGGAAACCAAAAAGGACTTAGTAATTCGATAAGGGGGGGAGGAATGGTCGTTCTTAGTAAAGCATACTATAGGAATAAGATGGAGAACTTGCTTGGGGATAATAGCACATACAGTATATTATCTAAGGACCCAATGTTTCAATTTAAAGGAAAATTACATGTCCTGATCGAAAAGGGTAAACAAGTTGGTGTGCAAACCGCATAGTTGGTCCCCCGATACTCCGCTGTGGGGGAACCCGCGGCTGCCCCACTTTCGAACCATTTCCGGACCCGATGCTGTCGGCCCGGAGTGGTATCGAAACCTTGGCGGATGTCTCCTCCCCGCAGGGGTTGCTTTCATATGATGAACTGAAATGTAGGCACGGGCTACCTAACTCCATGTTTTTTAGATACATACAGCTCCGGCATGCCTACCGTGCACAGTTTCCATGTACTATTACTCTGGAGGCAACCCCTGTGGAGACCATTATGGCCCTCCCGAACGAGAAAAAAAACGCTATCGACCTCATATGCTGTTCTAAATAGTATTGATACATCTGTTGTCTCCCGGCTGTTCTCCAGATGGCAGCGGGATATACCGGAATTAGCAGAGGATGATTGGGAGGAGGGTATCCAGCAATATCTACCCCTCATGATCTCCTCCAGAGACAGATACACCCAACTTAGATTTTTCCATCGAGCTTACTACTCCCCAGACCGCTTAGCCAGAATTTACCCCAATAAAACTGGTACGTGTCCTAAGTGTGGCTTGGCCTCTGGCACGTTCTTCCATATTGTTTGGTCCTGTGTGCATCTACAGGCCTTCTGGAGGGGGGTGGCGTCGGAGATCGGCTCTATAGGCCGATTCGATGTCCCCTGTGATCCACTACCCCTTTTGTTGGGGGTTGTGGACACGCTCCCGGCTCCGCAGGCTAAAAAACAATTTGTATTTTACTCAGCCTTTTACGCTAGGAAAGCTATCCTAATCAAATGGCAGGACCCTAGCCCCCCCAATGGTTGCCCAATGGAGAGCCCTGATCGATGCGGCCTTACCACTCTATAAGCTGACGTACCTAGGAAGAAACTGTCCCACCAAATTTGATAAGATATGGGGCCCTTGGGTCAAAGAGAGACCACTCCCTTAATACCTGAGCTCCAGATGGTGTGGGAATCTCTAGCTGGGAAGGTGGTGGTGGTGGGGAGAGCTGGGGACTCTGTATGCCCTTTCAGTTGGGTAGGAATGCTTTGTGTTTGATATAGATGTTGGTATCCCACCCGTGGTGATGTGTACCCACGGATCTTTCTGACTCTCTGACTGCAATTATGGTTTATTGGAAACACTGCCTAACTAACTGCTGTAATCAGATATGTTGGTATGCTGCTTAACCCAAATTTGACTCTTTCCTTCTCTTGATGTAACGCTGTAAACTGCTATACTTATTCTTGTTGAGATTGTACCACTGTTCTGACGTGTACTGTGAAAAATGTAATAAAACTTTATGTTAAAAAAAACAAAAAAAACAAGTTGGTGTGCGCAATAAAAAGGAGGATCTATTTTTAGACCCCCTTTTTTTGTAGAACCCCCCCCCCCCCCCCCCGATAATTTACTTCTTACCCAAGATGCATAAGGATACTGGTAATCCACCAGAGAGACCGATCGTCAATGGTATCGACTCGGTCTCATCTAGACTGGGTCGGTACATTGACACTTTTCAGCCATGGTGGTCAACACTGAGACATTCCAAAAAAAAAAAAGATACGAAATATATTATTCAGATTCTAGAGAGCCTTAAAGCCTCCCCATCAAGTTTCCTAATCACAACGGATGATGTGAGATCGTTGTATACTATTATTAGTCATGAAGACGCTTTATCTTCGATCAGATGGACTTTTCTGTCATCTGACCTCTCCAGGAAACATAAGAAATTTAAGTTGTGTAAGCCCTTGTACACACGGTGGGAGAATCCGTCGGAATGTGTCCTATCGGACCGTGTTGTCGGATAATCCGACTGTGTGTGGTATGCATCGGACTGATTCCGTCGGAATATCCGTCGGACCCAATTTTCCAACTTGTTGGAAATATTTCCCGACCAACTGGTTCGATCGGACATACTCCGATCATGTGTAGAGAATTTTGATCGGACCAAGTGCCACGCATGCTCAGATCAAATTCCTACATTAAAGCTATTGGCTACTAGCCTGAATGTAGTCCCATCGTAACGAAATTACGTCATCACGTTCTGAAAGATCGGATTTTTCGATAACTTAGTCCGACCGTGTGTATGCAACAGTTTCGGACAAGATCCGACGGACAAAATCCGACGGACAAGATCCGACGGATTTGGTTGTCGAAATCTCCGACCGTGTGTACAGGGGCTAAGAAACGAGAAATGATTATTGGTACAACAGGCAGTTCTTCCTTCAGACAAGGGGGGTTGCGATGGGGGGGGGGGGCTCGGTTTGCTCCCAGTGTGGCCAATCTATTTATGTGTGTTCAAAAACCGACCCCCTGAACTAGTATGCTACCACAGGTATATTGATGATTTAATTATAAGATCTGTCTTAGCCCTTGTACAGACGGTCGGACATTCTGACAACCAAATCCGTCGGATTTCGTCCGACGGATTTTGTCCGAAACTGTTGCATACACGCGGTCGGACAAAGTTGTCGGAAAATCCGATCGTTCAGAACGTGATGACGTAATTTCGTTACGATGGGACTACGTTCAGGCCAGTAGCCAATAGCTTTGATGTAGGAATTCGATCTGAGCATGCGTGGCACTTGGTCCGATCAAAATTCTCTACACATGATCGGAGTATGTCCGATCGAACCAGTTGGTCGGAAAATATTTCCAACAAGTTGGAAAATTGGGTCCGACGGATATTCAGACGGAATCAGTCCGATGCATACCACACACAGTCGGATTATCCGACGACACGGTCCGATAGGACACATTCCGACGGATTCTCCGACCGTGTGTACAAGGGCTTAGAGGTATTTATGAAAAAGTTAAATGCCAACAACAAAAATATTATTTTATTTTGGAACATTAGTATTGAGCGGGCAGTCTTCCTCAATCTAGAAATTTTTAAAGCAGGTGATACTTTTAGGATGATCAACCATTTTAACCCGACAGGTCGGAATTATTTCATCCCATTGGTGAGTTGTCATCATGCCAAATGGCTGTGTAACTGTCAGGGCTGGACTCAGCCCTTCCTTCTCTGAGCTGGCCACTCAACTGTCGGCTAATTGCCAGCTCCCATCTCTCCACAGGTACTCACCTATTGATGATATCCTGCTCGTCAGTCCTGCCTACTAAAGCCGTCCAGCCCAGAGGATCTCTGCCTTCGCCTTGGTCAACATCACAGAAAAGCTCTCCTGCATTCCTGTTAAAAGACTTGCTTGGCTGACATCCCTTCTGGCTCCAGATCCTGCTTGCTGTTTTCCTACGCTCATCTCCGTCTCCCTGACGTTTTGGCTTGTCTGACTATCCGTTCCGGTTCCTGAACTCTGGCTATGTTTTGACTACGTTTGTTCTATTTACTTATTACTTTACTTATTAACAAGTGTGATTTAACTTTACTTCTGTCTCGTTCTCATTTCATGGTTTCTGACGGTAACATACCCAGAGGGCAGTTTATTCGTCTACAACGTAGCCGCACCTCAGAGGAAGATTTCATTGTCCAGTCTCAGGTCTTGTCAACCCGATTTCAGGAGAAAGGGTGTGATAGATTAGGCCCTGAGAAGGAGGTGGAAATAGTAAGAAAAGTGGGTAGGAAGATTTTGGTTTCCAACATATCACATAAGAATGCAAATACTTCTACTAGTGTGAAGATGGTTCTGGACTACAACCAGGGCTCAAGTTCTGCGGGAACGCATGGGAACGGAGTTCCTGTACTTTTTCCACAACAGGAACTCAGTTCCCGTTAGCAGCCATGTCCTGCATATGCCTGAGTAACTGGTTGCTAGGCTGAGCAGCGCCTCCAAGAGAGAGCAGCCAGCCACAGAACCACACCAGACAGAGCCACACCAACTGCTGGTAAGGTTCCAGCCTGTGCCCACTGCCCATTCAGTGCCAGACAGTCCCAGGGGCCGCCGCCGACTACTCCCACAGCTGCTGTAGCACATTGCCAGCAGTGCAGCCCAACTGAGCTGCCAGACTTCTCCAGTCCAACTTCTCCTCTCCTGAGCTGAGCCTCTGAGTCCTCCCGCCCATGAGGTCCGCCACGAGTTTTCCGCCCGCCAGTGCCATTGAAAAACGTCCAGGTTAGTGTGTTACACACACTTTGTTAGTTACAGTGAGCATGCTCCCCCTCCATTCTGCTGTGTCCCCCACACCCCCTCCGTTCTGCTGCTGTGTCCCCCACTCCCTCTCCGTTCTGCTGCTGTCCCCCACTCCCCCTCCGTCCTGCTGCTGCCCCCCTCCAGTTTTCCTCCGTGTCCCCCTCCGTTCTGCTGTCACCCTCCATTCTGCTACTGTCCCCCTCTGTTCTGCTACTGCCCCCCTCCATTCTGCTACTGCCCCCCTCCATTCTGCTACTGCCCCCCTCCATTCTGCTACTGTCCCCCTCCATTCAGCTACTGTCCCCCTCCATTCTGCTGCTGTGTCCCCCACTCCCCCTCCGTTCTGCTGCTGTGTCCCCCACTCCCCCTCCGTTCTGCTGCTGTGTCCCCCACTCCCCCTCCGTTCTGCTGCTGTGTCCCCCACTCCCCCTCCGTTCTGCTGCTGTGTCCCCCACTCCCCCTCCGTTCTGCTGCTGTCCCCCACTCCCCCTGCGTTCTGCTGCTGCCCCCCACTCCCCCTCCGTTCTGCTGCTGCCCCCCACTCCCCCTCCGTTCTGCTGCCCCCCTCCAGTTTTCCTCCGTGTCCCCCTCCATTCTGCTGTCCCCCTCCATTCTGCTGCTGTGTCCCCAACTCCCCCTCCGTTCTGCTGCTGTGTCCCCCACTCCCCCTCCGTTCTGCTGCTGTGACCCCCCACTCCCCCTCCGTTCTGCTGCTGTCCCCCACTCCCCCTCCGTTCTGCTGCTGCCCCCTCCAGTATTTCTCTGTGTCCCCCTCTGTTCTGCTGTCCTCCTCCATTCTGCTACTGTCCCCCTCTGTTCTGCTACTGCCCCCTTTGTTCTGCTACTGTCCCCCTCCGTTCTGCTATTGTCCCCCTCCATTCTGCTGCTGTCCCCCACTCCCCCTCCATTCTGCTGATGTGTCCCCCACTCCCCCTCCATTCTGCTGCTGTCCCCCACTCCCCCTCCGTTCTGCTGCTGTGTCCCCCACTCCCCCTCCGTTCTGCTGCTGTCCCCCGCTCCCCCTCCATTCTGCTGCTGTGTCCCCCACTCCCCCTCCGTTCTGCTGCTGTCCCCCGCTCCCCCTCCATTCTGCTGCTGTGTCCCCCACTCCCCCTCCGTTCTGCTGCTGTCCCCCGCTCCCCCTCCATTCTGCTGCTGTGTCCCCCACTCCCCCTCCGTTCTGCTGCTGTCCCCCACTCCCCCTCCATTCTCCTGTTGCCCCCCTCCAGTTTTCCTCCGTGTCCCCCTCCATTCTGCTGTCCCCCACCGTTCTGCTACTGTCCCCCTCCGTTCTGCTGCCGTCCCCCTCCGTTCTGCTGCTGTCCTTCTCCATTCTGCTGTCCCCCTCCATTCTGCTGTCCCCCTCCATTCTGCTGTCCCCCTCCGTTCTTGTGGTGATTATCTGTTAGTTTGACAAGTTACCTTATTTTGTTTTTGTAAACTGGCACTTTACAATAAATGTTGCACTGCATTTTCTGTGAAATATATATATACATATGAGCGTTTCATTTTTTATTTTTTTTTGGTGGGGGAGTGGATCTTGGATGGGAGTTCCCACACTTTTTTCCCCAGGACTTAACCCCTGACTACAACATCCAATATAAAAAGTTTGAAAAAATTATCCAACGGCACTGGCCAATATTAAAGCAGGACAGGATTTTGGGTCCAGTCCTCCCTGAAAGGCCTCAGTTCACATACAGGAAGGCACCCAGGGAAAGATTAGTGCCAGGGGTAATTGACCCCCCCTACTTAAGTAGAGAATAGGCTTTTTTCCTTTCTGACTGGCTTCCGTGCAAGCGGGCGATGTCCGGCCTGTAGGCAGGCCAGAGGCAATATGAAGAAAAGAAAGGATTTTGTGGCAGTTGCCACCAGTAAGAACCTACAAAATCAAAGAGTTAATCACTTGTGCGACCACGGGAGTCGTATATATGTTGGAATGCGAGTGTGGCTTGCAATACGTAGGTAGAACTTCCAGACCGTTACAAGTCAGAATTGGCGAACCTGTTTAATAATATTAAGAAAGGACTCATCACCCATAACGTTTCTAAGCATTTTAAATTGTTTCATAATAGTGACCCCAGACACCTCAAATTTTGGGGTGTTGAGAGAGTTAAGAAACACTGGAGGGGGGGTAATTTTATCCGACAACTCAGCCGTAGAGAATCATACTGGGTATATGAAACTAAGGTGGCAGTGCTCAGGGGTTTAAATGTAGAGTTTGACCTAAATCGTTTTATTTCTGATGGCTAATTGCTTTTTAGGTCATATACATTTTTATACAATTTTTTTGCATTTACCTTTAGAAATTACAATTTTTGTTGTGTGGTTCTATAGAATATTTTAAGATTTTAAATATCTATATGTATTGTAAAGTGGAGGTTGGTTGCTCTGACGTTTTAATTTTAAAAGTTTTCTACTTTTATATAGTGCGCAATGCTGAGTTTTGTATTGAAGGGATATTTAGCTTAACCGCTTTCATCCTTTAAGACAATCGGTTTCCATTTTGTGTCCCTCTAACATCCACTTCACAAATAGACATGCTCAAGTTTTACTAATCTAGTTTCGTTTCTCATGTTACCGTTATCTTCTTTCAGTTGTTTAGTTTCTTGGAAAGCACATGATTTTGAGGAATCACTAGTTTCACTTTTATGGTAGGCTGTACTTGTATATGATTGGATAATCTGTATGACACGTTCAAAGGGCGGTACTTTCTGAAAGCCCCCTTTAAATATTCACACCAAAGAATAAAGATTAGATTTGCTCGGAGAGACTTTGTTGTTTTGTGTCATTGTCTCAATGGGCTAATCTCCCAGGCCTGTGTGGGTGATTGGACATCACACTTTGACAGACATGAATGGGGTTAAAAATCACCTCTAGACAATCTACATTCCCTTCAGTTATTCCCTTCATGTATTATTTGCAGCTCATCGTAATATTTTTGAGCACTATTGATGGATATTTTCTATCATAATTGTGGCATTACGATCTTTTTTCCTTACATGTGTGTTTGCCAGGGACAGAGCTTGCTCAGCTTGCGGGTCAGTTGTTGCCCTGTATGTCCATTCCTGACGGGGCCTCCGACTGACTTGCTGTACTGAGCTTGGCCACTATGTCCGTACCGCAATCAACACCGTTAGGATCACCACTGCGCATGTCCGGCAATCAGGTGGCTGATAACAGGACTGTTGTACGTGCCTCCGAACACCGCCGACGAAGTCCCACCCACTGGGACGATACCGGAACACGTCAGCAGCAGCCACCCTCCACTCAGTCTCTGTGAGACATGCTTGCAGTTTGCAGCGAATGTTTTTATTCTTAGAACTGGGGCCACAGTGCTTCACTTGTGAGTAAAATTCTTTTGGATTTAAATAAAATGTATTGAGAACATACAGAGAGCACTATGCATGTTTTATTTTGTTCTTACATGATACAACGAAGTTTGTCTGTAATGACATTGATTGGGAGATCTGATAAGCGATTTGGAGCAGTAAAGCAGTGGGTGTATATTGTGAGCGGATCTCTGGAAAAGCACTTATACCTCTGTTTAACCCCTTGTGAGGGGAAGTCTTTTGTTGACCTATCTGTTAGCTCAGTAGGTCCACTGTGCAAGGTGAGCGGCTTGTTTTACTGTCAGTGGTGGTATTTTCATGGATCTGCACAAGATTTTACAAGCACAAGTGTTCACAGCTGAGGAATTTTTCTGCCTTACTCCCTGTTTACCTGTGTACATGCATGGACTTTCTCTCTGAAGATTTTAAAGCTATACATTTATAATAATCCTTAGTGATTTAGTTTAGTTTTTAATTAGAGCTGTACTATTTATGATTTAAAATGGGTACACATGACAATTCTGTGAGCTATATACAGTACTCTGTCCTGTGATTCTGGGGCTGTTTACTCTGTCCTGTGTTGCTGAGCTGTATACTCTGTCCTGTGATTCTGGGGCTGTATACTCTGTCATGTGTTACTGAGCTGTATACTCTGTCCAGTGTTGCTGAGCTGTATACACTGTCCAGTGTTGCTGAGCTGTATACACTGTCCTGTGTTGCTGAGGCTGTATACTCTGTCCCGTGATTCTGGGGCTGTATACTCTGTCCTGTGTTGCTCAGCTGTATACTCTGTCCTGTGTTGCTCAGCTGTATACTCTGTCCCGTGTTGCTCAGCTGTATACTCTGTCCCGTGTTGCTGAGCTGTATACTCTGTCCCGTGTTGCTGAGCTGTATACTCTGTCCCGTGTTGCTGAGCTGTATACTCTGTCCCGTGTTGCTGAGCTGTATACTCTGTCCCGTGTTGCTGAGCTGTATACACTGTCCCGTGTTGCTGAGCTGTATACTCTGTCCTGTGATTCTGGGGCTGTATACTCTGTCCTGTGTTGCTCAGCTGTATACTCTGTCCTGTGATTCTGGGGCTGTATACTCTGTCCTGTGATTCTGGGGCTGTATACTCTGTCCTGTGATTCTGGGGCTGTATACTCTGTCCTGTGATTCTGGGGCTGTATACTCTGTCCTGTGTTGCTGAGCTGTATACTCTGTCCTGTGTTGCTCAGCTGTATACACCTGACACAATGGGTTGAAGCAAGTGAAATACAGGGGATGGAGTGGGCGGATTCTATAAGGGGTTTGGCTTATGAGAAGCAGGAGGGGTCAAAAAGGAAGGGCGAGTCTAGATAGATCTCTACAACTTGGTCCTCTCATTCTTTGACTCTTCTTCGGATCCAGTTGGTGCTCCATTAGCTAGTAGAAAGCTGCCACATGGTAATTTATTTGGAGCCTCCAAGAGCTTCACCCCCCAAATCCCAGAGAGTTTCTCTTGCTGTCTGCAGACCCAAATAAAATGCTGCAAACAAATCTGTTGCTTAGAATGTGGCTCACAGGACATGATCTCCGATTTGTAGACATGAAAAAGCCGAAGTGACCCTCTAGAGACGATGTCACCAACTTACCAAGATAAAGAAGAAGGACCATCGGTCGTGATGAATCTTCCTCTTCCCAAACAAAAATGTGATTGAGTAAACATAGAGGACCGTGGCCATGCCGTAACCCAAAATTTCCACAATCTGCAAATCAAAAACATAACTGTAATGTAACGAACATAATCAGATTCCACAGACATTGGCCAAATGTAGAATTCTCATGAAGTTATTGTAATCTGGGGCCACCCTAAACCTGACCTCCAGCCTTCCCTTCAGTCTGTGCAGGTGTACCAGTTCCTAGCCTGGACTGAAATGCCTTCCTCTGATTTCACCGTACACTGTGAGCTTCTCACATTTGGAGAGGAGGGAAGCCAGCAGTTTCCGGGGGAAAGGGGCACAAAGGGGGGCCCAGACAGCAGATGGAAGGGGTGCATGTGCTAGAAACACTCCCCTGTACTGCAGCCAGAGGAAGAAGCTGGCAGCGTTGCAGGGGAAGGTAGAAGAGGATTGATGTCTGCAATAAGACAGTACAGCCAGTCCCCCTTCTGAGCAGGTGCCCGGGCCCCCCCTATTGAAATGATGAGGCCTGGACCCAGTACAGTAGCGGCAATGCTTGTGGGCAATAGGTGGGATGGACATCCACCCTCAAGAAGGTGTTCTGATATTTGCATAACTCCTCCCAAGAGCCAGCCCACTGTTTGTATGAAAATTTAGGCTTCCCCCCATCCAATTTGCATGACAGGAAAGTCAAACAGCTGGTTCACACAGCTCTGGGGCGGCCATGGTCTGCACTGGAAAAGGGACCTGATTTGCACCTGAAATGGTGAACAGGGACACACCCAACCCCCTACTGTGACCCTCATCAGTGTGAACCCAGCGAAAGGCCTCTTGAGGGGAGTACTGAGGCAGAGTGCTCTGATGTTTTTGAGAAACTATATACAGCCTATGTCCCGGGTTCCTCCCCCTAGCCACGGTCTGCCTGCACTGAGACCAGGGGTGCCTCCCAGCAAATCCATGCACACGGCCCTTAATCTACATGCAGGGCGCCGGGCGCATGGATTTCAGTGGGGGTTTTTTTTTTTTTAAGCATATGATTAGAGCTTGAGTGTAAGGAAGGGCTAAACAGTACCCAAGATGGCGGCCGATGAATACAACCTGTGACCTCAGCCCCTGTCATAACACCTACGGTGCATCTGCGCATTGTCAGGAAGGGCATGCTAGTATTCAGGATGAGAATCCAAGATAACCTGTTAGACTGCCATGCGTGTGCATGCACGCATCTTTGTGCGCATCGGCGCGCACATGTGCGCGAACACCCGGTAACAGCTTTTGGCATCCAAGAGGCTATTTCAACTCTGCCAGTGCACAGATTTGGTGCTGTTTGCTCTACAGCGTTCCCGTGTGTTCCTGTTACCTGCATCTTGATACCTGTTCCTGTTACCCGACCCGGCTTGCCTCTGACGATTCCTGCTATCCGCCTGCACCCGACCGGGCTTGTCTGACCACCGCACCTGCCTGCTCCTTCTGCTACCTCGCTACCAGCCCATCACCAACCCAGCCTGTATCCTGACTATTCTTCTGCCTCTGCATCTGCTCCTGACGTGTCCGCCAGTGTATTCTTCTGCCTGGAGAATCCTGCTGAGCTACCGCTCCTCCTACAGCTGCTTCGGATTCCACGGCCTGCAACCAATCAGGCACTCGTGTGACTCTGCCCTCCTGCACTCCCTGTCTGCTCTACCGGGGGGTCCTCGAGTCAGAGGTGTAAGAGAGGCCGTCTGCTGCATACCGTCTTTACCGTCAGGTACGTGACACTGAGGCTATAAATGGCTTCAAAAAAGGGTGGGCTCTGGGGGCAGAGCACTTCCCCCAGAGCCCACCCACTTGTGTGACAATAGTGAATTATTATTCGCTATTGTCTTCCTGATTCTCCTCCCAGCCAATTAGGAAGCAGGTACTGAGACTCCAATCGGGTCTCAGGAACCACTTCCTGTTCAGCCAGGAGGAGAAGCAACAGCCCCGAAGGGAGGAGCAGCAGCTCTACCATCTGCTTCCTAAGGTAAGGAGGCCTCTGATTGCCGCCCTCCCATCCGTCTCCTGTAGAGGACAGGGGATTGCCGCCTTCCTGTCCATATTCCACGTGGGGGGGAGGGGGTGGCATTGGTTTGCCGCCGCCGCCCCCCCCCCCCCCCCAAAAAAAAATATTGAGCACCAGCCGCCACTGACTGAGACCCAGTGATGACAACATTGCTTTGGACCGTCTTCCTTCCAAGCTTGGTGACGCTCCCTGTCTGCTCTACCGGGGGGTCCTCGAGTCAGAGGTGTAAGAGAGGCCGTCTGCTGCATACCAGGCTTTACCGTCAGGTACGTGACACTCAGGCTATAAATGGCTTCAAAAAAGGGTGGGCTCTGGGGGCAGAGCACTTCCCTCAGAGCCCACCCACTTGTGTGACAATAGTGAATTATTATTCGCTATTGTCTTCCTGATTCTCCTCCCAGCCAATTAGGAAGCAGGTACTGAGACTCCAATCAGGTCTCAGGACCCACTTCCTGTTCAGCCAGGAGGAGAAGCAACAGCCCCGAAGGGAGGAGCAGCAGCTCTACCATCTGCTTCCTAAGGTAAGGAGGCCTCTGATCGCTGCCCTCCCATCTGTCTCCCCTGGGGGACAGGGGATTGCCGCCTTCCTGTCCATATTCCACGTGCACATTGCTTTGGACCGTCTTCCTTCCAAGCTTGGTGACAATGATGGACCAGGACTGAACAATGTGTATTGGCAAGGTTTCCTTGCAGAGGACCAACGCACCCCCTGATATGGCAGACATATAGCTGTGCAATCAGAAAAGCTCATACTTCCTCTTGCTGATTGGAGAGCTCTGGCTATAACACAGCAGGGGACATGTTGGACCTCTACAGAGAGACCACTGCTTCCAAGCAGAGAGCAACAGTCCTTCTCTGAAGCTGCTTGGAAGGGATAGACTTCTCTACTCGGGATGTGGCCGATTTCTATAGAAAACCAACTGTAAGACTTGGCTCACCTTTTGTTTTGATGCGCCTGGAAGGTGTTGAGCTGATATTAAGTGAAGTCCACATTGGGTTTTAAATGAGTAAAATTTCGGAGGTTCAGCTAAATGCATGGCTGTGAAAAGCTGAGCGATGATACTCACAAGCAGCACCGCGTTAAAAAATGACAGATGGGTGGAATGGCTGAACGCAAACAGGATGGCGACCATCAGGAAAAGGAGGAACCAAGAGAGGGCGATGTCCACCAGGGCTTGTCCAAACCAGTACGCGGATGGGAAAAGGCCGGAAATACGCAACTGGGAGCGAGCTTTGATCTGGAAGGAGAAAGATTCGGTGGTTGTGATCATGGCCAAAAGACAGAAAAAAAGATCACCTAGGTGGACCTTACTCTACAGGCTTCATAAACAGCTGAGCTCCGTTCACCAACTTCTGTCTGTTGGGTTCTTTGTTGCCTCAAGGGGGGAGGTTTTTCCTCACTTCCTGTCCCAGTGACAACATGAGGAGAATCTCTAAGATGGAAGCAGGTGACAATAGCAAAAAAATATTTTTTTTTTAGTATTGGGGGAGGGTTAAAACCTCTGAGACCTCCCGGACTGATCAACCTCATTCCCATCATTCTTATTCTGGTGTCAGCAAGCTGAGAAGTGAACAGGAAATCTCCTTCGACAAATAAACCGGAGATCTTTCCCATCAGGCTAGGCTGGGGTTGGGTATTATTAGCCCCATTACTTTGTACAGTAAGTCTTTATCAGTTAGAAGCATATTAGAAAACAAACAATTGACACAAAAGTTAAAGCAGACCTAAAAGTGAAGATTTCAGATATTTCAGGAAATAATTTATGTGCCCATGCAGTACCCTGAAAAAAAATCTATCCTTTGTCTTGAATACCTTCGGAAAACTAGCAGAGCATTTCCTGTTCCTAGGCACTCCTCTTCTGTAAGCTCAAAGCTGCATATCTGCAATGTGAGATCAACTAAGGCACTGCTACCTCTGACTGCTAGTGCTAGACTGAACAGATTTGGAGATTTGGAGTGAGGTTTGGTGATGTCACTCTTGTGCTGCTCATTGTTCTCCTTTGCTGGAGAGGAAGCTGTACCTGAGGCTGCGAAGTGCAAGGATCTCTCTGCTTCCAAGTTTGATAGTCTCAGGAGATGTAGAGTGAGATTTGGTGATGTCACTACCAGTGGTGGTCAGTGGTATTTTTTGGGTGGCAGGCAGCAAACAGTGCACAGCCAGCCACCCCCTTTCCCCAGTTGGGTCACCCACAACACCCCACCCCTCCTCTGTCCCCCGTCAGTTGGTCAGTGTCACCTCGCGGCCGCAACACTTACCGCGGGTTTCCCTCTGAGCATCCGGCTTCTATATCTCCTCTCCTCGTGTTTCCTCCAGTGGCGGATCTCCTCCCTCCACTCCAGCTTCCCCTGGGCAACAAATGGGCAGCCCTCTAGCTTTCCCTGTGTCTCTTCTCGCATCTACTCCCTCCTCCTCCTGATGGCCAGCGTAGCTTCTCCTTTCAGCCAATCGGGCAACTAGTTTCAAGACCCCCTTCCTGATTGGCCAGGAGGAGAATCAGTGTGAAAATAGCGAATATTCATTAACTATTGTCACATGGGCCCACCCTATTTTGAAGCCATTTTGAAGCCTATCAGAGCCTCTGGCTCTAGTCATGTGCTTCAAAGAAACTCTCCCACCCCACTGGAATCCATGGTCCAACGCACCTGTATGTACACCAGGGGGGATTGGCTGCCACTGGTCTCTACTTGCTGGAGAGGAAGCTGTAAACAGAAAAGGAGGTAAGGGTGCTCTGGTGGAGGTGGATGGCTGGTCAGGGGAAATGATGGTTGGATGGCTCTTCAGGCTGCACTTTGGGTGAGGAGAAGCAACTCTGAAGACATTTAAAAGAAAGAAATGCGCCACTAAGTGCAATGGATGGATCCACTTACCAGAGGAGGACTCCATGTTACATTCTTTTAATAATCCACAATCCTGTAAGTGCTTTTAACACCTTGTGCACTTGATTAAATCTTTTAATATTGCACTTAGGGGCACCTTTCTTTCTTTTATATGGAGAGGAAGCTGTGTCTGAGGACATGCAGTGCAAACTGCCATACCTGACGGTCTCAAGCTATAGAGTAAGATTTGGTCACTACTGTGCTGCTCATTGTTCTCCTTGCTGCAGAGCAATTTGTACCTAAGAAACAACAGTGGAAAGATCTCCTTGCTTCCACACCTGATGACCTCACATCAGGAGATCTGGAATAAGATTAGCTGCTGTACCTAAGGACCTGAAGTGGAAGCATCTCCCTGCTTCCAAACCTGGTGGCCACAGGAGTTTTGGTGAGGTCACTTCTGTGCTACTCACTGTTTCCATCGCTGGAGAGAAATTTGTACTTGAGGCAGTGCCCTGACAAGTGCATCCAGCGCCCAGGGCTAAGATTACACCCCCCCCCCCCCCCCCCGCTCATTATGTGCAAGCTTAGGGGATCCTACACCAAGCAGTCACTTGCTTGTATAAATCACTGCTGCTGTCACTACTTGCAACAGAAGGAAGGTACCCCCAGTAAACCATTGCACCTCCTGCCCACCCCTTCTCCTGGCTCCTTAAATCTACGCAGCCTGATGGCCTCAGAAGATCTGGAGTGAGATTTGGTGATGTCCCTACAATGCTACTCACTGTTCTCTTTGCTGGAGAGGAAGCTGCACCTGAGAACCTACAATGCAAAGATCTCCCTGCTTGTACTTCATCCATTCTCTGGATCTGCGCAGTCATCAGATAACTACTAGTCATCTGGAGTCAGCTCTGACACGAGGAGCAAAGCTCTGTCTCTACCAAAATTGTTGCCTCCACAAAGAGAGACAGTGCAGAAAAGGGCATGGTAAGTCTGTATTAGAGAAAAGATCAGCTGCTGGAAGCCCACAGGTATTACTGGTGACTAGTCCCTCCCTTTGCCTTTTTTGGGCTTCCAAAGTAGAGATCCACTTTAAAAAAACATTGCCGATCACTCGGTTCTCAGGGCTCCCTAAGCAGAGAGCTGGTGACTGTCAGTCACCGTCTTTCTGCTTTGTCCCCCCGCTCATGCTCACTAGAGTGCTGGGCTGTGGAGGGGACGGCTTGCTGAAAGGCAGAGCTGGGTGCTGGTCCAGGCATGTGGGCGAATCCCGACTTCATTGTCATGATCTTGCCCAAGCCTGGACCAGCTCTGAGATGTCAGCTGACAGCAAGATTCAGCCCTCTGTCTGCTGAGAAGGGGTCACAGGAGTGCAGAATGAACAGCACTCCTGTGATCCACAGGAGAAGTACAGCCAAATGAGATTTCCCCGTACTTCTCCTTTAAATTGAAATCAGAAAACATGATAGTAATTAAGTCCCATAGCCTGTACCAGTGGTCTCAAAACTGTGGCCTGGGGACCGGATGTGGCCCTTTGCTTGCCTTTATATGGCCCTTGGACATATGTCACCCACGAAGGGGCACAGTTCCTCCCAATAACACCAATCATGAGGCACAATTCCTACTAATGACACCAACGATGGGATAAATTTCCTACCAATGACACAAACAATGAGGCCCAATGCCACCAATGATGGGTTAATTCCTCCCAATGACACCAACAATGGGGCTCAATGTCACCAATGATGGGGTACAGTTTCTCCCAATAACACCAACAATGAGACCAAGGATGGGGCATAATTCCTACCAAAGACACCAACTATGGGGTTTAATTCTTCTTACTGACACCAAAGATGGGAAATTGTTTACTCCAACTGCTGCTGGGACATTTTCTACCCCCGATGGCCACAGTCTGGCCCCTCTAAAACCTGAAGGAAAGTAAACTGGCCCTTTGCTTAGAAAGTTTGGAGACCCCTGGCCTATACTAACCTTCATATCCTGCATGCTGGTCATTGCAAAGTGGGGGGCAAGTCCAGACGCATAGATCATACACACCAATCCCATGTAGAAAATCACATATGACCCATGATCCTTGTAGTCCTGGTGACAGAAAGAAAAATTGTTACAACAACAAATTCATTTTTTTTAATTAGAAAGCAAACCAAAAAATATTTTTGAGGACAATGTTCCTCTCCGATCCAGTAGTTCTCATTGTGTGGTCCAGCCCTTAGGGTTAGGTACAAACACCTTTATTACGTAGGACTGACCTGCTGTGTGAAGTATGCAGTGTCTGTGACAGATACAGCACAGAGAGCAGTTCAGATGGAGCTGTGTACTCCAGATCCCTCTGCCCGGCCCAAATTCCTTCCCTCACCCCCACCCCGTCTGTTCAGTTGAGTACAGGAGGGAAGAGAAGGGCAGCAATCTCATATAGTGTAATGACTGCATGAGGAGAGAGCGGGAGGTGAGCTGTCTGCTACTCACATCCTGCATGGCAGTCCTGACCTGGCGCGAATATGCGGCAGTTTTCTATTGTGAAAACTGACACATTCCCTCTGATAACAATAGAGCAGATCCAGTGCCAGTTCCTCTGCAATAGAAACTGGTGCAGGTGGTGATGGTGCATTGCCGTGCATTAAAATAACCTCATGACCTGACAGAGAAGTAAACCAGGAACGGGCAGACGGGTACTCACAGGCATGATGGGGTCATTCCACACCCTGATCCTCTCCGTGGAGTTATAGATCCTCATAAAGGCGTTACTGATAATATTAACCAATACCGGGAGGATATTGTGTGCTCTGGGGTTTCCGATTATTTTGTACCCGTAACCCTAAAAAAATAAAAGCAGGAAAGTGACATCATACAAAATAAATATGTTCAAGAGAATTGTCTTTTGGACTTGTGCACACGTGCATGCCCTAGGCATCTACTGAATGTTTTCCAGAACTGGAACATCAGTCTGGGAGTTCTAAGTGTCAAGGCCACATAAATTAATTTCATGATTTCATGCATTTTCATCCAATGTGATTGGATTTAGAGTGTATGTATAGCAAAGCATTTTTTGGTAGTTTTGGATAGAGTAGGGAAGCATTGCAACCCATATAAGGTTATCTTTTTCTGTCTTCATACACAGATAGTGTAGACAATTGTGCTCTTCCGAAGTCGTGGTAACAGTTTGGTGAAGACCTTTTTCTAATCCAGCATAACTGTGCCCCCCCTCGGAGCAATGAATACAAACCAGGTCTCAGGTGTACAAAGCCAGCTCCATAAAGATATGGTTTACCAGTATGATGTGGAGAACCTTGAGGGCCTACACTGAGCCATGACCTCAACCCTAGTGAACGCCTTTGCGATGAATCAAAATGCTGATTGCAAGCCAGGTCTTCTGTGTATAAAGCCAGCTCCATAAACATATGGTTTGACCAGTATGGTGTGTTGAACCTTGACGGCCTACATTGAGCCTTGACCTCAACCCCAGTGAATGCCTTAGCAATGAATTGAAATACTGATTGCAAGCCAGGTCTTCTGTGTATAAAGCCAGCTCCATAAAGATATGGTTTGACCAGTATGGTGTGTTGAACCTTGAGGGCCTACATTGAGCCTTGACCTCAACCCTAGTGAACGCCTTTGTGATGAATTGAAATACTGATTGCAAGCCAGGTTTTCTGTGTATAAAGCCAGCTTGATACAGAGCTGGTTGGACCAATATGGTGTGGCGATCTTCAGGACCTATATTGAGCCTTGACCTCAACCCCAGCGAACGCCTTTACGATGAATTGAAATGCTAATTGCAAGCCAGGTCTTCTGTGTACAAAGCCAGCTTGATACAGAGCTGGTTGGACCAGATCTTCTCATCCATTAATCCATCCACAAATGGGCCCAAATATCCACAGACATTCTAAAATCTTGTGGAAAGCCTTCTGAGAAGAGTGGGAGCTGTTATAGACACAAAGAAGGAATAACGCGACATGGTTTGGAGGAACATGAATGCTGTATACAGTGTACAAAGCCAGCTTGATACAGAGCTGGTTGGACCAGATCTTCTCACCTATTATCAGTACCTCCTTGTGGAAAGCCTTCCGAGAAGAGTGGGGGCTGTTATAGACAAAAAGAAGGGATAACTCAACATGGTTTGACCAGTTTGATGTGGAGGAACTTGAATGCTGTATGCAGAGCCCTGACCTCAACCCTACACCTTTGCTAGGATGACAGATTATGAGCCAGGTCTTCTCCTCCAACATCAGCACCTGACCGCACAGATAGACACAAATTCCCACAGACACAAAATTTTGCAGAAATCCTTCCCTGGAGTGTTAAGGCTGTTATAGACACAAAAGTGGGATAACCCAACATGGTTTGGCCAGTATGGTGTGGAGGAACTTGAATGTCCTTTATGGAACCCTGACCTCAACCCCACTGAACACATTTGGGATGAATTGGAACCAGATCCTCTCGTCCATGTGGAAATTCTTCTCAAGAGAGTGGAGGATGTTATAGCCACAAAGGGAGCAACTCAATTAAAAACTGCATATTAATGGTCATGGTTTTGGAACGGGATGCCCAACAATCTCAAATAGGTGTGATGGTTAGGGGTACACATACTATGGCCATATATTGTATAACGTATGCATAGCATGATTTTCTTGATTTAGAGACTAGTGATAATGTTATCAGTATTGTCTACACAGTGATGTGCCCGTGCTGTATAGATCAGGAATATGGAAGGGGACATGTCCTGTTGGGTTATTTTCAGCATCCCTAGTGGTGGAGAAATGTTACTTTGTAAGAAAGTTTTATTACCGTGTTGTTGCCTCGTGTGATCTCTATAGCTCCGTTGTAGGCCGTAGTGTTTTTATCATAAGGACCATCCACAACATCCACGGCGATATCTTGAGCCATGATACCATGAAGGAGATTCTCAATGGGGAGACCTATTTGGAGAAATACTGGAAGTCACCATTATGGAAGGTTATGGTTTAGTTAAAAGAAAGCTTAGTGACATGTACGGGTTAATAGTAAAAACATGGCGGTTGTAGGGTTGACTCCTACAGATGGAAATTTGTTTAACTTTTTGGTAACATTTTCTTTTGCCTATAGATCAATTTATTATTATTTTTTTTGCTGTGAGGATGCCTCAAGTATTCACACATCTGTCACAAATTGCCATAATGGGAGTAATATACAGTGACTTGAAAAAGTATTCACACCCCTTGAAATTTTCCACATTTTGTCATGTTACAACCAAAAACGTAAATGTATTTTTGGGGATTTTATGTGATAGACCAACACAAAGTGTCACATCATTGTGAAGTGGAAGGAAAATTATAAATGGTTTTCAAAAAAAAAGTGTGGCATGCATTTTTATTCAACCCCCTTTACTCTGATACCTCTAATAAAATCTAGTGGATCCAATTGCCTTTAGAAGTCACCTATTTAGTAAATAGAGTCCACCTGTGTGTCATTTCATCTCATTATAAATACAGCTGTTCTGTGAAGTCCTCAGAAGTTTGTTTTAGAGAATCTTAGTGAACAAACAGTATTTTGAAAGGCCAGGGATTACACCAGCACCAGACAGGTCAGGGATGAAGTTGTGGAGAAGTATAAAGCAGGGTCAGGTTATAAATAAAATCTCCCAAGCTTTGACCATCTCACAGAGCTCTGTTCAATCCATCATCCGAAAATGGAAAGAATATGGGCACAACTGCAAACCTACCAAGATGTGGCCGTCCACCTAAACTGACCGGGCCGGGCAAGGAGAGCATTCATCAGAGAAGAGCCAAGAGGTCCATGGTAACTCTGGAGGAGCTGCAGAGATCCACAGCTCAGGGGGGAGAATCTGTCCACAGGACAACTATTAGTCGTCTCTCCACAAATCTGCCCTTTATGGAAGAGTGACAAGAAGAAAGACATTGGAGGAAGAAAGTCATAAGAAGTTCCTTGTAGTTTGTGAGAAGCCATGTGGGGGACACAGCAAACATGTGGAAGAAGGTGATCTGGTCAGATGAGACCAAAATTTAACTTTTTAGCCTAAAAGCAAAACGCTATGTGTGGGGAAAACTAACACCGCCCATCCCCCTGAACACACCATCCCCACCGTGAGACATAGCGGTGGCAGAATCTGTTATGCAGCGTACACACGACTGGACTTTTCAATGGACTAGGTCGACGGTCTTCCCGACGGACTTTCGGCGGAGGTCCGATGGACTTTCTGAACGAACAGACTTGGCCACACATGACTGGACTAAGTCAGTTCAAAAGTCTGTTCATTTTGAATGTGAAGATGTAAACAGAACTAAACAAGGAAGTTCAATAGCCAATAGCTGCCCTTGCGTCATATTTGGTCCGTTGGACTAGCACACAGACGAATGGTTTTCACAATTTTTAGTCCGTCGGACTTGAGTCAATCAGATAGATTTGAAACATGTTCTATTTCTAGGTCCCTCTGACTTTTGGGAAAAAAAAGTCCGCTGGAGCCCACACGCGATCAAATTGTCAGACGGATTCCGGTCCGCTGGACCAAGCCTGCCAGTCGTGTGTACGCGGCATTAGAGTCTGCAAAAGACTTGAGACCGGGGCGGAGGTTCCCCTTCCAGCAGCACAATGACTCGAAACATCCAGCTAGAGCTACAATGGAATGGTTTACATCAAAGCATATTCATGTGTTAGAATGGGCCAGTCACAGCCCAGACCTAAATCCCATTGAGAATCTGTGGCCAGACTTGAAAATTGCTGATCACAGACGCTCTCCATCCAATCTGACAGAGCTTGAGATATTTTACAAAGAAGAAGAATGGGCAGAAATGTCCTCTCTAGATGGGCAAAGCTGGTAGAGACACCCCCAAAAAGACTTGCAGCTGTAATTACTAGACATGTGCATTCGTTTTCGTCCGAATGCATTTTCGTCCGAATTTCAGCTATTTTCGTTTTCGTTTTGACAAACGATAACGAAAGCAGAAAATCCGAAAAACGAAAGATCCGACATAAATAAATGCTTTATTTTCGTTTTCATTGTTACAACAGTTCGATATAGAATAGGAGATTCGACATGACTCTGACAATAACAATCTGTCTATAGAACCTGTGGTCGAATGTGCCTAACCTTACCTCTATTAGTCCAAGATTATATAGAGAAAATATTCGACAGAGAAAAAAGATTTGACACAGAGAAAAGATTCTGCAAGTTACTGTCCTAAAAAGTGTTTGGGGACCCGGGTCCTGCCCCAGGGGACATGGATCAATGCAAAAAAAAGTTTTAAAAACGGCCGTTTTTTCGGGAGCAGTGATTTTAATAATGATTAAAGTGAAACAATAAAAGTGTAATATTCCTTTAAATTTCGTAGGGGGGGGTTGTCTATAGTATGCCTGTGAAGGGGCGCATGTTTCCCGTGCTTAGAACTGTCCCTGCACAAAGTGTCATTTATGCAGGAAAAAAAGTCCTTTAAAATCACTCGCAGCTATTATGAATTGTCGGCTCCGTAATACAGAGAACACTCATTGAAAGTCATTGATAAAAAAATAAAAAAATAAATTAAAAAAAAAAGCGTGGGGGTCCCCCAAATTCAATTAACAGGCCCTTCAGGTCTGGTATGGATATTAAGGGGAACCCTGCCTCAAATTTAGGAAAAAATTTGACGTAGGGTTCCCCCTAAATATCCATAACCAGACCCTTCAGGTCTGGTATGGATATTAAGGGGAACCCCGCGTCAAATTAAAAAAAAATTGACGTGGGGGTCCCCCTAAAAATCCATACCAGACCCTTTATCCGAGCACGCAACCTGGCAGGCCGCAGGAAAAGAGGGGGGGACGAGAGAGCGCCCCCCCTCCCTCCTGAACCGTACCAGGCCACATGCCCTCAACATTGGGAGGATGCTTTGGGGGTCTGTGACCCCTCAAAGCACCTTGTCCCCATGTTGATGAGGACAAGGGCCTCATCCCCACAACCGTGGCCGGTGGTTGTGGAGGTCTGCGGGCGGGGGGCTTATCACAATCTGGAAGCCCCCTTTAACAAGGGGACCCCCAGATCCCGCCCCCCCCCCCTGTTTGAAATGGTAAGGGGGTACAAAAGTACCCCTACCATTTCACAAAGAAAGTGTAAAAAATAGTTAAATAAGACAAACACACTTTTGAAAAATATCTTTATTAAAAATAAAAAAAATAAAAAAAAAAAGATTCCAGCGGTGGTAATCCACTCTTGCTATCCAGCGACGGACGGTCATCTCTCCAGCGATGTCTCATCTCGTCCAGCGCAGCGAATACATCCTTCTTCTGTCTCCACTGTGGAGACACTGCAAGGATTCCGGCGGCCTGACGTTTCTTATATACGGAGGGCGGGGCCACCCGTCACCTGACCCCGCCCCCCTCTGACGCAAGGGGAAACCCGGGGTTCCCTGTGACGTATGGGTGACCCCGCACCCCTCTGATGTAACACAGGCAGGTTTCCGTTACATCAGAGGAGGCGGGGTCACATATACGTCACGGGGAACCCCGGGTTTCCCCTTGCGTCAGAGGGGGCGGGGTCAGGTGACGGGTGGCCCCGCCCTCCGTATATAAGAAACGTTAGGCCGCCGGAATCCTTGCAATGTCTCCTCTGCGGAGACAGAAGAAGGATGTATTCGCTGCGCTGGATGAGATGAGACATCGCTGGAGAGATGACCGTCCGTCGCTGGATAGCAAGAGTGGATTACCACCGCTGGAATCTTTTTTTTATTTTTTTTATTTTTAATAAAGATATTTTTCAAAAGTGCGTTTGTCTTATTTAACTATTTTTTACACTTTCTTTGTGAAATGGTAGGGGTACTTTTGTACCCCCTTACCATTTCAAACAGGGGGGGGCCGGGATCTGGGGGTCCCCTTGTTAAAGGGGGCTTCCAGATTGTGATAAGCCCCCCGCCCGCAGACCTCCACAACCACCGGCCACGGTTGTGGGGATGAGGCCCTTGTCCTCATCAACATGGGGACAAGGTGCTTTGAGGGGTCACAGACCCCCAAAGCATCCTCCCAATGTTGGGGGAATGTGGCCTGGTACGGTTCAGGGGGGAGGGGGGGCCGCTCTCTCGTCCCCCCCTCTTTTCCTGCGGCCTGCCAGGTTGCGTGCTCGGATAAAGGGTCTGGTATGGATTTTTAGGGGGACCCCCACGTCAATTTTTTTTTAATTTGACGCGGGGTTCCCCTTAATATCCATACCAGACCTGAAGGGTCTGGTTATGGATATTTAGGGGGAACCCCACGTCAAATTTTTTCTTAAATTTGAGGCAGGGTTCCCCTTAATATCCATACCAGACCTGAAGGGCCTGGTAATTGAATTTGGGGGACCCCCACGCTTTTTTTATTTATTTTTTATTTTTTTATTTTTTTTATCAATGACTTTCAATGAGTGTTCTCTGTATTACGGAGCCGACAATTCATAATAGCTGCGAGTGATTTTAAAGGACTTTTTTTCCTGCATAAATGACACTTTGTGCAGGGACAGTTCTAAGCACGGGAAACATGCGCCCCTTCACAGGCATACTATAGACAACTCCCCCCTACGAAATTTAAAGTAATATTACACTTTTATTGTTTCACTTTAATCATTATTAAAATCACTGCTCCTGAAAAAACGGCCGTTTTTAAAACTTTTATTTGCATTGATACATGTCCCCTGGGGCAGGACCCGGGTCCCCAAACACTTTTTAGGACAGTAACTTGCAAATTAGTCTTTAAAATGAGCACTTTAGATTTTGAATGTTGGAGTCCCATAGACTTTAATAGGGTTCTAAAGTATGCTATATACTAGCTCCGTCGAATCTTCTTTATACATTCGACAGACACCATAAGCCTTCAAAGACAGATTCGACCGTAATTCATGTGGATTTTCGGACGAATGCAATTTTTGAACGAAAAACGAAATAAATAAAAACGAATTTCGGGAGTAACTAAATAAATTAAGTTTTCGGACGAAAACGAAATTCCGAAACAAAATATTTTACTCTGCACATGTCTAGTAATTACAGAGAAAGGGGGTTCTACAAAGTATTGACTCCGGGGGGCGCCATACAAATGCCTTCCTACACTTTTCACATATTTATTTGTATCATTTATCATTTTCCTTACACTTCACAATTATGTGCCACTTTGTGTTGGTCCATCACATAAAATCCCAATAAAATACATTTACGTTTTTGGTTGTAACATGAAAAATGTGGGGAATTTCAAGGGGTATGAATATTTTGCATATTCAATACTGGCCATAATGCAGTATTTTCTTCATTGGGATATTTCAGGAAAATTCTACAATAGGGCCACTAAATAGAGCTGACAATAATGACTTTGACAGTTGTGAGAATGCTTGAGGCATTTCCACAGTGATCTTTTTATAAATAGACTCCAAGGAGTAGAGACTTTATGGAGTTGATTTGCTAAAATGGAAGAGTGCAAAATCTGGTGCAGCTTTGCATAGAAACCAATCAGCTTCCAGTTTTTTTTTTTTTATGTCAAAGCTTAAAGAGGAAGTAAACCCTGATGGGTGTTACTTCCTCTTTGTTTCCCTGCAAAAGTAAAGCATAATGGACTACTATGCATCGCATAGCATAGTAGCCCATTATGTGTCCCTTACCTGACACAGGAGCCGGCGATGTCACCGCTGTCCCCTCTTCCACGAAGCGTCCATCTTCCTTTCCGGGTATCGTGGCTCCGGCGCTGTGATTGGTTGGAGCCGCAATGACATCACTCCCGCGTATGCGCTCAGGAGCCACCACTAACGGCATGATCGTGTAGGCTTAGGAGATATTTCTTGCACCTACAGGTAAGCCTTAATCTAGGCTTACCTGTAGGTAAAAGTGGTCTGTAAGGGTTTACAACCACTTTAACTGAACAAGCTGAAGTTAGAAGCTGATTGGCTACCATGCAGAACTGCACCAGATTCTGCACTCTCCAGTTTTAGTAAGCGAACCCCTATATGTTTCGTCTGCCCCAAAAAATAATTTGCCTGTCTATTAGTACTTTTTGTGTAGTGCATGAACAGTGCAGTGCACATTCCCGGCATCTATAAAAAGAATGGAGCTGGGTGACAGGAAGATGTAACTGCAACACCCACTAATGGTGGAAGAAAGAAGATGCCAGGCCAGAAGAAGCCTAGAAGGAGACTGCAGTGATGAGGTGGAGCGTGGACCATGCATAGCCGGGAGGAGGCCAGTCTAAGTCACCATAAGGTGGAACATTCCTGGACATTATAGTGAATGTTCTCGGAACTGGTGCTTCAGTTCTGCTTTAAGACTGAGAATGTTTTTTGATTTGCCAAATGAAATATTTAAGATTAGAGTGCTGAAAACTGAAAATGACGCCCCCCTTTTGGTTTTGTACCGGTGGTGTTGACGAGCAGAAGATTGGAGTAATATCTGTGGGCCCGATCTCCGGGTCTTCGGAAGTAAAGCTGTGGCGTCAGCTCCCAGGTGCTTTTGGAGTACAAACTGTTCACGAGTATGGTGGTGGTAATCACGGGAAGGATGAACAATACCAGCAGAAGAAGTCTGAAATTCAAGATGGCGTGTTACATGCATATTAAATTAAGGACAACTACACACAATCTCCTAGTTCCATTCCTATATTGCATCTGACAGGTGTGATTGGCAGTAAGCTGCTGCTGCTTCAACACCAATGTGTCATGGTTATGCAATAGAGTTTGGTCTGCTTACCTGTTTCCACGTGTTCATCTCTAGAGACCAGCCGACCCTCACCTGACTGCTTTTGTAATCCATCCTCTGGCATGACTCCACCCTAGCTCCTATCAGAGAACTGAACCTGTGCACTGCAGGCCAACCCCACTGATCAACCATTGTGTATTCCTTTGTGTGTTAGCTTCCTGTTACCTGCCGTGTGCTCTTCTGTTGTTCCGGTACCGACTTTGGCGTGTTTTTGACTATCCCTGTTTGCATGTGATTCTGACCTTTTGGCGTGTCCCTGACTATTCCTGTCTGCTTGTGGCCCCGACCTTGGCTTTGTCCCTCACCATCCCTATCCTCCTGTTGCTTACTGTGGGTGTGAGCTGGGGGACCCTGGGGGTCGCGACCTGGAGCCAGTTGCGGCCAAGTCCATCCTCACCACTCGAGGCTCTGGTGAACACCTGCTGGCTCTTAGACTCTTAGGCCGCGTACACACGGGCGGATTGTCCGCCCAACTAAGTTCGTCAGACAGTCTGACAGACAGTCCGTCCAACTTTTGAATGAACGGACTTGACCACATACGACGAACAGACAGTCCGCTGAAAACGTGCGCGATGACGTGTACAGCACGTACGACGGGACTAGAAATTCGACGTCCAATACACTGCAATGCAACTTTCGGCCGTGTAAATCCTTTCTGAGCATGCGCCATACTTAGTCCGTCCAACTTGCCTACTCACGAGCGGACTGTCCGCTGAAATCAAGTTTTTTTTTTTTTTTTTAAAGTTATCTTTATTGACATTTCAAGATGTGAACAAAACACTACAGAGCCTATTGGGCATACCCAGGCTCGATCACTACAACTTACCAACTAAGAGAGAAACAAAAACAAAAACAAAAAACAACAAAAAACAAAACCAAACAAAAGGGTAAGGCATTACATAAAAACATGCATACCCACCCAAACCACTGTACGCTCAACCACCTGTGTAGAATATTCATATCAACCTGCCGATTCTACATATCCCCCACAAGGCTTACTCGAAATACTTAGGAGACAAAGTGTACATTATAATTACATCGTTGCATGCACGCTCCCCCCTCCCCCCTAACTATTGATTGAGCAACCCAGAGGGTTTATGAGGCCATAGATGCCACTTGGACAATTGGGGTACTTAGTGGAACGATACTAATCGTCCATCGAGTCAGCATTGGTGGACAGTGAGTCCGTCCAGATATCCCATACTTTGTAGAATTTTTTGGCACAACCGCGGGACAGGTAGGTGGTAGAGCCGCATTCACTAACCTCTTCCAAAAATTTAAGGAGGGCGCAGATGATGCCTTCCATCTGAGTACTATCGACTTGCGGGCATAGTAAAGTAATAATCCTAGCAGGGTTCTGATTGCCCGGCCTGGGGCCAATGGTTCCACAAGTCCCAGCAGGCATACCTCTACAGACAGTGGTACTGGTACCGTGGTGATGGTCGTAATAGAGTTGGTCACCGCAGACCAAAAAATTCCGATCTGAGGACAGCTCCAAAATATGTGAATAAAATCTGCTGGGGACGATTTGCATCTCCAGCAGGAGGCGGGAATAGATGGATAAATTTTGTGCAGATGCGCGGGCGTGTAATAAACCCTATGTACTATTTTAAATTGCACTAATTTATCTCTAGCTGATACTAGCTGTGAAAAAGGACATTCCCAGATTTCCTCCCAATCCTCAGCGTCTAGTGAGGGGAAGTCGACCACCCACTTTGCCTGGAGGTTTTCTAGTCCCGTGTGTATGTTAGGAAGTATCGCTTTATATATAGTGGATAAGGCGCTGAAACCAAGTTTCGGCGGACAATCTTACGGAAATTCCGAAAGACTTATGCCGGCCATACACGATGCGAATTCCGAACGACCCGTCGAACGATAAAGGAAAGCGGCACTCACAACAACATGCGAATGTGCCATCAATTAAGTACGAAAATCGTACGTTAAAACACTATGTTTTAACGGGTTTTTTTTATTCCGTGTTGGTTTCCTTCTGGTTCAAACTTTCCAGAGATCGTGCGCAGTTCATTTTCTTATGTCAAATCGTCCAACTCTGCCATTAACGATACGATTTTTGGACGATTTTTGAAAAAAAAAACAACATGTTGGATTTGTCAATTTGCCCTGTCGTAGGAAAATCGCATGTCGCGCATACCACACTAACGATACGAAAATCGGTCGATTTTACTTTCGCTCGGATTTTCGTTCGGAATTCGCATCGTGTATGGCCGGCATTAGTCCGTCAGACTGTCCGCTGAAACAGTCTGCTGAAGCCCACACACGAGCGGATTGTCCGCTGAAACACGGTTCAGCGGACTAAGTTGGACAGACAGTCCGCCCGTGTGTACGCGGCCTTAGACTCCACGTTCGCAGCAGTCAGCCGCGCCCCAGGGAATCTTACGCTCTAACCCCGGTGGGACCTGTCTCCCGTCCGCAGCAGTCAGCCGTAGGATCCACAACCTTGCGGTGCACTCCTGATAACTACGGTGTGCATGTGTCACCTCGCCTCAAGGTGACCTGACACAATGTTCCCAACTCCACCGATCAGATAAACCAAAAGTAGTATACTGTATATCTTATGCCGCGTATACACGACTGGACTTTCCGAACAGACTAGGTCCGACAGTCCTCCCAACGGACTTTCGGCGGAGTTCTGACGGACTTTCCGAACCAACGGACTTGCCCACACATGAACGGACTAAGTCCGTCCGAAAGGCTGTTAGTTTTGAACGTGATGACGTAAACAGGACTAAACAAGGAAGTTAAATAGCCAATAGCCAATAGCTTCCCTTGCGTCGTATTTGGTCCGTCGGACCAGCACACAGACTAACGGTTTTCCAGATTTTAATCTGTCAGAGTTGAGTCTGTTGGATAGATTTGAAACATGTTCTATTTCTAGGTCCTAGTTCTAGAATAACAA
This sequence comes from Lithobates pipiens, assembly GCF_037356315.1. Classification (NCBI taxonomy): domain Eukaryota; kingdom Metazoa; phylum Chordata; class Amphibia; order Anura; family Ranidae; genus Lithobates; species Lithobates pipiens. The sequence goes on from NW_027507789.1 coordinate 225,898,338, forward strand.
TCAGACTAGCCCACACATGATCGGATTGTCCGACGGACTAATCCCTTCAGACCTAGTCTGCCGGAAAGTCCGGTCATGTGTACGCGGCATTAGGAGAAAAGTACACTATATGGGGGCCACATCTCCAAATTATGGCATTTCAGGTATCTCTAGTGACGGGTCCAGGTAATACTTCATCATACAAAGACATTGTAGACGATAGGGCTCTTCCAACCTTGTGGTAAAAATTTGAGGAAGACCCTTTTCTGTTCCACCATGACTGAGCCCCTGTGTACAAACCAGCTCCATAAAGACATGGTGTGACCAATTTGGTGTGGAGAACCATGAGTGGCCTCCACAGAGCCCTGACCTCAATCCTACTGAACACCTTTGGGATTAGTTGGAATGGCAAATGTGAGCGAAGTCTTCTGTATACGACACCAGCTCCATAAAGACATGGTTTGACCATTTTGGTTTGGGGGAACCTGAGTGTGCTGCACAGAGCCCTGACCTCAGCCCCACTGAGCACCGTAGAAATGAGTTAGGATGCCGATTGCAAGCCAGGTCTTCTGTGTACATTTTAAAATAAGAAGAATTTTACACATGGAATAACTCTATATACCATACCCCGGTCTCGCCATATCAGAGATCGCCAGAAAGCGATTATACCTACATGGATCGAAAGCCTTTTATGTCATGGATAAGCTTCAAGTATCGGATCCTCGCCACGGCCAACACCTGCTGCCTCCACAATGCCATTCCACTGATGGTGGGCGTACCGGAGTCCGACATCAGAAGGATAGAATCCTCTGGCTCTGAGGAGAAGTGATCCTCTTCTTCATTTTGCTCTTGGGCAAAAACGCCATAATCTGATCATTCAAGATGAGAAAAAGTAATAATTTGGTGTGCTGTACATAGACAGCAAAACTTTAATTGCAAAGACCTTGTTGTGGCATATTTCATTGTCATTAATCGCCATGATAATATAGTCCTTATTACCACGTTGGTAGCAATTTTAACCTCAAGCTTAGCATTGGAATGTAGTTAAAGAGAATGCAAACCCGAACTCCTTGTAAAGAGAATGTAAACCCGAACTCCTTGTAAAGAGAATGTAAACCTGAACTCCTTGTAAAGAGAATGTAAACCCGAACTCCTTGTAAAGAGAATGTAAACCTGAACTCCTTGTAAAGAGAATGTAAACCCGAACTCCTTGTAAAGAGAATGTAAACCTTAACTCCTTGTAAAGAGTATGTAAACCTGAACTCCTTGTAAAGAGTATGTAAACCAAAACTCCTTGTAAAGAGTATGTAAACCCGAACTCCTTGTAAAGAGTATGTAAACCCGAACTCCTTGTAAAGAGTATGTAAACCTGAACTCCTTGGCTCTTTTTGGTTTGTTAAATATAAAATTGAAAGTGTTTTTTTTTTTTTTTTTTTTTTTAGAAAAGTGCAAACAAAATCCTGTTCATCCTGCCAAAAATCCAGTGATCTGGTATCTTCATATAAATTGTGTAGGCAAGTGCAGTCTACCTTCTCTACTACAGGTGGTGCTTAAGTCTTTGGTCTGGATGAGCCGAACCCCCCACCCGATTCGGTTCTCAGCAGAACATCTAAAAAATGTTTTGCCTGTACGTGAACACCGTTAAAGTCTATGGGACACGAATATGAATAATCAAAAGTGCTCATTTTGTGCAGGGACTGTTCTAAACACGGGAAACATGAGCCACTTTACAGGCATATTATAGACACCCCCCAGGTACAAAATTTAAAGGAATATTTCACTTTTATTGTTTCACTTTAAGCATTATTAAATTAACTGCTCCCAAAAAAAAGTTAGTTTTTAAAACTTTTTTTTTGCATTGATCCATGTCCCCTGGGGCAGGACCCGAGTCCCCAAACACTTTTTATGACAATACAATGCATATAAGCCTTTAAAATTGAATTTTACGCGAACATCCCAAATTGTTCGCTATTCAGCGAACAGGCGAACACCCGATGTTCGAGTCGAACATTGGGCTCATCCCTAGTCTTTGTCAGGCTCAGGACTGTGAGAGGCCAATGTTGGAGTTGGGAACCAGGAATGCTCACCCACACCACCTAGTACCACAAACTGTACCGACTCATCCAAAGATTCAACCTTGGGCTCAGGTGAAGAGAAAATAGAAGACATGCCTGGTCCCTTGTATCTTGAGGTCCCCCCGAGTCACTGTCTGCAGTTGAGCCTTCACCAAGTGACTCTACGGGGAATCAAGAGGGAATCAGTCTAACCGCGGGCAGCTCTGCTCTGCAGTTGTTTGAGTTGTTTATTATTCTGCCTACCCATATATTGATTGTGCTTTTATCACCATTGTTATTGTTGTTTCCACTTTATGTTGATGCCGAGGACAGCGCCTGTTAAGGGGGGGTGAGGGGGGAGGGGGTAAACATAGGCAGATGCAATCTATTTTATCTATTTCTCCACTGCAGGTGGCACTCTTCTGCAGTGACACTGCAGTCGGAGAGGAGGTCAAGAGGAACATGATCCCTCTATGGTTTCCTTGGTCACTAGGGAAGCTATCCCATTGGATGCTGCCATCCAATGTGGCTCTAAGCCCTTGTACACACGGTCTGACATTCCGACAACCAAATCCATCGGATTTTGTCCGAAACTGGTGTTGCATACACACGGTCGGACAAAGTTGTCGGAAAATCCGATCGTTCAGAACGTGATGACGTTATTTCGTTACGACGGGACCAGGGGTGGACTGACAACTCATGGGGCCCCCCGGGCAATAGGAGATTATGGGGCCCCCAGGCAATTAGAGATTATGGGGCCACACAGTATACACAAACACACACACACAGTATACAATCACACAGTATACACAGACATGTTTCTATTGGCTGAGAAGGTACTGGAGAGGTGGGGCAGCTATAATCTCTGGATTTTTAGACCAAAAGGATGTCGGTAAGGGACATTTCAGAGATGGATGTAAAAAAAACACAAATTTTTACATACTGTCCCTGATTTTACTGAGGCTGGCAACCCTGATGGAGCCCCCAGTGGGATGGGGCCCTCAGGCAGTGCCCGAGTGGCCCAATGGTCAGTCTGCCCCTAGACGGGACTACGTTCAGGCTAGTAGCCAATAGCTTTGGTCTAGGAATTTGATATGAGCATGCGTGGCACTTTGTCCGATCTGAATTTTCTACAAACGATCGGACAAAGTCCGATCGAATCATGTTGTCAGAAAATTTTACAGCCCAGCTATAAAACTTTGTTGGACGGATATTCCGACGGAAACAGTCCGATAGAGGCCACACACAGTCGGATTATCCGACAACACAGTCCGATCAGACATTTTCCGTCGGAATGTCCGACCATGTGTACAAGGGCTAACAGCCATCTTGGGTCAGGCTGATCCTTATTAAGGCCCTGGCTCCCAGATTTGCCATGTATTTTGCGAGTTGGTAAAGTAGGGACAGCCACCGCATTTAAGAATTGGTAAAAATTTGCAGAATTTCAGAGATTAGAACTGCCAGATTATAAAAACATAAAAAGGTCACCCACCTCCTTTTTCGATCTCGGCCTCTCCTTCCAATTTCAGGAACACATCATCCAGCGTAGTAATAGAGACTCCGTAACTTACAATGTCTCGGCCCACATGTCCCTCCAGGTCAGAGAACAGAGCTGCAAAAAAAAAAAAACAGTTCAGTGTTAAAGGAGAACTTCAGGATATAGAAGTGGAAAGGACAGTAGGAGGTTAGTGTAATCAATGAATTACATTTATCTCCATGCGGTCTTTTCTGACTTGGGGATCATATAAATATGGCAGGAACTTTGCGGCACCATTAGCTTGATGCTCCTGGTCCGTGCACTCTCTGCTTCCTTCCCCTGTTATTTTATGAATCCACTACAAATAAATGTATACTTCCATTTTATGCCCCCACCCCCCCCCCCGACCATGACATGATCCCCGTACCAGGGAAGGCATCCATGTTCAGGAATGGCAGGGTGAACGTCAAATCCTCCACATTCTGTCTGCTGAGTTTGGCACTGGAGATGTGCTGCTTTATGAGGGATGTGATGGCCTCTGTGTCACATGACGGGGTCACCTGCATCCTGGTTACCCCAAAAAAGACAAAGTTATCAGTCAAAATTCATCAATAAAACTCTCCACACTTTTGAGGGACACGAATCATTCATATAGGTCTACCTTATATTCCTTTGAAGCTGGAAATGTCAGTCTTAAAAAGGGCCACTTGCTATACCAGAGATTACGGTTTAATGACACAACAATAGTGGATGTAGTGGATCTAGATATTAAGAGGAGTAGTTTTGTGAATCCTAACCCTTCCTTTATGGTTCAGGTATGAGGCTCTTTGCGTTAGCACCACAGTCTAGATCAGCCTCTCTCAACCTTTTCAACACAGAGGAAGCCTTGAAATAGTTCTCCGGTCTCGGGGGAACCCCTGCTAAAAATTAGAAATCTACAACTCATAATACATTAATGTGATGGTCAGTGGGAAGAATGGTCCTTACACTTGTGGTCATTGGGAAGAATTATCTCCTTACAGATAGCTAAAATGATCAATGGTGTCGTTGGAAACTTATCTGAGAGGCAGAAATGGCCCAATGCTAAAGGAACCCCTACAACCTCTGGAGGAACCCTAGTTGAGAATCACTGCTCTAGATAATGGAGAAGTTGTTTGGTGAATCCTAACCCTTCCTTTAAGTTTCCAGTAGAGGGACCTTTGTGTTAACACCACAGTCTAGATGTTCGAGGGGTTGTTTAGTGAATCCTAACCCGTCCATGTGGGTTCCAGTAGGAAGCCCTTTGTATTGGCATCACAGTAGATGTTAGAGGAGTTGTTTAGTGAATCCTAACTCTTCCTTGAAGGTTCAGGTATGAGACCTTTTGTGTTGGCATCTCAGCCTAAATGTTAGAGGAGTTGTTTGGTGAATCCTAGCCCTTCCTTTAAGGTTCCAGTAGAGGGACCTTTGTGTTAACACCACAGTCTAGATGTTCGAGGAGTTGTTTAGTGAATCCTTACCCTTCCATGTGGGTTCCAGTATGAAGCCCTTTGTATTGGCATCACAGTAGATGTTAGAGGAGTTGTTTAGTGAATCCTAACTCTTCCTTGAAGGTTCAGGTATGAGACCTTTTGTGCTGGCATCACAGCCTAAATGTTCGAGGAGTTGTTTGGTGAATCCTAACCCTTCCATGTAGTTTGGCGCTTTCACAAAGGGCTTCATAACTAAACTACATGGAAGAGTTAGGATTCACCAAACAACTCCTCTAACATCTAGACTTTGGCGCTTTCACAAAGGGCTTCATAACTAAAGTCTAGATGTTAGAGGAGTTGTTTGGGGAATCCTAACTCTTCCTTGAAGGTTCAGGTATGAGACCTTTTGTGCTGGCATCACAGCCTAAATGTTTCGAGGAGTTGTTTGGTGAATCCTAACCCTTCCTTGAAATTTCAAGTATGAGACCCTTTGCGTTTGCACCACAGTCTAGATGTTAGAGGAATTGTTTGGTGATTCCTATACTTAGTGCACCAACCACATCTTCTGCAAGTCTCAAAGCATTACATGCAGGTTTGGGTCTCCATGCTCACCTCAAGTGATAGCCAATGCCCCATTTTCGCTTTAGGAAAAAAGAACTCCCAACGCATTTCAGCCTCCCACTGGAGAGCACAGCCTTACGGTCTGGAACCAAATGAAAAGATAATGATCAGACATGCATAAGAATTTCCAACAAGTTTAAACATTTTGTATGCCGTGACAAGCAAGTTTGAGGGTTGGGATAAACCAAATTGGATGCATCTGGTTACAGAGATTGGTCTTTGAAAAGCCAACCTTTGTTGTAGCCCTAAATAGCCCAAATGATAGATAAGGTCACACATTTAAAGGAAAAATGCTTGGTCATGTGAACTTTTACAGCAGATACAACCATGCTGATTGGCTTCAGAATATTTGGGCAGGGACCACTTATTGGGCTAAAAAAATGGACATGAGTAGTCTTGAGTAGTGATGGCCGAACAGTTCGCCCGGCGGTCGTTTCGCGGCGAATTTCGGCTGTTCGCGGTCCGCAAGTTCGGCGGACTATTGGCGTCGTTCGCCCGGCGGACACTTCCGTGTTTTTACTGTGTAAAGGAACTTTGACCTGATGACACATCTATCATGGGGTACAGGACAGCCAATTGAGACATTACAGCACATGGACACTTGGACATTCCCCCTAACCTATAAATACACCCGATCCGGCGACCATTATACATTCTTTCTTCTGTCACTATAGGGAAAGGTTGCTGTGTGGAGTAGGGAGAGATAAATCGCTAGCTATTTGGTACACAAAAGTTCTTTTCAGGACTGGTATAGGTGTTAGGTGTATATAGGTTTGCTGTGCTACTGATTGTTGCAGCAGCCTGAGTGTCTTTTGTCAGTTTAGAGAAAGGGACAGGACGCTGTGTCTGCTGCTATTTTAGGGACAGCCAGATTAGTCATCATCATCATCATCATCATTAGCTGTTACTATAAGGTCCACAAAAGAGCTATTCCAGTAACCAGTAATTGTTCCAGTCTCCTCTTTTTTGCCAGTTTGTATAGGGACAGGAATGAAGCAGTGTGTCAGGCAGTGAGGGTCAGTTTCAACAGTTGCTGTTACTATTAGTTCCACAAAGGTTCTTTTCAGGACTGGTATCAGTGGTATGGTAATAGGCTTGTACACGTATAATATTCTTTCTTCCAAATATAGAAAGAATATTATACTTGACTGCTGCCCTTCTGCTGCAGTCTGCTAATCAGTCACAACTTGTTCCACAAAGCTCTTTATCAGGACTGGTAACTTGGTCTGTGTAGGGTGCTACAGTACATAGGGTTGAGTGAGGTACAGTCTGCTGTTCTGTAAGGACCGTTATCGGTCCACAATAGATAGGGTTGAGGTGCACCACTGCAGACCGCTGCCCTATACTGCAGCAGTCCTTCAGCAGTATAGGGACTGACGTACAGTCTGCTAATCAGTCACACACAACCTACTTGGTCCACAAAGGTCCTTATAAGGACTGGTAACTTGGTGAAGGGTGCTACAGTACATAGGGTTGAGTGCGGTACAGTCTGCTGTTCTGTAAGGACCGCTATCGGTCCACAATAGATAGGGTTGAGGTGCACCACTGCTGACCGCTGCCCTATACTGCAGCAGTCCTTCATTGGTATAAGGACTGACGTACAGTCTGCTAATCACTAACACACAACCTACTTGGTCCACAAAAGTTCTTATGAAGACTGGTAACTTGGTCTAGGGTGCTACAGTACATAGAGTTGAGTGAGGTACAGTCTGCTATTCTATAAGGACTGTTATCGGTCCACAATACATAGGGTTGAGGTGCACTACTGCTGACCGCTGCCCTATACTGCAGCGGTCATTCATTGGTATAGGGACTGACGTAAAGTCTTCTAATCAATCACACACAACCTGCTTGGTCCATAAAAGTTCTTATAAGGACTGGTAACTTGGTCTAGGGTGCTACAGTACATAGGGTTGAGTGAGGTACAGTCTGCTATTCTATAAGGACTGTTATCGGTCCACAATACATAGGGTTGAGGTGCACTACTGCTGACCGCTGCCCTATACTGCAGCAGTCCTTCATTGGTATAGGGACTGACGTAAAGTCTTCTAATCAGTCACACACAACCTGCTTGGTCCACAAAAGTTCTTATAAGGACTGGTAACTTGGTCTAGGGTGCTACAGTACATAGGGTTGAGTGAGGTACAGTCTGCTGTTCTGTAAGGACCGCTATCGGTCCACAATAGATAAGAGGCATGGATCTCGGAGGAATTCAACATATGTGACCAGTAGACCATGTATATGTCTATAAACTATTTTTTTAATCAAGCACACAGACCTTCTTTCTTCATTTGGCTCACTTCCTTGTCCCAAAAAGCACACCGTACTATATGCCCCTACCCTCCTCTTTGAAGAGGTTGAGCGGTGTCATATTTCTACTGGGGCTGCTTATGAGGGGATCACACCATCCCTGTGCTGTGCTGACTTACTCCTGGGGGTTCTAATTATGAGGGGATCACACCATCCCTGTGCTGTGCTGAGTTTCTCCTGGGCCTGCTTATTATGAGGGGATCACACCATCCCTGTGCTGTGCTGACTTCTTCCTGGGGGCTCTTATTATGAGGGGATCACACCATCCCTGTGCTGTGCTGACTTCCTCCTGGGGGTTCTTATTATGAGGGGATCACACCATCCCTGTGCTGTGCTGACTTCCTCCTGGGGGTTCTTATTATGAGGGGATCACACCATCCCTGTGCTGTGCTGAGTTTCTCCTGGGCCTGCTTATTATGAGGGGATCACACCATCCCTGTGCTGTGCTGACTTACTCCTGGGGGTTCTTATTATGAGGGGATCACACCATCCCTGTGCTGTGCTGAGTTTCTCCTGGGCCTGCTTATTATGAGGGGATCACACCATCCCTGTGCTGTGCTGACTTCCTCCTGGGGGTTCTTATTATGAGGGGATCACACCATCCCTGTGCTGTGCTGACTTCCTCCTGGGGGTTCTTATTATGAGGGGATCACACCATCCCTGTGCTGTGCTGACTTCCTCCTGGGGGTTCTTATTATGAGGGGATCACACCATCCCTGTGCTGTGCTTACTTCCTCCTGGGGGTTCTTATTATGAGGGGATCACACCATCCCTGTGCTGTGCTGACTTCCTCCTGGGGGTTCTTATTATGAGGGGATCACACCATCCCTGTGCTGTGCTGAGTTTCTCCTGGGCCTGCTTATTATGAGGGGATCACACCATCCCTGTGCTGTGCTGACTTCCTCCTGGGGGTTCTTATTATGAGGGGATCACACCATCCCTGTGCTGTGCTGAGTTTCTCCTGGGCCTGCTTATTATGAGGGGATCACACCATCCCTGTGCTGTGCTGACTTCCTCCTGGGGGTTCTTATTATGAGGGGATCACACCATCCCTGTGCTGTGCTGAGTTTCTCCTGGGCCTGCTTATTATGAGGGGATCACACCATCCCTGTGCTGTACTGAGTTTCTCCTGGGCCTGCTTATTATGAGGGGATCACACCATCCCTGTGCTGTGCTGACTTCCTCCTGGGGGTTCTTATTATGAGGGGATCACACCATCCCTGTGCTGTGCTAACTTCCTCCTGGGGGTTCTTATTATGAGGGGATCACACCATCCCTGTGCTGTGCTGAGTTTCTCCTGGGCCTGCTTATTATGAGGGGATCACGCCATCCCTGTGCTGTGCTGACTTCCTCCTGGGGGTTCTTATTATGAGGGGATCACACCATCCCTGTGCTGTGCTGAGTTTCTCCTGGGCCTGCTTATTATGAGGGGATCACACCATCCCTGTGCTGTGCTAACTTCCTCCTGGGGGTTCTTATTATGAGGGGATCACACCATCCCTGTGCTGTGCTGAGTTTCTCCTGGGCCTGCTTATTATGAGGGGATCACACCATCCCTGTGCTGTGCTGACTTCCTCCTGGGGGTTCTTATTATGAGGGGATCACACCATCCCTGTGCTGACTTCCTCCTGGGGGTTCTTATTATGAGGGGATCACACCATCCCTGTGCTGTGCTGACTTCCTCCTGGGGGTTCTTATTATGAGGGGATCACACCATCCCTGTGCTGTGCTTACTTCCTCCTGGGGGTTCTTATAATGAGGGGATCACACCATCCCTGTGCTGTGCTGAGTTTCTCCTGGGCCTGCTTATTATGAGGGGATCACACCATCCCTGTGCTGTACTGAGTTTCTCCTGGGCCTGCTTATTATGAGGGGATCACACCATCCCTGTGCCTTGCTGACTTCCTCCTGGGGGTTCTTATTATGAGGGGATCACACCATCCCTGTGCTGTGCTGACTTCCTCCTGGGGGTTCTTATTATGAGGGGATCACACCATCCCTGTGCTGTGCTGACTTCCTCCTGGGGGTTCTTATTATGAGGGGATCACACCATCCCTGTGCTGTGCTGACTTCCTCCTGGGGGTTCTTATTATGAGGGGATCACACCATCCCTGTGCTGTGCTTACTTCCTCCTGGGGGTTCTTATTATGAGGGGATCACACCATCCCTGTGATGTGCTGAGTTTCTCCTGGGCCTGATTATTATGAGGGGATCACACCATCCCTGTGCTGTACTGAGTTTCTCCTGGGCCTGCTTATTATGAGGGGATCACACCATCCCTGTGCTGTGCTGACTTCCTCCTGGGGGTTCTTATTATGAGGGGATCACACCATCCCTGTGCTGTGCTGACTTCCTCCTGGGGGTTCTTATTATGAGGGGATCACACCATCCCTGTGCTGTGCTGACTTCCTCCTGGGGGTTCTTATTATGAGGGGATCACACCATCCCTGTGCTGTGCTGAGTTTCTCCTGGGCCTGCTTATTATGAGGGGATCACACCATCCCTAGAGGCGATTCAGTTCGCATTGTGCGCTATATAAGTATTTCATTCATTCATTCATCCCTGTGCTGTACTGAGTTTCTCCTGGGCCTGCTTATTATGAGGGGATCACACCATCCCTGTGCTGTGCTGACTTCCTCCTGGGGGTTCTTATTATGAGGGGATCACACCATCCCTGTGCTGTGCTTACTTCCTCCTGGGGGTTCTTATTATGAGGGGATCACACCATCCCTGTGATGTGCTGAGTTTCTCCTGGGCCTGATTATTATGAGGGGATCACACCATCCCTGTGCTGTACTGAGTTTCTCCTGGGCCTGCTTATTATGAGGGGATCACACCATCCCTGTGCCTTGCTGACTTACTCCTGGGGCTGCTTACGGTGCTGCTGTCAGTGCTGTATATCACTGTGCTGGTGTGAGTGCTTAATGTCACGCTGCTGCTGTCAGTGCTGTATATCACGGTGCTGATGTCAGTGCTTAATGTCACGCTTCTGATGTCAGTGCTCTCTATCACGCTGCTGCTGTCAGTGCTGTATATCACGGTGCTGATGTCAGTGCTTAATGTCACGCTTCTGATGTCAGTGCTCTCTATCACGGTGCTGCTGTCAGTGCTGTATATCACGGTGCTGATGTCAGTGCTTAATGTCACGTTTCTGATGTCAGTGCTCTCTATCACGGTGCTGCTGTCAGTGCTGTATGTCACGGTGCTGTTGTCAGATGACTCTATCACGGTGCAGGTGTCATTGCTGTATGTCACGCTGCTGGTGATCATCTCCTGCACCCTCTTCTTTGCCTACTCTGGTCCCTGACCTTTCCTCTCCTCCATTGCCTTCATGCGCTCCACAGTCCTGAATTGTCACAACAATTTCCCATATAAAAAAAGAATGCTTGTAGTTATCGATCCCAAATTCACCTCATACATGTATTATGTCATTGGCCATGTGGTGGGACTATGTTTGCCCAGCTAATAATTATTTTGTGGCTGCAAATTTGACCTAAAGGTTTGCGAAGTTCGCCTCCCATTGAAGTCAATGGGGCCCGCCGCAAACTTTCTGTTTCGCGAACTATCGGCCGCATTCGCGGTCCGCGTTCGCGAAACGTCCCGTCGGAAGTTCGTCCATCACTAGTCTTGAGTACATTTTTTAAAATAAATGTTTCTCAAGGGCCCCAAGGGTTTAAATTACACCAGAAAGGTGGACACCAAAACCTTAAAGCACCGCACCCGCAAGGATGTCAGCTTCGTCCATGAACTGCGTGCTGAATAAGGTGACGTGGCCAACTTTGCGCTCTTTGAGAACAGACCATACACGGTGCCTGGAGAACGGGTCAAGGCCAGCCGTCGGTTCATCCAGCAACAGAATCTAAAAGGAGGGCAGTTTTAAAAATAGAAGAGATATTTGTAAAGATTTGTGTTGCATACCAGCAATTATAAGAGAACTTCAGTCAAAACCATAAATTATGTTTACTTCATATATATAATTTAATACTCATCCATGTCCTCCACAATTTTAGAGAAATGAGAATCCCTAAAATTGTAAGATGTTAGATTTACCATGTATAAAAAAAAAAAGTGTAGTGCCATGGTGCGAAAGAAGTCCCCCATGGGACCCCCATGGTTTTCATCCAGGCAGGTTGAGGCACTCCAGGGTGCTTATGTCATACAAGGGAAACTGGATTTTATGTTTTTTCAGAGATTGGTAAAACTCGGTTTTGGTCCTGGAGCCCAGAGACTTTGAAGGGATGAAGCTCCCAACCTGGGTCCACCAGCAGCCTAGGTGTGTGGAGGGCTGTCCTTATAGATGTGACTACGGCTCAGGGCTCACTCCCGGACAAAAGGAGATCTCTGGCCAGGAGTCAGATTGTGTATTTCTTTGTTGGAAAAGGAATGCTAAAAAAAAGTGTGTGTGGAACTTGAGCTTTGTTTTAATAAAAATGGTCAGGAAACGCCCTTAAAAATAAGATTTAAAGGGGTTGTAAATCCTTCCATATATCCAGCGAGGTGACTGGCCTCAAGTGATACACAAATATTAAACAAATCCTCCTACCTAAGTTTTACCTGTTTATCTGCAGCCCTCGCTTCTCTTTAGCCTCCTAAAAAACACAATTTCTGAGCTCCAGAAAGCAGGGGGTGGAGATCTGATGTCACACACTGCACAGCACAGAACAATGACCTGAGTGTAATCTGAGACCTGAGTGGTAGGAATGGACACACCCCCTCTACACAGTCTCATAAGGTAACCTGCACAGCTAAGGCTGTCAATTACCTGCTGTATGCTGGAGCGGGGACAGGGCCATCTTCTGAAATTGCCTGGTGTTAGCATAAACCCCATATGTCAAACACAAGGTCCACGGGCCCTCCTGGCCGTCTCTTGTGGCCCTTGCACCTCTCCTGCAGCTGCGACAACCCCATTGTCTCTGCCCCCACCTTGTCTCAACAGTCAATAGCAGAGAGGAGAACAGAACTCCTTTACCAGATCCAGCACTTTTCCTTGCAGCTGCAGAGAGGCTCGCCTCTGCCTCTCACCCCCTTCCCTGTCTCAACAGAACTCCTACAGATTGTCTGTACAGCCACAGCACCCCCTCAGACCCTGCACTTTCTGCTTCCCAGCTTCTTCCCCGCAGCAGCATAAGGTAAGGGGGTTACACTGTGATGATAGGGAGGGTGGGGACTCTTGACTTCTGATGGTTGGAGGGCTCTTGACATCTGATGTAAGGGGGGTGGGGTACTCTGGACATCTAGTCTTGCAGATACAACCAGCCCTTTGAGGGCAACCATAAAGCTGATGCAGCCCACAATTAGAGTTTGACACCCCTGGCATAGACGGTCAGAACTGACTCACGCAGATAGCAGAGGATTGTGAGAGTAGACAGTCATCACGGGGGCTTTGTTCATTTTTCATTTCACAGGTTTAAATCCACTTTAAGAAAATGGCTGCGCCCTCAATGCTCCATTATTTAAGCTGGTTCTCACAAAGTGTTTTTTTTTTGCAATGAAAGCCAAAAAATACTTGAAAAGATCACCTCGGGGTCTCCTAAGAGTGCAATCGCCAGGGTCAGCTTCCTCCTCTGACCTCCACTCAGTTTATTGGCTCTCAGGTCTTCAATGTTCTCTATGTCCAGGTCACAAAGGACCTTTTCTACCTATAAAATAAATCTGATCAGCAAAAATTCAAACCTTCCATTTGCAAATGTCTATTGCCGACGTATATCTGCACATCCGTGTTGCTTTGTACCTCGGATTTCACTTTACTTCTAGGAACTCCTTTAATCTGAGCAAAAACCTCCAAGTTCTCCTTCACCGTTAGAAGCTCAAAGTTGATATCGATCTGCGGACAAAAGCCGATCTTCCTCTGGATCTCCTGACGAAGACTGAGGTCTGATAGAGGATGGCCATAGATGTTGGCAGATCCTACAATGAGGAAGAAATTACAATTAAGCTCATCTCCACCCAAAATGTATATATTTGAGCCTCCATCTGTATTGTAGGGGTTGGTTATGGTCCTATCAGAAGATTAGAAGTCACAATGCACAGTAAGATAATGACACTGTTGCTCGCTCTGTTAAACAGCAGTATGGTGCCCAGTATGGTGCCCACTTCTCAGATGTTTCTAGATGTGGTATTAGCACAATGTTGTCAGAGGGCCCTTTGAAGCTCATTATAAGTAGAGAGATGGAACCTGTAATGGATTTGGGTCAACTTTTTTAATGTTAGGCCACATTTACACTAGAAAATGTGCCCGGCAGTGGTTACATTCAGCCCTGGACACAGACTGTAGAGGTCATGCCTATCTATTTTTATATAGGCAGGTAAAGCTTATAACGAGAGGAAAAAAACTCACCACCAGTGACTCCGCACATCCCGCTGAGTATATTCAGTAATGTTGTTTTTCCAGCTCCGCTGTGACCGAGTAACGCCGTGATCTGTCCCTCATAGATGTCCAGATTCAGTCCTGGGGGGGGGGGGGGGGGGTAAAACCTTTCAGTGATCAATGCCCGGCTACACAATATAGGATTATGCTTCCATCAGAAACAATAAAATTGTGGAATGCAACATTGAGTCTCTTTACAGCAAAAGGATGACTGTCCTTTCTTTTTTTGAAAGTATACTTATCCTTTCCCAACTTTCTGGAACTTTTTGGGTCTCCTTGATCTTAAATTTAATATTTATAAAAAAAAAAAAAAGTTTTCTTACAGCTATATTAAATAGTCCCCATAATGTGCCTAATATGTGTGTTTCCTATGATCATCAGCTCCATCTGCTGGCCACAATGCGGTATGTTTCTGTAATACCTTAATCAAATATCACATCATGGCCACTAGATGGAGCTGCCGATTAGAAGAATAAACATCTTTGTCAATATATGGGGATTATTTGTGATAGTTGAGAGAATGCTTGAGATGTTCATATAGAATTTTTTTTTTTTTTTTTTTTATAAATACACCCATTAATCTTTTTAATTATTACATACAGTATTGGTTGTGAATGTTTGTTTGCCCACTGTCTTCTACCTAGGAATTCCTCAGGACAGACAGCCTATCCTCTGCCTTAAATTAAGGGAAATGTATATTAAGAAGAATTCAGCTTCACAACATTCAGAGTTTACGAATCACAGTAATAACAAAATTTCAATAAATCCAAAATAAATTAAAAACTTTAATAAATTATTTAATTAATTTAATTATTTATTTAATATTTATATTTATTATATTATATTTTATATATAATATTTATTATATTTTATTATATTTAATATTTATTTAATATTATTTATTTAAATTATTTAATAAATTTAATAAATTATAAATGAATTATACAAATTCGAATGAAAAAAAATGTATTTGAATTTGAATTCAAAATGGAGACATATTGCAATAAATACAGTAAAGGTATAAAAGAGGAATAAGATGATTATTCCTACTTAGGCTGTTTTATAGAATAGAAAATAAAATAATAGAATAAAAACAGAATAGAACAGAATAGAACAGAAAATAAAAGGATAGGATAGAAAAGAATAAAATAGAATAGAACAGAAATAAATAAAATAGAATTACACATAATAAAATATTCTATTATTTTCTATTCTAATCTATTCTTTTCAATTCTCTTCTATAAAGCAACCTAAGTAGGAATCGTCATCTTTTTTTTCACTTTTAAATCTTATTGTATTTATGGCAATATGTTCCATTTCAAATTCAAATTCATTTTCAAGTTCATTTCGAATCGATTTGAAAATAACGAACATACGGATCAAATCGGAATATAAGAAACAAATTCTGAAAACGAACCATTCCAACATTGTTATTAATATGAGGAAACAGACTAATTAAATGAACACACAAATCTTTCTCTGCTGTGCACTTCTATAATAGGAAATATTTTCTTTCCAGGATTGTGGATTTACAGACAAGAGAAGTGAACATTTTAGAAATTGGATCACCTCGTAGCGCCTCTGTCTTCTTGTCCTTGCCGCTGTACATTTTCTTGACATTACTTATCCTGTATGAAGGGAGAAGATGATGATTTATAGGAAATAACATAAAACCAGTCCAAGAACATGTTCTTTGACCTGATACTAAAATTCATATATTACATCAACCGTTCTCAACCAGGTTTCCTGTCACAGACTCACCCGGGACAGGGGCATTTGGAGGGGACTTAATGGTAGCCTCTTACATACCAACTATGGGCCCTGGCATTTGAGGGAGCTACAAGCATTTAGAAATATATTCTGTTATGTAATGTAAAAGGACATTATTAAGGAGGCCATGATGGTCTCTGCCAGCTTGGGACTCAGTGGACAGATGTATGTGAAAAGAATGCTAATTAATGAGATCTGGAAAGCCCAGACTTTCACCCAATAGTTTATTGTGCTCAATAACACACCTTTGCCTCCTAGCAAACTATTGGGGGATGTGTTTATGCTTATGTGTATTGTAAGTTGAGTGAGGAGACAGCAAGTCTACCCTGAAAGGTCATATCTCTGAGTCACCAAGTCTGGGTAAATGATTAGATAACTAGCTCATGTTAATTAGGTTTCTGGTTACAGGTGTATTGTTAGAGTAATATGAGCAGGAGGGGGGGAACCTCCGCTTCAACTGTATATATGTCAGGGCTGGCTTAGCCCTTCCTTCTCTGGGCTGGCTGCTCAGCTGTCGGCTAATTGCCAGCTCTTATCTCTCTCCACAGTTACCAGCTGTTCCTTATCCAGCTCGTCTGACCTGCCTACTTAAAGCTGTCCAGCTCACTTCATATCTGCCTTCGCCTTGGTCACATCACAAGAAACCATCTTCTG
Source organism: Lithobates pipiens (assembly GCF_037356315.1). Classification (NCBI taxonomy): domain Eukaryota; kingdom Metazoa; phylum Chordata; class Amphibia; order Anura; family Ranidae; genus Lithobates; species Lithobates pipiens. The sequence continues at coordinate 225,915,021 of NW_027507789.1, forward strand.
CGGTTCTGTTTAAAGACTGGCTTGCTGACATCCCTTCTGGCTCCTTATCCTGCTTGCTGTTGCTCCACATGGATCCCTGACTTCTGGCCTGGCTGATTACCCGATCTGGTTATTGAACTCTGGCCTGGATGACTACTCGATCCGGTTACTGGACTCTGGCTATGCTTTGAATACGCTTACTCTATTTACCTTTTTATTTTTATTAATAAGCAAGTGTGATTTAATTGTACTTCTGTCTCGGTCTGATTCAGGGTTTCTGACAATATAAGACAGTACTCTTGTTCTAATAAACAGTCCATGTTCAGCAACCAAACAAGTATTGTCTAGTTTTGTTGTTGGGAGCGGTTGGAATATCTGATATCTGTATTCAGACTGGGAGGAAGCGGTATATGACGAAAGCACTCAAACGGAGTGTGGGAAGTTTCGTTACAGTTACCAATACTAAAATTACCATTTTACATAAACTAATCTAAATCATTTTTCAGGGGTTTCTTGAGCATTCATTGGCCTCCCAACTGATGGTGCCTGCATAGTTCCAGAGCCAACACCACTCAAATGAACCAGAGTCATGGCCCCAATGATCTTTTTAGCTGTGTTTTGCAACTCTGACCACCGGTGTTGAGCATTCTTTCCAATGACCACCAAAGAATTATTTATAGCAGGGGTTCTCCAAGATCTACAAAATTATTTCTAGGTTTTTCTGGGGTAAAAAGGTTGAGAAAGCGGCTCCACATAATTCAACAGAATGCTTATTAGCATGGCCAAATCACATATCTTGGGTAACAAATGACCTCTTCCTTGTCATGAATGAAATATCACAGCTCTCAAAGGCTAAGCTGCTCCATTTGCACTTGTACGACTCCAAATACATTTACGTTTCTGGTTGTAACATGACAAAATGTGTAGAATTTCAAGGCGGGTATGAATACTTTTTCAAGGCACTGTATAATGGGCAATAATAGCCGCTTCCATGGCAATTCAAATATACCCTGAAAGGTCATATCTCTGAGTCACCAAGTTTGGGTGAATGATTAGATAACTAGTTCATGTTAATTAGGTTTCTGGTTACAGGTGTATTGTTAGAGTAATATGAGCAGGAGGGGGGAACCTCCTCTTCAACTGTATATAAGACTGTATTCTTGTTCTAATAAACAGTCCATGTTCAGCAACCAAACCAGTATTGTCTTGTTTTGTTGTTCGGAGCGCTTGGAATATCTGATATCTATATTCAGACTGCGAGGAAGCGGTATATGACGAAAGCATTCAAGTAGAGTATGGGAAGTTTTGTTACAGTTCCCAATACTAAAATTAACATTTTACATAAACTAGTCAAAACCAGAGTTCCTCCAAAGGTTTTCAGAGGTTCCTTGAGCATTCGTTGGTTGACCTTCCAACTGATGGTGCCTGCATAGTTCCAGAGCCAACACCACGCAACTGAACCAGAACCATGGCCCCAATGATCTTTTTAGCTGTGTTTTACAACTCTGACCACCGGTGTTGAGCATTCTTTCCAATGACCACCAAAAAATTATTTATGACAGGGGTTCTCCGAGGCCTAAAGAATTATTTCTAGGTTCCACTGGGGTAAAAAGGTTGAGAAAGCGGCTCCACATGAATCAACAGAATGCTTTTTAGCATGGCCAAATCACATATCTTGGGTAACAAAGGACCTCTTCCTCACTATGAATAAAATATCACAGCTCGCAAAGGCTAAGCTGCTCCATTCACACTTGTACGACTCCAAATACATTTACGTTTCTGGTTGTAACATGACAAAATGTGTACAATTTGAAGGGGGTATGAATACTTTTTCAAGTCACTTATAAATGGGCAATAATGGCAGCTTCCATGGCGATTCAAACAAGACTTGGGTGCTCTTTAATTTAAGATGCTTAAGGGGTGTGACTTCTATAATATACAGAAGTGGAGGCTTCACCTCGAACATTAGTACCTGATCGCTTCTTTTCCCAGTAACTCAATGGGAACTTTTTCTACACAGTCCCCCGAATCCTCTTCTATGTGCTCTCCTTCTCCTAGCGGTACGGGGGTCATCTTCTTCTTCTTTGACCAGAATGAAGGGCTCAAGCAGAACAGCGGGTTGTGTCTCACTCCGTGTTTATCTGCCATGAAAATAAGTCAAGTCTGGTTAAGGCCATGAGGATAAATTAAAGACAACTTTAGAGTTATTTCGGTTGAGGCTTTTTAGACCAGCGTGCACATAATTACATCATACGAAAGACATCACAGTGACCAAGACAGGTCAATGCAACAGCCTCCATACTTATGTTTGAGGCTTGGACACAATTGACATTCCCACCCGTGTGCTCCACTTGACACATTTTGCTATCGGCCAATACATAAATATCAGCCATTTCTCATCACCTGGAATAATCTTGTCGAAATAGAGAGTGAGGATGATATAAAGCACTGAATCCAGAGTCAGGTAGATGGTGCTGGAGAGTATGTGGGAGGAATCACCACCGATGTCTGAGAAGAAGGCCCCTTGAAGGTCATTTTCCATGTGCATGCTCTAAAAACACAGAGAAGCCATAATTAATGGGCACATCTCACACCAACAATATGAGAGTCCATGCCAAATACACTTTCAAAGTGTTTGAGTATACTTTCTGAAGTGTATTTAAACCTAACTGATGCTTTATCCATGCAGTGCAGGACAACAGGTTCACATTAATGCCCACCCCTAAAGAACCGTATCTTCACGCCTCCTTGGTTCCAATCAGCTGCAAAATAAAGAAGATCAGTAGGTCCAGGTATTGTTGACCATACCACTTCCTCCCCCTTCCTGTGATATGACTGCGCCGGTGCTTGGTGCCTGACTAGGGGGTGGGGCGATATTCCTCAGCCCTGTGTAAGCTCCACAAACAGCTCCCAAAAATAAAATGATTACCTCCACAATCCCGACGGCGAAGGAGAAGGGGTGAAAAATGCTCAGAAAAACCTCCAGAGATTTGGGTATGGCGTTCACCAGTGGAAGGAGGCCCAACGCGGCTAGGAAGAGAGTGATGAAAAACCCCAGAATCGCTGCCAGGCGGTGCTTCCTGAAGAGGGCGCTCAGCATGCAGTTAAAACAGACCTGAGTGGGTAAAAGATTAATCAGTGAGGTTGGATTCAGTTCATAAAAAAGGAGCTGCAGAGGAAAACGACCTCCATATACCTCCTGTCTATAATGCCCCCCATATGGTAAGGATCCCTCATGAAACTTTAGCGATGTAAACTAGATGACATGTAATTTGCACTGAGCCCTGGAAATCTCCAGCCACTTCCTGTCTACATGCACTCCAGGGATGGCGGCGTGGCGTTTCAGAGGGTTTCCTGATGGGGGCAACACATGACTATGCCTGTTTAATGCATATTGAGATGTCCGTTTGTAGTCTCCACTGTAATCCCTTGTGACAATGCAGGGAGACTGAGACAGTGTTGTCACCCCATAACAGGAAGTTCCATCACCTTCTCGGCAGAATTTTGAAAATTACTTTTGAAAAGACATTGATATGTTAAAGCTTCTATGAAATGTTAGTAATTGGCTGCATGTCTTTTTGTAGCTAAACTTGGCCAGGGTGCGGGGTGAGCCTTGGGATACTAAATTTGGAGTATCCCAAGGTTCTATGTGCACACTACCTTCACAAATTTGGTGAAAATTATAATGGAGGTCATTCTCTGACTATGATGGACTCCTCAGGGTGAAACCCCTCAGTGGACTCCAATGAAGGAGCAAATCTAAGCCTACAACCTTAAGCAGTCTCTCCAAGAGTTAACAAGGACAGTCTCTAGGATCCCGCTCAGGCCTGTACTCACTGTGCCCTGGGTATTTGAATGCTTTCCTGCAGTACCAGGCGGCTTCTGTACTGTGACCCTCCAGACCAGATCCTCTGTAGACTTCCTCCAAACTACTCCCAGCATCATCAGACACAGGTCCCTAAGCTCTCAATGAGCTGGGACCCCTGTAGCCTCAAGCAAACTTTTACTAAGTGACAATAGGGCCACAACCCTCAGGCTGGGTCTTCTCCCACAGGGCAAGGACCCTGCTGCTCTAGGGCCCAGCCTATTTTTACACACCTCTATTGGTCATTTTTCCTACCTCGGGATTGGCTGATGCTGTTCAATATGCAAGTTAAAGGGCCTGCTTCTTCCAACCCACTAAATTCTGGAACCCACCAAAAATCAGGGGGGAGCAGCCAAGCATACATCCAGCAGAACCCAAAACAGCCAAAAGCAATTCAACTTTGCTGCACTGGTTACAGAAGAGCCAACAACTAAATTTACCTGAATACTACTAGCAACTTAACTAGGAGGGTGATAAAATGTGGCTTTCATTTACGCAAACACGTCATCCAAACTTACCGTTGCAACGCCGTAGAGGCTGAAGAGCAAAAAAATAACACCAAAGGAACTTTGCACAAACAGATAAGTGGTGGCAACCAGAGCCATGAAGGTGGCGATGATGATGGCGCTGACGATGTACAGCAACCCCCAAGACAACCTGAAATACAAGATGATGACATCATACTGGAGATCTTCAAAGAATGGAAATCTCCAACCAATGGGGGGCCATTTTACCTGCCAACAGAAAGGCAGGCATGCTTGTGACCCCCGATCTTCCTGAACTTTTCAAAGTCAGTAGCGCCCCCCACTGTGTCACTGCCCCACCTCCCCCACTATTGGCACCCTACCTGAGCTATTTATCTTCAATAAAGAATCCCTACCAAGAATATATTTATTTTGGGTTGACCAACGCCACTTACCAAAACGCCAGATCCTTCAGTCCCATCATCCTCATCAGCTCCCTGGTTTTCCTCCTCTCCCGGGTAATCTGCAGCGTCATGAGATAGGACAGCGAGACGAAGCACATGCTCAAGTCAAAGATGATGGTGCCCATGTACATAACCGCCCTTTCTGTATAATCCAAAGATTTCATCTTCACCACCTCTGTGGCCGCCAAACCATCCCACAGCGACTGCTTGGTGTTCTTCTGCAAAATATTGTTTGTGCCGATTATTTCAGTGTTTTTTAAGGTTGGGCAATTTTTAAGTTTATATATTTTTTTTATATTATTTTTCTGTTAAAAGAAAAAGGAGTAAAAGATCAATAATATAATAATATATCTACTTTATTTTTTTTGGAAAGCCCGAGAACTCCCCCCAAAAAAGGTAAATCCCGCCTTTTCTGACATTCACTAGAACAAGTGTTCTCATTGGAAGAATTTACATTCAATTTTTGTCCCGGTGACAGTGTTCATCAGGACACCTAGGGGTGTATTAATAAGGAACTATTCGCCTTGTGAAACTGCATGTACAGTGCCTTGAAAAAGTATTCATACCCCTGGAAATTTTCCACAATTTGTCATGTTACAACCAAAAATTTTAATGTATTTTATTGTGATTTTATGTGATAGACCAACACAAAGTGGCACATAATTGTGAAGTGGGAAACTGATAAATGTTTTTTTCGAAAATGTTATACAAATAAATATGTGAAAAGTGTCTTTTGCAGACTCGAACAGGTTTTCTTGTAGGATTTCCCTGTATTTGTCTCCATCCATCTTCCCGTCAACTCTGACCAGCTTCCCTGCCCCTGCTGAAGAAAACCATCCCCACCACATAGTGCTGCCACCACCATGTTTCACGGTGGGGATGGAGGATCTACACAGGAGTCCTGACCTCAACCTGACAGAACACCTTTGGGTTCAATTAGAGCGTAGACTGTGAGTCAGGCTTTCTTGATCGGCATCAGTGCCTGACCTCACAAATGCTCTTCTGGAAGAATGGTCAAACACTCCCATAGATACACTCCTAAACCTTGTAGACGGCTTTCTCAGAAGAGTTGAAGCTTTTATAGCTGCAAAGGGCGGAGCCAACTCAATATTGAACCCTACGGACTAAGACTGGGATCCAATTAAAGTTCATGTGTGTGTAAAGGCAGGCGTTCCAATACTTTTGGTAGCTGGAGTCTTAGGGCCTGAGTTCCTATAACAGTATATTACTTGCTGTAGACATGAAATGGTTTGGCATATTGCAGCCGTCATTAAATGGCGGCCCGCGGTCCGAGTCCAGACCGAGCAGCGCTTTTGCCCGGACCGCCATGCCGCCAGTGTAGTAAATGACAGCAGCAATCACTGGTTTGCTGGGACCGCGGGTTTCCCCAGCAACCAGTGACGCTGCGCGCATGCGCCTGCCCCCTGCTCCTGGCCGCGTCTCTCGGAGCTGAAGAGACACTGACGGGCAGTAGGGGTGTGACGTCACGTGCGTGCCCCACCCCCCTGCTGCCCGCGGTTTCCGATTCCCGGGTCCTGGATCTCATTGCGATGCAGCTTCAGTTGTGCCCACCCTCCTGCAGTTAAGGTATGTGGGCACATTAGTCATCTATAAATAAGAATGTTTTTACTGTGCACACTGTTGGGCATATTTTAAGGGGCACACTAGTATACTGTTGGGCATATTTTAAGGGGCACACTGGTATATTTTTAATATGCACAATGCTGGGCTTTTTTTTTTGTAAGGGGCACGCTGATGGGTATATTTTTTATGTGCACACTGATGGACATGTTTTGTTAAGGTGCCTCTTAACAAAATATGCCCATCGGTGTGCACATTAAAAATATACCCATCAGCGTGCCCCTTAAAATAAAATGTGCCCATCAGAGTGCCCTTTAACATAAAATTTTCCCATCAGCGTGTCCCTTAACATAAAATAATTATTTTACGGGGCACGCTGATGGGTATATTTTTAATGTGCACATCGATGGGCATATTTTGTTAAGGGGCACGCAGATGGGTACAGCAAAATGTGCCCTACAAAATATGCCCATCAATGTGCACATTAAAAATATACCCATCAGCATGCCCCTTAAAATAAAATTTGTCCATCAGAATGCCTCCTAACATAATAGGTGCCCATCAGTGTGACCCTTATTTTATGTTAAGGGGCACGCTGATGGGCAGATTTTATTTTAAGAGCAACACTGATGGGTACATTTTATATTAAAAGGGGCACTTTGATGGGCAAATTTTAAGTTAAGGGGCACGTTTTGTTGTGTCCATCAGAGTGCCCCTTAAGCATGACACTTATTTTATTTTATGTTAAGGGAAATCCTGATGTGCACATTTTATGTTAAGGGGCACTGTGATGGGGACACCTGATGTAAAGGGGCACTGTGATGGGGACACCTGATGTAAAGGGGCACTGTGATGGGGACACCTGATGTAAAGGGGCACTGTGATGGGGACACCTGATGTAAAGGGGCACTGTGATGGGGACACCTAATGTTAAGGGGCACTGTGGTGGGGACACCTGATGTAAAGGGGCACTGTGGTGGGGACACCTGATGTAAAGGGGCACTGTGATGGGGACACCTGATGTAAAGGGGCACTGTGATGAGGACACCTGATGTAAAGGGTCACTGTGATGGGGACACCTGATGTAAAGGGGCACTGTGATGGGGACACCTGATGTTAAGGGGCACTGTGGTGGGGACACCTGATGTAAAGGGGCACTGTGGTGGGGACACCTGATGTAAAGGGGCACTGTGGTGGGGACACCTGATGTAAAGGGGCACTGTGGTGGGGACACCTGATGTAAAGGGGTACTGTGGTGGGGACACCTGATGTAAAGGGGCACTGTGGTGGGGACACCTGATGTAAAGGGGCACTGTGATGGAGGTACCTGATGTAAAGGGGCACTGTGATGGAGGAACCTGATGTAAATAAAGGGGCACTGTGATGGGGACACCCGATTTAAAGGTGCGCTGTGATGGGGGTACGCTGATGGGCATATTTTATTTTAAAAGCAACACTGATGGGCACATTTTATATTAAAGGGGCACTCTGATGGGCAAATTTTAAGTTACGGTAAGAGGCACGTTTGGTTGTGTCCATCAGAGTGCCCCTTAATATAAAATGTGCCCATCAGCGTGACCCTTAACATAAAATTTACCCATCAGTGTGACCCTGATTTTATGTTAAGGTACACCCTGATGTGCACATTTTATGTTAAGGGGGACTCTGATGGGGACATCTGATGTAAGGGGACACTCTGACAGGAATGTCTGATGTAAAGGGGCACTGTGATGGGGACACCCGATGTAAAGGGGCACTGTGATGGGGACACCCGATGTAAAGGGGCACTGTGATGGGGACACTCGATGTAAAGGTGCACTGTGATGGGGACACCTGATGTAAAGGGGCACTGTGATGGGGACACCTGATGTAAAGGGGCACTGTGATGGGTACACCTGATGTAAAGGGGCACTGTGATGGGTACACCTGATGTAAAGGGGCACTGTGGTGGGGACACCTGATGTAAAGGGGCACTGTGATGGGGACACCTGATTTAAAGAAGCACTGTGAGGGGGACACCTGGTTTAAAGAAGCACTGTGATGGGGACACCTGATGTAAAGGGGCACTGTAATGGGGACACCTGATGTAAAGGGGCACTGTGATGGGGACACCTGATTTAAAGAAGCACTGTGATGGGGACACCTGATGTAAAGGGGCACTGTAATGGGGACACATGATGTAAAGGGGCACTGTAATGGGGACACCTGATGTAAAGGGGCACTGTGATGGGGACACCTGATTTAAAGAAGCACTGTGAGGGGGACACCTGGTTTAAAGAAGCACTGTGATGGGGACACCTGATGTAAAGGGGCACTGTAATGGGGACACCTGATGTAAAGGGGCACTGTGATGGAGACACCTGATTTAAAGAAGCACTGTGATGGGGACACCTGATGTAAAGGGGCACTGTAATGGGGACACATGATGTAAAGGGGCACTGTAATGGGGACACCTGATGTAAAGGGGCACTGTGATGGGGACACCTGATTTAAAGAAGCACTGTGAGGGGGACACCTGATGTAAAGGGGCACTTTGATGGGGGCACCTGATTTAAAGAAGCACTGTGATGGGGACACCTGATGTAAAGGGGCACTGTATTGGGGACACCTGATGTAAAGGGGCACTATGATGGGGACACCTGATGTAAAGGGGCACTGTAATGGGGACACCTGATGTAAAGGGGCACTGTAATGGGGACACCTGATGTAAAGGGGCACTGTGATGGGGACACCAGATTTAACTTTATCTGGGGACACTAGATGTAACTTGACAATAAATATTGTTGAAATGCTAAGGAAATTGTACATTTCTCATGTTTTTGATAGATATACAGTTACTACAATATTTCTGAGTCAGCACAGACTTGAGATTCGGACCTCGGCCCAAAGAAAATTTTGGCGATCGGACCTCCTTGAATTTTAATTCATTACCCCTGGCATATTGTATTCATGGGGTCCGCCCGTCTGTTTGCTAGTCCGTCGGACTTTTGAAATGAACGGACTTGCTCACACACGGAGAAAAGTCTGTTCATTTTGACTGTGACTACAGGCAGACGTAACTAGCGAAGGAAGTCAATGTCTCCGCCTCCATCGGTGAGATTGACACCACGCTGGCCCCGTCACCTGGTATGAATTTAAAGGGGAACCCCTATGCCGAAAAGGGCGTGGGGGTCCCCCCAAAGTCCATAGCAGACCCTTATCCGAGCACACAGCCCAGCTGGTCAGGAAAAAGGGTTCGGACGAGTGAGCACCCCCCCTCCTGAGCCGTACCAGGCCACGTGCCCTCAACATGGGGGGGTGCTTTGGGGAAGGGGGGCACCCCAAAGCACCTTGTCCCCATGTTGATGAGGACAAGGGCCTCTTCCCGACAACCCTGGCCGTTGGTTGTCGGGGTCTGCGGGCGGGGGGCTTATCAGAATCCGGGAGCCCCCTTTAATAAGGGGGCCTCCAGATTCCGGCCCCCTACCCTATGTGAATGAGTATGGGGTACATGGTTTATTAGACAGCTCCGGGGGTCTTCTCTTCTTCCGTCTTCAAGGGTCTTCTCGACGGCCTCCTCCGCTATTTTCTGCTAGCTCTTTTACTAGCGGAGGAGCCTGGCTTTCTCCTTCATCGCCGCTGCCGTTCGGGGGTCTTCTTCTGACTTCTGGGGTCTTGCCCGCTCTTTGGTTCTTGTTGCCGGGCCTCCACTTTCTTCTTTCAGCTCTTTTACTAGCGTTGGCCCGGTCTTCTGTCGCTGTTATCGCTGCCGCCTTCTGCTTCTTCTTCTTCCTTCCTCCGATGTTGACACAACACTCTCTCTCCGGCCATAATTCTGGGGACGCGTTGTGCAAAGACTTATATAGGGACAAGTGGCGGGGGTCCTTACCCCTTATGATGTCACAGTCTCAGTATCCTCTGGGACTGTGACAACATAAGGGTGTGGTCACCATGTGACATCACCCGGTGATCTCGCCCCTTATCCCTATATAAGTCGCCGCACAACGCGTCTCTGTCATTATGGCCAGAGAGAGTGTTGTGTCAACATCGGAGGAAGGAAGAAGAAGAAGAAGAAGCAGAAGGCGGCGACGGTGAGAGTGACTGAAAACCAGGCCAACGCTAGTAAAAGAGCTGGAAGAAGAAAGCGGAGGCCCGGCAAGAAGAACTGAACGGGTACAAGACCCACGCAGTCGGAAGAAGACCCCAGGACGGCGGCGGCGGCGAAGGAGAAAGCAGGGCTCCTCCACTAGTAAAAGAGCTAGCAGAAGATAGCAGAGGTGTCTGGCGAGAAGACCCCTGAAGACGGAAGAAGAGAAGACCTGTGTTGTGTTTTTTTATGTACACTTTTTTTCCCCGGGTGAATGGGTAGGGGTACCATGTACCCCATACTCATTCACATAGGGTAGGGGGCCGGAATCTGGGGGCTCCCTTTTTAAAGGGGGCTCCTGAAATCTGATAAGCCCCCCGCCCACAGACCCCGACAACCAACGGCCAGGGTTGTCGGGAAGAGGCCCTTGTCCTCATCAACATGGGGACAAGGTGCTTTGGGGTGGGGGGGGCGCAGGGCCCCCTTCCCCAAAGCACACCCCCATGTTGAGGGCAAGCGGCCTGGTACGGCTCAGGGGGGGGGTGTGCTCGTCGCTGTGACGAACGCTGGTGTCAGATCCCTGCCCTCCTCGCTAACTGGCGACAAAGGACCGGCCAACCTCACACCACGCTGTCACTTACGTAACAATGCCACACTCAGCTGCACCCAGCACAAAGATTTTCCAGCTTGCGGGACCACAATCTAGGTGCAGGCAGCCTGGGAGCGATTGTCACTGGGCTAATTACACAATTAACCCTTTAACTGCCACCACCCCCGTTTAAAAGCCAGAGCCGGGGGGACTCGTAATTTTAGCAATACCAATTATAAGTTTCGAATAAGCGCCTGCAACACACACTGCCACCACAGACAGGTCTGCTCAGTGCCTTACTCTACCACAGTAGCTCCCTTTTAAGTGACAGGTTCGTTTATAGTGTGCATCAAGAGCTTTAAAGACAAGGTTAACACTTTTCAACATAAGGATTTATTATGAAAAGGTCAAGGTTGGTGCAGATAAAACATTTACAGAAAAAGGATGTTTCAAAAAATAAAGACAATATACAGCCACAAAGAAATAAGGTAGAATTGAGAAGGAAGAATACTTGCAATTAATGTCCGAGCGTTGATCAGAGTTCGATCGATGAGCCAAGGTAATCGGTTCTCAAACTTGGCAGATGTTCCTGCTTGGATGGTAAAAGGAGAACTGACCATTGCCTTGGCCTCTCCTCTTTTCTGTCAAATCAAAGGGGGTGTTGACAGCGACCAGTGACCAATCGTCTGGTCATCTTGTTTAGGGGTTGGTTGCTGGGAGGTGTCTACACTCATGACCCTGTCCCAGGTACACTTATGATACATATTCATATCTCTGCCTCTCTACTGTGTATAGACTGCAGATATCCATTTTAGTGATCAGCATGATATTTGCTTCAAAACAAGTCCACACATGGCAGGTTTCCCATTTCAGGGTTACCTAGGAGGAGTAAGGGGTCCCAGGGGCTTCCCATATGACCTGGCATAGGGGTGTTTGGACTTGAAATGTTAGAAATTATCCGAGGAAACTAAATATATCCATATTATGGCTGTGCTATGATGGCTTTGAAAGTTATAAAAAATGTTAAAGTTTCAACACTTTACTAATCTGTTTGCACGCTATCTGGTATGAGGAATTTACGACGAGTATCTGTTGGTTCTCTGAATGGAGAAAGTGACAGTTTTACGACAGGCTGGAATATCTTGCCAGGCAACATGAGCTTTGTGTATTGACCTAGCCTGGTTCTGCTTCCTTTGCTGAGATAACCTTTCTTTCCCTTTGAAGATGTTAAAAGCTGTGGAATTCCTAAGACAGGGAGGGGGGGTTTCAGATTATTCTAAGGTCAGCCAAACTGTCATGGCTGCGTTCCACACAAAATGGCAACTAGTTATAATATATCCTGGCTCAGACGTGATATCGTTACAGTCGCCACCCCCTTTCCTGGCTGGCCGGGCTGCGTGCTCGGATAAGGGTCTGCTATGGACTTTGGGGGGACACCCATGCCGTTTTTTCAGCGTAGGGGTTCCCCTTTAAATCCATACCAGGTTTACGGGGCTCGTGAGGTGTCAATCTCGCTCCCAAGGGAAGCGGCGACATTCACTTGCTTCGCTAGTTCCGTCTACCTGTAGTCACGTTCAAAATGAACGGACTTTTCTCCGTGTGTGGGCAAGTCCGTTCATTTCACCGGACCTAGTCCGCCGGAAAAGTCCGGGCGAGTGTGGGCAGGTCCACTCATTTAGAAAGTCCGGCGGACCTTCGCTGCAAAGTCCGGCATGTTGTCCGCCGGATAGTCCGATCGTGTGTACGCGGCATAAAGGGTACAAATTGCTGTTCCAAAGCTCTTACTATGGCTTGTTTCGCTGTCAGTAAAACATACATTGGTTGTCAATTTAAATTGGGACCTCGTGAGGTCTGGGGGCTTTAAGTGTAAAAGAACATACCACAGGTCTCTAAGGAAGGGACAAGCCAGCAATGATTGTATTTGGGATCAAGGTCCTTAAACTCTTTCAGAGAGCATAGATCATGTCCACCATGTGTGGAGAACATCCCCTGGAATGGAGCAGCCTCTGAAACAAGTGCCAGGAGAAGATGGGTAGAGGGGTGCTAGATGAGACGGAAGCTTATACCTCCTCAAGATGGTCCTGAAGACTGCTTCGAAGGTAGGCATGTTGATAGAACAGTATCAACAACAAAAGTTATTGGCGCACAAATGAATAAACCCTTTGTGGAGAACGCTTATCCATATGTTAGGTTAATTGTTATCTCAGAGAGGGCCTGTAATTGGTCTCAATGTGCAGCTGCTAGACCACTTTGGACTTGGTGGAAGAAAACAGAAATTAAACCATCAGAAAAACAGCGCATCAGAGAGACTCATAGTCTGATGTAAAAAGCATAAAAAACAATTTATTAGATAAAAAAACTAGAAAACGTCTGATCCTCCTGGGATCTTAAAACCATTACATCAGTCAATCACGACAATATAAAGCAACAGTTGCTTGGTGATGAATTAGCCCTGGGATCTTCTATTCGTGACCTTAAAATGTTGGTAATAACAGGGTTGTGCTGCCAGTACAGTCTATTATGCACGTGGGTTTAGTGATTGTGGGTGATCCTCTCCCAAAGGCAGGGGGAACCAATAAGGTTCATAAACAAGTGCAAATAAATGGATGGAACTGAGTTCCAAAAGTCACTCACTTTGCTGATGGCTGGACTGTAGGGCTGGAGCGCCGTCGTGCTGAGCTTGAGGAGTGGAAGAGAAAGGATCGATCCTGCTCCCTGTGCTCCGGGACGGAGGTGCAGTGTACGCTGAAGGATGTTTATCCAAGTTGGACACAAGGTGGCGTCCACCTTGTGTGTTGGAGAGGCTTGGAGCGCAGCGCACCGCGTATGAAGCCGCTTGCCCGAGCGGTTGTTGGTCACTGTTCGTCATGTGGAGGGCTCCGTAGCGAGGGGAGTTTCCGTGCCGACCGGCCTGCTAACATGTTTCGCGCGCATGCGCTTTATCAAAGCTGACAGCTTGGACGCCACCTTGTGTCCAACTTGGATATTTATTACCAACATTTTAAGGTCACGAATAGAAGATCCCAGGGCTAATTCATCACCAAGCAACTGTTGCTTTATATTGTCGTGATTGACTGATGTAATGGTTTTAAGATCCCAGGAGGATCAGACGTTTTCTAGTTTTTTTATCTAATAAATAGTTTTTTATGCTTTTTACATCAGACTATGAGTCTCTCTGATGCGCTGTTTTTCTGATGGTTTAATTTATGTTGATAGAACAGGAGCCTATCATGGACCAGATTTGTGGCTGTCTTCCTTGCCTTTGGTGCCTTCCTTGGTCTTCTTCCCACTTAGAAACGTCAGTGTGTCTGTTAGGGCTTTTAAGAAACCGGGTCCATTTTTACCCCTCAGGATCTTTCTCGCTCCACTGATCAGACAGCTACCTATAACAAGTAGTGATGGGACAGAAATGGCTTTTGGCTCACCTCAACAATGGCAGAGTCAATGCTGGCTTGTAGATAGATGAACCCCACTTCCCAGTAATTCAGGGGGTGACAATTGTTTTCTGCAGTTTCACAGTAACCTGGAGGGACACACAGGAAGAGCAAACACAAAAAGAAGATAAATATTATAGCCAGTAGTATTTCTTATATGCAACCTTGTGAAAGAGAACGGTAGCTGTCTGGAACGTGCTGGCCATAGCACAGCTGAAGCTCCAAGGGGGAGCAAAGCTGGCCTGCTGGTGCCCGTCTTACTGTGCTCAGGCGAATATATATGCGTATGCGTGCATTAGCCACTGACACTGGCACCAAGTGGTCTACATAAGTGCAGCAGCTGCACTAGTCCATTGGTGTCTGATCTGAAGAGGTACCCGTGTTCTTGTATTGGATTCTGAAGACTTCTGTGTTTAACCCGGCTTCAGTGGCGTAACTAGAACCTTCAGGGCCCCGATGCAAGAAACCATGAAGGGCCCCCCTGAACCCCAGCCAGGGCCCTTCCCTCCGAGTCTGGCGGTGGAACTCCAGGGCGTGGTCACAGGTATGACCTTTGTGAGCCCTGTAGTTCCACCACTGGTATCAGTAGTTTTTTTTTTATTATTTTATTTTTTATTTTTAGGTGCCCCATTGAGGGACTGTCCCTAGGCAGGATGGGGTCCCTGTCCCCAGAAGAGATGAGGTCCTTTTATCCAGGGCAAATGAAGTTACTGCCCCCAGGTGAGAAGGGGTCCCTGTCCCCATGTGAGAAGGGGTCCCTGTCCCCAGGGGGAGATGTAGGGGGTATGTAATGGTGTGTGGGGGATGGGGTCCTCTCACTCACCATGACCAAGCTGCAGGCCGCGCACTCATCCATGTTGGCCTGGGCTCCATCCAGTGTGCTGGACGGGCAATCAGCATATCTCCCAGAAAGACCTTTCATCATCTGTGTATGACGGGGGAGGAGGGGGGCTGGCAGACAAGCCTGCAGCGTCCTCCGGGGAGCTCTCATAGGACTGCACTGCATCTGTGCGCTTAAAGTTTGCAGGAGCAGTATGCAGTGCAGTGTGGGCTGGACTCGGGGGTGGGCAGGACTCTGGCTGGGGAGAACAGACATCGGACTGAGCAGCAATGCATGGAGCAGGAGAGGGGTACTCTGAGGAGCCGGCTGAAGACACAGGTCATGGGGGGAATGCACAACTAAAGAGCAGCCAGTGCGATAGTTGAGCATTGAGCTCTGCTAGTCACCCTCCCCCTCCAGCCACCCGTGTGCATGGTGCACTGGTACCCCTAGCTGCCTATGCTGCTGCCGGCCATATGTAGAGGAGGCATTATGGGCCCCCTGCATCACAGGGCCCGGTTGCGGTCGCGACTGCTGCACCCCCTATAGTTACGCCCCTGCCCGGCTTGCTCCTGACTTCGCTTGAACGCTACCTGTGCTGACCTTGGCCTGTCTCTGGACTTTGCTCTACCTTCTGCTGATCTGCTTGATCTTGTGTTGCCAACCTCTGCCTGTACCCTGACAGTTCCTTGCCTGCCATCTATACCTGCATATGAACGTTGGTTGCCGACCTGGCTTGTCTGACCTCACATCCAGTTGTTCATCTGCCCTGCCTGCAGACGCTGCCCATTGCTGCCTGCTGTCTACCAGTCCAAGATCTGCTGTTCCAGCTATCCAGCCAGCTCTGATGATGCACCTGCTAGTGCTACGCATCAATACTACTACCAGACTACATAGGCAGTCATGCCTCACCACGCTCTCGTGGCCACTGTCGCAACATCAATAGTCCCCAAGCCAGATATGTAAAAGAGGCCTCCCGCTGCACATCAGTCTCAGGCCACAAGGTATGTGACAGTGGCATTGTTCTTACTGACTGAAATGGATATTTTGATGATAGGCAACTCCTATCCTCATATTGATTAGTGGTCCCAAATTAATAACTACTGCAGTAGGGAACAGACACAAAAGATACGCTCAGCATCTTTCCAAATAACCGTTCTCCTTTATTATGACGCATTTGAAGGCTTTTATACACGTGATTACGTAGGTATCACATTAATATTACAATTGTACGTTTATGGTAACAAGGGGCGTTACATAGGCAGGCTAATTCTAATCAGGACTTGAAAGAATGCAAAACATGTACTGAAAACATTGTTAGTGCTGTGTGCACAGTGAGGGCATTGTGCAATACATATAAAATAGAATACAATTATATACAGAACCTACAAATTTCCATTACACTGACCACCAATGTAAGGAACATTCTTCCCATTGACAACCATTTTAAGGGACATTCTTCCCACTGATCACCATTGTAAGGGGTATTTTTTCCCACTGGCCACCAATGTAAGGAACATTCTTCCCACTGATCACCAATGTAAGGAACATTCTTCCCACTGACCACCAATGTAAGGAACGTTCTTCCCACTGACCACCAATGTAAGGAACATTCTTCCCACTGATCACCAATGTAAGGAACGTTCTTCCCACTGATCACCAATGTAAGGAACATTCTTCTCACTGATCACCAATGTAAGGAACATTCTTCTCACTGATCACCAATGTAAGGAACATTCTTCTCACTGATCACCAATGTAAGGAACATTCTTCTCACTGATCACCAATGTAAGGAACATTCTTCCCACTGATCACCAATGTAAGGAACATTCTTCCCACTGATCACCAATGTAAGGAACATTCTTCTCACTGATCACCAATGTAAGGAACGTTCTTCTCACTGATCACCAATGTAAGGAACATTCTTCTCACTGATCACCAATGTAAGGAACATTCTTCTCACTGATCACCAATGTAAGGAACATTCTTCTCACTGATCACCAATGTAAGGAACATTCTTCTCACTGATCACCAATGTAAGGAACATTCTTCTCACTGATCACCAATGTAAGGAACATTCTTCTCACTGATCACCAATGTAAGGAACATTCTTCCCACTGATCACCAATGTAAGGAACATTCTTCCCACTGATCACCAATGTAAGGAACATTCTTCCCACTGATCACCAATGTAAGGAACATTCTTCTCACTGATCACCAATGTAAGGAACGTTCTTCTCACTGATCACCAATGTAAGGAACATTCTTCTCAGTGATCACCAATGTAAGGAACATTCTTCTCACTGATCACCAATGTAAGGAACATTCTTCTCACTGATCACCAATGTAAGGAACATTCTTCTCACTGATCACCAATGTAAGGAACATTCTTCTCACTGATCACCAATGTAAGGAACATTCTTC
The DNA here is from genome assembly GCF_037356315.1 of Lithobates pipiens. Lineage (NCBI taxonomy): Eukaryota > Metazoa > Chordata > Amphibia > Anura > Ranidae > Lithobates > Lithobates pipiens. The sequence continues at coordinate 225,932,707 of NW_027507789.1, forward strand.
TCACTGATCACCAATGTAAGGAACATTCTTCTCACTGATCACCAATGTAAGGAACATTCTTCCCACTGATCACCAATGTAAGGAACATTCTTCCCACTGATCACCAATGTAAGGAACATTCTTCTCACTGATCACCAATGTAAGGAACATTCTTCCCACTGATCACCAATGTAAGGAACATTCCTCTCACTGATCACCAATGTAAGGAACATTCTTCTCACTGATCACCAATGTAAGGAACATTCTTCTCACTGATCACCAATGTAAGGAACATTCTTCTCACTGATCACCAATGTAAGGAACATTCTTCCCACTGATCACCAATGTAAGGGACATTCTTCTCACTGATCACCAATGTAAGGAACATTCTTCTCACTGATCACCAATGTAAGGAACATTCTTCTCACCGATCACCAATGTAAGGAACATTCTTCCCACTGATCACCAATGTAAGGAACATTCTTCCCACTGATCACCAATGTAAGGAACATTCCTCTCACTGATCACCAATGTAAGGAACATTCTTCTCACTGATCACCAATGTAAGGAACATTCTTCTCACTGACCACCAATGTAAGGAACATTCTTCCCACTGACCACCAATGTAAGGAACATTCTTCTCACTGATCACCAATGTAAGGAACATTCTTCTCACTGATCACCAATGTAAGGAACATTCTTCTCACTGATCACCAATGTAAGGAACATTCTTATCACTGATCACCAATGTAAGGAACATTCTTCCCACTGATCACCAATGTAAGGAACATTCTTCCCACTGATCACCAATGTAAGGAACATTCTTCTCACTGATCACCAATGTAAGGAACATTCTTCTCACTGACCACCAATGTAAGGAACATTCTTCTCACTGATCACCAATGTAAGGAACATTCTTCCCACTGATCACCAATGTAAGGGGCATTCTTCCTGTTAATCAGCAACATAAGGGGTATTTTTTTCCATGAATCACCAATGTGAGGGATGTTCTTATAACTGACTGCCTATGTAAGGAGAAGTCTTCCTACTGACCCCCAATAGAAGGATCTTTCTCCCCACTGACCACCAATGGAAGAAGCATTCTTCCACTGATAACTGATGGAAGGACCATTCTTCCCACTGACCACCAATGTAAGGGAAATTCTTCCCAATGACAACTGGCCAGTGGCCACTAACATAAGGGACATTTTTCCCACTGATCCCCATTGAATTGGATTAGTAGGGGTTCCCCGAGCCCTGAAACTTATTTTACAGGTTCCTCTGAGGTAAAATGGTTGAGAAGGGCTGCAGTAGACTTTCATGTAAATGCAAAAAGAAAACAAGGAAGTGTCAGAAAGAAAGTTTCAGCATGCTGATGTTGTTAAAGGAAGTGAAATTGCTCAGGATGTAAAAACAGAGACCTCCGTGGCACTGCTGAAAAATTGGCTACTTGCTCTCTTACCTCTATCAGCCAGGTAGTCATTGGGGATCGGGATGATGTAGTGATGATATCTGATAAAATACGTAAATTCGTTCTCAAATTCCACAGCAGCGGTGATGTTCCCATTAACTTCGTCCAGAAGGTCAGAAGTATTTTGGAATTCCTTCACTGATATTTCTGGAAGGAGGAATTGGGACTTTATTAGTGGGGGTGATTCTTGGGGTACCCCAGCTTCCTATACACATATAACACTTGAACTGGAACTAAAAGATTTTATAAAGCAGGCCCTATGATGATCCTCATACACTCTTCATTCATCGGAGAGGAGCACCATGCTCGGCTTGGAGCTGATCTTACCTGGGGTGATGGGGCTTCTGCTGACCCTCTGCATTATGTCCCGGATAGCCGGGGTTGTAGGGATGTAGCCAACTGGAAAACTTTTGTTGCTGAATTCATCCAAGCGCCCCAGGACAAAGGCCGGTGTGTACGCACTCGGGCTTGGACCATCTCTAAGAACCAGCACTATGAAGAGCAGGAAGATCAACGCCAAATGCTGGACCCACTCCTGTAAACCAAACATGGGGTCACCACCATCACCAATTATAATAAAAATCATTCGAGATCACAGACAGAGATCTCCTGAGCTCTCCACTACAGGAAATTCTGGGTAAAATAAAGGGGCCCCTAACCAGAGGAATCCATTCTCCTTGAGGACATGGGACGGCCTCTCTGGATCATTGAAGCTGAACTCCAGAGAAACAGTTTTATTTAATTATACACAGAGAGGGTTTGAACAACTGTTGGCCTTTTATGCGCTCTTCTTAAAACCTCAATAGCAAAAGGCCAGCTGTGGAATTTCAATCCCTGATGTGTTTATGGTAGAGGTGGAAATCTAACATGTTTCAGAACATCACACCCTTCATCAGAGCTGTTTATATTAAACCAATGATTATACGGAATAAAAACCTTGAAGAACCATGAAGAACCATGAAGAACATCAAACTGTAGCAGGGTCAGGCAGAAAGTGTTAATTTCTGTGTCCCCATAAGGGATATATTGATAACTTCCTGTCCTGGGGACAGGGTGTCACATGGGTGGTCAGTAGTAATGAACAGAAACAGCAAGAACACCATAATGATATCAAGCAAGCAGCAATGGAATATAATTTAGCCTTCATTGCTCCCTGTGTCTTCCTGTTCTGGTGACACCAGTGCATAGTCTTCTTTCTCCACTGCAGGTGGCGCTCTTCTGCAGGGCAACCAAGAAGCAAATGGAGCAAGTAGTATCAGTCTGTACAGCCACAAGCCAACGTTAATTTTGGCACCCTTACAAAAAGTGGTCTGGTAACTACCTGTTGGGCAACCACAAAAATTACAGTGGACCACCGTTATAATGGAACCCTGCAAGGCCTGTAATGAGAGTGGCAGGTGGGCCGTACCCTATCCATGGTCCATCAAGGACCTTGTCAGGCATGTATCCCCTCCGAGTTATGGGATATTCCCCAGTCACATATCCTACAGATCTGCCAAGTAATCCGCAGAACAGGCAGCCATTTTGGGATGGATCTGGTTTGGAGGTACTTCTTAGTTCCATTTTTGTCAGACTGGGTGCACGAAGCTTGTCAGAAGTGTGAAAGTTGCGCCAGCTGCAGGACTCCATCTGAAAAGATCACTCCCATGACAATCACCACCTCTGAGCCCTTTGGAATTGGTGACCATGGACCTCCTAACAATCTCCAGCATGCCCTATGGCTATCAATATGTGCTTGTCTTCACTGACCACTTTACCAGGTTTGTGGTGGTGGTGCCTACCAAGAACGAGATAGCTGTCACCACTGCCAAACATTTCTGGGAGCACATTGTCCAATCGTATGGCTGCTCAAAGTGGATGTTGTCAGGCAAAGGCCAGAACTTTTAGTATGTAATCATGACCAAATGTAAATCTCACACCACTCCCTATCAACTCCCTATCACCTCTAAGGCAAAGGCACCTGTGCGTGATTCAATCACACCCTGCTGAATGCTGCAGACTTTAGAGCTATTGAGATCGGTGGTGCCAACATGGGGGGGCTGTGGTATGGGCCTATAACAACACTGTCCACAAGTCCATCGGACACATGCCCTTCCTCCTTGGGCAGTCCGGCCAGATGCCCATGGACCTTCTGTTGGGGAAACTTCCCAGAACTCTAAGTTCTTGGGTACAGGAACATTATAGGAGGCAAAAGACCAAGCAGTTGGTGTTGGACAAACACAAATAGATGGCTCCTGAACCTGTCTTGGAAGAATTACCACTGTGATTGGGGGAATGCATGTTGGTAAGAATGCCAAGCACACCTGAGAAAGCAAGGTCAAGTTACATAGTAGGTGAGGTAAAAAAAAAACACAAGTCCATCAAGTCCAAGCTACAGTATGTGTGTGATTATATGTCAGTATTACATTGTATATCCCTGTATGTTGCGGTCATTCAAGTGCTTATCTAATAGTTTCTTGAAACTGTGGATGCCCCCAGCTGAGACCACCGTCTGTGGAAGGGAATTCCACATCCTTGCCGCTTTTACAGTAAAGAACCCTCTATGTATTTCAAGGTTAAACCTCTTTTCTTCTTATTTTAATGAGTGGCCATGAGTCTTGTTAAACTCCCTTCCACAATTTTTTTTATCCCTATTGTGGGGTCACCAGTCCGGTATTTCTATATTGTGGGGTCACCAGTCCGGTATTTATATATTGTGGGGTCACCAGTCCGGTATTTATATAATGAAATCATATCCCCTCTCAGGCGTCTCTTCTCCAGAGAGAATAAGTTCAGAGCTCACAACCTTTCCTCATAACTAATATCCTCCAGACCCTTTATTAGCTTTGTTGCCCTTCTTTGTAGTCGCTCCATTTCCAGTACATCCTTCCTGAAGACTGGTGCCCAGAACTGGACAGTATACTCCAGGTGCGGCCGGACCAGAGTCTTGTAGAGGGGAGAATTATCGTTTTTATCTCTGGAGTTGATCCCTTTTTAATGCCAATATTCTGTTTGCTTTGTTAGCAGCAGCTTGGCATTGCTGAGCCCATCATCTACTAGGACCCCCAGGTCCTTCTCCATCCTAGATCCCCCCCAGAGGTTCTCCCCCCAGTCTATAGATTGCATTCAGATTTTTGCCACCCAAATGCATTATTTTACATTTTTCTACATTGAACCTCATTTACCATGTAGTTGCCCCTCCCCCCATTCATTTGTTCAGATCTTCTTGGAAGGTTTCCACATCCTGGGAGAAGTTATTGCCCTGCTTAGCTTAGTATCATCCGCAAATACAGAGATTGAGCTGTTTCCCCCATCCTCCAGGTAGTTTATAAACAAATTAAATAGGATTGGTCCCAGCACAGAACCCTGGGGGACCCCACTACCCTCCCCCGACCATTCCGAGTACTCCCCATTTATCACCACCCTCTGAACTCGCCCTTGTAGCCAGGTTTCAATCCATGTACTCGCCCTATGGTCCATGCCAACAGACCTTATTTTGTACAGTAAACGTTTATGGGGAACTGTGTCAAATGCTTTTGCCAAATCCAGATACACCACATCTACAGGCCTTCCTTTATCCAGATACACCACATCTACGGGCCTTCCTTTATCTAGATACACCACGTCTACGGGCCTTCCTTTATCTAGATACACCACGTCTACGGGCCTTCCTTTATCTAGATACACCACGTCTACGGGCCTTCCTTTATCTAGATACACCACGTCTACGGGCCTTCCTTTATCTAGATACACCACGTCTACGGGCCTTCCTTTATCTAGATACACCACGTCTACGGGCCTTCCTTTATCCGGATACACCACGTCTACAGGCCTTCCTTTATCCAGATACATTACGTCTACGGGCCTTCTTTTATCAAGATACACCACATCTACGGGCCTTCCTTTATCCACATACACCACATCTACAGGACTTCCTTTATCCAGATCCACCACATCTACAGGACTTCCTTTATCTAGATACACCACATCTACGGGCCTTCCTTTATCTAGATACACCACATCTACAGGACTTCCTTTATCTAGATACACCACGTCTACAGGCCTTCCTTTATCCAGATCCACCACATCTACAGGACTTCCTTTATCTAGATACACCACATCTACGGGCCTTCCTTTATCTAGATACACCACATCTACAGGCCTTCCTTTATCCAGATACACCACGTCTACAGGCCTTCCTTTATCCAGATCCACCACATCTTCAGGACTTCCTTTATCTAGATACACCACGTCTACAGGCCTTCCTTTATCTAGATACACCACATCTACGGGCCTTCCTTTATCCACATACACCACATCTACAGGACTTCCTTTATCCAGATCCACCACATCTACAGGACTTCCTTTATCCAGATACATTACGTCTACGGGCCTTCCTTTATCCAGATACACCACATCTACGGGCCTTCCTTTATCCAGATACATTACGTCTACAGGCCTTCCTTTATCCAGATACACCACATCTACGGGCCTTCCTTTATCCAGATACACCACGTCTACAGGACTTCCTTTATCTAGATACACCACGTCTACGGGCCTTCCTTTATCTAGATACACCACGTCTACGGGCCTTCCTTTATCCAGATCCACCACATCTACAGGACTTCCTTTATCTAGATACACCACATCTATGGGCCTTCCTTTATCTAGATACACCACGTCTACGGGACTTCCTTTATCTAGATACACCACGTCTACGGGCCTTCCTTTATCCAGATACATTACGTCTACGGGCCTTCCTTTATCCAGATACATTACGTCTACGGGCCTTCTTTTATCCAGATACACCACATCTACGGGCCTTCCTTTATCCACATACACCACATCTACAGGACTTCCTTTATCCAGATCCACCACATCTACAGGACTTCCTTTATCTAGATACACCACATCTACGGGCCTTCCTTTATCTAGATACACCACTTAATATTTTGATACTGATCTAGTCTGAATGAGAGGTGCACACAATATCGAATAAAACATGTGAATGACAAAAAACACATAAGAAAACACACAAGCAAAGCCAAATTCCGGATATCATAATGAAATAAATATTTATAATTATAATTATTATTATTATTATAATTAATTATTATTATTTATAATAATAATATTATAAATAAAAAATGTTTTATTTCATTATGATATCTGGAATTTGGCTTTGATTGTGTGGTTTCTTATGTGTTTTTTGTCATTCACATGTTTTATTCGATATTGTGTGCACCTCTCATTCTGACTAGATCAATATCAACGTTTTTTGATCACAATCATTCATAATTATGTACAATTTTTTTTAGCGCAGCTCCTTATATTTGTTAAATGATACTGTAACGCCCTGCTCCTGATGGGCAGACGCTATTATTTTTTTCAAATTTCGTTGTCTGAAGCTATAGTTTGGCTCAGACTCATTTTCTCTAAAAGGTCTGGTTTCTGTACCAGTCCAGCTGGGTTGCACTGATTCCCACTTGACCGTAGGTGTCGCTGTCACCACCGGTAGGTGTGGAACAGCAGCAGGCTGGATGCATTGAATGCCGCCTCTTGTGCGGAAGTAGCTCAGTGGGTGGGGTTTCCCTGCTGCGCATTCTGTGAAAGGGTATTTAATGCCATGTACACACGAGCGAATTGTCCGATGTACTTAGTCCGGCAAACAATCCGGCGGATAGTCCGGCCGACTTTCTACCGAACGGACTTGGCCACACACGGACACACAGAAAGTCCGACGTTCGCTTGCGCGATGGCGTACAGCACGTACGACGGGACTAGAAAAAGGAAGTTCAATAGCCAGTAGCCAATAGCTTCCTTTTTCGTACTTGCTTCTGAGCATGCGTCATTCTTAGTCTGCCGTACTAGCATACTGACGAATGTATTATCCGCTGAAACCCAAGTCCAACGGGAAGATTGGAGTGCAAAAATACTTTCTTAGTCCGTCGTACTTCACGCTGGAAAAGTCCGCTGAAGCCCACACACGATCGAATTGTCCGCTGAAATGCGTTTCGGCGGACTAAGTACGCCGGACAATCTGATCGTGTGTACGCGGCATAAGGCACCATTTTTTTGGGTCTGTTTCTGGGTCCTTGTCTTGGTGTCCGCTATCCCGACCTCATGGCCCTCCTGGCCTGGGGCCTGTGTCGCATGATTCTGCGCCTCTGGGCCAGCTGGCCTGAGGCTTTGCAACTGAGAGTGTAGGCCCGGGAATGTCTTGGGGCCTGCTGATCCAGGGGAGGTCCTGTGCTGTCTCGCCTGTGGGGAGAAGCCAAGAAAACTGGAGGATCCAGGGGAGGACTTCTCAGGAGGAGGACCGAGCGCAAGGCTGGTGTCTCTGGAGGAGCCTGGAAACTCGGTTGGAGGACGCAACCCGGATCAATACCCTTACAGTATCGCTGGGTCGGCTGAAAGAATCTGGTACTGTATGGTAGTTCTTCCTAAAGCTCCCAAAATCTCTAAGTTTAATTGACAAGTCTGCGGCAGAGACTTTGTTGAGCATCTCATCGGCTGCTAGGTCAAGTGAGAGGGGCCTATCCGCTAGATCCAGTCTGTGGAGCTGTTTGTCCTCTGGATCTGACTAATACCTCTAACCCGCAATTACTAGGTGCCTGAACTCCCCTTTATCCTCTAACCTTCTATTGAAGGACTGTGTTTTCTTTCCTTCTTTTTGTGTTATCCCTAAATAAATCTTCAAAAAAGACTAAGTGTCGGATCTATCATCATTACGGGACCCCCCTAAGACGAAGAGGCGAGCAGGTGAGGTAACGGCAAGCCCGAATAAAACCAGCAGCTCCTTCTGGGGTTAGTGCTACAATACCGTTCTCATTACTAAAATCTTGTATACAGTCTCTTATTATCCCTCCAAGAGCTTACATACTATTGATGTTAGGCTAACTGGTCTGTAATTGCCAGGGATATATTTTGTGTTCTTTTTAAATATTGGTGCTACATTGGCTTTTCTCCAATCAGCTGGCACCATTCCAGTCAGTAAACTGTCAGTAAAAATTAGAAACAATGGTCTGGCAATTACTGGTCTGAGTTCCCTAACTACCCTCGGGTGCAAGCCATCTGGTCCCGGTGATTTATTAATGTTAAGTTTCCCAAGTCTAATTTTAATTCTGTCCTCTGTTATCCATGGAGGTGCTTCCTGTGATGTGTCATGAGGATAAACTCTGCAGTTTTGGTTACTGAAGCCCCTCGGTTACCACATGAAGACTGAGGAGAAGAATAAATGCAATACCTTCACCATCTCCCCATCCTTTGTAACCAGATCTCCTTCCTCATTCTTTATGGGGCCAATATGGTCTGTAGTCCCTGTTTTAGTGTTTACATATTTAAAGAATTTCTTGGGATTTATTTTTTTTGCTGTCCTCCGCTATGTGTCTTTCATTCTCTACCTTAGCCGTCCTTATTGTGCGCTTACATTTCATGTTGCCTTCTTTATAAAGTTTGAATGCTGATGATGATCCCTCAACCTTGTATTTTTTGAAGGCTTTCTCCTTTGTTTTTATATGCATTTTTACATTGGAGTTAAGCCATCCAGGACTTTTGTTCGCTCTTTTAAATGTATTACCCAATGGGAAGCATTGGCTAATGCCCTTATGTAATATGCTCTTAAAGCAAACCCATCTCTCCTCCGTGTTCTTTGTTCCTAAGATTTTATCCCAATTTATGCCTTCTGGCAAGGCTTGTAGTTTAGGGAAGTTGGCTCTTTTGAAATTCAGTGTCTTTGTATTCCCCTTATGTTTCCTATTTGTGTGATTTATACTGAAGCCTGTGATCGCTGTTACCTAAATTGGCTCGTATTTCCACATCCGTGATCAGGTCTGTATTGTTGGTAATCAGTAGATCCAGCGACGCTCTATTTCTAGTCGGTGCGTCTACCATCTGACCCATAAAATTGTCATGCAAGACATTTAGGAACTGGCGAGCCTTAGATGAATGCGCGGTTCCCTCCGCCCAGTCTATGTCTGGATAATTAAAATCCCCCATTATGATAACACTTCCCATCCTTGCTGCTAATCCAGATTGTGATAGGAGATCGTCTCCCCTTCCTCTCTCAGGTTAGGGGGCCTATAGCATACTCCCAGCATTATTTTCCCCTTAGCTTCATCCCTTTGGAGCTCTACCCATAAGGATTCCACCTCCTCCCTAGCTCCCTTAGTGATGACATCTCTCACATTCACTTGTACATTATTCTTGATATATAGGCATACCCCTCCCCCTTTTTTACTCTCTCTATCCTTGCGATAAAGGGTATACCCTTGAATGGTTGCCAGCCGATCATGAGAGCTGTTGAACCAGGTCTCTGAAATTCCCACAAAATCCAAATCCTCCTCGTACAACAGTATCTCTAGTTCACCCATCTTGTTCGCCAGGCTCCTGGCATTGGTGAAGATGCCACGCAGTTTAGACCGGTCCCATGTTATCCTCGGATTGGGTGTTCTGAGATTGCAACTAGGACTTGCTACTATACTTACCTTGAGTTTATGTGCTTTGGTCAACCTACCACTAATGCACCCAATACTGCCCTCTGGAATATGTTCCACACTGACTATTTCTACCTCTGGAGCCCCCCCCCCCCCCCCATCGCCTAGTTTAAAAACTCCTCTAACTTTTTGGCCATCTTCATTCCCAGCTGATCTGCACCCTCCTCATTTAGTTGCAGTCCACCCCTTCTATAGTACTGGTTATCGACTGAGAAGTTGGCCCAGTCCTCCAGGAACCCCAAATCCCTCCTTACTACACCAGCTCTTCAGCCACTTGTTTACTTCCCTAATCTCCCTCTGCCTTTCTGGTGTGGCTCGATTTACCGGTACTATTCCTGAGAATACCACCTTGGAGGTCCTTTTCCTCAATTTGGCTCCCAAGTCCCTAAAATCATTCTTTAGGACACTCCATCTGCCTCTGACTTTGTCATTGGTGCCAACGTGCACCACAACAGCCGGGTCTTCCCCAGCCCCTCCCAGTAATCTGTCCACCAGATACATGATGTGCCGAACCCGAGCGCCCGGTAGACAGTTCGGCGCTTCAGGTCTTTGTTACAGATTGGCCTCTCTGTCCTTCTAAGAACTGAGTCCCCTACCACCATAATCTGTCTTTCCTTTCGCTTCGCTCCTCCCCCCCCCCACTCTCACTGAAGGAGTTCTTCCCCCGGCAGCTAGTAGAGTCCCTCAGCTCCAGCAGTGCCGGTCCCTGACTGGTTTCACCAATGTCACTCAATGGAGCGTACTTATTGGGATGCTCCAGCCCTGGATTGGCCACCCTGGCCCTTCCCACTCTACCCTTCCTGACTCTCACCCATCTACTCTTTCCTAGTGCCAGAACCTCTTTGTCTCCACCCGCCTCTGTGCCGGCACCTGCCGTGTACGTTCCCGGCTCCCCTTTAGTATGGAGGGACTTCTCAGTGCTGACAGTTGCTTCCCCAGATTCAGAACCTGGGCTTCCAGGGAAACAACGTGCTTACATTTTGCACAGCGGTATTCACCCTCGATCAGATGATCAAGGAACGCATACATGCTGCTAGATGTACAACGAGTCTCCTCTCCACGCCCGCCGGGCATCGTACCTATTAAATTTAATGAGGATTGGGGATTATACCCAGTCCAGATTACCTAACAATTAGCTTCCTGACACCAATACTCAACAAGACAATACAAAGGTACTCCAGACCTAACATGCACTCACCGACCTACGTGCACCCGCAGACCTAACGAGTAAGGGGAACTCTCTGCTAATACGAACATAAAGAGCCAAAATACAAAACCAAAAGACTTGGCAGAAGTTTTATCCTATCAGTTCTACTGGAAATAAAATAAATGTTGGCGGGAGTTACACTTTAATGCCTTTAAAGTGACCCATTTGCTAAAATAACCATCCAATAACAGAGAAAATTTATTGTAGGAAAGGAAAGGTCAGCAGCAACAACTTACATTGTTCTCTCATTTAAGGGCACCCCCCCTCCCCCAACAACCACAGTATTGCCCCCAGTCATGGTTTACTTACCAGCACTACATTTCCCAGACGCCTCCATTGTACCAGAATATTCTTCCACAGCAGAGCAAAGGTCTGCTGGACGAGGCTGGCCTCCCTCCCTGTCCCTCCGGTCATCTGAAAAACAAACATCACCAATGATTACTCTGGAAATACTCCTTGTTGCTGTTTTTCAACTTGTATGCTATTTTTTTTGTATCTTTTAAATTTTTTGTTTTAGCTTTTTGTGGCTTTCTTTTGTATCTTTTTGGGGTTTTTTTGTATTGTTTTTATTTATTTTTGTTTATATTTTGCATTCTGTTTAATGATCAGTTTGAAAATACTTGTTATTTTTATCTTTTTGTTGATGTTTTGTATCTTTTTTTATTTTTTATTTTGCATTCTGTTTAATGATCAATTTGAAAATACAAAACATCAACAAAAAGATACAAAAACAAATTGATCATTAAACAGAATGCAAAAAAAAAAAATATATACTTTTTTTAGTCTTTTTTGTTGATGTTTTGTATCTTTTTTTTATTTTGCATTCTGTTTAATGATCAGTTTGAAAATACTTGTTATTTTTTATCTTTTTGTTGATGTTTTGTATCTTTTTTATTTTTTTTATTTTGCATTCTGTTTAATGATCAATTTGAAAATACAAAACATCAACAAAAAGATACAAAAACAAATTGATCATTAAACAGAATGCAAAAAAAAAAAAAGATACAAAAACAAGTATTTTAAAATTGATCATTAAAACAGAATGCAAAATAAAAAAAAAGATACAAAACATCAACAAAAAGATTAAAAAAACAAGTATTTTCAAATTGATCATTAAACAGAATGCAAAAAAAAAAGATACAAAACATCAACAAAAAGATTAAAAAAACAAGTATTTTCAAATTGATCATTAAACAGAATGCAAAAGATACAAAACATCAACAAAAAGATACAAAAACAAGTATCTTTTTTATTTTATTTTGCATTTTGTTTAATGATCAATTTTGAAAATACTTGTTTTTGTATCTTTTTGTTGATTTTTTGTATCTTTTTTTTATTTTGCTTTCTGTTTAATGATCAATTAAAAAATACAAAACGTCAACAAAAAGATACAAAAACAAGTATTTTAAAATTGATCATTAAACAGAATGCAAAAAAAAAAAAAGATACAAAACATCAACAAAAAGATTAAAAAAACAAGTATTTTCAAATTGATCATTAAACAGAATGCAAAAGATACAAAACATCAACAAAAAGATACAAAAACAAGTATTTTCAAATTGATCATTAAACAGAATGCAAAAGATACAAAACATCAACAAAAAGATACAAAAACAAGTATTTTCAAATTGATCATTAAACAGAATGCAAAAAAAAAAGATACAAAACATCAACAAAAAGATTAAAAAAACAAGTATTTTCAAATTGATCATTAAACAGAATGCAAAAGATACAAAACATCAACAAAAAGATACAAAAACAAGTATCTTTTTTATTTTATTTTGCATTTTGTTTAATGATCAATTTTGAAAATACTTGTTTTTGTATCTTTTTGTTGATTTTTTGTATCTTTTTTTTTATTTTGCTTTCTGTTTAATGATCAATTAAAAAATACAAAACGTCAACAAAAAGATACAAAAACAAGTATTTTCAAATTGATCATTAAACAGAATGCAAAAAAAAAAGATACAAAACATCAACAAAAAGATTAAAAAAAACAAGTATTTTCAAATTGATCATTAAACAGAATGCAAAAGATACAAAACATCAACAAAAAGATACAAAAACAAGTATTTTCAAATTGATCATTAAACAGCATGCAAAATAAAAAAATATATACTTTTTTTAGTCTTTTTTGTTGATGTTTTGTATCTTTTTTTTATTTTGCATTCTGTTTAATGATCAGTTTGAAAATACTTGTTATTTTTTATCTTTTTGTTGATGTTTTGTATCTTTTTTATTTTTTTATTTTGCATTCTGTTTAATGATCAATTTGAAAATACAAAACATCAACAAAAAGATACAAAAACAAGTATTTTCAAATTGATCATTAAACAGAATGCAAAAAAAAAAAAAGATACAAAACATGAACAAAAAGATTAAAAAAACAAGTATTTTCAAATTGATCATTAAACAGAATGCAAAAAAAAAGATACAAAACATGAACAAAAAGATTAAAAAAACAAGTATTTTCAAATTGATCATTAAACAGAATGCAAAAGATACAAAACATCAACAAAAAGATACAAAAACAAGTATCTTTTTTATTTTATTTTGCATTTTGTTTAATGATCAATTTTGAAAATACTTGTTTTTGTATCTTTTTGTTGATTTTTTGTATCTTTTTTTTTATTTTGCTTTCTGTTTAATGATCAATTAAAAAATACAAAACGTCAACAAAAAGATACAAAAACAAGTATTTTAAAATTGATAATTAAACAGAATGCAAAAGATACAAAACATCAACAAAAAGATACAAAAACAAGTATTTTCAAATTGATCATTAAACAGAATGCAAAAAAAAAAAAAAAAGATACACAACATGAACAAAAAGATTAAAAAAACAAGTATTTTCAAATTGATCATTAAACAGAATGCAAAAAAAAAAAAAAAGATACACAACATCAACAAAAAGATTAAAAAAACAAGTATTTTCAAATTGATAATTAAACAGAATGCAAAAGATACAAAACATCAACAAAAAGATACAAAAACAAGTATCTTTTTTATTTTATTTTGCATTCTGTTTAATGATCAATTTGAAAATACTTGTTTTTGTATCTTTTTGTTGATTTTTTGTATCTTTTTTTTATTTTGCTTTCTGTTTAATGATCCTGAGGCTGAGCTGCTCTCCTATTCAATAATAAGTTGAGTACATTATGTAAAACTGCAAAGCCACGAGGGATTTCACGTCTCCAAAAAACAAGAAATCCTCCAGAAGCTGGAGTAACTTCCCGGCGATGTCACACAGATGTTACTCTCCGCGCTTCTCTCAGCAACCAGCCGCATACATAAGAATGTGTTCAAAATGTAACAAAGAACTTGCAATGATTGCCGAGCTCTGCGAAACACAACACATCCAGCGCCCCCCGAAAGGCAGAAGATATCACCGGACATCCACCACAGATGGGAAGATCCGCTGTCAGTGGACTGGCCCTTTAAAGTAGAACTCTGACCAGAATGACGTATATGATGCAGCCAGTCAGTAATGAGAACAAAGGTGGCCCCTCCCCCCCATAGCACAGTGGTATTCCCTGATGATCCTGCCAGTAGATACATCATTGTTCAACTTCATGTGTAAGGGTGACAACGCTATTTGTTCTGCAGTGAAATTGCACAGCAGTGTTGTCACCCCATAGACAGGGCAGTCTTAGCCCCTGTACACACGGTCGGAGATTTCGACAACCAAATCCGTCGGATTTTGTCCGTCGGATTTTGCCCGTTGGATTGTGTCCGAAACTGTTGCATACACACGGTCGGACTAAGTTGTCATCTGATCATTCAGAACCTGATGACGTAATTTCGTTAGGGCGGGACTACGTTCAGGCTAGTAGCCAATAGCTTTGATGTAGGAATTTGATCTGAGCATGCGTGGCACTTTGTCCAATCGGAATTCTCTACACATGATCGGACAAGGTCCGATCAGACCAGTTTGTCGGAAAATATTTCCAACAAGTTGGAAAATTGGGTCCGACGGATATTCCGACGGAATCAGTCCGATGCATACCACACACAGTCGGATTATCCGACAACACGGTCCAATAGGACACATTCCGACGGATTCTCCGACCCTGTGTACAAGGGCTTTGACGGACGGGAAGTCATGTATATACAATATGTGATTCTGCACTTCTGGGTAGGGGGCGCACTGTCGCACCCGACGTACTGCTTGGTATATGTGATTCGCACTTCTGGGTAGGGGGCGCTCTCTCGCCCCTGGCACACCGCTTCTGCTTGGTAATACTTGGTATATGTGATTCCGCACTTCTGGGTAGGGGGCACGCTCTCATCCCCGGTGCACTGCTTCTGCTTGGTATATGTGATTCCACACTTCTGGGTAGGGGGCGCTCTCTCATCCCCGGTGCACTGCTTCTGGGTATGGGGCACGCTTTCGCCCCCGGCACATCACTAATGCTTGGTATATGTGATTCCACACTTCTGGGTAGGGGGCGCTCTCTCATCCCCGGTGCACTGCTTCTGGGTAGGGGGCACGCTTTCGCCCCCGGCACATCACTAATGCTTGGTATATGTGATTCCGCACTTCAGGGTAGGGGGCGCTCTTGCCCCGATGCAATGCTTCTGCTTGGTAATTCTTGGTATATGTGATTCCGCACTTCTGGGTAGGGGGCGCTCTCTCGCCCCCGGCACACCGCTTCTGCTTGGTAATGCTTGGTATATGTGATTCCGCACTTCTGGGTAGGGGGCGCTCTCTTGCCCCCGGCACACCGCTTCTGCTTGGTAATGCTTGGTATATGTGATTCCGCACTTCTGAGTAGGGGGTGTGCTCTCGCCCCCGGCACATCGCTAATGCTTGGTATATGTGATTCCGCACTTCTGGGTAGGGGGCGCTCTCTCATCCCCGGTGCACTGCTTCTGCTTGGTAATGCTTGGTATATGTGATTCCGCACTTCTGGGTAGGGGGCGCTCTCTTGCCCCTGGCACACCGCTTCTGCTTGGTAATGTTTGGTATATGTGATTCCGCACTTCTGGGTAGGGGGTGTGCTCTCGCCCCCGGCACATCGCTAATGCTTGGTATATTTGATTCTGCACTTCTGGGTAGGGGGTGCTCTCTCATCCCGGTGCACTGCTTCTGCTTGGTAATGCTTGGTATATGTGATTCCGCACTTCTGGGTAGGGGGCGCTCTCTCATCCCCGGTGCACTGCTTCTGCTTGGTAATGCTTGGTATATGTGATTCTGCATTTTTGGGTAGGGGGCACGCTTTCACCCCCGGCACATCACTAATGCTTGGTATATGTGATTCCGCACTTCAGGATAGGGGGCGCTCTTGCCCCCGATGCAATGCTTCTGCTTGGTAATGCTTGGTATATGTGATTCCGCACTTCTGGGTAGGGGGCGCTCTCTCGCCCCCGGCACACTGCTTCTGCTTGGTAATGCTTGGTATATGTGATTCCGCACTTATGGGTAGGGGATGCTCTCTCGCCCCAGGCACACCGCTTCTGCTTGGTAATGCTTGGTATATGTGATTCCGCACTTCTGGCTAGGGGGCGCTCTCTCGCCCCCGGCACACTGCTTCTGCTTGGTAATGCTTGGTATATGTGATTCTGCACTTCTGGGTAGGGGGCGCTCTCTCATCCCCGGTGCACTGCTTCTGCTTGGTAATGCTTGGTATATGTGATTCCGCACTTCTGGGTAGGGGGCACGTTCTCATATACCAAGCAGAAGCAGTGCGCCGGGGAGAGAGCGCCCCCTACCCAGAAGTGCAGAATCACATATACCAAGCATTACCAAGCAGAAGCATTGCATCGGGGGCAAGAGCGCCCCCTACCCTGAAGTGCGGAATCACATATACCAAGCATTACCAAGCAGAAGCAGTGCACCGGGGATGAGAGAGCGCCCCCTACCCAGAAGTGCGGAATCACATATACCAAGCATTACCAAGCAGAAGCAGTGCACCGGGGATGAGAGAGCGCCCCCTACCCAGAAGTGCGGAATCACATATACCAAGCAGAAGCAGTGCACCGGGGATGTGATTCCGCACTTCTGGGTAGGGGGCGCTCTCTCATCCCCGGTGCACTGCTTCTGCTTGGTAATGCTTGGTATATGTGATTCCGCACTTCAGGGTAGGGGGCGCTCTTGCCCCCGATGCAATGCTTCTGCTTGGTAATGCTTGGTATATGTGATTCTGCACTTCTGGGTAGGGGGCGCTCTCTCCCCGGCGCACTGCTTCTGCTTGGTAATGCTTGGTATATGTGATTTTTCACTTCTGGGTTGGGGGGGGGGGTGGCGTGCGTAACGGCCCAGTGCACCAATTTTTCTTCCGTTGCCAGCCAATGGATGTCCTCCGTCACGTTCTGATTATCAAGGAGAGAGGCTGGATGGAGCTCTACCTATGCAGACAATGCAGCAGAGCTCCGTCCTGGCAGCAGGGAATACAATCCACCATTTCCCTTAGTAAAAGCAGCACACACAGGACACACAAACACTGGCTAGGCACACAGTTAACCCTTTGAACGCCCGAGATGTTTAACCCCATTCCTAGCCCGGAGTTCCCCTTTAGGTGAGCCCTCTTACATGGCGCTCTGTACAGTAGAGGAGCCGGCGGGCGCGTGTGCGTTTCTCTGCTGCCGGTTATTTGCGTTGTCCTCTGTTATATCCACTTATAGCTGTGCGCAGAAGATTATCCCCCCCCCCCCCACCACCACCGGGGGCAGGATCTCATCAGAAGGACATTCAGATCATCTAGGCTCTTAAGATCGCTTAAAACGACCAATTAGATGATTCTGAGACTTTAATACATTAGGTGTAGGTTCATTTTATAGAAATTAGGGCTGAAACGATTAATCAATATTATCGATAATAATCGATAAGGAAAATCGGTGTCAATGATTATTTTCCTTATTGATTAGTTGGTCCGAACCTTCCTCCCTGCCAGTCCCTTAGAATCCTCCTGTGTACAAGACGGCGCCCCCTCCCCCTCCCCCTCCTCCTCCTCCTCCTCCTCGCTCACATCAGCTCCCCACTGATCAGTCTCAGCCTCGCCCGCTGCCTGGAGGGAATAGACAGAGAGAGCCGCACACTGTGAGGTGATAGGGTGGTGGCTAATGCCTATACTACTCAGACAGTACATTCATTTCTATGACAAGTGCCCCATGATCCTAAGTATTTCTGTGTGTGGGGGGGTGCCCCATCATTGGTTTTCCTGGGGGTGGATAGTGCCCCATCATTGGTGTTCCCGGGAGGAATAGTGCCCCATCATTGGTGTTCCTGGGGGGGGATAGTTCCCCATCATTTTCTTGGGGAGGGGATAGTGCCCCATCATTGGTGTTCCCGGGAGGAATAGTGCCCCATCATTGGTTTTCCTGGGGGGGGGATAGTGCCCCATCATTAGTTTTCTTGGGGGGGGGATAGTGCCCCATCATTGGTGTTCCCGGGAGGAATAGTGCCCCATCATTGGTGTTCCTGGGAAGAATAGTACCCCATCATTGGCATTCCCGGGAGGAATAGTGCCCCATCATTGCTGTTCCTGGGAAGAATAGTACCCCATCATTGGCGTTCCTGGGAAGAATAGTTCCCCATCATTGGTGTTCCCCTGAGGAATAATGCCCCATCATTGGTGTTCCTAGAAGGCATAGTGCCCCATCATTGGTGTTCCCAGGAGGAATAGTGCCCCATCATTGGTGTTCCTGGGAGGAATAGTGCCCCATCATTGGTGTTTCTGTGAGGAATAGTGCCCCATCATTAGTAATCCCAGGAAGAATAGTGCCCCATCATTGGTGTTTCTGAGAAGAATAGTGCCCCATCATTGGTGTTCCCATGCACAATAGTGCCCCATCATTGGCGTTCCTGGGAGGAATGGTGCCCCGTCATTGGTGTTCCCGGGAGGAATAGTGCCCTATCATTGGTGTTCCTGCGAGGAATAGTGCCCCATCATTGTTGTTCCCAGGAGGAATAGTGCCCCATCATTGGTGTTCCCAGGCAGAATAGTGCCCCATCATTGGTGTTCCCAGGCAGAATAGTGCCCCATCATTGGTGTTCCTGGGAGGAATAGTTCCCCATCATTGGTGTTCCCAGGCATAATAGTGCCCCATCATTGGTGTTCCCAGGCAGAATAGTGCCCCATCATTGGTGTTCCTGGGAGGAATAGTGCCCCATCATTGGTGTTCCTGGGAGGAATAGTGCCCCATCATTGGTGTTCCCAGGAGGAATAGTGCCCCATCATTGGTGTTCCTGGGAGGAATAGTGCCCCATCATTGGTGTTCCCAGGCAGAATAGTGCCCCATCATTGGTGTTCCCAGGCGGAATAGTGCCCCATCATTGGTGTTCCCAGGCGGAATAGTGCCCCATCATTGGTGTTCCCAGGAGGAATAGTGCCCCATCATTGGTGTTCCCAGGAGGAATAGTGCCCCATCATTGGTGTTCCTGGGAGGAATAGTGCCCCATTATTGGTGTTCCTGGGAGGAATAGTGCCCCATCATTGGTAATCCCGGGAAGAATAGTGCCCCATCATTGGTGTTCCTGGGAGGAATAGTGCTTTCCCCACTCCCAGTCCGAGCTCTGCTGTACAGGGGCCAATACCAGGTCACCATTAGGGACTTAAAATGCCTGGTGATCATCTGATTTTTTTTTTTATAGCTGCCTGGAGAACAGCTTGATGGACCCGAGATAGCAGTAAAAGCATGACAGGCATGTACAATATCTCCCCGCCCTTTTAGAGTGTAAGCTCTTATGAGCAGAACCCTCTTGTATGTCTGTATTGTAACTGTATTGTCTTCCCGTAAGATTGTAAAGTGCTGTGCAAACTGTTGGCGCTACATAAATCCTAAATAATAATAATAATCTCCCATATACTGTTATTGGTTGGAGGAGTCGTGGCCACGACCACAAATCTCTCCCGGGCAGGAAATCCACTTACCTTGGGTGTCGGAGAGGATCACACACACACGGCCGCCCCGTTCCTCCTACACCACCATCTGTTGTGCTTCTTCGCCCAGCACAGCGTCGGGCTGAGGAGGTCACGTGACTTGGACACAGCTGTGATGTTGGCGCAGCTCCCGGAATCCTCGCTGGGGTCGCTGTTCTCAATTGTGTGTGAGCCGGAAAAAACCTCTCCATCGGGGACAATTCTCATATTGTGCGGACCTCCAGCCCCGAACCGTCACCCCCCATCCCATCCACATTCTTCATCTGATGATTGAATGGATGTGGGGGGGGGGGGGGGGGGCAGAGGAAGCCAGGATTCCCTTCCGAGGGGGGGAACTAAACCCAAAGAGCTGAACTTTTGCACAGATCAGACAATCAAATCTACGAGGATTGGCCGGCTCTGTGGTCAGCATTGTGCAAGATACAGAAGGCACAACACAAATCCTAATTGTCATATTTTACTGTATGGGGGAGGGGTCCTTGTCACTTGAGCGATATCCAGACCTATGAATGATTTAGATTTTTTTTTTTTTTTACAATGCAGTGTTTTAATAGAATGATATGCTTATTATAGTAAAGTATTTAATATTGTTTTTTTATCTCCCTTTTTTCAATTTATGTTATTATACATATTGATTTGTTGTTAGTAGTGATGGACGAACTTCCGACGGGACGTTTCACGAACGCGGCCGATAGTTCGCGAAACCGAAAGTTCGCGGCGGGCCCCATTGACTTCAATGGGAGGCGAACTTCGCAAACCTTTAGGTCAAATTTGCAGCCACAAAATAATTATTAGCTGGGCAAACATAGTCCCACCACATGGCCAATGACATAACACATGTATGAGGTGAATTTGGGATCGATAACTACAAGCATTCTTTTTTTATTTGGAAAATTGTTCTGACAATTCAGGACTGTGGAGCGCATGAAGGCAATGGAGGAGAGGGAAGGTCAGGGACCAGGGTAGGCAAAGAAGAGGGTGCAGGAGATGATCACCAGCAGCGTGACATACAGCAATGACACCTGCACCGTGATAGAGTCATCTGACACCAGCACCGTGACAGAGAGCACTGACATCAGCAGCGTGATAGAGGCATCTGACAGCAGCACCGTGATAGAGGGCACTGACATCAGCAGCGTGACATAAAGCATTAACACCAGCACCGTGACATACAGCATTGACAGCAACACCGTGATAGAGAGCACTGACATCAGCACCGTGACATAAAGCATTAACACCAGCACCGTGACATACAGCATTGACAGCAACACCGTGATAGAGAGCACTGACATCAGAAGCGTGACATACAGCACTGACATCAGCACAGTGATATACAGCACTGACAGCAGCACCGTGATAGAGAGTACTGACATCAGAAGCGTGACATAAAGCATTAACATCAGCACCGTGACATACAGCATTGACAGCAACACCGTGATAGAGGGCACTGACATCAGCAGCGTGACATAAAGCATTAACACCAGCACCGTGATAGAGAGCACTGACATCAGAAGCGTGACATTAAGCACTGACATCAGCACCGTGATATACAGCACTGACAGCAGCACCGTGATAGAGAGCACTGACATCAAAAGCGTGACATTAAGCACTCACACCAGCACCGTGATATACAGCACTGACAGCAGCACCGTAAGCAGCCCCAGGAGTAAGTCAGCACAGCACAGGGATTGTGTGATCCCCTCATAATAAGAACCCCCAAGAGGAAGTCAGTACAGCACAGGGATGGTGTGATCCCCTCATAATAAGCAGGCCCAGGAGAAAATCAGCACAGCACAGGGATGGTGTGATCCCCTCATAATAAGAACCCCCAGGAGTAAGTCAGCACAGCACAGGGATGGTGTGATCCCCTCATAATAAGCAGGCCCAGGAGAAACTCAGCACAGCACAGGGATGGTGTAATCCCCTCATAATAAGAACCCCCAGGAGTAAGTCAGCACAGCACAGGGATGGTGTGATCCTCTCATAATAAGCAGGCCCAGGAGAAAATCAGCACAGCACAGGGATGGTGTAATCCCCTCATAATAAGAACCCCCAGGAGTAAGTCAGCACAGCACAGGGATGGTGTGATCCTCTCATAATAAGCAGGCCCAGGAGAAAATCAGCACAGCACAGGGATGGTGTGATCCCCTCATAATAAGAACCCCCAGGAGGAAGTCAGCACAGCACAGGGATGGTGTGATCCCCTCATAAGCAGCCCCAGTAGAAATATGACACCGCTCAACCTCTTCAAAGAGGAGGGTAGGGGCATATAGTACGGTGTGCTTTTTTGGGACAAGGAAGTGAGCTAAATGAAAAAAGAAGGTCTGTGTGCTTGATTAAAAAAATAGTTTATAGACATATACATGGTCTACTGGTCACCTGTGTTGAATTCCTCCGAGATCCATGCCTCATTCATTTTTAGAAATGCGAGGTAGTTAACACTGTCGTGAGCTAGGCGAGTACGCTTATCGGTCACGATCCCCCCTGCTGCGCTGAACGTCCTTTCGGACAGGACACTGGATGAGGGGCAAGCCAACAGTTCGATTGAAAATTGGGCAAGCTCTGGCCAGAGGTCAAGCCTGCCCACCCAGTAGTCCAGGGGTTCATCACTCCTCAGAGCGTCCACATCGGCCGTTAACCCAATGTAGTCGGACACCTGACGGTCTAGGCGTTCCCTGATGCTGGATCCGGATGACACCTGTCGATGGGTCAGCTGAAAGAATGACCTCATATCCGAAGTCACCAACACATCTTCAAACCGGCCTCTTCTTGCAGGCGCTGTTGGATTGGTACCCGCAACTCCTTCTCTGGGAGTGGGAATTGCTCCTCTGCCAGCGCACGCAAAAGCAGAATGCAGCATTTCTCGAAGCAAGGCCTAGAAGTGCTGCATTCTGACAGCCCTCTGCGACGGCGGTAACATTTCCGCCATTTTGTGTTTGTACCGGGGGTCTAAGTACGTTGCCACCCAGTTCTGGTCCTTGACCCTTATGCTTTTTATACGGGGGTCCCTATTAAAACACTGGAGCATGAAGGCCCCCATTTGCACTAAAGTGGAAGCGGTGTGGTGGCCCGGCTCCTGCTCATCATCCAGGATAATGTCGTCCTCTTCATTCTCCTCTCCCCATCCACGCACAACAGGGATCCCAGAAAGGTTTAAAGCATGCTCTTCTTGCTCCTCCTCATCCGCCCCGGCACCATCCTCCTCTGACTCCTCTTCAGACTCCTGTTGTTGACTTGTCTCAGATAGAGTAGCCCCCCCATGGGAATTCATCCAGCATTGCGACTTCCTCATCTTCCCGCTCCTGCTCCTCCACAGCCTGATCAATGACACGACGCAATGCACGCTCCATAAAGAAGGCATAAGGTACCATGTCACTGATGGCGCCATGGCTGCGACTGACCAGTTTGGTGATCTCTTCAAATGGGCGCAGAAGTCTGCATGCGTCGCGCATGAGCAGCCACTGGCGCGGTGAAAAAAAACCCAGCTCCCCAGAACCGGTTGTGCCGCAGAGTTCATACAGGTGGACGTTAACTGCACGTTTCTGCTGGAGCAGCCTATCAAGCATATAGAAGGTTGAGTTCCATCGCGTCGGGCAATCGCAAATAAGACGTCTGACCGGCAGATTGTGTCGCCGCTGAATGTCAGCAAGGCGAGCCATGGCCGTGTAAGATCTTCTGAAATGGGCCGAGATTTTCCTTGCCTGCCGCAAGATGTCCTGGACCCCAGGGTATTTGACAAGGAATCGCTGCACGACCAAGTTTAAGACGTGTGCCATGCATGGCACGTGCGTGATTTTGCCCTGTTTCAATGCGCTAAGCAGATTGGCACCGTTGTCACACACCACTTTACCAACTGTCAAATTGAGCGGTGTTAGCCACTGATCTGCCTGTGAACGCAAAGCTGAAAGGAGTGCCGGGCCAGTGTGGCTCTTGGCTTCCAGGCACAACAGACGCAGCACCGCATGGCAACGTCTCACCTGGCATGTGGAATAGGTTCTGGGGAGCTTGGGCGGTGCAGCGGAAGAGACGCTAGCAGCAGAAAAGGAGGAGGCAGCTGAGGAGGAGAGGGAGGAGGATGGAGTAGGAGGAGGAGGAGAAGAAGAGTCAGGCCTGCATGCAATCCGTGGCGGTAAAACCAAATCTACACGGGTGCCACGGGTTACATGCTTGACGGCCGTCAGAAGGTTCACCCAGTGGGCAGTAAAAGTGATATACCTTCCCTGCCCGTGTTTGCTAGACCACGTGTCTGTGGTCAGATGTATCTTGGCACCGACACTGTGTGCCAGAGATACATTCACTTGCCGCTGAACATGGCCATATAGCTCTGGGATGCCCTTCTCCGAGAAATACTTCCTTCCTGGGACCTTCCATTGTGGTGTTCCAATGGCCACAAATTTGCGAAAGGCCTCCGAGTCCACCAGTTTATATGGCAGTAGTTGGCGGGCTATCAGTTCTGACAAGCCAGCCGTCAACCGTTGGGCAAGAGGGTTATCCGGCGTCATCATTTTTTTATGCTCCAACATTAGGCCCACGGAAGCCTGCCTTTTTGCAGAAAAACGTGAGCTTGGCATGATGGAAGGTGGAGTGGAGGACAATTGTGAGGAGAGAGGAGAGGGAGAAGTAGAAGACGAGGCTGGATGGTGAGAGCCTGCAGTGTGGCTTTGTGTGTTCCGTTGCTCCCACTCGGCTCGGTGATGGCTGCTCATGTGCCTTCTTAAGGCGGTCGTCCCTAGGTGAGTGTTGGGCTTACCGCGACTAATGCACTGACTGCAAAGATTGCAGATGGCAACGCTATTGTCAGCAGCGGACACGTTAAAAAAAGCCCACACTGCGGAGCCATGTGCCGGTGTCCTGGGAGCGCCAGATGTGACCGTACATGGTCGATGACACGCTCCTGATACATTTGCAGTCTGCTTTGTCCCTCCTGTGCAATGTAAGTTATTCCTGCTTCTCCTCCCTATCTGCTGGTCCATATCTCCCTCTGAACTCCCCTCCTCTTCCTCTCTTGTGGGCACCCACGTGACATCACTAGACATGTCATCATCAATGTCACCTTCCCCACCACTATAAGTAGAGATCTCGGAGTAGGCAGCAACACCGGGGACCAACCTCCTCCTTGGGCTGATCTGGGTACTGTCGTCAGACTGCTGAGTGGCGGTTGTTGCTACCTCCTCTTCCTGATCCAATACCAAGAGTGGCTGCACATCAGAAATGTCCTCTTGATATGGATCGGAAAATAATTCCTGTGACTCAAGCGGAAGGTATGTGGTGGTGGTGTTGTTGGTGGTAGTGTCTTTGGGGGTGCACATAGCAGAGAGTGAAGAAGAGGGTGCAGATCGAGAGGATGAGGAGGGTGCAGAAGAGTAAGGCTGAGTCAGCCACTCAACCAAGTCTGGTGTGTCCTTTAAAGTAATTGAACGCACCTTCTGCAACTTCCCACTTTGGCTCAAGGCTGTTGCTCCTGCCCTACCCCTACCACCCCTGCGGAAGGGCCTGCCTCTTCCTCTGCCTGTCATTTTTTAAATCACCCTGTGACAAAACTCTTAGTCCCTATACGATGAAGAACTGCTGCAGTATAGGGCAGCGGTCAGCAGTAGTGCACCTCAACCCTATCTATTGTGGACCGATAGCGGTCCTTACAGAACAGCAGACTGTACCGCACTCAACCCTATGTACTGTAGCACCCTAGACCAAGTTACCAGTCCTTATAAGAACTTTTGTGGACCAAGCAGGTTGTGTGTGACTGATTAGAAGAGTTTACGTCAGTCCCTATACCAATGAAGGACTGCTGCAGTATAGGGCAGCGGTCAGCAGTGGTGCACCTCAACCCTATGTATTGTGGACCGATAACAGTCCTTATAGAATAGCAGACTGTACCTCACTCAAACCTATGTACTGTAGCACCCTAGACCAAGTTACCAGTCCTTATAAGAACTTTTGTGGACCAAGCAGGTTGTGTGTGACTGATTAGAAGACTTTACGTCAGTCCTTATACCAATGAAGGACTGCTGCAGTATAGGGCAGCAGTCAGCAGTAGTGCACCTCAACCCTATGTATTGTGGACCGATAACAGTCCTTATAGAATAGCAGACTGTACCTCACTCAACCCTATGTACTGTAGCACCCTAGACCAAGTTACCAGTCCTTATAAGAACTTTTGTGGACCAAGCAGGTTGTGTGTGACTGATTAGAAGACTTTACGTCAGTCTCTATACCAATGAAGGACTGCTGCAGTATAGGGCAGCAGTCAGCAGTAGTGCACCTCAACCCTATGTATTGTGGACCGATAACAGTCCTTATAGAATAGCAGACTGTACCTCACTCAACCTTATGTACTGTAGCACCCTAGACCAAGTTACCAGTCCTTATAAGAACTTTTGTGGACCAAGCAGGTTGTGTGTTAGTGATTAGCAGACTGTACGTCAGTCCCTATACCAATGAAGGACTGCTGCAGTATAGGGCAGCGGTCAGCAGTGGTGCACCTCAACCCTATCTATTGTGGACCGATAGCGGTCCTTACAGAACAGCAGACTGTACCGCACTCAACCCTATGTACTGTAGCACCCTAGACCAAGTTACCAGTCCTTATAAGAACTTTTGTGGACCAAGCAGGTTGTGTGTTAGTGATTAGCAGACTGTACGTCAGTCCCTATACCAATGAAGGACTGCTGCAGTATAGGGCAGCGGTCAGCAGTGGTGCACCTCAACCCTATCTATTGTGGACCGATAGCGGTCCTTACAGAACAGCAGACTGTACCTCACTCAACCCTATGTACTGTAGCACCCTACACAGACCAAGTTACCAGTCCTGATAAAGAGCTTTGTGGAACAAGTAGGTTGTGAATGATTAGCAGACTGCAGCAGAAGGGCAGCAGTCAAGTATAATATTCTTTCTATATTTGGAAGAAAGAATATTATACGTGTACAAGTCTATTACCATACCACTGATACCAGTCCTGAAAAGAACCTTTGTGGAACTAATAGTAACAGAAACTCTTTAAACTGACCCTCACTGCCTGACACACTGCTTCCTTCCTGTCCCTATACAAAGTGGCAAAAAAGAGGAGACTGGAATGATTACTGGTTACTGGAATAGCTCTTTTGTGGACCTGATAGTAACAGCTAATGATGATGATGATGATGATGATGATGACTAAACTGACTCTCCCTGCAGCACACAGCGCTCTGTCTCTTTCTCTAAACTGACAAAAGACACTCAGGCTGCTGCAACAATCAGTAGCACAGCAAACCTATATACACCTAACACCTATACCAGTCCTGAAAAGAACTTTTGTGTACCAAATAGCTAGCGATTTATCTCTCCCTACTCCACACAGCAACCTTTCCCTATAGTGACAGAAGAAAGAATGTATAATGGCCGCCGGATCGGGTGTATTTATAGGTTAGGGGGAATGTCCAAGTGTCCTTGTGCTGTAATGTCTCAATTGGCTGTCCTGTACCCCATGATGGATGTGTCATCAGGTCAAAGTTCCTTTACACAGTAAAAACACGGAAGTCCGCCGGGCGAACGACGCCAATAGTCCGCCGAACTGGCAGACCGCGAACAGCCGAAATTCGCCGCGAAACGACCGCCGGGCGAACTGTTCGGCCATCACTAGTTGTTAGTGGTCATTTATATTTTGTTTGTTGTTGTATTTTATCTTTGTTTGTTGTTGTGTTTAAGTTTTGTTTGTTGTGCTTCATATTGTGTTTTAGTTTTGTTTCATATTGTGTTTTACTTTAGTTTTGTTTCATATTGTGTTTTAGTTTTGTTTGTTGTGTTTCATATTGTGTTTTACTTTAGTTTCATATTGTGTTTTACTTTAGTTTTGTTTCATATTGTATCTTAGTTTTGTTTGTTGTGTTTCATATTGTGTTTTAGTTTTGTTTGTTGTGTTTCATATTGTGTTTTAGTTTTGTTTCATATTGTGTTTTACTTTAGTTTTGTTTCATATTGTGTTTTACTTTAGTTTCATATTGTGTTTTACTTTAGTTTTGTTTCATATTGTGTTTTAGTTTTGTTTCATATTGTGTTTTACTTTAGTTTTGTTTCATATTGTGTTTTAGTTTTGTTTCATATTGTGTTTTACTTTAGTTTCATATTGTGTTTTACTTTAGTTTTGTTTCATATTGTGTTTTAGTTTTGTTTCATATTGTGTTTTACTTTAGTTTCAGCTAAAGTTTAGCTCCCGAGCCCAGCCTACGTCATTGAATTTGATTGACAGCAGCGGGAGCCAATGGCTGTGCTGCTATCAATCTATCCAATCAAGAGCCGGGAACCTGTGAAAAGAGGGACAGCGGAGACTTGCCAATGGAAATTCAGGGCTCAGGTAAGTAAAACGGGGGGAGGGGGGGCATGGGGGTGGGGCTGGGGGGCCAGTGACTGCCAGGTGTTTTTTCACCTTAATGCATAGGACGCAACCCCTTTAAGCAGACAGGGTACCATGTTTTTGGTGAGAGGTGATATGCTTTTCTACATATATTTTGCGAGCTTGCCGCACATGTTAGTGGCACAGTAGATTAGCAAAGGTAGGAGGGGGCGACGTGGGACATGGTTTTTAAAAAAGTACCCAAGGAAAATATGCAAATGAAGGTGTTTTGCATTATTTTAGGAGCAGAAACCCTGAGCGCGAACGCTCCAAAAAAAACATAAGAGCCGCCAATGCTCATTTTATCCTGACCAGGGCGATGACACCTAACAGGTGGTCACATTCATAAGTAAATGGTGCGGGCCCCGGGGGCGGGGCCGCATCCTGCATTCGGTCTCTATGGACGCTGAATGCTGGTCTCGGGAGCGCGTCCGCAAAGTAAACCCCCATTGCCTGACAAGGGGACACCAAAAGTCTTTTTCATAGTAAGGTTGAATAAAGACACCAGTCCATCCAGTTCAACCTGAGTGAGTGTCTACAATTGTCCCTATCCCTGTACATTGCACACTCACATCAGTCCCTACCCTCAAGGAGCCCACAATCCAAGGTCCCCATTCATATACTAGCAGGGGTCAAGTCCTGGGGAAAAAAGTGTGGGAACTCCCACCCAAGATCCACTCCCCCACCAAAAAAAAAAAAAGGTACGCTCATATGCATATATATATTTCACATAAAATACAGTGACTGCAAATGCGACATGCTACAAGAGATGACCAGACTGCCAATGCGACTACAGGAGATGACCAGACTGCGAATGCAACATAGTACAGGAGATGACCAGACTGCGAATGCGACTACAGGAGATGACCAGACTGTGAATGTGACTACAGGAGATGACCAGACTGCCAATGTGACTACAGGAGATGATCAGACTGCCAATGCGACTACAGGAGATGACCAGACTGCGAATGCAACATAGTACAGGAGATGACCAGACTGCGAATGCGACTACAGGAGATGACCAGACTGCCAATGTGACTACAGGAGATGATCAGACTGCCAATGCGACTACAGGAGATGACCAGACTGCGAATGCAACATAGTACAGGAGATGACCAGACTGCGAATGCGACTACAGGAGATGACCAGACTGTGAATGTGACTACAGGAGATGACCAGACTGCCAATGTGACTACAGGAGATGATCAGACTGCGAATGTGACTACAGGAGATGACCAGACTGCGAATGCGACATAGTAAAGGAGATGACCAGACTGTGAATGCGACTACATGAGATGATCAGACTGCGAATGCGACTACAGGAGATGACCAAACTGCGAATGTGACTACAGGAGATGACCAGACTGCGAATGTGACTACAGGAGATGACCAGACTGCGAATGTGACTACAGGAGATGACCAGACTGCGAATGCGACTACAAGAGATGACCAGACTGCGAATGCGACTACAGGAGATGACCAGACTGCGAATGCGACTACATGAGATGATCAGACTGCGAATGCGACTACAGGAGATGACCAAACTGCGAATGTGACTACAGGAGATGACCAGACTGCGAATGCGACATAGTAAAGGAGATGACCAGACTGTGAATGCGACTACATGAGATGATCAGACTGTGAATGCGACTACAGGAGATGACCAAACTGCGAATGTGACTACAGGAGATGACCAGACTGCGAATGTGACTACAGGAGATGACCAGACTGCGAATGTGACTACAGGAGATGACCAGACTGCGAATGTGACTACAGGAGATGATCAGACTGCGAATGTGACTACAGGAGATGACCAGACTGCGAATGCGACTACATGAGATGATCAGACTGCGAATGCGACTACAGGAGATGACCAAACTGCGAATGTGACTACAGGAGATGACCAGACTGCGAATGCGACTACATGAGATGATCAGACTGGGAATGCGACTACAGGAGATGACCAAACTGCGAATGTGACTACAGGAGATGACCAGACTGCGAATGTGACTACAGGAGATGACCAGACTGCGAATGTGACTACAGGAGATGATCAGACTGCCAATGTGACTACAGGAGATGACCAGACTGTGAATGCGACTACAGGAGATGATCAGACTGCGAATGTGACTACAGGAGATGATCAGACTGCGAATGTGACTACAGGAGATGACCAGACTGCAAATGTGACTACAGGAGATGACCAGACTGCCAATGTGACTACAGGAGATGACCAGACTGTGAATGCGACTACAGGAGATGATCAGACTGCGAATGTGACTACAGGAGATGACCAGACTGCGAATGTGACTACATGAGATGATCAGACTGCCAATGTGACTACAGGAGATGACCAGACTGTGAATGCGACTACAGGAGATGATCAGACTGCGAATGTGACTACAGGAGATGATCAGACTGCGAATGTGACTACAGGAGATGACCAGACTGCAAATGTGACTACAGGAGATGACCAGACTGCCAATGTGACTACAGGAGATGACCAGACTGTGAATGCGACTACAGGAGATGATCAGACTGCGAATGTGACTACAGGAGATGACAAGACTGCGAATGTGACTACAGGAGATGATCAGACTGCGAATGTGACTACAAGAGATGACCAGACTGCGAATGCGACTACAGGAGATGATCAGACTGCGAATGTGACTACAGGAGATGATCAGACTGCGAATGTGACTACAAGAGATGACCAGACTGTGAATGCGACTACAGGAGATGATCAGACTGCGAATGTGACTACAGGAGATGACCAGACTGCGAATGCGACTACATGAGATGATCAGACTGCGAATGCGACTACAGGAGATGACCAGACTGCCAATGTGACTACAAGAGATGATCAGACTGCGAATGTGACTACAGGAGATGACCAGACTGCGAATGTGACTACAGGAGATGACCAGACTGCGAATGTGACTACAGGAGATGACCAGACTGCGAATGCAACATAGTACAGGAGATGACCAGACTGCCAATGTGACTACAGGAGATGATCAGACTGCGAATGCGACTACAGGAGATGATCAGACTGCGAATGCGACATAGTAAAGGAGATGACCAGACTGTGAATGCGACTACAGGAGATGATCAGACTGCGAATGCGACTACAGGAGATGATCAGACTGCGAATGCGACTACAGGAGATGACCAGACTGCGAATGTGACTACAGGAGATGACCAGACTGCGAATGTGACTACAGGAGATGACCAGACTGCGAATGCGACATACTACAGGAGATGATCAGACTGCGAATGTGACTACAGGAGATGACCAGACTGCGAATGTGACTACAGGAGATGACCAGACTGTGAATGTGACTACAGGAGATGACCAGACTGCGAATGCGACATACTACAGGAGATGATCAGACTGCGAATGCGACATACTACAGGAGATGATCAGACTGCGAATGCGACATACTACAGGAGATGATCAGACTGCGAATGCGACATACTACAGGAGATGATCAGACTGCGAATGCGACTACAAGAGATGACCAGACTGCGAATGCGACTACAAGAGATGACCAGACTGTGAATGCGACTACAGGAGATGACCAGACTGCGAATGCCACTACAGGAGATGATCAGACTGCGAATGTGACTACAGGAGATGATCAGACAGCGAATGCGACATACTACAGGAGATGATCAGACTGCGAATGCAACTACAGGAGATGACCAGACTGCGAATGCGACTACAAGAGATGACCAGACTGCGCATGTGACTACAGGAGATGACCAGACTGCGAATGTGACTACAGGAGATGACCAGACTGCGAATGCGACTACAGGAGATGATCAGACTGCGAATGCGACTACAGGAGATGACCAGACTGCAAATGCGACTACAGGAGATGACCAGACTGCAAATGCGACTACAGGAGATGACCAGACTGCAAATGCGACTACAGGAGATGACCAGACTGCGAATGCGACTACAGGAGATGATCAGACTGCGAATGTGACTACAGGAGATGACCAGACTGCGAATGCGACATATTAAAGGAGATGACCAGACTGTGAATGCGACTACAGGAGATGATCAGACTGCGAATGCGACTACAGGAGATGACCAGACTGCGAATGTGACTACAGGAGATGACCAGACTGCGAATGCGACTACAGGAGATGACCAGACTGCCAATGTGACTACAGGAGATGATCAGACTGCGAATGCGACTACAGGAGATGACCAGACTGCCAATGTGACTACAGGAGATGACCAGACTGCCAATGTGACTACAGGAGATGACCAGACTGTGAATGCGACTACAGGAGATGACCAGACTGCGAATGTGACTACAGGAGATGATCAGACTGCGAATGTGACTACAGGAGATGATCAGACTGCGAATGTGACTACAGGAGATGACCAGACTGCGACTGCGACATAGTAAAGGAGATGACCAGACTGTGAATGCGACTACAGGAGATGATCAGACTGCGAATGCGACTACAGGAGATGATCAGACTGCGAATGCGACTACAGGAGATGACCAGACTGCGAATGTGACTACAGGAGATGACCAGACTGCCAATGTGACTACAGGAGATGACCAGACTGCCAATGTGACTACAGGAGATGACCAGACTGCGAATGCGACTACAGGAGATGACCAGACTGCGAATGTGACTACAGGAGATGATCAGACTGCGAATGCGACTACAGGAGATGACCAGACTGCGAATGTGACTACAGGAGATGACCAGACTGCAAATGCGACTACAGGAGATGATCAGACTGCGAATGCGACTACAGGAGATGACCAGACTGCGAATGCGACTACAGGAGATGACCAGACTGCGAATGTGACTACAGGAGATGATCAGACTGCGAATGCGACTACAGGAGATGACCAGACTGCGAATGTGACTACAGGAGATGACCAGACTGTGAATGCGACTACAGGAGATGATCAGACTGCGAATGCAACTACAGGAGAGGACCAGACTGCGAATGCGACATAGTACAGGAGATGATCAGACTGCGAATGCGACTACAGGAGACCCCCCCCCCTTCACATTCCTGCCCTGCCTCCCTTTTATATCACCCTCCTCATTCCTTTCAGTTTCTGATACTTCCCCCCTCCGTCCTTCATAACAGTCCCCTCTTCCCTGTCTTACCTTACACAGGACACAACAGATGACATCGGAAGTGCTGCAAAGGGATGGACAGAGGGCGGGACCTGCCCCAGTTAACTGATTGGTTGATAGAATGCAGAGCGGTTCTATTAACAAATCAGTTAACTGGGCCAGCCCCTGCCCTCCGTGCATCACTGTGCTGCTCTTCCGATGTCAGCTCTGTGAAGACAACACAGCTAGCAGGCTGTGCTAGAGCCTCGGGCGGCTCTGGTCCTGCAAAGGGAACGGCGTTCCTGCTGTGAAAAAAGTGCAGGGACGCCGTTCCCACGCGTTCCCGCAGGACTCGAGCCCTGTATACTAGGGCCAATTTGGGACAGAAGCCAATTAACCTAAATGCATGTCTTTGGAGTGTGGGAGGAAACCGGAGTACCCGGAGGAAACCCATGCGGGCACAGGGAGAACATGCAAACTTCAGGCAGGTAGTGTCGTGGTTGGCTTTCAAACTACACCACTGTGCCGCTCATTTCTTGTTACATCTTGCAAATAAACTTTTTGTGGGGCAGAGAACCACTTACAGTCAGTTCAAGTGATTGTAAAGGTACATTTTTTTTTAAATAACAAACATATCATACTTACCTCCAATGTGCAGCTCGTTTTGAACAGGGTGGCCCCTGAACCTGCTCTTCTGGGGTCCCCCGGCGGCTCTCGTGGCTCCTCCCTACATCTGATAAGCCCCTAGGACAGTGATGGCGAACCTTTGCACCCCAGATGTTTTGGAACTACATTTCCCATGATGCTTATGCACTGTGCAGTGTAGTTAAGCATCATGGGAAATGTAGTTCCAAAACATCTGGGGTGCCGGGGTTCGCCACCACTGCCCTAGGACAAGCGATTCCCCGAGGGGGATTACCTTTACGGGCGCGCTCCCGAGTCCAGCATGTGGCGTCCATAGAGACTGAATGCAGGACTCGGCCCCGGCGCCCGTGTCATTTTATTTCATTTGATTTGAGTGACAGCAGCGGGAGCCAATGGCTGCGCTGCTATCAATCTATCCAATGAAGATCCGGAAACCCCTCGCCGGTCAATTTCGAGTGCTCAGGTAAGTAAAACATGGGGGGGGGGGGGGCTGGGGGGGCCTGTCACTGCCAGGTGTTTTTTCATCTTAATGCATAGGATGCATTAAGGTGAAAAAGCACGAGGGGTTTATAACCCTTTTAAGGTTGGTTTTCTTGCCAGGGAAGCAAATCCAATTATTGGTTCGGTTAGGCAGAATATTTTTTCAACAAGTGCCTCATTTGCCATGTAGTTGCCCCCCCCCCCCCCCCCCATTAATTTGTTCAGAGCTTTTTGCAAGGTTTCCAAATCCTACTTAGCTTAGTATCGTCCGCAAATACAGAGATTGAGCTGTTTCCCCCATCCCCATCCTCCAGGTCATTTATGAACAAATTAAATAGGATTGGTCCCAGCACGGAACCCTGGGGGACCCCATTACCCACCCCTGACCATTCCGAGTACTACCTCCTGTACTGATGGCCTATCTCATTTCTTGAGGCCCAAAAATGGCAGAACAGTACAAGTTTTGGAATGCGGAAAGAAAATGAAAATGTTTTATTTTTTTATTTTTTTACACAAAGTTGTCGATTAATAAGATATTTTTCACACCCAGCGTAGGCATACTTAGAATTACACCCCAAAACACATTATTGTGCTCCTCTGGACTGATTATATACTGGACATTGTAGCCCCGTGTATCACACAAATCAACCAATGTACTGTAATGGTCACCTCTATAAGAGTAGCGCAGTGTTGCCTCACCTATAGCGGTCCCCGTTCCTATAAGCCGGTGGCCTCCAGACTGCAGCCCAGGGGCTGGATGTGGCTCTTTGCTTGCCTTTATCCAGCCCTTAGGGCACTATTCTGCCACTGATAGGAGACGCTATTCTGCCAACTGACATCAACAATGGGGCACCATTTCTCCCATTGACACCAACAGTAGGGCATTATTCTTCCACCTAGCACCAGAGGTGGTGATGTTTACTCCCATTGAAGCCAGGAAAATTTACACTCACGCTGGCCACAGTTCAGCCCTCCTA
Organism: Lithobates pipiens; assembly: GCF_037356315.1. NCBI lineage: Eukaryota > Metazoa > Chordata > Amphibia > Anura > Ranidae > Lithobates > Lithobates pipiens. The sequence continues at coordinate 225,968,291 of NW_027507789.1, forward strand.
AAGTTTGGAGGACAATAAACTGCCCTTTTGTTTAGAAAGTTTGGAGACCCCTGTTATAAGGCAAGCAAGCCTAGCCTATTGGTATGTGGCAGCCTCCAGGAATGCCGTGTTTACTGGCCAGGAAGTACAGGAGGCTGAAGAAAGGAAGAGAAAAAGAGTTCCTGTGGTTCCATCAGTGAAATTGTCCACAGGGGATGGCTGGGACTGGTGTCTCACAAGGCTGCAGTCCATGGGATACACAGATGGGTCAGTTCAGGCAGCAGGTGGAGACAGGGTTAGCAAACAGGCTAAGGATCGGCCCAGACTGCTGCCAGAAGCATAGTCAATAAACAGGCCAGGGTCAGTACAGGTGGCAGGGCAAAGCAACACTGCAACGGTCTCTGATGTCACTGTACTGATGTGGTAATGATCGGGGACACTGGTGATGGCGGCACTGGTTCTAGTGACACCGGCACTGGTGTGGCTAGCGGAACACTGTTGATGGTGTATACTGGTCTTGTGATATTGTCACTGGTGTGGCAGCGTTCAGGAACACCGTTGCTGGCTGAAAATGGTCTGGTGATACTCGGACTAGTGGCAATCAGAAACACTGTTGTTGGTTTAACCGCTAGAGATCCGCTATAGCCGAATGACGGCTACAGCACGGACCTGCTTTGCCGGGACGACGTCTATTGATGTCGTCCCGTGCACGAGCGGCCTGCGCGCCCTGTGATCAGCGAATCTATGAGACTCGCCTGATCACAGATTGGAGCAAGGGATCGATCCCGAACCCTTACCACATGATCAGCTGTCAGCCAATGACAGCTGATCATGTGATCACAACAGAGACGGTAATCGGCTATTTTTCCTCCTTGTGCTGACAGCGCGAGGAGAAAAAAAAAAGGCGATCACCGGCGGCCGTGAGAGGGACTTCAGTCCCGATCACGCCGAGCTGGGGCCAGCTCATCAGTGCCCACCTGCCCGTGCCACCTAAGTATAGGAAAAAGTGCCACCCATCAGTGCCACCCATTGGTGCCCATAGTGCCACCCATTAGTGCCCATAGTGCCAACCATCAGTGCCCACAGTGCCACCTATCAGTGCCCACAATCTGCCTCAACAACAGTGCTGCACCTCAGTGCCACATATCCGTGCCCATCAGTGTCATCTACCAGTGCCCATCAGTGCCGCCCATCAGTGCCCAGCAGTGCCACCTATCAGAGCCACCTATCAGTGTCACCTATCAGTGCCCATCAGTCCCATCTATCAGTGGTACCTATCAGTGCCCATTAGTGCCACTCATCCGTGCCACCCATCAGTGCCATCTTATCTTTGCCCATCTTTGCCCATCAGTGCCGCCTTATCTGTGACCATCAGTACTGCCTTAACTGTGCCTATCAGTGCCCACCAGTGCAGCCTATCAGTGCCCACCAGTGCCGCCTCATCAGCGCATTTCAATGAAGGAGAAAAATGACCTGTTTGCAAAATTTTATAACAAACTATTAAACATGATTTTTTTTTTGCATCTTTTTTTGTTTGTTTAGCAAAAAATAAAACTCCCAGCTGTAATTAAATACCACCAAAAGAAATCTCTATTTGTGGGAAAAAAAATGATAAAAATGTCATTTGGGTACAGTGTTGTATGCCCGCGTAATTGTCATTCAAAGTGCATCAGCGCTGAAAGCTGAAAATTGGTCTGGGCAGGAGGGGGGTTTAAGTGCCCAGTAAGCAAGGGGTTAAACTAGTCTGGTGACAATGGGACTTATGTGGTAGTGATCAGGAACACTGTTGTTGGTTTAAACTGGCCTGGTGTCACTGGGACTGGTGTGGTGGTGATCACTGGAACACTGTTGTTGGCTGACACTGGTCTGGTGATACTTGGACTGGTGTGTCAAGCGATCAGGAACATTGTTGCTGGAATAAACTGGTCTAGTGACAATGGGACTGGTGTGGTGGTGATTAAGAACATTGTTGCTGGTTCACACTGGTCTGGAGACACTGGGACTGGTAATCAGAAACATTGTTGCTAGTTTCACCACTTCAGCCCCGGAAGATTTTACCCCCTTCCTGACCAGAGCACTGTGTTAGTTTAACTGACAATTGCGCGGTCGTGCGACGTGGCTCCCAAATAAAATTGACGTCCCTTTTTTCCCCACAAATAGAACTTTCTTCGGGTGGTATTTGATCACTTCTACAGGTTTTTATTTTTTTGCGCCATAAACAAAAAAAGACTGACAATTTTGAAAAAAGAAGCAATATTTTTTACTTTTTGCTATAATAAATATCCCCCAAAAAATATATAAAAAAACTAATTTTTTCCTCAGTTTAGGCCGATACGTATTCCTCCTCTACATATTTTTGGTAAAAATAAATAGCAAAAAGCGATTATTGATTGGTTTGCGCAAAAGTTATAGCGTCTACAAAATAGGAGATAGATTTATAGCATTTTTATTATTAATTTTGTTTTTATTAGTAATGGCGGCGATCTGCGTTTTTTATTTATTGTGACTGCGACATTATGGCAGACACATCGGACACTTTTGACTCTATTTTGGGACCATTGTCATTTATACAGCGATCAGTGCTATAAAAATGCACTGATTACTGTATAAATGACATGGGCAGGGAAGGGGTTAAACACTAGGGGGGGGGATTAAGGGGTTAAGTGTGTCCTAGGAAGTCATTCTAACTGGGGGGGGGGGGTGGGCTACCAGTGACATGACAGCGAACACTGCTCCTGATGATGGACCTGTAGATCTCTGTCTTGTCACTGGGCAGAACAGGGAAATGCCTTGTTTACATCTTCCCTGTTCTGCCGCTCCGTGACGCGATCGTGGGTTCCCGGGAGCACCGTCGTGGAGCACGCGGCGGGTCGCCCGCACCCACAATGCCGCTTCTTAAAGGGGATGTACCTGTATGCCAATTTGTGCAGCCGTGCCATTGTGCCAATGTATATCGTCGTGCACCGGTCGGCAATCAGTTAAATCGGTTTGGTGTGGTGGTGGTCATAAACATCGTTGCTGGTTCACACTGGTCTGGTGACACTGGGACTTGTGTGGCAGCAATTAGGAGTACTGTTGCTGGCCTACACTGATCTGGTTACACTGGGGCTGGTGTGGCTAGTGATCAGAAACCCTGTCCCTGGCTTAGGCTGGTTTGGTGGAGATCAGGAACACGGTTTCTGGCTGCACGGGTCTAGTTTGGTGGAGATCAGGAACACGGTTGCTGGCTGCACGGGTCTAGTTTGGTGGAGATCAGGAACACGGTTGCTGGCTGCACAGGTCTAGTTTGGTGGAGATCAGGAACACGGTTGCTGGCTGCACAGGTCTAGTTTGGTGGAGATCAGGAACACTGTTGCTGGCTGCACGGGTCTAGTTTGGTGGAGATCAGGAACACGGTTTCTGGCTGCACGGGTCTAGTTTGGTGGAGTTCAGGAACACGGTTTCTGGCTGCACGGGTCTAGTTTGGTGGAGATCAGGAACACTGTTGCTGGCTGCACGGGTCTAGTTTGGTGGAGATCAGGAACACGGTTTCTGGCTGCATGGGTCTAGTTTGGTGGAGATCAGGAACACGGTTTCTGGCTGCACGGGTCTAGTTTGGTGGAGATCAGGAACACTGTTGCTGGCTGCACGGGTCTAGTTTGGTGGAGATCAGGAACACGGTTTCTGGCTGCACGGGTCTAGTTTGGTGGAGATCCAGAACACGGTTTCTGGCTGCACGGGTCTAGTTTGGTGGAGATCAGGAACACGGTTTCTGGCTGCACGGGTCTAGTTTGGTGGAGATCAGGAACACGGTTTCTGGCTGCACGGGTCTAGTTTGGTGGAGATCAGGAACACGGTTTCTGGCTGCACAGGTCTAGTTTGGTGGAGATCAGGAACACGGTTTCTGGCTGTACGGGTCTAGTTTGGTGGAGATCAGGAACACGGTTTCTGGCTGCACGGGTCTAGTTTGGTGGAGATCAGGAACACGGTTTCTGGCTGCACAGGTCTAGTTTGGTGGAGATCAGGAACACGGTTTCTGGCTGTACGGGTCTAGTTTGGTGGAGATCAGGAACACGGTTTCTGGCTGCACGGGTCTAGTTTGGTGGAGATCAGGAACACGGTTTCTGGCTGTACGGGTCTAGTTTGGTGGAGATCAGGAACACGGTTTCTGGCTGCATGGGTCTAGTTTGGTGGAGATCAGGAACACGGTTTCTGGCTGCACGGGTCTAGTTTGGTGGAGATCAGGAACACTGTTGCTGGCTGCACGGGTCTAGTTTGGTGGAGATCAGGAACACGGTTTCTGGCTGCACGGGTCTAGTTTGGTGGAGATCAGGAACACGGTTTCTGGCTGCACAGGTCTAGTTTGGTGGAGATCAGGAACACGGTTTCTGGCTGCACAGGTCTAGTTTGGTGGAGATCAGGAACACGGTTTCTGGCTGTACGGGTCTAGTTTGGTGGAGATCAGGAACACGGTTTCTGGCTGCACGGGTCTAGTTTGGTGGAGATCAGGAACACGGTTTCTGGCTGCACAGGTCTAGTTTGGTGGAGATCAGGAACACGGTTTCTGGCTGTACGGGTCTAGTTTGGTGGAGATCAGGAACACGGTTTCTGGCTGCACGGGTCTAGTTTGGTGGAGATCAGGAACACGGTTTCTGGCTGTACGGGTCTAGTTTGGTGGAGATCAGGAACACGGTTTCTGGCTGCACAGGTCTAGTTTGGTGGAGATCAGGAACACGGTTTCTGGCTGCACAGGTCTAGTTTGGTGGAGATCAGGAACACGGTTTCTAGCTGTACGGGTCTAGTTTGGTGGAGATCAGGAACACGGTTTCTGGCTGCACGGGTCTAGTTTGGTGGAGATCAGGAACACGGTTTCTGGCTGCACAGGTCTAGTTTGGTGGAGATCAGGAACACGGTTTCTGGCTGTACGGGTCTAGTTTGGTGGAGATCAGGAACACGGTTTCTGGCTGCACGGGTCTAGTTTGGTGGAGATCAGGAACACGGTTTCTGGCTGTACGGGTCTAGTTTAGTGGAGATCAGGAACACAGTTGCTGGCTGTACGGGTCTAGTTTGGTGGAGATCAGGAACACGGTTTCTGGCTGCACAGGTCTAGTTTGGTGGAGATCAGGAACACGGTTTCTGGCTGCATGGGTCTAGTTTGGTGGAGATCAGGAACACGGTTTCTGGCTGCACGGGTCTAGTTTGGTGGAGATCAGGAACACTGTTGCTGGCTGCACGGGTCTAGTTTGGTGGAGATCAGGAACACGGTTTCTGGCTGCACGGGTCTAGTTTGGTGGAGATCCGGAACACGGTTTCTGGCTGCACGGGTCTAGTTTGGTGGAGATCAGGAACACGGTTTCTGGCTGCACGGGTCTAGTTTGGTGGAGATCAGGAACACGGTTTCTGGCTGCACGGGTCTAGTTTGGTGGAGATCAGGAACACGGTTTCTGGCTGCACAGGTCTAGTTTGGTGGAGATCAGGAACACGGTTTCTGGCTGTACGGGTCTAGTTTGGTGGAGATCAGGAACACGGTTTCTGGCTGCACGGGTCTAGTTTGGTGGAGATCAGGAACACGGTTTCTGGCTGCACAGGTCTAGTTTGGTGGAGATCAGGAACACGGTTTCTGGCTGTACGGGTCTAGTTTGGTGGAGATCAGGAACACGGTTTCTGGCTGCACGGGTCTAGTTTGGTGGAGATCAGGAACACGGTTTCTGGCTGTACGGGTCTAGTTTGGTGGAGATCAGGAACACGGTTTCTGGCTGCATGGGTCTAGTTTGGTGGAGATCAGGAACACGGTTTCTGGCTGCACGGGTCTAGTTTGGTGGAGATCAGGAACACTGTTGCTGGCTGCACGGGTCTAGTTTGGTGGAGATCAGGAACACGGTTTCTGGCTGCACGGGTCTAGTTTGGTGGAGATCAGGAACACGGTTTCTGGCTGCACAGGTCTAGTTTGGTGGAGATCAGGAACACGGTTTCTGGCTGCACAGGTCTAGTTTGGTGGAGATCAGGAACACGGTTTCTGGCTGCACAGGTCTAGTTTGGTGGAGATCAGGAACACGGTTTCTGGCTGTACGGGTCTAGTTTGGTGGAGATCAGGAACACGGTTTCTGGCTGCACGGGTCTAGTTTGGTGGAGATCAGGAACACGGTTTCTGGCTGCACAGGTCTAGTTTGGTGGAGATCAGGAACACGGTTTCTGGCTGTACGGGTCTAGTTTGGTGGAGATCAGGAACACGGTTTCTGGCTGCACGGGTCTAGTTTGGTGGAGATCAGGAACACGGTTTCTGGCTGTACGGGTCTAGTTTGGTGGAGATCAGGAACACGGTTTCTGGCTGCACAGGTCTAGTTTGGTGGAGATCAGGAACACGGTTTCTGGCTGCACAGGTCTAGTTTGGTGGAGATCAGGAACACGGTTTCTAGCTGTACGGGTCTAGTTTGGTGGAGATCAGGAACACGGTTTCTGGCTGCACGGGTCTAGTTTGGTGGAGATCAGGAACACGGTTTCTGGCTGCACAGGTCTAGTTTGGTGGAGATCAGGAACACGGTTTCTGGCTGTACGGGTCTAGTTTGGTGGAGATCAGGAACACGGTTTCTGGCTGCACGGGTCTAGTTTGGTGGAGATCAGGAACACGGTTTCTGGCTGTACGGGTCTAGTTTAGTGGAGATCAGGAACACAGTTGCTGGCTGTACGGGTCTAGTTTGGTGGAGATCAGGAACACGGTTTCTGGCTGCACAGGTCTAGTTTGGTGGAGATCAGGAACACGGTTTCTGGCTGCACAGGTCTAGTTTGGTGGAGATCAGGAACACGGTTTCTAGCTGTACGGGTCTAGTTTGGTGGAGATCAGGAACACGGTTTCTGGCTGCACGGGTCTAGTTTGGTGGAGATCAGGAACACGGTTTCTGGCTGCACGGGTCTAGTTTGGTGGAGATCAGGAACACGGTTTCTGGCTGCACAGGTCTAGTTTGGTGGAGATCAGGAACACGGTTTCTGGCTGCACAGGTCTAGTTTGGTGGAGATCAGGAACACGGTTTCTGGCTGCACGGGTCTAGTTTGGTGGAGATCAGGAACACGGTTTCTGGCTGTACGGGTCTAGTTTGGTGGAGATCAGGAACACGGTTTCTGGCTGCACGGGTCTAGTTTGGTGGAGATCAGGAACACGGTTTCTGGCTGCACAGGTCTAGTTTGGTGGAGATCAGGAACACGGTTTCTGGCTGTACGGGTCTAGTTTGGTGGAGATCAGGAACACGGTTTCTGGCTGCACGGGTCTAGTTTGGTGGAGATCAGGAACACGGTTTCTGGCTGTACGGGTCTAGTTTGGTGGAGATCAGGAACACGGTTTCTGGCTGCATGGGTCTAGTTTGGTGGAGATCAGGAACACGGTTTCTGGCTGCACGGGTCTAGTTTGGTGGAGATCAGGAACACTGTTGCTGGCTGCACGGGTCTAGTTTGGTGGAGATCAGGAACACGGTTTCTGGCTGCACGGGTCTAGTTTGGTGGAGATCAGGAACACGGTTTCTGGCTGCACAGGTCTAGTTTGGTGGAGATCAGGAACACGGTTTCTGGCTGCACAGGTCTAGTTTGGTGGAGATCAGGAACACGGTTTCTGGCTGCACAGGTCTAGTTTGGTGGAGATCAGGAACACGGTTTCTGGCTGTACGGGTCTAGTTTGGTGGAGATCAGGAACACGGTTTCTGGCTGCACGGGTCTAGTTTGGTGGAGATCAGGAACACGGTTTCTGGCTGCACAGGTCTAGTTTGGTGGAGATCAGGAACACGGTTTCTGGCTGTACGGGTCTAGTTTGGTGGAGATCAGGAACACGGTTTCTGGCTGCACGGGTCTAGTTTGGTGGAGATCAGGAACACGGTTTCTGGCTGTACGGGTCTAGTTTGGTGGAGATCAGGAACACGGTTTCTGGCTGCACAGGTCTAGTTTGGTGGAGATCAGGAACACGGTTTCTGGCTGCACAGGTCTAGTTTGGTGGAGATCAGGAACACGGTTTCTAGCTGTACGGGTCTAGTTTGGTGGAGATCAGGAACACGGTTTCTGGCTGCACGGGTCTAGTTTGGTGGAGATCAGGAACACGGTTTCTGGCTGCACAGGTCTAGTTTGGTGGAGATCAGGAACACGGTTTCTGGCTGTACGGGTCTAGTTTGGTGGAGATCAGGAACACGGTTTCTGGCTGCACGGGTCTAGTTTGGTGGAGATCAGGAACACGGTTTCTGGCTGTACGGGTCTAGTTTAGTGGAGATCAGGAACACAGTTGCTGGCTGTACGGGTCTAGTTTGGTGGAGATCAGGAACACGGTTTCTGGCTGCACAGGTCTAGTTTGGTGGAGATCAGGAACACGGTTTCTGGCTGCACAGGTCTAGTTTGGTGGAGATCAGGAACACGGTTTCTAGCTGTACGGGTCTAGTTTGGTGGAGATCAGGAACACGGTTTCTGGCTGCACGGGTCTAGTTTGGTGGAGATCAGGAACACGGTTTCTGGCTGCACGGGTCTAGTTTGGTGGAGATCAGGAACACGGTTTCTGGCTGCACAGGTCTAGTTTGGTGGAGATCAGGAACACGGTTTCTGGCTGCACAGGTCTAGTTTGGTGGAGATCAGGAACACGGTTTCTGGCTGCACGGGTCTAGTTTGGTGGAGATCAGGAACACGGTTTCTGGCTGTACGGGTCTAGTTTGGTGGAGATCAGGAACACGGTTTCTGGCTGCACGGGTCTAGTTTGGTGGAGATCAGGAACACGGTTTCTGGCTGCACAGGTCTAGTTTGGTGGAGATCAGGAACACGGTTTCTGGCTGTACGGGTCTAGTTTGGTGGAGATCAGGAACACGGTTTCTGGCTGCACGGGTCTAGTTTGGTGGAGATCAGGAACACGGTTTCTGGCTGTACGGGTCTAGTTTGGTGGAGATCAGGAACACGGTTTCTGGCTGCACAGGTCTAGTTTGGTGGAGATCAGGAACACGGTTTCTGGCTGCACAGGTCTAGTTTGGTGGAGATCAGGAACACGGTTTCTGGCTGCACAGGTCTAGTTTGGTGGAGATCAGGAACACGGTTTCTAGCTGTACGGGTCTAGTTTGGTGGAGATCAGGAACACGGTTTCTGGCTGCACGGGTCTAGTTTGGTGGAGATCAGGAACACGGTTTCTGGCTGCACAGGTCTAGTTTGGTGGAGATCAGGAACACGGTTTCTGGCTGTACGGGTCTAGTTTGGTGGAGATCAGGAACACGGTTTCTGGCTGTACAGGTCTAGTTTGGTGGAGATCAGGAACACGGTTTCTGGCTGCACGGGTCTAGTTTAGTGGAGATCAGGAACACGGTTTCTGGCTGTACGGGTCTAGTTTGGTGGAGATCAGGAACACGGTTGCTGGCTACATAGGAGACACACGTTAGAGGAGTGGGCCAAGACACAGGCAGTACAGATCGGCAGATGTTCATCTCTCATTGGCCACATAGCGGACATTGGTGGGCTGTCACTGTCATTCAACATTGTATACCCGATCTGGAGGTCCTATTAACCACATATGCCAACGCAGGCCATGGAGGGAGGGAGGATGGCTTTCTGTGAGCTAGGGATCGTGAACTGAGAATGATCATGACTGGGAAGGGGAACAGATTGTCCCAACATATGTGATTTATTTTTTATTTATTTATTAATAAACTGACAGACAATGTTTTTACCATGGCTGAGCACTTCTTGGCAGAGCCGGGACAAGGGGTGGGCAGGAGGGACTGTTGCCCCTGGCGCAATGGTTTATTGCAGGGGTAGGGGGCACCCTGACCCTAACCCTAAAGGAAAGGGGGGGGCGCAGTTTGGCATCGTTGCCCTGGGCGCTGGATAACCTTGTCCCGGCACTGCTCCTTGGCCTTATATAATATACATGGAGTCGGGGGTGTGATATAATGAGTTGAACTCTTATTACTCTGCAACTCAAGGTCACAGACTCTGGAGAACTTCAAGGAATGGTTTCCCAAGTATGACATTTGATGACTGGTTGTTTGGGATGTGTGGAAGCGCTGCACTTTGATGGTTTCTTTTTCCATCTGAGTATTTAGCGAATTTGTCCGGAGCTCAGCTTTAAATGTCCTCGATGCTGAGCTGCCTCCAACTGAACGATGATTTCAGGTGGAAGTCTTCTTTCTCCTGCTCCTTGGCCAACTCCAGAAAAACCTGGGAAGAAAAAAACAACACAATTTAAAGATGAAACAGCCTTTTCACACACCTTCCAGCCCATAATACAGCCAGGAAAATCAAACAAGTTGTGTGAGATCCCCGGAAGTTGTGTGAGATCCCTCAACCAAGTTGTGTGAGATCCCTCAACCAAGTTGTGTGAGATCCCCGGAAGTTGTGTGATATCCCTCAACCAAGTTGTGTGAGATCCCTCAACCAAGTTGTGTGAGATCCCTCAACCAAGTTGTGTGAGATCCCTCAACCAAGTTGTGTGAGATCCCTCAACCAAGTTGTGTGAGATCCCCGGAAGTTGTGTGATATCCCTCAACCAAGTTGTGTGATATCCCTCAACCAAGTTGTGTGATATCCCTCAACCAAGTTGTGTGATATCCCTCAACCAAGTTGTGTGATATCCCTCAACCACGTTGTGTGAGATCCCTCAACCAAGTTGTGTGAGATCCCCGGAAGTTGTGTGAGATCCCTCAACCAAGTTGTATGAGATCCCTCAACCAAGTTGTGTGAGATCCCTCAACCAAGTTATATGAGATCCCCAGAAGTTGTGTGAGATCCCTCAACCAAGTTGTATGAGATCCCCCAACCAAGTTGTGTGAGATCCCTCAACCAAGTTGTGTGAGATCCCTCAACCAAGTTGTGTGAGATCCCTCAACCAAGTTGTGTGAGATCCCCGGAAGTTGTGTGAGATCCCTCAAACAAGTTGTGTGAGATCCCTCAACCAAGTTGTGTGAGATCCCCGGAAGTTGTGTGAGATCCCTCAACCAAGTTGTGTGAGATCCCCAGAAGTTGTGTGAGATCCCCGGAAGTTGTGTGAGATCCCTCAACCATCTACCAGGTCAGATCTCCGGGGGCCTGTACAATGTCATCTGAAGATGTCCTCATCCTCCTAAAGCCTGCGTAGGTATTAACACACTACATACAATCCATCTCTGGAATGGTCTGATAAAATACATTTTTTATATAAAATACCACATTGAAGGAAATTTCATTGTTAAGGTCTAGATAAGTCTCAATAGCAATGAAAAAGTGAGGATGTTCTCTCCAAATCTGTGGTGTCACCTGCTGGAGGGTGGCCTGGGAGAAGCTGTACTCCTCGATGTTATACGTCTTCTTAGCTGTAGATAGGAAGATACATGAAGGAGGGTAAGTGTCACATCCTGAGGATTCCTTTACAGTCATGGTCATCTTCATCACAAAGTCTACCACCTTACCCTTCTCCAGCTGCAGGAAGGCCTGGGACAGGGATTGGACGTTATCCATGGGAATGTTATAGACCACCAACGAGGAGAATCTGCAGAGTAAAGACCGACATAAGTTCACGACCCTTCAAACAATTCTACGAGTCTAAGAATGTTAAAAGGGAACCTGTCACCTGCACATCGATCGGATTACTAAGCAGACAGAATATAGCTGGGTTTTAAGGGTTGATTTGAATCAGAAAATACCACATTAAGCCACTAGATGGGGCCAAGTATCATAGGAATTTTCTATATGACTTAGCTCCATCTAGTGGTCAAATGCTGTATTCTCCATTTGAAATCAATGATTTATATTTGAGGAGCACACAGGATACTGTATAGCCTATTTACATTCATTTTTTTCCCATATTCGCAAAGATTGAATGTACATACACTGGGCAAATAGCAATTGGAAATGGGAAATTTCATTGATGGGGATGGAGCAATCCTTATTTTTAAGGAATCTTATATTTATAGATTCTCAGTATTAATAACATATTCTTAGTATTTATCAGGGATATCTTAACAAGGAGTTTATTATTATCAAGGAGTTTATGGAGTTTATTGGTTGCTCATAAAATCCCAATAAAGGATTTAGGAATTGAATGTTAGGTTTTCTTCTTATTACACAGTTTTGATGAATCTAAGCCCCTGTACACACGGTCGGAGATTTCGACAACCAAATCCGTCGGATTTTGCCCGTCGGATTTTGTCCGTCGGATCTTGTCCGAAACTGTTGCATACACACGGTCGGACAAAGTTGGCGAAAAATCCGATCATTCAGAACGTGATGTCGTAATTTCGTTACGATGGGACTATGTTCAGGCTAGTAGCCAATAGCTTTGATGTAGGAATTTGATCTGAGCATGCGTGGCACTTGGTCCGATCAAAATTCTCTACACATGATCGGAGTATGTCCTATCGGACCAGTTTGTCGGAAAATATTTCCAACAAGTTGGAAAATTGGGTCCGACGAATATTCAGACGGAAACAGTCCGATGCATACCACACACAGTCGGATTATCCGACAAACCGGTCCGATAGGACACATTCCGACGGATTCTCCGACCGTGTGTACAAGGGCTAAAAAAGGTTGTACAATCAGATTGTATAATATATGGTCAGCTTAAGCCTTAAGGCTCGGGGTCTACCAGGGGCGGACTGACAACTCATGGGGCCCCCAGGCAATAGAAGATTATGGGGCCCCCAGGCAATAGATTATGGGGCCACACAGTATACACACATACAGTATACACACACAGAATACACATACACACACTGAAAACATACTGGAGAGCCAGGGCAGCTATAATCTTGTGATTTTTTAAAAAAACACAGATTTTTATATACTGTCCCTGGTTTTATTGAGGCTGGCAACCCTCATGGGGCCCCTTTGTAGCATGGGGCCCTCGGGCAATGCCCGAGTGCCCCAATGGTCAGTCTGCCCCTGGGGTCTATTATTGCTTTGGTTCCAATGAGCTGGGGATGCCAAGATCTGTTCTTAGTGAGGATGGAAAGAAACCAACTAACTAGGATCCAGGGATGTATAGTTCTTGGTGGTAATACTGGAGATCTGCTGATTATTGGATTTACCTTTAGTATTATTTTGTAAATTTAGAAGGATCTACGTAGATTTTTTTTTCAGAGTAAGATTGTGAAGTTGAAGGTAAGGTGTTAATAATAATTGGCCCAGATTAGCCCCATTACCTGGTCACATCTTTCTTGGTGGCTTGTGGGAAGAGGCGGAGGACCTCCTGGTGGATCACATCGACCTGCTGGGTCTCCTTCAGTTTGATCTCAAGGAGGTAACCTTTACCGAATTTGCTCTTTAGATGCTGGATGGATCCGATACACCTGGGGGAGGAATGCTGTGAAGGGTTATCTTGTTCCACTGTATCCTTATGCTGGGGCAGCCTTTCTCAACATTTTTACTCCAGAGGAACCATCAACTTAATTTTCAGATCTCAGGGAACCCCCTGCTAAAATGAAATAATCTTGGATCAGTGGGAAGAATTCCCCCCCCCCCCCCCCCCCGCTATAGACAACGGAATAAGAGAGAGTAGCAACAAGTATATCAAGCCAACGTGTTTTGGGAGAGAAGGCTCTCCCTTTTTCAGGGCTGTTGCTGCATGCTATTAAATGAGAATGATTCCCACGCCGCTTATATATTTGTGAGATTTCAAACAAAGGACAAAAAGAGTGGCAGCTGACGTTGCAGAGGAAACACGTTGGCTTCATGTACTCGCCGCTACTCTCAATAAAGGCCTCCTAATCTACCATAAAGCTTGTATTCTTTTGGACACCCAGGGCTCCTTCTTTCTTATTATTCCAAATTTATATGTGGAAATGACCTTAAGACTGTACCAAAAAGGCAACAGCCCAAGCCCAAAGAGGGCTCCCCGCCAGTATCCATTATTGGGCACAACCTACTGGAGGGATATCTCCCTACTCACCCACACAATCACCCCCCCCATGACCAGTGACTGATCCAGTCAGCCCAGCACGGTCTTCAGCACAAACATGTTACCCTTACAGACAGTGGAAAGATAAGTGGCATTGGTGGCAGAAATATGTAGGCACCATCAAATGGGAGGTCAATCAGCCGCAGCTCAAGTAATACCAGGCATTCTCTGTAGGAACCCTGGTTAAGAATGGCTGCACCAGGGTTACATATAATGTTTCAGATTGGTTCTCTGTGCAATACTGGTGTATCACCTGACACAGTCCTGATGTTCAGGGCCGTTTTTAAGGCAGGGCAAAAGGGGCAGCTGCCCTGGGTCCTGTCATTGTTGTGAGGCCCAAAGCAGCTGCCTCATACTTGCCAACTATCCTGGTTTAAATTCCCTCGTCCCTTGAGGTTTTAGTCCTGTCCTGTGTCCCAATAACTCTGTGTGAAGTGCTGTTACTAATGCTGTCCAGCTCTACCCTATTGTTGTGTACAGACGACCCTGTGTTTACATGTAAATTATCAGCATTCATATGTAAATAGCGGTAACCGGCAGCATTGATATGTATATCATGCCTCCCTGAGGTCATATACACAGTAATCTCTAGCAACCAATCAACAAGCAGAAATCATGTGCTGTAACCTCTAGCAACTAATCAGTGAGCCGTAATGTGTGGTGTAACCCCTAGCAACCAGTCAGTGAGCGGTAATGATACACTGTAACCTCTGGCAACCAATCGCAATAGCTGCCTGATCTGATTCAGTAAACTGGATTTGTGTCTAGCTGCTATTTATTGTATGTCTCAGAGCAGGTGGAGAGTAAAACTGCATTGGGGGGGCCCCAAGAAAAGTTTTGCCCAGGGTCCAATCAATATTAAATACGGCCCTGCTGATGTTTGTTCTCTCACCTAAGGTTCCCAGACACCATGATTGCCACGCGGTCGCACACAGCCTCCGCCTCCTCCATATAGTGTGTGGTCAGGATGGCGCCTCTCTCCTTGTTCTTAAAGGCCGCTCGGATGGCTCTCCTTTAGTGGACAAGAAATACAATGTCAAAAGGTGAACTGGTCTACAAATTCAGAGTTCCATGTGGCCACGATGACCACAAAGTAGACGTCTGCAGGGTAATAAACTTTGGCTTTGTCTGCCACTGGGCACTGTAACATTGGGGGATGTTTTACTCAGTGGCAGATGCCTTTTCAGTAAGTTCACAGCGAACAGGAACTTTCGTTTAAGGGCATGGTAGCCCACTTTTATTAAAAAGGAACATAAAGTTCATACATGCACTTGGTTGCCCACACAGGGGTTCTTCTGCCAAAAAACAATACATGAAAAATGCAAAGCCACCTGGCTCTCTTCAGCAGCACTGCCACCTAGGCTTTACAATTCAGCCCTCTTGGACTTATAAAAGGGTTCCCGCACAACTACTGTACCTCTTTTCAGCTTCCTTGCTGCTCAGGCCTTCCACTTCAGGTTCTCATTTGTCTCAGATGCGCACAGCTTTAACACACACAGTGTCTATCTAGAAAGCAGGCCCTCACTGCTCTGATCCTCAGACTTGGGTCTCTGGCTTTCTCTAGTGCACACCTGGACCACCTGGACTCCTGGAGACCTCCTGTCTCTCTGGGTGGAGCCCAGAACCCTAATCCTGACTCTGCTATAAGCCCAGGACCCACTTGCTCAATCAACCAGCCAGACTCCTGGCTGTTCCAAAAACCCGGTCCCAGGATTGGAGATTCCATCCCACCCATAACGCTATGAAATCTCCGGGCTCCAGGTCCCCAAGTGGATTTTACAAACTTTGGAGGAAACTGATAAAACAGATTCCTCCACATTAAATACCCCTGGAGCCCCTCAACCTGCCTATTTGAGAACCCTGGGCGACAATTACTAGGACAGGGAACTGTACTATCACAGCACCCAATTGTAACATAACCGAAGCAAAGCTGGAGGATGACCCTTTCCCTGCTGGGTTGCTTCACAAACAGCATTGCCATTTAAATTCATCCACATGGATAAGGTCTGGCATTACCCGTGTGGTGCGAAGGGTGCCGGAATCTGGGGACTAAATTTTACCTTACCAAGGTATTGACTCCTCCTTCCATTAGCCTGAGACCAGACTCACCAAAGCCTTTGTTGTCCTTTTGGATCCAGGCCTGTTGAAGGTTCGTCCAGGAGAACGATGGTGGGATTACCCAACATGCTGAGGGCGAAACACACCTAAAGAAAAACAGAGAAGGTCTAAAAGTGCAAACGTAAGTGTGCCAAAACTACCCAGCCATAATGTACAGTCAAGGCAAGACTTAGGGTGGTGGGGGCCTACCGTCTATACCATATTTATTGGCGTATAACAAGCGCCCCAGTGTCATTTGCAGCCTTGTCATTGCAGTCTTGAAGTTTAAAAATGGCGCCACCAAGATACAGAATTTTGGGTCCTCTCAGCAGCTCTCGGGTCCTCTCAGCGGCTCTTGGGTCCTCTCAGCGGCTCTCGGGTCCTCTCGGCAGCTCTCGGGTCCTCTCGGCGGATCTCAGGTCCCCTCGGCAGCTTACGGCACGTCTTGGGTCCTCTCGCAGTCCAGAGCAGAGCTGAGAGTACTCGACTTGGCTCACAGTCATGCCCAGTCCCTGCATTATGTCTATCATAGGGCATGACTGTGAGCAGAGCCAAGCCGATTACACATCTCTGTGTATCTGAGCAGGGCCCGTGGGGCCCCCTATTGGGCGGGGCCCATGGGCTTGAGCCCAGTCAAGCCCAATGGTAAGTCCAGCCCTGTGTACAGTATATGTTAACAAAAGAAGTGTCAGATACATTATATGCCAACAATCTATTTGGTATTTGTTTCTGCAGCTTCACAACTTCTCCTGACCCCTCTATTTCACCAGTTCCTTGTGGTGGTCCTCAGTGGCATCATGTGCAGAGCTGTAAGTCTATCACCAGACACTGAGATAAAAAAACTGAAAGACACACTAGACAGTGTTTGGGGGCTTCAGTCGCACATTGCCTTTATTATTATTATATGTTTTGCCTAGATTTACTTTTCTTTCTTTTTTTTTTTATATTTATAACTGGAAAAGAGGACCAACCGGGCCACAACAAGTATACAGTTAAAGCGACCACAATGCAGGCACAGACAATAACAGAACAAAAAAAAACATCACAGAATAAAACTTCAGCATGGGTATTCCCTGGTACCTACATTCTTTGACCAGTTGCCATGGCTCAGCGGGGCCTCCCCCCGTTTTTTAAGATATATATAAAACAATAAGAGCTTGGGTAAAGCCCTGGAGTGCTAAGAGAAGCCAGACTAGAAAAAGAGGGTAGGAAGCGGGGAAAATAGGGGGGTAGATGAGAGAGAAGGTTTAGGGGAGGGTAGGGGGAAAGGGAACTCACGAACATGGGTGTCCTGTTTCCGTACGCATAAAGCAGTGCATCTCTACGGTTTTTCATGCTACTATTTGCTTCATGGTGGGGGTCCTAGGGGGTCTCTAAGAGCCTGCCCCTTTTGTGAGTATTTAAACATATTCCAAAGCTGCCATGTTTTGGAGTATAGCTCTTGTCTATGTTGGCTCGTCAGGATTAGGTCTTCCATCTTATTAATGTCTTCCACTTTCCTAATCCAAGTATCCAGAGTTGGCGGAAGTTGAGACTTCCAAGCAAGGGGGATACAAGCCTTTGCTGCATCCACTAAATGCCGTATCAAGGATTTTTTTGTAGGAGCGTGTGGGTATGTCGGTTGCATGCAGTAAGAATAATGCCGGGTCATTGGGGATTATATGATCAGTCAATTTCTGTACTATACGGCGAACCACCCCCCAGAAATGCTGAAGTCGGCGGCAGGACCAGAAGATATGCAACAGCGTACCTCTTTCCTCCCGGCAGCGCCAGCACACATCTGCCACCGCCGGGAAAAACTTGTTCAGCACCGCCGGGGTTCTGTACCAGCGCGTGAGGAGTTTGTAATTCGTCTCCTGTATTTTGGTACAGATAGACGATTTGTGTGTGAACATGACAATTTTCTGTTTCTGATGATTAGTGAAATTGCAGTTCAATTCCCTCTCCCATTTGGTAAGGCTTGGAAGCTGGTAGTCTTCCGGGGGCGCATTCAATATTGTGTAAGCTAAGGACAAGGTATGAGCCACCATCCCCGTCTCTGACACAGTTCCTCCATGGTCGTGTGAGGTGGGTTCCCAGCAGATTAACTTTTCTATGGGGAGCAGAGCTGTCTTTGCTGAGCAATCATTGAATATCTCCATCCATGCAGGTCAACTTGAGTTATTGGGCTCCATATTCGATTTTTCTTTGCGTTTATTCTTAAACGCGGAACATTTTCTACCTTTCCTCCCTGCTGGTTGTCTTGTATTTTTTATTACAAACATTGGTGCCACTCAACCTCACACCATCCCACTCTTTTCTCTGCCTGCCCTTTACTTGTGACATCTTTATCCCCTCTATTCCACAAAAGCATTAGCACAAAGACATGAGGCAAAGCCTACCCACAGGTCCATGCTCTGAAGGTCTGATGTCCATGCTTGCCTTCAACATTCAGACCACGGTATGGCAACAATGCCAAACCATACAGCACCAAGCCTGAACCAGTCTTCTACTAGAATGCCATTCCTTTCAGTCAACACCATCCAAGACAACGACCCACCTTTCTGGAGACCCCGGCTGACAGCCTATTGGTGGGTTTTTGCAGATGATCCTTCATCTCCAGAGCTTTGGCCACCCTACAAAGACAATAGCAATCTAGTTACGCCATATAGAAGTTATTTATGAAGATGTTTGTATGGAAAACAAAATCTATAATGAACAAGGATACAACATTGTGAGCCATCTGAAGAAAGAGTGGGACAGAACTGTTCTTTGACAAAAATGAGCAACAGTGATGAAAGAAAGTTTAAAATGGTTTATTTTATGCCACCATGTAGACAAGATAAGGCCAAAGTTACATCAGATTAGTAGGGGGAACTGTTACTGATAAAAAACATGGTAGAGAGAAGAGGAAGTGGAGTCAGGCAACTACTGATCACAATGAAGATTTGACGCGTGACTCAATTTACCGCTTGATAGCGCAGTCTGTGTCTTCTTTCTTCATGCCCTTGATGGCGCCATAGATCTCCAGATGCTCCTTCACGGTGAGGTTGGGCCACAAGGGATTGTGTTGCGAGCAGTAGCCCAGTGTTGCAGAGTAATCAGTCCTGTGAGGGTCTTTTGCATTACCCAGAACCACCTGTAGTCAGGTAAGGTGAGATACAACATGTCAAACAAGTCCATTATGAGAATGACAAGTTAACTGGGGAGTATTGGAAAAATCTCTCTTCTTCACCTGCCCAGATCTTTAGGGTTATCTTTTTTTTGTGGGGTGTTGGAATCAAACAGGAATTAATATTATACATCTACACAGCTGTTTGTACAGCCGAACTCAGCCATATTGATGCCATGCAGTCTCACATGTTTAAAAGCAAGGAATGTGACACCAAGACACAATTTGAATAGCAGAATGAGTTCTATTCAGCCCACCTGGAATGTACTGAACTTCAAAGACATTGATGACGAAGACAGCCCAGGGCACATCAAATGAAATACTGGCCACAGAAGCCAAGTATGGCAGGACAGTCAGTAATTTTAGGAGGGCTGTCATGTGAACACTGATTGGTCCAAGCAAATGGGACTGGCAGTAGGGTGTGGTATGGCTGAGGTATGTTTAACAAAAAGGGTTGCAACCATGAGTTCGGTCTCTCTCTCTATTCCATCAGGAGGTCGAGTCATAAGGGTCGATAAAGTATGGCTTATATTGTACTTTGATTTGTATGCTATGTATTATTGTAACTTCTATTGATATCTTATGCACTCTTTCTTATTTCCTTGGGAAATAAATTAGATTTAATTGATCTTAGACCGTGTATTGATTTCATAGCCAATGGTGGTAATATTGTGAGATTAACGATAACATGTGCTTGGCGTGTTGATTGATAGCTAAACTATAGGGACTAGACAAAGGAATATATAACTGATGATAATAATAATTGATTGAATTGATCAGTTACTTCATTTGGCACCCCAGAAGGCGTGTAAAACTTATTTTTACACAGAATCCACAAAAATCTAATGTATTTTTGTTTCTGAGTCCCTGTAAGTCACGACGATCCTCAAAGACACCCAGAACTGAAAGTCATCTCTAGTGTGGACAAGATTGGCGCTGGCTCGCGAATTCTGTAACCACGCTTGGATGAGCAGGAAAATTCTGTGAGATATTTCACTGGTAGGAAACGCACACATAAAACCTGGTGAGAACTGTGACTGATATATATATATGTACGTATTGTTGTGTTTGCTGCAAACTTGTAACCAGAGGGCAAATTGGCACACTGGCGAGATAGGGACTGATCATCCCTGGTTATGTGATATAACCGCAGATTGACAGGATAAACCATACAATTTTGAGGGAAAAGTGGAAATATCCACGTGATTGTGAAAAAGCTTTCTGTCCCAATAGAAATTCCCTATGACCTGCTATCGGATAGGAGGGCATTGAATAAGAGTGTGTTCTCCTAAAGAAATTCGTGGGTAAACGGATTTGTATTTGTTTTTTTGGGGTTTTTTTTTTTTTGTGTAAAAAAAAAAAAAAAAGTGGGGGAAATATAGGTTTTATTTCTACCCATGTGAGAGTGAAATAGCTCTGGTAAGATGACCTGCAACCTAAGGCATTGATTAAGAGTGTGCCTTGTGTCTTGTGTATGTATGCTGTAGAACCACAAGTCACTGGAAATTTAAACGGTTCGTATCTATTTTTTTTTTTTTGTTTGTTTGTTGGTAGGAATCTGTCTTTGTGGGGGTTATCTAGTTGTTTATCTGGTTTCTATTGTCTAAGCAACTGGTGGAGCAACCGTAGTGTGGATAGGCTAATTAACATATCAATGGAAGCCATTGAAGGTTTCATTAGCAAGCATGGTGGGATTAGATTTCAACTTACTCACGAAAGTAACTAAACATATCAATTCAATGAACTTTTGAGACAATGTAATACACATAACAGTCTCATAAGTAATAAATCAAAAAAAGGCAGGAAACAGAGAATGGCCAATGCCTTATGCATGTTAATGAGAATGAAAGAAATTGCGGAACAAAAAGAATTAGAATGGTTTGCTGATAGAGAAAAAGTGATGGAACAGGTAAGTGATATAGCAATGGGGATTGAAAAGGCTGATGCAGATGCTCGTAGTCGGATTAAACAATTAGTGACTGAAAAATGTGTATTGCAACAGAGATTAGATGAATTAGAACAAACGTGCAAATTAAGAGAAAGTTGCATTGCCTCTTTGAATCAAAGGGAGGCTGAGAATTTGCAGGTTATCACAAGGCTTAAGGCACAAGCAGCCATAATGGAGTTATCCTCCAAGTGTGCAATGGTGGAGGTACCCTCCGCACATGCTCAGTGTACAGAAAAGCTAGAAGTGAAACATGAAGAAAACCCGTATGCTATTATCACTGCAAATGATAGTACTGTGATGGGAATCGATGTGAAAGAAGCAAATAAAGGTGGGATAACTGCACTTGAAATTGACTCAGGAGTTGAAACTTCTGATGACTCCTCAGACAACGAAAGTGTAAAGTCTGTGCATTCCAATCGCAGTAATATTATCCAGCAATGTGGATTTCCAGCGCCATATGCTAAAAAAATGGCCTATGCAGGGAAACCAGAACTAAAATGTTTTTTGTGTAAAAGGGGGGGTCACTTTTCAAAATATTGTCGGGTGGCGAATAATGATATCGAAAGGAAATTATACCCGAAAACG
Source organism: Lithobates pipiens (assembly GCF_037356315.1). NCBI lineage: Eukaryota > Metazoa > Chordata > Amphibia > Anura > Ranidae > Lithobates > Lithobates pipiens. Next base: position 225,989,909 of record NW_027507789.1, read on the forward strand.
ACCCCAAGGCTTCATGTGTGTTATTCAGCCAGGTGGGGTAGCCATCCACAGCATGGAACCCATAGTAATCAAACCCATTTCCCGTGTAAAACGCAAATGCGGGGTCTACAAACTAAAAAGCAATATGTAGGACAGTTGCTTAGAGTCAAAATGGAGGTAGACGCATGGTTACTCAAATATAGCACTGGGGGAAACAATGTTAGCAGAACTTAGTGAGCTGCAAGCATGGTAAGAATATTCTGGTCAATGTTTCCCGGCTATGAAAAAGGTTTGATGTAAGTTTCAGGTTCAGAATATGATAGAGGACCTTGATATAGATATACATTTTTTTTTGTTTTTGTTTTGTACTTTCAGGGATAAACCTCTGAATTGATATTGTGATTTTTCTTTTGTGGGGTTAAAAGATGTTTCAGTTATGAGTATTGTTTGTCTTGTGTTTCTTTAATCTTCTCTTATTGTCAGTCTTTGTAAACTTTTCCTGAGTAAGATCCAATACTGCTGATTAACATAAGAATTGTGTTTTCCAGAGACCAGGAAGAAGTTAAACTGGTTCGTATACGGACATTTGCATTTGTTTGCAGGTCTCTCAAAGTGAGAACAGTGGGAAAAATATAAACAGAACAGGGGTTAGGTTATTGTAAATGCATAATCGATTACCGTATATACTCGAGTATAAGCCGAGATTTTCAGCCTCTTTTTTGAGGCTGAAAGTGCCCCCTCGGCTTATACTCGAGTCACCGCTGTCTGACTGCTCGATCAGCGTATCGAGCAGACAGACGGCGGACATTAAAATTCAAAAGCCGCGCCTCCTTCTCCGCCTCCGCCTGTGATAGGCGGAACACTGAATTTCCCAGCAGTCAGTGTTCCGCCTATCACGGACATCCGCTCATTCTCATACTACGGACGAGTATGAGAGGATGTCCGTGATAGGCGGAACACAGGCTGCTGGGAAATTGAGTGTTCCGCCTATCACAGGCGGAGGCGGAATTTTGAATTGTAGAATGGCCGCCGAGAAGAGCGGCGATCCATCGGCACGGCACGGGACGGAGGAGGCACGGGACGGAGGAGGCACGGCACGGGACGGAGGAGGCACGGGACGGAGGAGGCACGGCACGGGACGGAGGAGGCACGGCACGGGACGGAGGAGGCTCGGGACGACGGCGGCTCGGGACGGAGGCTTGGGACACAGGTAGGCTGGACACACACACAAGGCTGCACGGACACACACACACACACACACACACACACACACACACACACACACACAGGGATGGATGGATGGATGGATACACACACACACACACACACACACAGGGATGGATGGATGGATGGATACACACACACACACACACACACACACACACACACAGGGATGGATGGATGGATGAATACACACACACACACAGGGATGGATGGATGGATGGATACACACACAGGGATGGATGGACGGACACACACACAGGGATGGATGGATGGATGGACACACACACAGGGATGGATGGACGGACACACACACAGGGATGGACGGACACACAGGGATGGACAGCCATGTCTCACCCTCGGCTTATACACGAGTCAATAAGTTTTCCAGTTTTTTGGGGGTAAATTGGGGGCCTCGGCTTATATTCGGGTCGGCCTATACTCGAGTATATACGGTATCACATGGTACCATGAGCTCATTAGTTAGTAATTGTTTGCAAACAATGAAAAATAAATAGTACTAAAGAGTTACAAATGAAGCTAAAATGTTGTGATGATACATATGCTTTGTTTTGTTTTTGTTTTTCGTTTTCCCCCATTAACTAATTGTATTTCAGATTGGAATGAGCACGCTCCTCAGGAGAAAAGTCCATGGATGTTGTTAACTAAAAGTTGAGTGTTTGTCATTGTTTTATGGTGGTTGTCTTGTCATGTTGTTTGTGTGATCATGGCCAGATTTTACTTTTTTTTTTTACATTTTTTGTTGTTTTATTTTTTTTGTTTTTTTTCTTCTAAAATTTATTTTTTATTTTTTTGATATTGGTTTAGTCCTCTATTTTAGTTATATTTTTATTCAGGTGGAAAAGTAGTAGGTCTAATCCACCTGAAAGGGGGGGGGGAATTGACAATGCCCTCAGTTAGAACCAGTCACCTGAAAGGGGGTAGTGCATACATCGTAAAGATACAGATAGATGCATTGTTTTTGTAGCTTGTAAAATTTGAAGTTTTTGAGAAGCAACACTGACGTTCAGTTTGAAACATTTTTTGATCATACCATGGGGATCCATTTTACAGTGGGTTCAGCCTAAAGAGGTCATGGTTGTTTGGATAGTTTGGTCAGAGTTGCAGAAGCCAGGAATACTGAGGTCCTGGGCTCCAAGGAGGGAACTATAAGTAAACATGGTAAGCGAGCAGATATTGTGGATAAGAAGTTGATACTGCTCTTGTTTTTCACTTCCAGAATCCAAGCGGGGCGAGAATTGGAGAGGCTTCTGGAACATGGATGACAGATGATCATCTGGTTGGCAGCTTGTCTGTGCCACACCATACCACAAATTTGTTCTGATAAACATCAGGACAGGAAAAAAGGAAAAACTTGAAAGATTCAGATTATACTTGTTTTTTTTTTGGTATGGACAATTTGGTGCTAATGCTGAATCTGAAAGACTGTGCCTAGCAAGAGAACTTGTGAAATATTTTTGCTGAAGTCTCTCCTGATGAATGCAAACATGTTATTTATACATGTGCAATGGGTTGGAGGTTGGGGAAGAATTATGACACATCCAATCCGTCAAAACATGAAAATGTAAAATATGTGTTTTTTTGTTGGAAGGAGGAATTGAAAGAAGAAAGGTTTTAATGTGTTACATGTATTGATGTAACAGAGTTAATATGGTGCAGGTACCCAGGAGGCAGACTGGTGCTTATGCATAATAAGGTAGCTGTGGGTCAGACTAAAGGGTGCCAGGTGACATATCAATGGGGGAAAACTTCCTCGTAGGGGTGGTGTCTCAATCCTAGCGGTCCTAGAGAGAAGCATTCGGTTACTGGACATGCGGGACACCAGAACTAGACATGGGGAAGATATGCCTGGTTGATGTCTTACCTGAGAGGTTGAAACCCTGCACAGATAATGCCAGTGAATACACACAGGAGCATGCTCCGTTAAAATAAAGGGAACAAACGCTGGCTACCAGGGTACCGTAGGACTTCACCACATGGCGACAGAAACCTGTCATTGGCTCTGGCGCGCACTCTGTGGCAGGTGGAAATATCAGCCAACATCAAGCTGATTGTACCGTCTCTGTATGAAGGGGCAGTGGCCTGATGAGTTAGCATCACCGCTCAGTAAGATTTTGCCAAAACACGCTCATATACAGAAGTACAGGCTCGGTCTGTATATTTGGGTGGCATCAATGGGCTTACTGACTGGGGATTCTATCTTGTTGCATTTGAGACTATATCACACATGTGATCAGAGAAGATGAATGCTGGAGGCAGGTGGATATTTCCCTTTGTCGGAAACATGACCATGATGTCCTTTGTATGCCAGGTCAATACGTGGGGATGAACGAGTAATGTTGGGAAGTTATTTCTCTCTGTGTTCGGGATGGAGAGATCATTGCTGGGAAGAAGGCACCCAGGTATTATTTAGGACATAGGCGAGTTTATTTCTTTGTCCTAAAGAATACCGGTGTAGTGTTGGTCATGGAACTAGGGGGTTCCTTGAACCTAACCGTAGGTAGAGGTGCATGGTATACAATGGGCATGATCTCTGAAATCCAGGCATAGGGGTGGAATGGTGTGGGTTTGGTAATTGTTGTAAACTTATATGTGTAGTTAAGCGATATTTATCTAGAAGGGTCTCCCATTTGTCTATGCAAGTTGAGGGACGATTTGACAGTAAGCTCTCTGTGTATAAATTGGAGACGTTGCTGCCAAGTCAGAGCCCTGCAACGCCGCTGTGAGCAAGCCTGCCTAATCCCGACCCGTATTTACAGTAAAAGGTTATAGGAGGTTGGAAGCGGGGTGCGTAATACATATATATGTATATATATATTATGGTAATAAGTTGATTTATGTTTGTGGTAGAGTGTGACCTATGGGTATTGTAGGCTAGTAATATGGGCAAGAAAGGCCCTCCTCAAGACTCTGGGTCTGAAAGCTGGGTGATATGTTGCTCTGAATGGGTGCTAGTGAATGGTGAATGAATGGGCACCCCTTGCCTGTACTGCCGTCCTGAAGATACCCAAGATGCAGAATGGTGACATGGAAGCTGTCGCTGAAGAATGGTGGAGATGTGTCACTCAGTGGCAAAGCGGCACGTGTTGGGAAACATCACATGGTAAAACAATTATGGACTGCTTCATAGGACCTGTTTCTGCACACGTTGAAAACCCAGCGTGGTAAGACAATTGTGTACTGTTCCATGAGAGATGTCTCGTTGAAAACAACCACACGTTACACAAGCTAAGGACTGTGCCACAGGTACTGGTTCAGAAGCACATGTTGGGGAACTACACACGTTAAGACAGTTATGGACTGTTCAATAGGAGCCGTGTCTAAAGAAGGGTGGTGTGCGCCTTTTAGGCGCAAAGCGGAATATGTTGGAATCAAACAGGAATTAATATTATACATCTACACAGCTGTTTGTACATCCGAACTCAGCCATATTGATGCCATGCAGTCTCACATGTTTAAAAGCAAGGAATGTGACACCAAGACACAATTTGAATAGCAGAATGAGTTCTATTCAGCCCACCTGGAATGTACTGAACTTCAAAGACATTGATGACGAAGACGGCCCAGGGCACATCAAATGCAATACTGGCCACAGAAGCCAAGTATGGCAGGACAGTCAGTAATTTTAGGAGGGCTGTCATGTGAACACTGATTGGTCCAAGCAAATGGGACTGGCAGTAGGGTGTGGTATGGCTGAGGTATGTTTAACAAAAAGGGTTGCAACCATGAGTTCGGTCTCTCTCTCTATTCCATCAGGAGGTCGAGTCATAAGGGTCGATAAGTATGGCTTATATTGTACTTTGATTTGTATGCTATGTATTATTGTAACTTCTATTGATATCTTATGCACGCTTTCTTATTTCCTTGGGAAATAAATGAGATTTAATTGATCTTAGACCGTGTATTGATTTCATAGCCAATGGTGTTAATATTGTGATATTAACGATAACATGTGCTTGGCGTGTTGATTGATAGCTGAACTATAGGGACTAAACAAAGGAATACATAACTGATAATAATAATAATTGATTGAAGTGATCAGTTACTTCATGGGGTCAATTAGTTACTGTCGTGGTCCACCCTAAAACAGCAACCAGTCTTAGCCCTTGTACACACGGTCGGAGAATCCGTCGGAATGTGTCCTATCGAACCGTGTCGTCGGATAATCCGACTGTGTGTGGTATGCATCGGACTGATTCCGTCTGAATATCCGTCGGACCCAATTTTCCAACATGTTGGAAATATTTCCCGACCAACTGGTTAGATCGGACATACTCCGATCATGTGTAGCGAATTTTGATCGGACCAAGTGCCACGCATGCTCAGATCAAATTCCTACATCAAAGCTATTGACTACTACCCTGAATGTAGTCCCATCGTAACGAAATTACGTCATCACGTTCTGAATGATCGGATTTTTCGACAACTTAGTCCGACCGTGTGTATGCAACAGTTTCGGACAAGATCCGACGGGCAAAATCCAACGGACAAAATCCGACGGACAAAATCCAACGGATTTGGTTGTCGAAATCTCCGACCGTGTGTACAGGGGCTAAGAAGTTCCTCCAGAACCCCAGTACACAGGCTCTGAAGCCCTCCATTGCCTGCCAATTTTCATCCTCACCTGTCCAGCCGTTGGCTTCAACTCTCCTGCCAGTATCAGCACAGATGTAGTCTTGCCGGCTCCGTTGGGGCCCAGAAGCCCCAGGACTTCACCTGTGGAAGAAAAAGATTTGAACAAAAACTGTTGCAAAATTCACCGGACCTGTTTTACAAAAGTATTTCAAGAGAGAACTGTCTGCATTTCCTTCTAGCAACAAATCAGATCCTTTGCTTCATTCTACTATAAACAATGTAAGAGGAACTATCGTCTTTTCATTATTTTTAGAGCTATATGAAGAAGGGAAGAGCTGCAAACAACTGAAGCAATAAACATTTTCTCTATATGCCCAGGGTCAGACTCTAGGAAAAATGTACCTTTCTTGACACAGAATGAAGTGTTCCTGATGGCTGTCCTCTTCTTTTTATTCCCAAAACATCTGCAGGTACCTGACCTCTCCTTAAACTCTTTGCGCAAAGCGTCTACGAGGATGGCCGGCCTCTTAAAGAAGGAAAAACACAACTTAAGAAATAATAACTATTTTTCGCTTTCTTCAGTTCTTGTCTCTGCCCGTGGTATTAACTGGAGTAGTGAGACTATCTTTTCTGAGGCCACAATTATTTCTCCGTGTGGTCCCACCCAAATAGTGTCTGTAGTTTATGTTCTTGCATAAAAAAAATCGTAACACTTCACAAACTGTGAAGCAACTTTGTTTTATCTGATCAGGAAATAGGACCGACTGTTGTCACTCAGTAAGCAGCGCAGTCACTCCTACTGAAAGCCAAATGCGCACATTCAGATGGTGTGCAGGGCTTAAGTTGAAGTCTAAACACATACATTTAGCCAGACATCCAACATTACCTCTTCCTCTTGATCTTTCGTTTTTAAGGTGTTAACCCTTTCTCTCTCTGCCAGGACCTCCTCATCAGCATCCTCCAGCTGCTCGGGATTCTGGGTAAAGGGATGTTCTCTATTGGTAAACCTAATTGTAGAGATGGAAGTGTCAAACCCCATATTGGCTGTGTGTTCCCCCTCTGGCTATAGTTCCTCTTCTACCATATATATTTTCATGTTTTACTGACCCACCTGAACACTGGATCTTGTGTTAAGCTCCTCGTTCCGAACTTAAATTCTAAGAACCACAGGAGGCCCCAAATTGTGACAATTTGAAGGTACGGCTGAAAAGGGAGGCAGAGAAAACTCAAATTTTTGGAGAAAACTCAAATTTTGTGGTGTAGAGTAATGGGACAATTATAGAAGATTATAGAACCTTACAATGAGCAGGTGGATGTACACTGCTTGTTCGGTGTTCTTATTCTTACGAAAATAATAGATGACCTATAAAAGAATGTGACTTTTATCAGTTCATTATGTCTACACAAATCTCCTCCTGTCATGTACTATACAGTGATTTCTCATCATACTGTTGTATCTTGCAGGGGCGGACTGACCATTGGGCCACTCGGGCACTGCCCGAGGGCCCCATGCCACTAGGGGGCCCCATCAGGATTGCCAGCCTCAGTAAAACCAGGGACAGTATGTAAAAATGTGTTTTTTTTTATATCTGTCTCTGAAATGTCCCTTATCGACATCCTTTTGGTCTAAAAATCATGAGATTATAGCTGCCCCACCTCTCCAGTACCTTCTCAGCCAATAGAAACATGTCTGTGTATACTGTGTGATTGTATACTGTGTGATTGTATACCGTGTGTGTGTGTTTGTGTATACTGTATGGCCCCATAATCTCTGATTGCCTGGGGGCCCCATAATCTCCTATTGCCCGGGGGCCCCATGAGTTGTCAGTCCGCCCCTGGTATCTTGACTACTTTCTGACTACTACTTTAGTAAGAAATGAAACGTAGACGTTAATACTTACCAACTGCAAAGAAAAGCCAATCAAGTTGGTGGGTGGCATCAGGAACAAGAAAGTGAAATAGATTCCCTGGAGTATGGAAGGGTTGTCCTCATAGTTTAGGAGCACAAATGAAAACACTGGAGGGATGAGGTTAGACTGTCGGAAAAAGAGATGAGGATAAACTATCAGACTTATTCCGAGGACAGACGGAGAAGTGCACTTTGATAATATGGTCACCATGCTGGGGACATAAACTAGACGAGCAATAAAACACATTTATGTACTGCACCGCTAAACTGGAAGCACAGCAAGGTAAGTAAGCAAAGACTATGGGGCCACATGTGAACAAAGACTTGGGAAGGGTACAAGCAACCCTTATGCCGCGTACACACGATCGGACTACCCGGCGGACTTAGTCCGGCAGACCAACCGCCGGACTTTGTGGCGGAGGTCCGCCGGACTTTCTGAACGAGCGGACCTGCCCACACACGACCGGACTTTTCCAGAGGACTAGGTCCGGCGGACTACCCGCCGGACCGCGGCGGGAGTCCGCCGGACCATGGCGGGAGTCCGCCGGACTTTTGAAATGAACGGACTTGCCCACACACGGAGGAAAGTCCGTTCATTTTGAACACGGCTCCAGGTAGATGGGACTAGCGCAGAAAGTCAATGTCGCCGCCTCCATCGGCGAGATTGACACCTCGCTGGCCCAATCACCTGGTATGGACTTAAAGGGGAAGCCCTACGCTGAAAAAAAAACGGTGTGGGGGTCCCCCCCCCAAAGTCCATATCAGACCCTTATCTGAGCACGCAGCCTGACCGGTCAGGAAAGGGGGTGGGGACGAGCGAACCTCCGCTAGTAAAAGAGCTAGCAAAAGAGCAGAAGATAGTGGAGGAGTCCGGCGAGAAGACCCCCCAAGATGGAAGACCACTGGAGCTGTGCAATAAATTATTTTAAAAACATGTGTTGTCTTTTTTTCTTTGCACTTTTTTCACCAGGTGAATGGGTAGGGGTACATGGTACCCCAATACTCTTTCACATAGGGTGGGGGGCCGGTATCAGGGGGCCCCCTTATTAAAGGGGGCTCCCGGATTCCGATAAGCCCCCACCCGCAGACCCCGACAACCAATGGCCAGGGTTGTCGGGAAGAGGCCCTTGTCCTCATTAACACGGGGACAAGGTGCTTTGGGGTGGGGGCGCCGCAGGGCCCCCCTTCCCCAAAGCACCCCCCCATGTTGAGGGCAGGCGGCCTGGTATGGCTCAGGAGGGGGGGGGGCGCTTGCTCGTCCCCACCCCCTTTCCTGACCGGCCGGGCTGCGTGCTCTGATAAGGGTCTGATATGGACTTTTGGGGGGTGGGCACAGCATTTTTTCGGTGTAGGGCTTCCCCTTTAAGTCCAGGTGACGGGGCCAGCAAGGTCAATCTCGCTGATGGAGGCGGTGACATTGACCTCCTTTGCTAGTCCCTTCTACCTGGAGCCGTATTCAAAATGAACGGACCTTCCTCCGTGTGTGGGCAAGTCTGTTCATTTCAAAAGTCCAGTGGACTAGCACACAGACGGCCGGATTGTCAAAACTTCTAAGTCCACCGGACTTTTGGGAACAAAAAGTCCGCTGGAGCCCACACATGGGCGGATTGTGTACGCAGCATTAGAAGAGTGTGAATGGTAAAGACCAGGCTTCTTCTGATGGGAGTCTGACATCTAAGCCATGTCTGCTGAAGAACTAATGTGTCCCCTAGATCTCCTTCAAGAAAATCCTTAATATGGGAACCTGACATTTTATATACTTACCAAAATGAAAAAGAAAGACCATCGGTCATTATGAATTTTTCTCTTCCCAAGAAGCAATGCAATTAGATAAACGTAGAGGACCACAGCCATTCCATAACCCAAAATTTGCCCAACCTGCAAAAAAACAAAACAAAAAAAACACAACTTAACACAACGCAGTGAAGGAGAATACAAATGGCTGAAACCCAACGTGATCGTGAAAATCCCAAGATGAGCATAAACACCCCAAGATAACAAGGCTAACCCCAGGTGAGCAGGTACCTCTCAAGGTGAGTGGAAACACCCTAAGATAAACAGGATAACCCCAGGTGAGCAAACTTCTCTCAAGGTGACTAGGGATATCTGTCAGGGCTGGCTTAGCCCTTCCTTCTCTGGGCTGGCTGCTCACCTGTCGTCTAATTGCCAGCTCTCCTCTCTCTCCACAGTTACCAGCTGTTCCTGATCATGCTCGTCTGACCTGCCTACTTATAGCTGTCCAGCTCACTTCACCTCTGCCTTCACCTTGGTTACATTACAAGAAACCATCTCCTGCGGGTCTGTTTAAAGACTGGCTTGCTGACATCCCTTCTGGCTCCTTATCCTGCTTGCTGTTGCTCTGCTTAGATCCCTGACTTCTGGCCTGGCTGATTACCCGATTTGGTTATTGAACTCTGGCCTGGCTGACTACTCTATCCGGTTACTGGACTCTGGCTATGCTTTGACTACGCTTTTTCTATTTACCTTTTTATTTTTATTTAACGAACAAGTGTGATTTAATTGTACTTCTATCTCTGTCTGATTCATGGTTTCTGACAATATCCCAAGATAAACAGAAGAATCCCAGGTGAGCAGGCACCTCTCAAGGTGAGCAGAAACACCCCAAGATAAACAGGATAACCCCAGGTGAGCAGGCACCATTCAAGGTGAGCTGAAACTACCCAAGATAACCAGAAGAACCCCAGGTGAGCAGGCACCTTCCAAGGTGAACGGAAACACCCCAAAATAAACAGGAAACCCCAGGTGAGCAGGCACCTCTGAAGGTAAGTTGAAGCACCCCAAAATAAGCATGAAACCCCAGGTGAGCAGGCACCTTCCAAGGTGAACGGAAACACCCCAAAATAAACAGGAAACCCCAGGTGACCAGGCACCATTCAAGGTGAGCAGAAACTACCTAAGATAGCCAGAAGAAACCCCAGGTGAGCAGGCACCTTCCAAGGTGAATAGAAACACCCCAAAATAAACAGGAAACCCCAGGTGAGCAGGCACCTCTGAAGGTGAGTTGAAGCACCCCAAAATAAGCAGGAAACCCCAGGTGAGCAGGCACCTCTGAAGGTGAGTTGAAGCACCCCATAATAAGCAGGAAACCCCAGGTGAGCAGGCACCTCTGAAGGTGAGTTGAAGCACCCCATAATAAGCAGGAAACCCCAGGTATGCAGGCACCTCTGAAGGTGAGTTGAAGCACCCCATAATAAGCAGGAAACCCCAGGTGAGCAGGCACCTTCCAAGGTGAAAGGAAACACCCCAAAATAAACAGGAAACCCCAGGTGAGCAGGCACCTCTGAAGGTGAGCAGGAACATGGCGAAGTGAGTGGTCACATCTCTAGGTGAGTGAACCCCCCCCCCAGGGTGAGTGGGAACACCCATAGTGAGCGGGCACTCCTTAAAAAGGGTAGGAACACCTTGCGATAGACAGGTACATCCCAAAGTGAGTATGGACAACCCAAGGTAAGCAGAAACATCCCATGGTGAGCAGATACATCCCACAGTGAGTGGGCACATCACATGGCGACCAAGAACACCCCAAGACGAGGAGTGGGTGGACCCAGAGAGCCATGTTGCGTTGGAGGTACAACTGGAAACAGCGGGGCAATGGAAAGGTCAAAGTTCTCAATGGACACAGAAGAAACCAGACTATCAATGATGAATGGTATGATTCTTTCCTTTAATGACTTACTGTTTTGGAACCCTGATTAAACTTTTAGATGATTATGGAAACTCACAAGCATCCCCAGCTCCCAGATTGAAGGAAGCACTGTAAAGCACACAAAGATGACGCTAAATATAACGAAGAGCAGCAGCCAGTAAAGGGCGACGTCCACCAGGGCTTGTCCACACCAGTATGCGGAGGGGAAGAGGCCAGACAGGCGCATCTGGGAGCGAACTTTATTCTGGAAAAGAGAAAGAGGAGGACATGACAAGGGCTGATGGCCAACAAATATACAAAAAAATTCGAGCAATATAATGAATTTTGTGTCTAAAACCAATTAACACAAATACAGCTCAAATCAATCAGACACTGATGAAGGAAAGCTCTATTGTATTTGACCCATGCAGGGGCGTAACTATAGGGGGTGCAGCAGTCGCAACCGCAACTGGGCCCTGTGATGCAGGGGGCCCATGCAGCAGAATAGGCAGCTAGGGGTACCAGTGCACCATGCACACGGGTGGCTGGAGGTGGAGGGTGGCTAGCAGAGCTCCATAAATAATAAAAAAAACTACTGATGCCAGTGGTGGAACTACAGGGCTCACAAAGGTCATACCTGTGACCAAGCCCTGGAGTTCCACCGCCGGACTCGGAGGGAAGGGCCCTGGCTGGGGTTCAGGGGGGCCCTTCATGGTTTCTTGCATCGGGGCCCTGAAAGTTCTAGTTACGCCACTGGACCCATGTGGATTTTTCGGAAATCTTTTAAATAAACTGCTCAATACACAGATGGAATATATATATATATACAGTATGTGAGCTTTTTTATGTTTCTGTCCATCCAGTCCTGATTATTAAACAGATTTCCCACACAGCACAGCCCTGTCTGACAGGGGAGGAGACCTGATTTTTCTTTGCTTCTGTTGAGGGATATGCTTTGTTCATATTTCACGTCTGAGGTTTACACCCACTTTAATGACCATCACAAATCAACAGCAAAGCTGCTGCTGATCGGTTACTTACATTCTCACAAACCAGCAGACAAGGCGATCTGCTGCTTACAAATTCTACAGACCAGCTGAAATGCTGATCTGTTATGCCGCATACACACGACCGGACTTTCCGGCAGACTAGGTCCGAGGGAATCAGACCGTCAGACAATACGATCGCGTGTGGGCTCAATTCCTATCGGGAAAACCGTTCGTCTGTATGCTGGATCCGACGGACCAAATATGACGCAAGGGAAGCTATTGGCTACTGGCTATTGAACTTCCTTTTTTAGTCCCGTCTTACATCATCACGTTCAAACCGAACAGACTTAGTCCGTTTGTGTGTGGCCAAGTCTGTTAGTTCGGAAAGTCAGTCGGAACTCCACTGAAAGTCCATCGGGAAGACCATCAGACCTAGTCTGTTGGAAAGTCCGGTCGTGTGTACGCCGCATAACTTGCAGTTCCACAAGCATGTAGTCTGGACCTGGCAGTGTTCTGATTTTACCTACTGTAGTTTCTCCCCAGGATATCATTCAGCGCCACTATGTAAGCTGTGCCAGGACCAGGAATTGAACCTAAAACCTCTATGGTGTCTTCTCTCTGGGCTCTTCTCACTGTGCCATCAGAGATGCTGGACAGTCCTCTGTCTGATCTCTGAGGGCAATCTTGCCTTGTCTCTTGTTTCTGGTGAACCTTGAAATCTTTGTTCCTCCCATGAACTTCCTGACTTAAGCCATGTCCCTGTACTTCCTATTTGCCAGATTATTGTGCTCTCTCCAGTAGATATCACTCTTTTGTGTACCTGCAGCTCTCCTTATTTCCATTACCACTTGTTACCAACCTGGCTTGTTCGTCGATTACGCTTCCGCTTGATCCCAGCTGCAACCACTTATTACTGACCTTTGGCTTGTTTACTGACTACATTTCTGCTTGATCCCTACCTGTTATATTCTGAGGACCGCAACCTGGTGCTAACATGCAGCAAAACCCATCTCCACCCTCAGGAGCTCTGGGGAATACTAGGGTCCAGTAGCAGATATAGCAGGTAGGGATCAAGCAGAAGCGTAGTCAGTAAACAAGCCAAAGGTCAGTAACAAGTGGTTGCAGGTTGGGATCGAGCGGAAGCATAGTCGAGGAACAAGCTAAAGGTAGGTAACGAGTGTTAGCGAAGATACAGATGGCAGCAGGAGTAGCAAGAGCGAGATATCCACTGGAGCGAGAACAATAATCTGGCAAACAGGAAGTGCAGAGACATGGTTTAAATCATTAAGTTAATGGGAGGAGCAAAGAGTTCAAGGTTCATTAGAAACAAGGGATCAGGCGGGGATCTGTTCAGCATCTCAGGTGGCTCAGCAAGAAGAGCCACAGCCAGACACCACAGAGGTAGTAGGTTCAGATCCGGTCCTGACACTGAGCACAACCTAAATAGTGGTGTTTAATGATATACATCTGAGAAAATACAGTAGGTAAAATCAGGTGAGACCTAAAATTGTGAGACTACTGTCAGGTCTGAACAAGCTACATGCTTGTGGAACTGCAAGTAACAGATCAGCTTTGCAGTTGCTCTGTAGAATTATAAAACGCAGGTTAGGGTTAGGTCCCAGGCCTGACATTCAGACTAGTAATCTTTGCCTGAGCACTAGGCTATCCCAAGCCCTAGACATCTGTTCCAAGAGGTCCTAGCTCTAGTTCCTAAGCTCATGGAATTGATTTTAGTCACCCCTGTGTGTTTGGTTCCTTGCATTCCCTTGGACTCCAGTGCACCTACTTCCTGCCTGTTTCCTCGTTAGACTGGCGGACTTCCCTTGCATTGACATTGTGCCTCGCTCTCTGGATTCAAAGTTTGACCCTTGGCCTGTAGTCTGGTTCATCTTTGGTCACCATGCCCTTCCAACACTCTCAGGTTAGATCCATGGCTCTGATGCCTGGTCCAATCCATGGTTCAATCCATTATGCTTCTGTACCATGCTCCGATGTGCTCCACGGTCTAACCACTTCCCTGCATCGTATCTACACCACCACCAGAACACTTCTGAGGTCATCTGCCCATGATGGCGCACATTAGAGCAGGTTAAACCTGAAGGGCACCTACACACTGCAAGACCCATCTTCATCATCAGGAGCTCTGATGAAGACTGGGTGGCTGCTGCTTAGACTCCCCCACCCACAAGGATCCTGAGTCACCTGCTCACACATAAGCTTCATCTCCACCAAACCTGAAGTTGGCACAGTGGACCCACAACTCCACTGTCATATAAGAAAGCCGAGAAGCACAGAGACCCAGTGATGACATCATAGTGTAGACATATTTCATCTGTGTATTTAGCTGATTGCCCAAAGTTTGGTTTTAACCATGAATTGTCCTATGTATTCATGTGATTATAAATGCTTCTACTTTAAATGGTGACAGATGAGGGGATACTTACTTTTACATCCTCCATACTGCTCATTGCAAAGTGGGGGGCAAGTCCAGAGGCAAATAATATTAGGAAACATTCCACGTAGATGTACTTAAACTTTAGAAGAGAGGGGCTGTCCTGGGGAGAGAAAGAAAGAACATCGCAACTAGATGGTGTTGTAGACTAAAAGTGGTTCCCTTTAAGGAGAGTGCGGAGACATATTTGAGGCCACATAGACACAACTTGCTGGTCACTGTTTAGGTAGAGAGTAAACAGAAGTATCTGATTGGCTGTAGCAGTTATTTTCCCCCGGTATATTTATGGGGTGCTCTGTGTTTTTAGGGAGAACCAATTTTTAGGCGTGTTGGGGTTCCAGTCTCAGCATTCAGGAAAAGACATATATGTCGGGGAGCCTCCGGAGAGGTACTCACAGGTACGACGGGGTCATTCCACACCCTGATCCGCTCCGTGGAGTTATAGATCCTCATAAAGGCGTTACTGATAATATTAACCAATACCGGGAGACTATTGTGTGCTCGGGGGTTTCCGATTATTCTGAAATTGTAACCCTGAAAAATAAACATAGAAAATGCGATCGGTGATCTCTGTACAACACTACGGTATATGTCAGAGCTATAATAATGTATTATAATAATAATAATAATAATAATAGTGTGTGACTGTAATAAAAACATATTTACATAAAAATAAATAATAACTAAACAATAATAATATAATAATAACTAAACAAAAACAAGCGTGCTTACATCAGCAGGTAAAGAAAACAGTTTCCTGAAAAGATAATATAGAAAGAACATATTTTAACCACTTCAATACAGGGCACTTAAACCCCTTCCTGCCCAGACCAATTTTGAGCTTTCAGCGCTGTCGCACTTTGAATGACTATTGCGCGGTCATGCTACACTGTACCCTAATGAAATTTTTATCATTTTTTCCCCATAAATAGAGCTTTCTTTTGGTGGTATTTGATCACCTCTACGGTTTTTATTTTTTTCCCTACAAATAAAAAAATATCGAAAATTTTGAAAAAAAAATGTTTTTTTTTGTTTCAGTTTCAAAACTTTGTAAATAAGTACGTTTTCTCCTTCACTGATGGGCACTGATGGGGCTACACTGATGGGCACTGATAAGGCGGCACTGATGGGCACCAATGAAGTGGCACTGATGAGGCGGCATTGATGGACACTGATAGGCGGCACTGATAGGCGGCATGGATAGGCGGCACAGATGGGCATGCGCAATAGGGAACCTGGAAATGAAGCCGCAAGGCTCCACTTCCTGATTCCCATAGCCAAGATGGCGGCGGCAGCACCCGAGAGACGATCGAGAGATCGGCTTCGGGTGCTGACATCGCGGGCGCGCTGAGCGGGTAAGTGTCCTTATTTTAAAAGTCAGCAGCTGCGGTATTTGTAGCTGCTGGCTTTTAAAAAAAAAAAAATGGCGGAACTCCCGCTTTAATATCTCCTCATTCCCACCTGAGCTGTACCACATTCCTGGGCTTAATGGAGGAAGGTGCGTTAGGTGGAAGTCGCACAACATCTTAGGTGGAATACCTCCTCCTTCCCACCTGAGCTGTACCACACGCCTGCGTTTAATAGAGGAAGGTGCGTTAGGTGAAAGTCACACAACTGGCTCCCTTCCAGCAGTAGCTGGCTGTGTAGGAACCTCTAAAATCTGGTCTGGTAAATTACCCCCGACCTGATCCTCCCTCCTCCCCTCCAGCACCATAGTCCCAGAAGTACCACAGTTACCAGCAGTCTCGTCATTGTAGTAATATGACTCTACCGGAGTGACTCCATCTTTATAAATTCATATAAGATTAACTTGGGTTAATCTGCTAGTTAGTTTAAGTTCTATATTCACAGACTGCAACAGTTTTTGCAAGGCTCACATATAAGAAAATATAGCTTACAGCAGCATTTATGCTCTGCACCTTTCTATATAAAGCTTTTGTGGTAAGAGTTGTCTGGGATGTCTTCCTGTGTAAAGGGGAACACCGAAGGCATGGCTACGAGTCATGGAAGCAGATGGCATGGTTACTATGGTTGCTTATGTCAGCCATGTTTAACCACTTCAATACCGGGGGGCACTTAAACACCTTCCTGCCCAGACCAATTTTGAGCTTTCAGCGCTGTCGCACTTTGAATGACAATTGCGCGGTCGTGCTACACTGTACCCAAATGAAATTTTTATCATTTTTTTCCCACAAATAGAGCTTACTTTTGGTGGTATTTGATCACCTCTACGGTTTTTATTTTTTGCGCTACAAATAAAAAAATACGGAAAATTTTGAAAAAAAAAATATGTTTTTTTTGTTTCAGTTTCAAAACTTTGTAAATAAGTATGTTTTCTCCTTCACTGATGGGCACTGATGGGGCTACACTGATGGGCACTGATAAGGCGGCACTGATGGGAACCAATGATGTGGCACCAATGAAGTGGCACTGATGAGGTGGCATTGATGGACACTGATATGTGGCACCGATAGACGGCACTGATGGATGGCACTGATGGGCGACACGGATGGGCACTGATAGGTGGCACAAATTGGCACTGATAGCTGGCACAGATGGGCATGGATAGGCGGCACAGATGGGCATGGGTGGGCACTGATAGGCGGCACAGGTGGGCACTCATAGGCGGCATTGTATTATGTTATACTGTACTAATGGATGCCAATCAGTGCCAAACAATAATGCATGCTAATCAGTGATGCCCATTGTGGGCACTGATTGGCATCCATTATGGGCACTGATTGGCATCCATTGTGCTGACCATTGGCATCCCTGGTCTAGGGAGGATTACCTGTTCCCTGGTGGTCTGGTGGCGTCCCTGGTGGTCCAGTGTGGGCATCCTCGGGGGGGGGGGGGGGTGTGCTGATAATCGATCAGCACAGACCCCCCCCTGTCAGAGGAGCAGCCGATCGGCTCTCCTCTACTCGCGTCTGACAGACGCGAGTGAGGAAAAGCTGATCACCGGCTCTTCCCATTTACACTGTGATCAGCCGTGATTGGACACGGCTGATCACGTGGTAAAGAGTCTCCGTCCAACCCTTCCTCCCATTAACCCACCCCCCCACATATTTCACCCTGACTTCCACATCGTTCACCTTACATTCTGCACCAGCCACTCTCATTCCCTTCCCACCCCCCAGCCCCACCATCACCCAATCCAACACCCCCCCCCCACCCCCTCCACCCCTCGGTTTCTGCTGACCCCCAGCCACACTTCTGCCACGCCGAATAAGAGGGGTTGGCACAACCATACACGCTGGTCCAGCACCCTCCACTGTCTTCACTACACTAGAAGAAACAATAGGTGCTGACACAGACTTGACAACCACACTTTTTGACACTGACTGGGGAACCACAAACTGGGGGGGACACACTGACACCACAGACGGCCTCACAGACACAGATTCTGACGGGACAGAGACAGTAGGATTCCCTGGTACAACCTCCACCAACCCAGACCAGGCATGTACTGGCCATTGGAACTACCCGGAGTTTCCCGGTGGGCCAATGGCTCAGTGGGCCACTCTGATGTAAGGGAGTGCTGATGGGACACTCAAAATGTAAGTGGGCCGGTCTGGATGAAGTCCAGGGCCAAATTTCTGTCCCAGTCCAGCCCTGACCCAGATTCTTCTCTATCCAAACGGAAGAATTCCTCCACTAGCTGTGACTTATTGTGCAAAGCCTCAGGGCACCGGCTATAAGGGTGACCAACCTTATCACATAGGTTACATTTAATGATCCTACATTCCTTTGCCAGATGCCCCACAAAGAGCACTTCTGTTCTGGACAGGAAGAGGAGAAATGTCCCTTGGCTCCACATTTATGCCACAGATTAGGTTGGTCAGGGTAGAAGATGGTAATCCTATCTCTACCAATAAAGGCCGAGGAGGGCAAATGCTGGACCACATTCTCACACACACTCAACCTCATTGACACTGACCACCCACCCGTCCAGATTCCTCTATCATCCATAATCTTTTTTAGGAGGCACAAAGTTTCACCAAACCTCCTCAACCAGACCCATAAATCCTCGGAGGGGTAAAGACTCATTCCTTGTCAGGCTAGTCACATTTTTTATCAAGGGCTGTCATGAAACAACTTTGAGGACAAGCCACTACCACTCTGTCTGGCCCCCATATACATGCTCATACCGCTCCCAAAACAGATCCAGTGACTATGGACGCACAAATGACAAATCATATTCATAGGAACCTGCCGGACTGATAAGAGCATAAATATATACCCTCTGCCCATGGCTGGGATCCTATCCACAACCACCCTCCTGAGAGGTTTAACCACTTGCCGCCCGCCATATAGCAATATGACGGTGGCAAAGTGGTTTTAATATCCTGACCGGACGTCATATGACGTCATATGTCAGTCTGACACCCCGCAACTACGATCTCGGTAAAAAGTCTCAGACGGAGACTCTTTACCATGTGATCAGCCATGTCCAATCATGGCTGATCACAGTGTAAATGGGAAGAGCCGGTGATCGGCTTTTCCTCACTCGCGTGTGTCAGACTCAAGTAGAGGAGAGCCGATCGGCTGCTCCTCTGACAGGGGGGGTCTGTGCTGGTCGATTATCAGCACAGCCCCCCCCCCCCCAGGATGCCGACACTGGACCACCAGGGACGCCACCAGACCACCAGGGGATGCCCAGCACCAGGTATGTCCCCCTAGACCACCAGGGATGCCAGCCAGTGCCCATAATGAATGCCAATCAGTGCCCATAATGGATGCCAATTAGTGCCCACAATGGGCATCACTGATTGGCATGCATTATTGTTTGGCACTGATTGGCATCCATCCCTACAATACTTTAAATTACAATGCCGCCTATCAGTGCCCATCCATGCCGCCTATCAGTGCCCATCCTAGCCGCCTATCAGTGCCCATCCATGCCGCCTCTCCATGCCCATCCGTGCCGCCTCTCCATGCCCATCCGTGCCGCCTATCCATGCCCATTTGTGCTACCTATCCATGCCGCCCATCCATGCCAATCCATGCCACCTATCCATGACAATCCGTGCCACCTATCAGTGTCTATCTGTGTCGCATATCAGTGCCACCTATCAGTGCCGTCTATCAGTGCCACTTCATTGGTGCCGCCTTATCAGTGCCCATCACTGCAGCCCTGTCAGTGCCCATCAGTGAAGGAGAAAACTTACTTATTTACAAAGTTTTGTAACTGAAACAAAAAAAAAACATGTTTTTTTTCTTTTCAAGATTTTCTGTCTTTTTTTATTTGTTTAGCAGAAAATAAAAATCCCAGAGGTGATCAAATACCACCAAAAGAAAGCTCTATTTGTGGGAACAAAATGATAAAAATGTAGTTTGGGTACAATGTAGCACGACCGCGCAATTGTCATTCAAAGTGCGACAAAATTGGTCTGGGCAGGAAGGTGTATAAGTGCCCTGTATTGAAGTGGTTAAAGCGGAGGTCCACCCTAAAGTGGAGCTTCCGCTCATTGGAACCCCCCCCCCTCCGGCGCCACAATTGGCACCTTTCGGGGGGAGGGGGGTGCAGATACCTGTACAGTACAGGTATCTGCACCCACTTCCGGCATAGATATCTTTAGAATCTACGCCCCTTTCCGCAGAATCTACGCCCCTTTCCGCAGGTCCCCCGCTGCCTGCTGGGAAACACACGGATCCCAGAGACAGCGGGGACCATCCTTATTGCGCAGCGCGACAGTAGGGAACCTGGAAATGAAGCCGCAAGGCTCCACTTCCTGATTCCCATAGCCAAGATGGCGGCGGCAGCACCCGAGAGACGATCGAGAGATCGGCTTCGGGTGCTGACATCGCGGGCGCGCTGAGCGGGTAAGTGTCCTTATTTTAAAAGTCAGCAGCTGCGGTATTTGTAGCTGCTGGCTTTAAAAAAAAAAAAAATGGCGGAACTCCCGCTTTAATATCTCCTCATTCCCACCTGAGCTGTACCACATTCCTGGGCTTAATGGAGGAAGGTGCGTTAGGTGAAAGTCACACAACATCTTAGGTGGAATACCTCCTTCTTCCCACCTGAGCTGTACCACACGCCTGCGTTTAATAGAGGAAGGTGCGTTAGGTGAAAGTCACACAACTGGCTCCCTTCCAGCAGTAGCTGGCTGTGGAGGAACCTCTAAAATCTGGTTTGGTAAATTACCCCCCACCTGATCCTCCCTCCTCCCCTCCAGCACCATAGTCCCAGAAGTACCACAGTTACCAGCAGTCTTGTCATTGTAGTAATATGACTCTACCGGAGTGACTCCATCTTTATAAATTCATATAAGATTAACTTGGGTTAATCTGCTAGTTAGTTTAAGTTCTATATTCACAGACTGCAACAGTTTTTTGCAAGGCTCACATATAAGAAAATATAGCTTACAGCAGCATTTATGCTCTGCACCTTTCTATATAAAGCTTTTGTGGTAAGAGTTGTCTGGGATGTCTTCCTGTGTAAAGGGGAACACCGAAGGCATGGCTACGAGTCATGGAAGCAGATGGCATGTTTACTATGGTTGCTTATGTCAGTTAACCACTCCAATACCGGGGGGGCACTTAAACACCTTCCTGCCCAGACCAATTTTGAGCTTTCAGCGCTGTCGCACTTTGAATGACAATTGCGCGGTCATGCTACACTGTACCCAAATGAAGTTTTTATCATTTTTTTCCCACAAATAGAGCTTACTTTTGGTGGTATTTGATCACCTCTACGGTTTTTATTTTTTGCGCTACAAATAAAAAAATACGGAAAATTTTGAAAAAAAAAATATGTTTTTTTTTGTTTCAGTTTCAAAACTTTGTAAATAAGTATGTTTTCTCCTTCACTGATGGGCACTGATGGGGCTACACTGATGGGCACTGATAAGGCGGCACTGATGGGCACCAATGATGTGGCACCAATGAAGTGGCACTGATGAGGTGGCATTGATGGACACTGATATGTGGCACCGATAGACGGCACTGATGGGCGACACGGATGGGCACTGATAGGTGGCACAAATTGGCACTGATAGCTGGCACAGATTGGCATGGGTGGGCGGCACAGATGGGCATGGATAGGCGGCACAGATGGGCATGGGTGGGCACTGATAGGCGGCATTGTATTATGGTATACTGTACTAATGGATGCCAATCAGTGCCAAACAATAATGCATGCCAATCAGTGATGCCCATTGTGGGCACTGATTGCATCCATTATGGGCACTGATTGGCATCCATTGTGCTGACCATTGGCATCCCTGGTGGTCTAGGGAGGATTACCTGTTCCCTGGTGGTCTGGTGGCGTCCCTGGTGGTCCAGTGTGGGCATCCTGGGGGGGGGAGGTGTGCTGATAATCGATCAGCACAGACCCCCCCCTGTCAGAGGAGCAGCCGATCGGCTCTCCTCTACTCGCGTCTGACAGACGCGAGTGAGGAAAAGCTGATCACCGGCTCTTCCCATTTAGACTGTGATCAGCCGTGATTGGACACGACTGATCACGCGGTAAAGAGTCTCCGTCGGAGACTCTTTACCGAGATCGTAGTTGCCGGGTTTCAGACTGACACCCCGCAACAACGATCGCCGCGATGCCCGCCCCCGGGGGCGCGCAGCGGCTCATAATCCTGAGGACATCATATGACGTCCGGTCAGGATTAGGAAACCACTTTGCCGCCGTCTATTTGTAATAGGGCGGGCGGCAAGTGGTTAATGACAAAAAAGGTGACTACAAACCCTAAACCTCAACTCAAACACAATCCAGGCTGAGAAACATTTTGAGATTTAACTCAAGATGCTTTAGATACACCCTTCTTAGATTTCTCCCCCCCCCCCCTCCCCACTTACTCGGAGACCCTACATGTTTTATTATTCTCTGCAATTCCTCCTCCATAGAAGTCACCGACTTCTCAGCAGATGAACCCTCACCCTCCACTTCAGAATACACCCCAAACGTATTTGATACCTCCACCCTCACCGATTCCAACCCCCCCTCCCATTAACCCACCCCCCCACATATTTCACCCTGACTTCCACATCGTTCACCTTACATTCTGCACCAGCCACTCTCATTCCCTTCCCACCCCCCACCCCCACCATCACCCAATCCAACACCCCCCCCACCCCCTCCACCCCTCGGTTTCTGCTGACCCCCAGCCACACTTCTGCCACGCTGGAATAAGAGGGGTGGGCACAACCATACACGCTGGTCCAGCACCCTCCACTGCCTTCACTACACTAGAAGAAACAATAGGTGCTGACACAGACTTGACAACCACACTTTTTGACACTGACTGGGGAACCACAAACTGGGGGGACACACTGACACCACAGACGGCCTCACAGACACAGATTCTGACGGGACAGAGACAGTAGGATTCCCTGGTACAACCTCCACCAACCCAGACCAGGCATGTACTGGCCATTGGAACTACCGGGAGTTTCCCGGTGGGCCAATGGCTCAGTGGGCCACTCTGATGTAAGGGAGTGCTGATGGGACACTCAAAATGTAAGTGGGCCGGTCTGGATGAAGTCCAGGGCCAAATTTCTGTCCCAGTCCAGCCCTGACCCAGATTCTTCTCTATCCAAACGGAAGAATTCCTCCACTAGCTGTGACTTATTGTGCAAAGCCTCAGGGCACCGGCTATAAGGGTGACCAACCTTATCACATAGGTTACATTTAATGATCCTACATTCCTTTGCCAGATGCCCCACAAAGAGCACTTCTGTTCTGGACAGGAAGAGGAGAAATGTCCCTTGGCTCCACATTTATGCCACAGCTTAGGTTGGTCAGGGTAGAAGATGGTAATCCTATCTCTACCAATAAAGGCCGAGGAGGGCAAATGCTGGACCACATTCTCACACACACTCAACCTCATTGACACCGACCCCCCACCCGTCCAGATTCCTCTATCATCCATAATCTTTTTTAGGAGGCACAAAGTTTCACCAAACCTCCTCAACCAGACCCATAAATCCTCGGAGGGGTAAAGACTCATTCCTTGTCAGGCTAGTCACATTTTTTATCAAGGGCTGTCATGAAACAACTTTGAGGACAAGCCACTTCCACTCCGTCTGGCCCCCATATACATGCTCATACCGCTCCCAAAACAGATCCAGTGACTATGAACGCACAAATGACAAATCATATTCATAGGAACCTGCCGGACTGATAAGAGCATAAATATATACCCTCTGCCCATGGCTGGGATCCTATCCACAACCACCCTCCTGAGAGGTTTAACCACTTGCCGCCCGCCATATAGCAATATGACGGTGGCAAAGTGGTTTTAATATCCTGACCGGACGTCATATGACGTCATATGTCAGTCTGACACCCCCCGCAACTACGATCTCGGTAAAAAGTCTCCGACGGAGACTCTTTACCATGTGATCAGCCATGTCCAATCACGGCTGATCACAGTGTAAATGGGAAGAGCCGGTGATCGGCTTTTCCTCACTCGCGTGTGTCAGACGCAAGTAGAGGAGAGCCGATCGGCTGCTCCTCTGACAGGGGGGGTCTGTGCTGGTCGATTATCAGCACAGCCCCCCCCCCCCGAGGATGCCGACACTGGACCGCCAGGGACGCCACCAGACCACCAGGGGATGCCCAGCACCAGGTATGTCCCCCTAGACCACCAGGGATGCCAGCCAGTGCCCATAATGAATGCCAATCAGTGCCCATAATGGATGCCAATTAGTGCCCACAATGGGCATCACTGATTGGCATGCATTATTGTTTGGCACTGATTGGCATCCATCCCTACGATACTTTAAATTACAATGCCGCCTATCAGTGCCCATCCATGCCGCCTATCAGTGCCCATCCTAGCCGCCTCAATGCCCATCCATGCCGCCTAGCCATGCCCATCCGTGCCGCCTCTCCATGCCCATCCGTGCCGCCTCTCCATGCCCATCCATGCCGCCTATCCATGCCCATTTCTGCCACCTATCCATGCCGCCCATCCCTGCCAATCCATGCCACCTATCCATGACAATCCGTGCCACCTATCAGTGTCTATCTGTGTCGCATATCAGTGCCACCTATCAGTGCTGTCTTTCAGTGCCACTTCATTGGTGCCGCCTTATCAGTGCCCATCACTGCAGCCCTGTCAGTGCCCATCAGTGAAGGAGAAAACGTACTTATTTACAAAGTTTTGTAACCGAAAGAAAAAAAAACATGTTTTTTTTTTTTCAAGATTTTGTCTTTTTTTATTTGTTTAGCAGAAAATAAAAATCCCAGAGGTGATCAAATACCACCAAAAGAAAGCTCTATTTGTGGGAACAAAATGATAAAAATTTAGTTTGGGTACAATGTAGCACGACCGCGCAATTGTCAAAATTGGTCCGGTGCAGGAAGGTGTATAAGTGCCCTGTATTGAAGTGGTTAAAGCGGAGGTCCACCCTAAAGTGGAGCTTCCGCTCATTGGAACCCCCCCCCCCTCCGGCGCCACAATTGGCACCTTTCAGGGGGGAGGGGGGTGCAGATACCTGTACAGTACAGGTATCTGCACCCACTTCCGGCATAGATATCTTTAGAATCGACGCCCCTTTCCGCAGAATCTACGCCCCTTTCCGCAGGTCCCCCGCTACCTGCTGGGAAACACACGGATCCCAGAGACAGCGGGGACCATCCTTATTGCGCAGCGCGACTCGCGCATGCGCAGTAGGGAACCTGGAAATGAAGCCGCAAGGCTCCACTTCCTGATTCCCATAGCCAAGATGGCGGCGGCAGCACCCGAGAGACGATCGAGAGATCAGCTTCGGGTGCAGACATCGCGGGCGCGCTGGGCGGGTAAGTGTCCTTATTTTAAAAGTCAGCAGCTGCGGTATTTGTAGCTGCTGGCTTTTATAAAAAAAAAAAAAAAATGGCGGAACTCCCGCTTTAATATCTCCTCATTCCCACCTGAGCTGTACCACATTCCTGGGCTTAATGGAGGAAGGTGCGTTAGGTGTAAGTCGCACAACATCTTAGGTGGAATACCTCCTCCTTCCCACCTGAGCTGTACCACACGCCTGCGTTTAATAGAGGAAGGTGCGTTAGGTGAAAGTCACACAACTGGCTCCCTTCCAGCAGTAGCTGGCTGTGGAGGAACCTCTAAAATCTGGTTTGGTAAATTACCCCCCACCTGATCCTCCCTCCTCCCCTCCAGCACCATAGTCCCAGAAGTACCACAGTTACCAGCAGTCTTGTCATTGTAGTAATATGACTCTACCGGAGTGACTCCATCTTTATAAATTCATATAAGATTAACTTGGGTTAATCTGCTAGTTTGTTTAATTTCTATATTCACAGACTTCAACAGTTTTTTGCAAGGCTCACATATAAGAAAATATAGCTTACAGCAGCATTTATGCTCTGCACCTTTCTATATAAAGCTTTTGTGGTAAGAGTTGTCTGGGATGTCTTCCTGTGTAAAGGGGAACACCGAAGGCATGGCTACGAGTCATGGAAGCAGATGGCATGTTTACTATGGTTGCTTATGTCAGCCATGTTTAACCACTTCAATACCGGGGGCACTTAAACACCTTCCTGCCCAGACCAATTTTGAGCTTTCAGCGCTGTCGCACTTTGAATGACAATTGCGCGGTCGTGCTACACTGTACCCAAATGAAATTTTTATCATTTTTTTCCCACAAATAGAGCTTTCTTTTGGTGGTATTTGATCACCTCTACGGTTTTTATTTTTTGCGCTACAAATAAAAAAATACGGAAAATTTTGAAAAAAAAAAAAATGTTTTTTTTTGTTTCAGTTTCAAAACTTTGTAAATAAGTATGTTTTCTCCTTCACTGATGGGCACTGATGGGGCTACACTGATGGGCACTGATAAGGCGGCACTGATGGGCACCAATGATGTGGCACCAATGAAGTGGCACTGATGAGGTGGCATTGATGGACACTGATATGTGGCACCGATAGACGGCACTGATGGATGGCACTGATGGGCGACACGGATGGGCACTAATAGGTGGCACAAATTGGCACTGATAGCTGGCACAGATTGGCATGGGTGGGCGGCACAGATGGGCATGGATAGGCGGCACAGATGGGCATGGATAGGCGGCACAGATGGGCATGGGTGGGCACTGATAGGTGGCACAGGTGGGCACTCATAGGCGGCATTGTATTATGTTATACTGTACTAATGGATGCCAATCAGTGCCAAACAATAATGCATGCCAATCAGTGATGCCCATTGTGGGCACTGATTGGCATCCATTATGGGCACTGATTGGCATCCCTGGTGGTCTAGGGAGGATTACCTGTTCCCTGGTGGTCTGGTGGCCTCCCTGGTGGTCCAGTGTGGGCATCCTCGGGGGGGGGGGGAAGGTGTGCTGATAATCGATCAGCACAGACCCCCCCCTGTCAGAGGAGCAGCCGATCGGCTCTCCTCTACTCGCGTCTGACAGACGCGAGTGAGGAAAAGCCGATCACCGGCTCTTCCCATTTACAGTACACTGTGATCAGCCGTGATTGGACACGGCTGATCACGCAGTAAAGAGTCTCCGTCGGAGACTCTTTACCGAGATCGTAGTTGCCGGGTGTCAGAATGACACCCCGCAACAACGATCGCCGCGATGCGTGCCCCCGGGGGCGCGCAGTGGCTCATAATCCTGAGGACGTCATATGACGTCCGGTCAGGATTATGAAACCACTTTGCCGCCGTCTATTTGTAATAGGGCGGGCGGCAAGTGGTTAATGACAAAAAAAGAGACTACAAACCCTAAACCTCAACTCAAACACAATCCAGGCTGAGAAACATTTTGAGATTTAACTCAAGATGCTTTAGATACACCCTTCTTAGATTTCTCCCCCCCCCCCTCCCCACTTACTCGGAGACCCTACATGTTTTATTATTCTCTGCAATTCCTCCTCCATAGAAGTCACTGACTTCTCAGCAGATGAACCCTCACCCTCCACTTCAGAATACACCCCAAACGTATTTGATACCTCCACCCTCACCGATTCCAACCCCCCCTCCCATTAACCCACCCCCCCGCATATTTCACCCTGACTTCCACATCGTTCACCTTACATTCTGCACCAGCCACTCTCATTCCCTTCCCACCCCCCAGCCCCACCATCACCCAATCCAACACCCCCCCCCCCCACCCCCTCCACTCCTCGGTTTCTGCTGACCCCCAGCCACACTTCTGCCACGCCGAATAAGAGGGGTTGGCACAACCATACACGCTGGTCCAGCACCCTCCACTGTCTTCACTACACTAGAAGAAACAATAGGTGCTGACACAGACTTGACAACCACACTTTTTGACACTGACTGGGGAACCACAAACTGGGGGGGACACACTGACACCACAGACGGCCTCACAGACACAGATTCTGACGGGACAGAGACAGTAGGATTCCCTGGTACAACCTCCACCAACCCAGACCAGGCATGTACTGGCCATTGGAACTACCCGGAGTTTTCACGGTGGGCCAATGGCTCAGTGGGCCACTCTGATGTAAGGGAGTGCTGATGGGACACTCAAAATGTAAGTGGGCCGGTCTGGATGAAGTCCAGGGCCAAATTTCTGTCCCAGTCCAGCCCTGACCCAGATTCTTCTCTATCCAAACGGAAGAATTCCTCCACTAGCTGTGACTTATTGTGCAAAGCCTCAGGGCACCGGCTATAAGGGTGACCAACCTTATCACATAGGTTACATTTAATGATCCTACATTCCTTTGCCAGATGCCCCACAAAGAGCACTTCTGTTCTGGACAGGAAGAGGAGAAATGTCCCTTGGCTCCACATTTATGCCACAGCTTAGGTTGGTCAGGGTAGAAGATGGTAATCCTATCTCTACCAATAAAGGCCGAGGAGGGCAAATGCTGGACCACATTCTCACACACACTCAACCTCATTGACACTGACCACCCACCCGTCCAGATTCCTCTATCATCCATAATCTTTTTTAGGAGGCACAAAGTTTCACCAAACCTCCTCAACCAGACCCATAAATCCTCGGAGGGGTAAAGACTCATTCCTTGTCAGGCTAGTCACATTTTTTATCAAGGGCTGTCATGAAACAACTTTGAGGACAAGCCACTACCACTCTGTCTGGCCCCCATATACATGCTCATACCGCTCCCAAAACAGATCCAGTGACTATGGACGCACAAATGACAAATCATATTCATAGGAACCTGCCGGACTGATAAGAGCATAAATATATACCCTCTGCCCATGGCTGGGATCCTATCCACAACCACCCTCCTGAGAGGTTTAACCACTTGCCGCCCGCCATATAGCAATATGACGGTGGCTAAGTGGTTTTAATATCCTGACCGGACGTCATATGACGTCATATGTCAGTCTGACACCCCGCAACTACGATCTCGGTAAAAAGTCTCCGACGGAGACTCTTTACCATGTGATCAGCCATGTCCAATCACGGCTGATCACAGTGTAAATGGGAAGAGCCGGTGATCGGCTTTTCCTCACTCGCGTGTGTCAGACTCAAGTAGAGGAGAGCCGATCGGCTGCTCCTCTGACAGGGGGGGGTCTGTGCTGGTCGATTATCAGCACAGCCCCCCCCCCCAGGATGCCGACACTGGACCACCAGGGATGCCACCAGACCACCAGGGGATGCCCAGCACCAGGTATGTCCCCCTAGACCACCAGGGATGCCAGCCAGTGCCCATAATGAATGCCAATCAGTGCCCATAATGGATGCCAATTAGTGCCCACAATGGGCATCACTGATTGGCATGCATTATTGTTTGGCACTGATTGGCATCCATCCCTACAATACTTTAAATTACAATGCCGCCTATCAGTGCCCATCCATGCCGCCTATCAGTGCCCATCCTAGCCGCCTATCAGTGCCCATCCATGCCGCCTAGCCATGCCCATCCGTGCCGCCTCTCCATGCCCATCCGTGCCGCCTATCCATGGCCATTTGTGCCACCTATCCATGCCGCCCATCCATGCCAATCCATGCCACCTATCCATGACAATCCGTGCCACCTATCAGTGTCTATCTGTGTCGCATATCAGTGCCGTCTATCAGTGCCACTTCATTGGTGCCGCCTTATCAGTGCCCATCACTGCAGCCCTGTCAGTGCCCATCAGTGAAGGAGAAAACTTACTTATTTACAAAGTTTTGTAACTGAAACAAAAAAAAAACATGTTTTTTTTCTTTTCAAGATTTTCTGTCTTTTTTTATTTGTTTAGCAGAAAATAAAAATCCCAGAGGTGATCAAATACCACCAAAAGAAAGCTCTATTTGTGGGAACAAAATGATAAAAATGTAGTTTGGGTATAATGTAGCACGACCGCGCAATTGTCATTCAAAGTGCGACAAAATTGGTCTGGGCAGGAAGGTGTATAAGTGCCCTGTATTGAAGTGGTTAAAGCGGAGGTCCACCCTAAAGTGGAGCTTCCGCTCATTGGAACCCCCCCCCCTCCGGCGCCACAATTGGCACCTTTTGGGGGGAGGGGGGTGCAGATACCTGTACAGTACAGGTATCTGCACCCACTTCCGGCATAGATATCTTTAGAATCTACGCCCCTTTCCGCAGAATCTACGCCCCTTTCCGCAGGTCCCCCGCTGCCTGCTGGGAAACACACGGATCCCAGAGACAGCGGGGACCATCCTTATTGCGCAGCGCGACAGTAGGGAACCTGGAAATGAAGCCGCAAGGCTCCACTTCCTGATTCCCATAGCCAAGATGGCGGCGGCAGCACCCGAGAGACGATCGAGAGATCGGCTTCGGGTGCTGACATCGCGGGCGCGCTGAGCGGGTAAGTGTCCTTATTTTAAAAGTCAGCAGCTGCGGTATTTGTAGCTGCTGGCTTTAAAAAAAAAAAAATGGCGGAACTCCCGCTTTAATATCTCCTCATTCCCACCTGAGCTGTACCACATTCCTGGGCTTAATGGAGGAAGGTGCGTTAGGTGAAAGTCACACAACATCTTAGGTGGAATACCTCCTTCTTCCCACCTGAGCTGTACCACACGCCTGCGTTTAATAGAGGAAGGTGCGTTAGGTGAAAGTCACACAACTGGCTCCCTTCCAGCAGTAGCTGGCTGTGGAGGAACCTCTAAAATCTGGTTTGGTAAATTACCCCCCACCTGATCCTCCCTCCTCCCCTCCAGCACCATAGTCCCAGAAGTACCACAGTTACCAGCAGTCTTGTCATTGTAGTAATATGACTCTACCGGAGTGACTCCATCTTTATAAATTCATATAAGATTAACTTGGGTTAATCTGCTAGTTAGTTTAAGTTCTATATTCACAGACTGCAACAGTTTTTTGCAAGGCTCACATATAAGAAAATATAGCTTACAGCAGCATTTATGCTCTGCACCTTTCTATATAAAGCTTTTGTGGTAAGAGTTGTCTGGGATGTCTTCCTGTGTAAAGGGGAACACCGAAGGCATGGCTACGAGTCATGGAAGCAGATGGCATGTTTACTATGGTTGCTTATGTCAGTTAACCACTCCAATACCGGGGGGGCACTTAAACACCTTCCTGCCCAGACCAATTTTGAGCTTTCAGCGCTGTCGCACTTTGAATGACAATTGCGCGGTCATGCTACACTGTACCCAAATGAAATTTTTATCATTTTTTTCCCACAAATAGAGCTTACTTTTGGTGGTATTTGATCACCTCTACGGTTTTTATTTTTTGCGCTACAAATAAAAAAATACGGAAAATTTTGAAAAAAAAAATATGTTTTTTTTTGTTTCAGTTTCAAAACTTTGTAAATAAGTATGTTTTCTCCTTCACTGATGGGCACTGATGGGGCTACACTGATGGGCACTGATAAGGCGGCACTGATGGGCACCAATGATGTGGCACCAATGAAGTGGCACTGATGAGGTGGCATTGATGGACACTGATATGTGGCACCGATAGACGGCACTGATGGATGGCACTGATGGGCGACACGGATGGGCACTGATAGGTGGCACAAATTGGCACTGATAGCTGGCACAGATTGGCATGGGTGGGCGGCACAGATGGGCATGGATAGGCGGCACAGATGGGCATGGGTGGGCACTGATAGGCGGCATTGTATTATGTTATACTGTACTAATGGATGCCAATCAGTGCCAAACAATAATGCATGCCAATCAGTGATGCCCATTGTGGGCACTGATTGCATCCATTATGGGCACTGATTGGCATCCATTGTGCTGACCATTGGCATCCCTGGTGGTCTAGGGAGGATTACCTGTTCCCTGGTGGTCTGGTGGCGTCCCTGGTGGTCAAGTGTGGGCATCCTGGGGGGGGGAGGTGTGCTGATAATCGATCAGCACAGACCCCCCCCTGTCAGAGGAGCAGCCGATCGGCTCTCCTCTACTCGCGTCTGACAGACGCGAGTGAGGAAAAGCTGATCACCGGCTCTTCCCATTTAGACTGTGATCAGCCGTGATTGGACACGACTGATCACGCGGTAAAGAGTCTCCGTCGGAGACTCTTTACCGAGATCGTAGTTGCCGGGTTTCAGACTGACACCCCGCAACAACGATCGCCGCGATGCCCGCCCCCGGGGGCGCGCAGCGGCTCATAATCCTGAGGACATCATATGACGTCCGGTCAGGATTAGGAAACCACTTTGCCGCCGTCTATTTGTAATAGGGCGGGCGGCAAGTGGTTAATGACAAAAAAGGAGACTACAAACCCTAAACCTCAACTCAAACACAATCCAGGCTGAGAAACATTTTGAGATTTAACTCAAGATGCTTTAGATACACCCTTCTTAGGTTTCTCCCCCCCCCCCTCCCCACTTACTCGGAGACCCTACATGTTTTATTATTCTCTGCAATTCCTCCTCCATAGAAGTCACCGACTTCTCAGCAGATGAACCCTCACCCTCCACTTCAGAATACACCCCAAACGTATTTGATACCTCCACCCTCACCGATTCCAACCCCCCCTCCCATTAACCCACCCCCCCACATATTTCACCCTGACTTCCACATCGTTCACCTTACATTCTGCACCAGCCACTCTCATTCCCTTCCCACCCCCCACCCCCACCATCACCCAATCCAACACCCCCCCCACCCCCTCCACCCCTCGGTTTCTGCTGACCCCCAGCCACACTTCTGCCACGCCGAATAAGAGGGGTGGGCACAACCATACACGCTGGTCCAGCACCCTCCACTGCCTTCACTACACTAGAAGAAACAATAGGTGCTGACTTGACAACCACACTTTTTGACACTGACTGGGGAACCACAAACTGGGGGGGACACACTGACACCACAGACGGCCTCACAGACACGGATTCTGACGGGACAGAGACAGTAGGATTCCCTGGTACAACCTCCACCAACCCAGACCAGGCATGTACTGGCCATTGGAACTACCGGGAGTTTCCCGGTGGGCCAATGGCTCAGTGGGCCACTCTGATGTAAGGGAGTGCTGATGGGACACTCAAAATGTAAGTGGGCCGGTCTGGATGAAGTCCAGGGCCAAATTTCTGTCCCAGTCCATCCCTGACCCAGATTCTTCTCTATCCAAACGGAAGAATTCCTCCACTAGCTGTGACTTATTGTGCAAAGCCTCAGGGCACCGGCTATAAGGGTGACCAACCTTATCACATAGGTTACATTTAATTATCCTACATTCCTTTGCCAGATGCCCCACAAAGAGCACTTCTGTTCTGGACAGGAAGAGGAGAAATGTCCCTTGGCTCCACATTTATGCCACAGCTTAGGTTGGTGAGGGTAGAAGATGGTAATCCTATCTCTAGCAATAAAGGCCGAGGAGGGCAAATGCTGGACCACATTCTCACACACACTTAACCTCATTGACACCGACCACCCACCCGTCCAGATTCCTCTATCATCCATAATCTTTTTTAGGAGGCACAAAGTTTCACCAAACCTCCTCAACCAGACCCATAAATCCTCGGAGGGGTAAAGACTCATTCCTTGTCAGGCTAGTCACATTTTTTATCAAGGGCTGTCATGAAACAACTTTGAGGACAAGCCACTACCACTCCGTCTGGCCCCCATATACATGCTCATACCGCTCCCAAAACAGATCCAGTGACTATGGACGCACAAATTACAAATCATATTCATAGGAACCTGCCGCAGTGATAAGAGCATAAATATATACCCTCTGCCCATGGCTGGGATCCTATCCACAACCACCCTCCTGAGAGGTTTAACCACTTGCCGCCCGCCATATAGCAATATGACGGTGGCAAAGTGGTTTTAATATCCTGACCGGACGTCATATGACGTCATATGTCAGTCTGACACCCCGCAACTACGATCTCGGTAAAAAGTCTCCGAAGGAGACTCTTTACCATGTGATCAGCCATGTCCAATCACGGCTGATCACAGTGTAAATGGGAAGAGCCGGTGATCGGCTTTTCCTCACTCGCGTGTGTCAGACGCAAGTAGAGGAGAGCCGATCGGCTGCTCCTCTGACAGGGGGATCTGTGCTGGTCGATTATCAGCACAGCCCCCCCCCCCCCCCGAGGATGCCGACACTGGACCACCAGGGACGCCACCAGACCACCAGGGGATGCCCAGCACCAGGCATGTCCCCCTAGACCACCAGGGATGCCAGCCAGTGCCCATAATGAATGCCAATCAGTGCCCATAATGGATGCCAATTAGTGCCCACAATGGGCATCACTGATTGGCATGTATTATTGTTTGGCACTGATTGGCATCCATCCCTACAATACTTTAAATTACAATGCCGCCTATCAGTGCCCATCCATGCCGCCTATCAGTGCCCATCCTAGCCGCCTATCAGTGCCCATCCATGCCGCCTAGCCATGCCCATCCGTGCCGCCTCTCCATGCCCATCCGTGCCGCCTCTCCATGCCCATCCGTGCCGCCTATCCATGCCCATTTGTGCCACCTATCCATGCCGCCCATCCATGCCAATCCATGCCACCTATCCATGACAATCCGTGCCACCTATCAGTGTCTATCTGTGTCGCATATCAGTGCCACCTATCAGTGCCGTCTATCAGTGCCACTTCATTGGTGCCGCCTTATCAGTGCCCATCACTGCAGCCCTGTCAGTGCCCATCAGTGAAGGAGAAAACTTACTTATTTACAAAGTTTTGTAACTGAAACAAAAAAAAACATGTTTTTTTTTTTCAAGATTTTCTGTCTTTTTTTATTTGTTTAGCAGAAAATAAAAATCCCAGAGGTGATCAAATACCACCAAAAGAAAGCTCTATTTGTGGGAACAAAATGATAAAAATGTAGTTTGGGTACAATGTAGCACGACCGCGCAATTGTCATTCAAAGTGCGACAAAATTGGTCTGGGCAGGAAGGTGTATAAGTGCCCTGTATTGAAGTGGTTAAAGCGGAGGTCCACCCTAAAGTGGAGCTTCCGCTCATTGGAACCCCCCCCCTCCGGCGCCACAATTGGCACCTTTCAGGGGGGAGGGGGGTGCAGATACCTGTACAGTACAGGTATCTGCACCCACTTCCGGCATAGATATCTTTAGAATCTACGCCCCTTTCCGCAGAATCTACGCCCCTTTCCGCAGGTCCCCCGCTGTCTGCTGGGAAACACACGGATCCCAGAGACAGCGGGGACCATCCTTATTGCGCAGCGCGACTCGCGCATGCGCAGTAGGGAACCGGGAAATGAAGCCGCAAGGCTCCACTTCCTGATTCCCATAGCCAAGATGGCGGCGGCAGCACCCGAGAGACGATTGAGAGATCGGCTTCGGGTGCCGATATCGCGGGGCTCGCTGGGCGGGTAAGTTTCCTTATTTTAAAAGTCAGCAGCTGCGGTATTTGTAGCTGCTGGCTTTAAAGAAAAAAAAATGGTGGAACTCCCGCTTTAATATCTCCTCATTCCCACCTGAGCTGTACCACATTCCTGGGCTTAATGGAGGAAGGTGCGTTAGGTGGAAGTCGCACAACATCTTAGGTGGAATACCTCCTCCTTCCCACCTGAGCTGTACCACACGCTTGCGTTTAATAGAGGAAGGTGCGTTAGGTGAAAGTCACACAACTGGCTCCCTTCCAGCAGTAACATGACTTTGTCCCGACGCAGCCTTAGCATAACTCCTAACTGGGACAGATGACATGTTAACTGGCTGTGTAGGAACCTCTAAAATCTGGTTTGGTAAATTACCCCCCACCTGATCCTCCCTCCTCCCCTCTAGCACAACAGTCCCACTCACCATAGTCCCAGAAGTACCACAGTTACCAGCAGTCTCGTCATTGTAGTAATATTACTGAACCGGAGTGACTCCATCTTTATAAATTCATATAAGATTAACTTGGGTTAATCTGCTAGTTCATTTCAGTTCTATATTCACAGACTGCAACAGTTTTTTGCTAGGCTCACATATAAGAAAATATAGCTTACAGCAGCATTCATGCTCTGCACCTTTCTATATAAAGCTTTTGTGGTAAGAGTTGTCTGGGATGTCTTCCTGTGTAAAGGGGAACACCGAAGGCATGGCTACGAGTCATGGAAGCAGATGGCATGGTTACTATGGTTGCTTATGCCAGCCATGTTTAACCACTTCAATACCGGGGGCACTTAAACACCTTCCTGCCCAGGCCAATTTTGAGCTTTCAGCGCTGTCGCACTTTGAATGACAATTGCACGGTCGTGCCACACTGTACCCAAAAAAAATATATTTTTTTTTGTTTCAGTTTCAAATCTTTGTAAATAAGTATGTTTTCTCCTTCACTGATGGGCACTGATGGGGCTACACTGATGGGCACTGATAAGGCGGCACTGATGGGCACCAATGATGTGGCACCAATGAAGTGGCACTGATGAGGTGGCATTGATGGACACTGATATGTGGCACCGATAGATGGCACTGATGGATGGCACTGATGGGCGACACGGATGGGCACTGATAGGTGGCGCAAATTGGCACTGATAGCTGGCACGGATTGGCATGGGTGGGCGGCACAGATGGGCATGGATAGGCGGCACAGATGGGCATGGATAGGCGGCACAGATGGGCATGGGTGGGCACTGATAGGCGGCATTGTATTATGTTATACTGTACTAATGGATGCCAATCAGTGCCAAACAATAATGCATGCCAATCAGTGATACCCATTGTGGGCACTGATTGGCATCCATTATGGGCACTGATTGGCATCCATTGTGGCACTGACTGGCATCCCTGGTGGTCTAGGGAGCATTACCTTTTGCTGGGCATCCCTGGTGGTCTGGTGGCATCCCTGGTGGTCCAGTGTGGGCATCCTCGGGGGGGGGCTGTGCTGATAATAGATCAGCACAGACCCCCCCTGTCAGAGGAGCAGCCGATCAGCTCTCTTCTACTCGCATCTGACAGACGCGAGTGAGGAAAAGCCGATCACGGCTCTTCCTATTTACACTGTGATCAGCCGTGATTGGACACGGCTGATCACGCGGTAAAGAGTCTCCGTCGGAGACTCTTTACCGAGATCGTAGTTGCCGGGTGTCAGACTGACACACCGCAACAACGATCACCGCGATGCGCGCCCCCGGCTCATAATCCTGATCACGTTATATTTCATCCGATCAGGATTATGCAACCACTTTGCCACCGTCAATTGCCTATAGGGCGGGCGGCAAGTGGTTAAGGGGTTGGGCATTTGAGTATTGATGATATGTAATGATATGAAATGTACACCCCTGTATTAAATCACTCCCATGTTCTATGAAATGATTGGTTGATAATAACGTATATAAATCCACTTCAGTCATCAAGTAAAGTCTTCCATTTAGAAAAAAAAACACCAGCTGTTTCAGCATTCATACGGCCCTTCTGCTCTGCAGTTTCAATGTTCATGCGACATTCCTGCTCTGCAGTCTTAGTGTCCATGTGGGACTCCTGCTCGCAGCCAGCAGAAACTTCTCTCTCTGGATACACACCATCTCCTCCTGCATTCCCTGTTGTTTGCAAGGATCTGTTGGCAGGTGCAATTTCTTTCTTTGTAGCAGCAATCTCAGGAAAGTCCTTCACACAGTGAGAGATTTTCAGCAAGCACTCCTTTACCAAGATCTTCATCTGATGAGTCGGTGCCACTCAAGGGAGATTACATTTCTGTAATGGCTGCCATTTTCCTCAACCTCCTCCTGAGATGACCCAGGCTGCTGGAGAGGGAGGAGGGCAGATACTGACTCAAGTGCAACAGATCCTGGGGCCACCATGTGAAGCCACTTCCTTAACCCCCATCCATACTGTTGCCATTGCTGTGGTATCCACCCTCTGGCTGGTACTGGCACAGGTACTCTCCTTCATCTGTTGGAATCTCACCTCATTCTCATACTTCTCCTTGAACACACTGCTGCTTCACTTCAGAGAGGCGACCAACTTCTCCTGCATTTTCAGGTCCTCCTCCAGAGACTTCAGCTTGGATACTTCCCTTTTACTGCTCCCAGACTTACTATGCAGGGACTTCTTTTTCCTGAAATAGTCTTTCATGACAGCAAGCTTCTGTTCCTCCTTAGTAATGTGCCAAAGTGTGTTCACCGCTCTATCCTGGAAGATTGGTAAGGACTCCCCTTGCATAGGGACAGGCTCAGGATCCACAGCAGCTTGAGCACATGGTGTAGGCCTCAGTGCCTCTGGAGAACCTCCACCTTGGTCTTGCCCAGCATTGTCCATGCTTGCCTGGGAAAAGCCTGCAGGAGAGGCCCTAGGCTTGCTGCTTCTCCCAGCTGAGACCAAAGCAGAATGAGCCAACAGCACCCTGTAGAACAGCACCACCTGGTGGAGAAGCTCCTCTGGTGCAGAGACTGATGTGACTTGCTCAGTGATCTCTGTACAGCACTGCGATATATGTCAGAGATATATAAATGTATAATAATAATAATAGTTTGTGACTGTACCAGAGGAGCTTACACTCTAATGCCCCCCTCTGCAGAGACTGATGTAACTGACTCTGTATAGCACTCTGGTGTATGTCAGAGCTATAAAAATGTCTAATAATAAAAATTGTGTGTGACTGGGGGTGGAGGGAACATTAGAGTGTAAGCTCCTCTGCACAGACAATGATGTGATTGGCTCAGTGTTCTCTGTACAGCACTGCGGTATATGTCAGAGCTATATACAGTGCCTTGAAAAAGTATTCATACCCCTTGAAATTTTCCACATGTTGACATGTTACATCCGAAAACTCAAATGTATTTTATTGGAATTTTATGTGATGGACCAACACAAAGTGACACATAATTGTGAAGTGGAAGGAAAATGATAAATGATACAAATAAATATGTGAAAAGTGTGTGGGGGGGGGGAAGGGGTATTTGTATTCAGCCCCCTTTACTCTGATACCCCTAACTTAAATCTAGTGGAACCAATTGCTATCAGAAGTCATCTAATTAGTAAATAGAGTCCACCTGTGTGTCATTTAACCTCAGTATAAATACAGCTGTTCTGTGAAGACCTCAGAGGTTTGTTAGAGAACCTTAGTGAACAAACAGCATCATGAAGGCCAAGGAACACACCAGACAGGTCAGGGATAAAGTTGTGGAGAAGTATAAAGCAGGGTTGGGTTATAATAAAATCTCCCAAGCTTTGAACATCTCACAGAGCTCTGTTCAATCCATCATCGGAAAATGGAAAGAGTATGGCACAACTGAAAACCTACCAAGACATGGCCGTCCACCTAAACTGACCCAGCCGGGCAAGGAGAGCATTCATCAGAGAAGAGCCAAGAGGTCCATGGTGACTCTGGAGGAGCTGCAGAGATCCACAGCTCAGGGGGGAGAATCTGTCCACAGGACAACTATTAGTCGTCTCTCCACAAATCTGCCCTTTATGGAAGAGTGACAAGAAGAAAGACATTGGAGAAAGAAAGTCATAAGAAGTCCTGTTTGTAGTTTGTGAGAAGCCATGTGGGGGAGGGGGCAGCAAACATGTGGAAGAAGGTGATCTGGTCAGAGGAGACCAAAATTCTACTTTATGGCCTAAAAGTAAAACGCTATGTGTGGGGAAAACTAACACCGCCCATCCCCCTGAACACACCATCCCCACTGTGAGACATGGTGGTGGCAGCATCATGTGGTGGGGATGGTTTTCTTCAGCAGGGACAGGGAAGCTGGTCAGAGTTGATGGGAAGATGGATGGAGACAAATACATACAAAGACTGACACATATTTGTGAAGTGGAAGGAAAATAATAAATTGTTTTTAATTTTTTTTAACGTATAAATCTGTAAAAACTGTGGCGTGCATTTGTATGGCGCCCCCTTTACTCTGATACCCATAACTAAAATCTAGTGGCACCAATTGCCGTCAGAAGTCACCTAACTAGTAAAGAGAGTCCACCTGTGTGTAATTTAATTTCAGTATAAATGCAGCTGTTCTGTGAAGCCATCAGAGGTTTGTTGGAGAACCTTGGTGAACAAACAGCATCAAGAAGGCACAAGGAACACACCAGACAGGTCAGGGATAAAGTTGTGGAGAAGTTTGAAGTTATTGAAAAACTTTACTCTCCATCCAATCTGGCAGAGCTGGTAGAGACATCCCCCAAAAGACTTGTAGCTGAAACTGCAGTGAAAGGGGGTTCTACAAAGTATTGACTCCGGGGGGCGCTATACAAATGCCTTCCTACACTTTTCACAGATTTATTTGTAAAAATTTTGAAAACCATTTATCATTTTCCTTCCACTTCACAATTATGTGTCACTTTGTGTTGGCCCATCACATAAAATATCCCAATTTCCGTTTTTGGTTGTAACATGACAAACTGCGGAAAATGTCAATGGGTATGAATACTTTTTCAAGGCACTGTATATGTCAGAGCTATATAAATATATAATAATAATAGTGTGTAGATTAGAGTGTAAGCTCTTCTGGCACGGAGAGTCGGGAGAATTTAGTTGGCCTTCTAAAAAGTGAAAAACGTTCTAATAAACTCGGCCCTAACAAGGGAGAGAAGGTTGCCTTGCCTTATCACCACCGGTGACCTCTATAGCTCCATTGTAGGCCGTAGTGTTGTCCATGTCATACGGACCGTCCACAACATCCACAGCAATATCCTGAGCCGTGACACCATGAAGGAAGCTGTCGATGGGGACACCTATACAGGGAAGACAGTACTGTATGTTAGGATGATGGACGGATTCTGCTGGGAGTGATACATTTGAACGCTCATGATATCGGTGAGGAGACTTCGCAGCCAGAGATACGAGTTCCACTCACTAGTGAGCGGCCTCATAGAGCACTCCCACCCATCTGTCATTGGACTCGTGTCATGCTAGACTTGCCATAGGACAATAATAAAGAAACACAATAGAAACTCGATGCTGACGACAGAGGGCATCAGTGAGCTCTTCTCGGAGCAGTCTGCATGCAGCCTGTTCATTTTGAGTTGTCCTCTCTACCAAAACAAAAAAAACAAGTTGCTGTCTAGGCAGCAGTTCACTACTTGGTTAAAGCGGAGGTCCACCCTAAAGTGGACCTTCCGCTCATCGGAACCCTCCCCCCCTCCGGCGCCACAATTGGCACCTTTCAGGGGTGAAGGGGTGCAGATACCTGTACAGTACAGGTATCCTCACCCACTTCCGGGATAGCTCTCTGCGGAAAGGGGCGTAGATTACGCCCCTTTCCGCAAGTGCCCGCCCCTTTCCGCAAGTGCCCCGCTGCCTGCTGGGAAACACACAGATCCCAGAGACAGCGGGGACCGTCCTTATTGCGCAGAGCAACTTGCGCATGTGCAGTAGGGAACCGGGAAATGAAGCCGAAAGGCTCCATTTCCTGATTCCCATACCCAAGATGGCGGCGGCGGGACCCGAGAGACGATCTAGAGATCGGCTTCGGGTGCCGACATCGTGGGCGCGCTGGGCGGGTAAGTGGCACTATTTTAAAAGTCAGCAGCTGCAGTATTTGTAGCGGGTGGCTTTTTAAAAAAAAAAAAACGCGGAGTCCCGGCGGACTCCCGCTTTAAGCTTACATTTCCATGTCAAGCGATCTCCTAGGAACAGTCTATCCTATGGTTATCTTCTTCCCTATTCTTGGTTATCACCACCCAGCAGTGCCGGGACAAGGTCATCCAGAGCCCGGGGCAAACATGCCAAACTGCACCCCCCGCCCCCAAGGTGTATGAGCATTATAAAACATCAAAAATCCCCCCCCCCCAAAAAAAAACTGAGCACTAATCTTTTTCACCCCCCCCAAGCATAAATTCCCCCTCCTCCCAGTGCAAATCTGTTACCCTGCTGAAATCCCCCCTCCCAGCACAAATCTTACCCCCCACCTCCCAAATCCCCCCCCCCCCAATAAAAATCACTCCTCCTAGCACAAATTATCTACCCCTAAGATTACCCCTCCCAATAACCCCACTGCAAACCCCCCCCCCCCCCTCCAGCACAAAGCGCCCCAATCAATCAATCCTTCCTAGCACAAATCTTCTTCCTCCATTCCTTCTCCCCCTAAATTGTAGCATACCCCCCCAAATTTCCCCTCCTAGAACAATACTTATGCCCCGTACACACGAGCACACTTTTCGACTTTAAAGGTCCGACGGAACAATTCCGGCAGACCATTCGATGGTGTGTGGGGCTGCAGCGGACTTTTGATTTGCAAAAATCCGACAGACTTTAGAAATGGAACATGTTTCAAATTTTTCCACCGGAACTCCGCCGGACCCAGTTCCTACCGAGAAATCCGCTCGTGTGTGTGTGCTGGTCCGACGGACAAAAACCGACGCTAGGGCAGCTATTGGCTACTGGCTATGAACTTCCTAATTCTAGTCCGGTCGTACGTCATCACGTTCGAATCCGTCGGACTTTGGTGTGATTGTGTGTGGCCAAGTCCGCTCAATCAGAAAGTCCGTCAGAACTCTGTCAGAACTCCGTCGAAAGTCTGTCGGACCTAGTCCCTTGAAAAGTCCGGTCGTGTGTACGCGGCATAACTCCCTGCTGCCCCCCAAATCCCCCTTTCCAACACAAATCCCCCCCCCTATTTCCTTGTGGTGCCCCCCCCCACCGCCCATGATACCACAGTGCCCAGGGCAGCTGCCCCTCCTGCCTACCCTTTGTCCCGGCCCTGCCACCCAGAGCTGGAATAGGCAGAAAACGAAGCTGTAATATACGTGTCTACAGACAGCTTCATTTTTGGAGATAGAGCAAGTGGTGATGAAAAGAGATAAATACATTCCTTACATCCCGGTACTGTTTTCCCTCGCGGCGATTCAGAGATATTGTATGTTTCTCTGAACCATCTACTAGACATGTGCAAAAGGAAAAAAATTGTTTAGTTTCGTTTCGTTTAAATTCGTTAATTAATTAATTTCGTTTAGTTATATTCGTTAAATTCGTTTTTGGATTTCATTTAGTTTTCTACTGAATTCGAAAAAATCGGTCGCATTCGAAAATATTTCAACCAAATGCGAAAATATTTCAACTGCATTGGAAACTATTTCAACCGGATTCGAAAATATTTTGTGACCCGACTTTAGGGCCATGTATCTCAGGGTCACTTGGTGCTAGAAACCCCAAATTTGGAGATGTTGTAGTGCTAGGTCTATTGTGTTTGTATACCTAATTTGGTGTTTCTAGCTATAAGTGACCCCGAGATACGTGGCCACAAATTCGGGTCACAAAATGTCATTTTTCGAATTTGATTTGAATTTCGTTTAAATTTGTTAGAATTGTAATTCGGTTATTCGGATGCATCCGAATGTCCGAATAATGAAAATTCATCCGAATTTCGATTCGGAACAAAACTAAATGCACATGTCTACCATCTACCTGAGCTCCCCAATCTCAACGCCTTCCCTTCTTTTGCTGCTACTGAAGGACTGGGACCCGGGGCAGTATTTCCGTTTTATTTTACCGGTGTTGTTGTTGAGAAGAAGTTTGGTGTAAAATTTGTGCTCCGGTTCTCCGGGTCTCTGGAAATAAAGGTGAGGG
This sequence comes from Lithobates pipiens, assembly GCF_037356315.1. NCBI lineage: Eukaryota > Metazoa > Chordata > Amphibia > Anura > Ranidae > Lithobates > Lithobates pipiens. The sequence continues at coordinate 226,033,485 of NW_027507789.1, forward strand.
GTCATCTCCCAGGGTTGGACAGTGTGAGCAACTCTTGTCAGTATGATGGAGGTGACTATAGGAAGGATGAAGAGAGCCAGCAGAACAAGTCTGAAAATAAAACATGTTAAGTTCATACATGGTGAGGGGTGTAACATGCATGGAAGTCTCCTCTTCTTTTATTTTCCCTGCACTCCCAATTTATCAACTCCACTAATCTGAAGGGCATATTGCTTAACAGGTATATTTTTAATATGAAAAAACCAAAAGCACCATGTTCTAACTGTGCCCACCCATGATGAATCTCTTTGTGCTAGCTATGCATGCCTCAAGTTCTAACTATACATGTCCCAACACCACCATATCCCACATATGCACGCTCCACAAACTTCTTGCGCTAGCTCCACATTGGCCAAGGCTTCCAGTTCTTTAATTGTCCTAAATATGCAAACCTTCGAACCTCTGTGTCCCGACTATGTACTCCAAAGGATCTCCATGTCCTAACTAATGTATGTACCCCTCCAGATTTCCATGTCTTTACAATGCACACCTCAAGTTCTACCTATATACAGCACCACCATGTCACAGCTATACAGGCCCTAGAACCTCCTTGTGCTAACTATGTATTGCCCAAGACTTCAATGTCCTTAAAACAAACACCCCATAACCTTCATGCCCCAACTATGCACACCCCAGGATTTGCGAGTCCTAACTATGTGCACCTCAAGATCTCCATGTCTTAACAATGAACACCCTATAACCTTCATGTCCCAACTATGCCCACCCCTGGATTTCCATGTCCAAACTATGTACACCTCAAGATCCCCATGTCTTACATTGAACACCCAATAACCTCCATGTCCCAATTATGCACACCCCAGGATTTCCAATTCCTAACTAGGTGCACCTCAAGATCTCCATGTCTTAACAATGAACACCCTATAACCTTCATGTCCCAACTATGCACACCCCTGGATTTCCATGTCCAAACTATGTACACCTCAAGATTCCCATGTCTTAAATGGAGGTTATTGGGTGTTCAATGTAAGACATGGGGATCTTGAGGTGTACATAGTTTGGACATGGAAATCCTGGGGTGTGCATAATTGGGACATCGAGGTTATTGGGTGTTCAATGTCCCAATTATGCACACCCCAGGATTTCCAATTCCTAACTAGGTGCACCTCAAGATCCCCATGTCTTAACAATGAACACCCTATAACCTTCATGTCCCAATTATGCCCACCCCAGGATTTCCAATTCCTAACTTTGTACACCTCAAGATCTCCAGGTCTTAACAATGAACACCCTATAACCTCCATGTTCCAAATATGCATGTCCCAGGACCTCAAGATCTCTGTTTCCTAACCAGTGCCGGGACAAGGTCATCCAGCACCCAGGGCAAAGATGCCAAACTGTGCCCCCCCCTTTCCCTTAGGGTTAGGGTCAGGGTGCCCCCTACCCCTGCAATAAACCGTTGCACCAGGGGCAGCCACCCCTCCTGCCCACCCCTTGTCCCGGCCCTGTTCCTAACTAAGCACGCCTCAAGCTCTAACAATACATGTCCCAGCAACACATGCTCCAGAAGTTCCTTGTGCTAACTATGCACCCCACAGGACCTCCATGTCCTTAATATGAACACCCTAGGTGCTCCCTGTCCCAACTATGCACAACCCAGGAATTCTGTGCCCTAGCTATGCACAACTCAAGATCTCCTTGTCCTAATTCTATATGCCCCGGCACCACCATGTCCTATTTATTAATGCTCCAGAATCTTCTTGTTTGAACTTTATGTCCTAGGACTTCCGTGTCATAACTATTCATGTTTCGGGACCTCTTTATCCTAACTATGCACCCCCCAGAGCCTCTACACACCTCTCATATTAAATGTAGAAAATAATAATGAAGACTAACTGCAGACGGCTAAGTGTATAAGTGCAGGGACCACTAGTATAGCTTTGTCACATTAATTCAGTCTAATCAACCCCGGCAACATCAGATGTGGTCAGAGCCCAATTGCATCACCTACTGTACGTACATAGACAGCAAAATTTGCGTGCTACGGATAAGCTTCAAGTATCGGATCCTTGCCACGGCCAACACCTGCTGTCTCCACAGCGCCATTCCACCAATAGAGGGTGTACCGGAGTCTGACATCAGAAGGGTTGAATCCTCCGGCTCTGAGGAGAAGTGATCCCGGTCCTCTTCTTCATTTTGTTCGCGAGCAAAAACACCGTAATCTGACAGAGTCAAGAAAGTAAAGTGCAATGTGTTATCCTACTGTATGTTGTTATAATAATATATACACACTATATTACCAAATGTATTGGGACGCCTGTCTTTACACGCACATGAACTTTAATGGCATCCCAGACTTAGTTTGTGGGGTTCAATATTGAGTTGACCCACCTTTTTCAGCTATAACAGCTTCAACTCTTCTGGGAAGGCTTTTCACAAGGTTTAGGACTGTGTCTATGGGAATGTTTGACCATTCTTCCAGAAGCGCATTTGTGAGGGCAGGCACTGAAGTTGGATGAGAAGGCCTGACTTGCAGTCTCTGCTCTAATCCATCCCAAAGCTGTTCTATCAGGTTGAGGTCAGGACTCAAGTCAAGTTCCTTAACCACAAACTTGCTCATCCATTACTTTATGGATCTTGTTTGTGCACTGGTCTAAATCATTTTGTGGAGGGGGGATTATGGTGTGGGGGGTTGTTTTTCAGGGGTTGGACTTGGCCCCTTAATTTCAGTGAAGGGAACTCTTAAGACGTCAGCATACCAAGACACTTGGACAATTTCATGCTCCCAACTTTGTTGGACGAGTTAGGGATGGAGGAACCTTTCAAAGCAGCAGGCTGAATTAATTGTACTGAGCTCCAGACTCTGGCCAGCAGGCAAGCGTGATGATGTCACGTTGCCACGCCTCAACGCATTTCATCAGAGAGATTATGTCTTTGGGGAACCGGCTAACTTTTACCTTTTGGCAAACCCCTAATGCCGGTGGAGAAATCCCAAATGAAAGACATGCCCTGCACCTTGGAGGATCGTGGCTAAAGGATATAATCAAGTGTTTTGACCATTTGCGTACAAATGGTCCACATTATCTGGTAAGAGGCTCCCTAAAACGGTGTCACTTGATGATGGATGCACATGAAGTTGGAGTGGGGGGGGGGGACTCTTGTGATAATATATGGATTGCAAAGGGACTTTTTCTTGATTCTATATGGTTTTTCACCCTTTGGGACTTTGTAAAGGTTGTTTTTGGATGTCACATTTTTTTTACCTTCTGGATTTTTATTATTACTAGACATGTGCATTTCGTTTTGTTCCGAATTAAAATTTGGATGAATTTTCATTATTTGGAAATTTGGATGTATTGAAATTTCTGAATTAGAATAGTATTGAATTTAAATGAATCCAAAATAATGTCATTAGAATTCGAAACGTTTTTGAATACTTTTTGAATTCGAATAGTTTTCCAATTTCCAAAGAGAATAAAATAAAATAGAAAATAAAGGAATAGAAAAAAACAATATTTTTTTTCTCTATTCCATTCCTTTATTTTCTATTCTATTTTATTCTTTTTGGAAATACGAAAACGATTTGAATTTCAAAACTATTCGAATTCGAAAACGTTTCAAATTTAAAAACTATTCAAAATTGATGCGAAAACTCTTCGAAACGAATCGAAAACGAATAAACACAACGAATCCTGAAAACAAATTAAACGAATGAAACAAATGTAACTAAATGAATTTATGTAAATTATAAAATGATGCAAAGATAAAAAAAACAGAGAAAATTATCCCAGCATTAACCAGCTCCCGACCAGCACACGCCGATGTACGTCGGCAGAATGGCACGGGCAGGCATATTGGCGTACAGGTACGTCCAATCTTTAATGCCGCCCTGCCATCGCGAGCGCATCGCCGGGACCCCTGTGAGTCCGGTCTCGGGTCCCGCAGACTTGATCACCGCGGGCATACCCGCGATCATCTCACGGGGCGGCTGAACGGGGAGATGCCGTTGTAAACAGCATCTCCCCGTTCTGCCTAGCAACAAGTGACGCTGATCTCTGCTCCATGTGATTGGAACAGAGATCAGTGTTCACTAAATGAAAGCCCAACCCCCCACAGTTAGTAACACACCCCTAGGAACACTTATCTTCTACACTGCCACCCCCTGGTTAACTCCTTCACTGCCAGTGTCATTTACACAGGAATTACTGCATTTATATAGCAGTGATTGCTGTATAAATGACAATGGTCCCAAAAATGTGTCAAAAATGTCCGATGGGTCCCCCATAATGTCGCAGTCACAACAAAAATATGTAGAAGAATACGTATCGGCCTAAACTGAGGAAAAAAATGTTTTTTTTATATATTTTTGGGGGATATTTATTATAACAAAAAGTAAAAAATAATGCGTTTTTTTAAAAATTGTCGCTCTATTTTTGTTTATAGCGCAAACAATAAAAACCGCAGCGGTGATCAAATACCACCAAAAGAAAGCTCTAATTTGTGGGGAAAAAAGCAATTTTGTTTGGGAGCCACGTCGCACGACCGCGCAATTGCCAGTTAAAGTGACGCAGTGCCGAATCGCAAAAAGTGGCCTGGTCATAAAAAGTCTTTAAAGTAGAATAGTTGCTTCGTGACCCATCAAAACCAAGAGAAATCCCTCAAAGCCTGAAGACCATCACCAAAAAAAAACCTCGTGTTTTTTTACTTTTATATGAGAGATAATATTTTTACCTCCAAACGTCGCTCACCTCCTTTTTCAATCTCATCCTTTCCTTCCAGTTTTAGGAACACGTCGTCCAGTGTGGTGATAGAGACGCCATAACTCACAATGTCCCGTCCAACGCGTTCCTCCAGGTCAGAGAACAGAGCTGCAGAAAACAATTCAAAGCATTTCACGGGTGAGGATCACACTTTATAAAGGAACCACGATATTTGTCTGAGCCTTCTGTTTTTTTTTTGTTTTGTTTTTTTAAGGCAGGCTTTATATAGACCTTCTCTGTCTTCTGGGGGGGCTATGGAAATGTTGTTGTGTCCCTGTACCTGGGAAGGTGTCCATGTCCTCGAACGGTAATGTGAACGTCACATCCTCCACATTCTGCATGCTGAGCTTGGCGTTGGAGACGTGATGATTTATGAGCGATGTGATGCCCTCCATGTCACATGATGGGGTCACCTGCATCCTGGTCACCCAACAAGACACAATAAATAGAACTGCATCAGGCAACATATTCCATTAAGATGATGTCCGTATATTTCTAATGCCGCGTACACACGATCAAACAATCAGGTGGAAAAGTCCGGCAAACTCAAGTCCGCCGGACAATCCCCCCGTGTGTAGCCTCCGGCGGACTTTTTTTTTACCCGAAAGTACGGCGGACTTAGAAAGTATTTTTGCACTCCAATCTTCCCGCCGGACTCGCAATTCGGGTCGTGCGTGTGCCAGTCCGCCGTACTTTTGAAATGAACGGACTTTTCCCGCCTGGAGAAAAGTCCGCTCATTTTGAGCGCGTCTCCAGGTAGGCGGGGCCCGCGAAGGAGACGTCGCTGGCCCCGTTACCTGGTATGGACTTAAAGGGGAACCCCAACGCCGAAAAAAATTGGCGTGGGGGTCCCCCCCAGGTCCACATCAGACCCTTTTTCGAGCACGCTACCCGGCCGGCCAGGAAAGGGGGGGACGAGCGAGCACCCCCCCCCCTCCTGAGCCGTACCAGGCCGCGTGCCCTCAACATGGGGGATGCCTTGGGGAAGGGGGCGCCTCGCGGCCCCCCCCCCCCAAAGCACCTTGTCCCCATGTTCATGAGGACAAGGGCCTCTTCCCGACAACCCTGGCCATTGGTTGTCGGGGTCTGCGGGCGGGGGGGCTTATCGGAATCCGGAAGCCCCCTTTAATAAGGGGGCCCACGGATCCCGGCTCTTCCACCCTATGTGAATGAGTATGGGGTACAATGTACCCCTACCCATTCACCTGTAAAAAAAAGTAAAAAAAAAAAACACAACACACAAGGGTTAAAATAGTTTATTGCACAGCTCCGGGGGTCTTCCGTCTTCGGGGGTCTTCTCGCCGGACTCCTCCGCTATCTTCTTCTAGCTCTTTTACTAGCGGAGGAGCCCGGCATTCTTCTTCGTCGCCGCCCTCTTCTTCCGACTTCGGGGGTCTTCTCGTCGGACTCCTCCGCTATCTTCTTCTAGCTCTTTTGCTAGTGGAGGAGCCCGGCTTTCTTCCTCTTCTTCCGACTTCGGGGGTCTTGACCCCCTCTTCGGGCCTTCTCTGCATCCGAAATGTCCGAATAAAAAAATAACGAATAACAACGAATACGAAAGATATATAACGAATGAATTCAAATGAATTTCGACATGATTCGGTAATTCTTTAAAGATCTAATGAAACAAAAGGTCAGCTCAAAATAAATCTTACAGTCCAATCAGCTAATTAATTTTGTGCCGGAGGTTGGATTACTGGCAAAGTGCATTCCTGAGAGCTGAGTGAGAAGGGTGTTGTTCAGTCTATCATGAATGCTGCTGCCAGACTTATCCACCTTACCAACCGCTCAGTGTCTGCCAACCCTCTCCTCCAATCCCTACACTGGCTCCCAATCACCCAGCGAATTAAATTCAAAATACTAACCACCACATTCAAAGCCATTCACAACTCTGCCCCGAGCTACATCACCAATCTTGTCTCCAAATATCACCCAAACCGTCCCCTCCGTTCTTCTCAAGACCTCCTACTCTCAAGCTCTCTTGTCTCCTCCTCCCACACTCGTCTCCAGGATTTCTCCAGAGCCTCTCCAATCCTCTGGAACTCTCTACCTCCACCGGTCCGGCTATCTCCTACTCTTGCTACCTTCAGACGATCCCTGAAAACTCATCTATTCAGGGAAGCCTATCACGTCTCAAACTAATCTCCTACCACTTCCATCAGCTCATTCCTGACAGTTATAACCTTTTGTACCACCTGCCCCACCCTTTTAGATTGTAAGCTCTTCTGAGCAGGGTCCTCTTAATCCTCTTGTATTTAATTGTATTGTAACTGTATTGTCTCCCTTTTATATTGTAAAGCGCTGCGTAAATTGCTGGCGCTATATAAATCCTGAATAATAATAATAATAATAATAATTGTATTTGAGCCGAGGAGAAGAGACGTTGTCATTGTGTGTGTTAAAAGATTCAATAAACAAACAACTTTCCAAACTACGAATCATTATCACGAATGCCTATACATACATAAATAGCGAATTTCACCGAATACGAACGAATGAATTCGACACTCTACGAATAATAACGAATTATCCGAAAACGTATTAATGTAACATAACGAATATAACAGAACGAAATGATGTATTTTACGAATGACAACGAACCGAAACTAAACGAAATTTTCCATTGTGCAAAAGTCTACTGCTCAATGAGCGATCTCTGCAATTTATGAAGGAAACAGCAGAGAGCACCAACTAAGTGAAGTATATCAGAAAAGACAGTAAAAATAACAAGTGGCAACTCAAGATGCATAAGGATAACAGCATGTCATCCAACCAGTGCAGGTAGCCTTGATGTGTGTTCAGAAGCCAGGAAGCAGATACCGCTGTCAGGAGCTGTGTAGGACACCAGGAACGAAACCGCCAAGGCTTGATAAAGAGGCAGTTACACTTTGAAACATGGAGCCATGCTCCCTACCGTGTGCCCCCCCCCAGGTGTGAGGACACTTCCAGTCTTGTGCAGTCCATGCTCTCGAGGATTTCTTTCCTGGTGTCCTACACAGCTCCCGGGTCGGCTTCTGCTTCCAGGCTCCTGAAGGATCAACAGCTAACCACACCGGGTGGATGACATTCTCTTATCCTTATGCACCTTGTGAGTCACCACTCGTTATTTTTAATAAAGTATTTTCCTATATACTGCACTTAGTTTGCACCCTCTGCCGTTTCCTTTATATATTGCCAGAATGACCAAAGACGACTCCAGCTGCGTTGAACCTTGAGGTCAAAAAGTGTCAGGAAGAAGGACTGTGCGCTTTCCACAAAGACTAATCAAATTGTCCCTTTTCGTAGAATAAAACTAAATCTTCCTTCAGTTATGGGGCCTTTTATGATTGCCACGCCACATGAAGGGTTTGTTTGACTCCTCTGCTAAATCCCACCACTTTTCATTCTGCACGTTCTTATCTACAAACCTTTACCTTTAGGTTTTGGGTACTCACCTCAAGTGATAGCCGATGCCCCATTTCCTCTTCAGAAACAAGGAGCTGCCGATGCATTTCAGCCTCCCTTTGGAAAGCACGGCCTTACGGTCTGCAAACAAATTGGGAGATGAGCGTGAGAGGTGGATGGAGGACAAACCGTATAGGCATTGAGGATATTCTTGTAGGAGCCACCATAATCACATCTCTAGATGGCTGTTAGGATACATGTAATAAAGTACTAATCTCCCCCTAATCAATAACAAAATTTAAAAAATGTTGGACAATTTTGTGTCCTACAAGTGTCCAAAAAAACACAAAATCACGCTCTCCTAGTAGAGCACTGTCTAGATCAGCAGGGGTCTCCAAACTTTCTAAACAAAAGGCCAGTTGCCTGTCCTTCAGAATTTTTTTTTGGGGGGGGGGGGGGGAGCTCACACTCTGGCCAATGGGAGTACAAAATATCCCAGCATCAGTGGAAGTAAAATATCCCCCATCATTGCTGTATTTGAGAGGAATTGGTGCCCTATCACTGGTGTCATCGGGCCCCATTGTTGGTGTCATTGAGAGGAACTGAGCCCCATCACTGGTGTCATTGGGCCCCATTGTTGGTGTCATTGAGAGGAACTGAGCCCCATCACTGGTGTCATTGGGCCCCATTGCTGGTGTCATTGGGAGAAATTGTGTCCCATCACTGGTGTCATTGGGAAGAATCATGCCCCATCATTGGTGTCTGTGACGGAACCGTTCCCACACTCCGATTGAGTGCTTCCGTCAGTATACCGCTTCCTAAGTCTGAATATAGAGATCAGATATTCCAACCGCTCACAAGCACAAAGCAAGACGACACTTGCTTAGCTGCTCAACATGGACTCCTTTATTAGAAACAAAATGACAAGTATTTATAATACAGTAGAAGACTAAAACCTAACCTAATTAGCATGAGCTAATTATCTAAATCAACACTCAGACTAGTTGACTGAGGGATAAGACTTTTCGGCTCCTAGCTCACTAACAATTCAATAAACATTACCATAAACATCAACACAGGGTTAATTAGCCCAAATAACAATGTGTGGAATGTGATTACAAGCCAGACTAGACTCATTTACATTATACAAGCCAACATACCGGTGGCTGGAGTTCCTGCCATTAGCATCTGACAATGTGTGTCCCAACAGCATGAGACAACACACAATATATATACATATATACAGCATTGAATCTGACTAGCACAGCTTATAGTGGGGTTCTCATTCACCCTGTGCCCCTTAAAATCCAGGGCCCATAATCAGTCGGCAAGAGGCTCGCATTCAGTCCTCTCAAAAAGCCTGTGTCCTGGCTAGGTCTGTCACAGTGTCATTGGGAGGAATTGTTCCCCATCATTGGTGCCACTGGGAGGAATTATGCCCCTTCATTAATGTCATTGGTAGGAATTGCGCCCCATCCTTGGTGTCTTTGGGAGGAACTGTACACTACATTGGTGTCAGTGAGTAAAATAATGCCCCAAGGGCCAGATAAAAACAAGCAAAGGGCTACATCTGGCCCCCGGGCTGCAGTTTGGAGACCACTGCTCTGGGTCATCACTTGCCCCATACAAGTCATGGTACTATAAGAACTGTTGCAGAAGACAAACAGTGAAAAGCCCCCATCAGAGCTGACCTTAGCCTTATCCACAAGGTAAAAGGAAAATATTGATCAAGTAAAGGCAATGAACAAAATGCTGCCCCCACAGCAGCAGGAACCACACTTATTGGCTCCTGAGTGCCATCTGAAAGCCCAATCACAGTCTCTCCTTTAATTCTACAGTCCGGAGATTCTGCCATTCCCCTACACTGCTTTCCAGTTTCTACATCCTATTCCCACTAGAATCTCTTCTGTCCATTGAAGTTTAGGTCTTCTTTTAAGATATTTTTAAAGCTCAAGCAATAGAACTTCCTGAGCAAGGTCATTATGTTTGTAGGCAGATGCAGTCTACTCTTTCCCCACTGCAGGTGGCGGTTAACTGCAATGGCATTGCAGAGGAGACGAATTTAAGAGGATCGTGAGTTCCTAGGTTACTGGGGAAGCTATCCAATTGGATGCTGCTGCCGCCTGTGACTCTAGCAGCCATCTTGGGTCAAGCAGAACCTATTGAAGGCTCTGGCTCCCAGGCTTGGCATGCATTTCGTGTGTGGGTAGTGTAGGGACAGGTCACCCCTCTGACAGGGACAGTAGTTAGTGCCAGGGAGAGGTTCCAGACGTGTAGGAAAAGGATAGGGACATGCCATCCATCTGGAGACCTCCCTAACTGGGTTCAGAACGCCCAAGCTACATTTTGTCCCCCCCTGCTCTGCTAGCCTTCTTGGTGGGTTTGTTTTGAATTACTAGATTAAAGTTATGTTCCCAGCAGGCATTTACTGGCCATAGGGACTATAGGGAGTTTCCCAGTGGGCCAATGGCTCAGTTGGCCGGTTTCAGTGACAGCCAGTGGCATCACTGGGGGGGACTTTTGGGGCTATAGCCCCGAATCTGGGGCTCATAGCCCCGAGTCAGTCCAGGAGTCCCCAACCACAGGGTCCCAGCCCACTACCTGCCCTCTTTCTGGTGACCCTGATGTAAGGAGGGGCTCTCTGGGGAACCTGATGTAAGAGAGAGGCTCTCTGTGGACCCGGATGTAAGGGGGGGCTCTGCGGGGACCCGGATGTAAGGGGTTGGCTCTCTAGGGACCCTGATGTAAGGCGGATGATCTCTGGGGACTCTGATGTAAGAGGGGCTCTCTGGGGACCCTGATGTAAGGGGAAGGCTATATGGGGACCCTGATTTAAGGGGAGGCTCTCTGGGGACCCTGATGTAAGTGGGGGGCTCTCTGGGGACCCAGATGTAAGGAGGGGCTCTCTGGGGACCCCGATGTAAGGGGGGCTCTCTAGGGGCTTTTTTGCCCAATTGGGTACAGTTTATATACTGTTTTTTGCATGTTTGCAAAATTAAAGTGGGCCGGTCTGGATGAAGTCCAGGGCCAAATTTTTGTCCCAGTCCAGCCCTGGTTCCCAGCAACCGTAATCTCTGTGTGCTTACTGCCACTGCACCACTCGGCCCTTCCCCACATGTTGGATGACATTGACACATCTAAGCCCAGTCACTGATAAAGAACGGAATTGTCTTACTGAACTGAAGTGGCCCACTGGTTTGGTTTTTATTTTTGGATTTTAATGTTCCTTTGCAACATTCTAATATGGCTCTTTAGCCATACAGCAGAAAGGTTTACATCAAACCCGTAGAGCCCTGTACCTGCCAGGATGTCGGCTTCGTCCATAAACTGTGTGCTGAGTAAGGTGACGTGACCAGCCTTGCGCTCTTTGAGAACAGACCATACACGGTGCCTGGAGACCGGGTCGAGGCCGGACGTCGGTTCATCCAGCAACAGAACCTGGAAGGAAGGGAAGTTTAAGGGAAATTAGGTTTTATCTAGATATGTTTTCTATAGATAAATATGCAAATATTTGAATCTGAATAAACTGATAAGGAGATTTGAAAAAAAAAATGAAACTTGTCTGAGTATTTCTGAGTGTTAGGTACATGAGGAGCCTACATAGAAGTTATTGGGATGAATTCACTAAATAAAAAATGAAGAATGTTTGGGGAAGATCACCTCGGGGTCTCCTAATAGGGCGGTCGCCAGCGTCAGTTTCCTCCTCTGACCTCCACTCAGTTTCCCGGCTTCCAGATTTTGAAAGTCAACCATGGCCAGGTCTGAAAGGATTGTTTCCACCTAAAAAAAAAAAAAAAAAGATACATCTACTTGGTGAAAATATCGACTTCCTCAGTATGTCTGTACTTAAACACATATTCATATTAATCGTACCTGAGCTTTAATTCTTCTATTTGGAATTCCTTTAATCTTTGCAAAGACCTCCAAATTCTCCTTTACTGTTAGAAGATCAAAGTTGACATCAAACTGTGGACAGAACCCGATCCTTCTCTGGATCTCCTGCCGATGATTGAAGTCCGATAACTGATAATTATAGATGGTGGCAGACCCTACAAAGAGGGCGATGGGATTAGAGATGTGCATGATGGAAGAACTCATTTACTTTTGTTTTGGATTCATACATTAAGTTGATAATTTTGTTTCGTCAAATTCGTTAATGCCTCGTTTTCGGCATTTGTTTTGTACCTTCAAATTTGTTTCATATATTCGATATTTTCAAATCCATTCAAAAGTAAATTGTTTTTCATTCTATTCTATTCCTTTGTTTTCCTTTTAATTTTATTATATTATTTTCTACTCTATTCAATTCCATTCTATTCTAGTCTATAAAGCAGCCTTCGTAGCATCTTCTTATTTCACTTTTATACCTTACTGGATCTATTACAATATGTTTCATTTTCTAATTCCAATTTGGATAATTCATTTTTGTTATAATTTACTTCAGGTTCGTTGAAATTCTTTACTATTGGGAGTTGGAAATTCAAAGAAGATACATCTGAATCTCCGAATAATGAAAATTTTGTCCGAATTTCGATTAGTGACGAAACAAATTGCAAATTTCTAGATGGGATTCATGGAATGAAAGGCCAGTTCCATCCAAAACTGATACTTATATTTTGGGAAGGGATTGGTGGATTGATCACTTCTCTTGAAGACTCCAATGACTTAACATAGCCTCTATTGCACCCGTTCTCATCTAGGTTTCCATGGAACCCTGGGGTTCCTCCAGGGGTTTCTAAAGGTTCCTTGAGTTGTGGCTGACTGACTGACCTCCTATTTGATGGGGTAATCGCCATGACACCACCAATTTTTCTTTTACCCATCTGTAAGGGTTGCATTGTTTCTACCTTCCACCATTATAAGGGGCATATTCCCAATGACTCCCCTCCCTCCCAATGAACTTGTTTTTGGAAGGGTTCACCGAGATATTAAATTATTTTAGGGGTTCCTCCAGTGTAAAAAGACTAAGGGAGGTTGCTAACCTATGCACAAATGCTTGTGCTGCTCAGGCTCCTAAATGATCCCAATCAATTGCCAACTGCTGGGATTGGCGGCCTTGAATGGAGCTCATCTCCAAACATCAGCATGTAGCGAAGGAGAGGTCCCTACAGCTAAACATTACTGAAAAACCACTAACAGAGAAGTATGTGGCAGATTCAGCCTGGGCTTCGGCCAGGCCACATCCCCAATGCGTTTCGCTCCACACCTGAAGCTTAATCATGGGGTGGAGCGAAACACATTGGGAGAGTGGCCTGGGCTCTGACTGCCACATACTTCTCTATTAGTGGATCTGCAACACTGTGCAGCTTGAGGGACCTCCACTACATAATGAAGGATGCTCTAATGTGAGTGAAAAGATATAAAAGATAATGTTTCATACTTGTGGACTGAATTATAAATGTATTCAAGTGGATTGCTGGTGGTATAATTGATAATTAAAGAGAGTAAAATGTTACCGCTAGTGGCTCCACACATCCCGCTGAGTATATTCAGTAATGTTGTTTTTCCAGCTCCGCTGTGACCGAGTAACGCCGTGATCTGTCCCTCATAGACATCCAGATCCAGACCTGGTAAAAAAGTTAGAATCCGATTGGCTACAAAGCACAGTAGTGTCAGGTCACCTTGAGGCGAGGTGACAGATGCACACTGTAGGGATCAGGAGTGCACCGCGAGGTTGTGGACCCTACGGCTGACTGCTGCAGATGGGGGACAGATCCCACTGGGGTTAGAGCGTAAGATTCCCTGGGGCGCAGAGTCTAAGAGCCAGCAGGTGTTCACCAGCGCCTCTAGTGGTGAGGATTGACTTGGCTGCAACTGGCTCCAGGTCGCAACCCCCAGGGTCCCCCAGCTCACACCCACAGTAGGCAACAGGAGGATAGGGATAGTGAGTGACAAAGCCAAGGTCGGGCCACAAGCAGACAGGAATAGTCAGGGACACGCCAAAAGGTCAGGATCACAGGCAAACAGGGATAGTCAAGGACACGCCAAAGTCGGTAACGGAACAACAGAAGAGCACACGGCAGGTAACAGGAAGCTAACACACAAAGGTTGATCAGCAGCGTTGGCCTGCAGTGCACAGGTTAATATAGAGTTCTCTGATAGGAGCTAGGGTGGAGCCATGCCAGAGGATGGATTACAAAAGCAGACAGGTGAGGGTCGGCTGGTCTCTAGATGAACACATGGAGACAGGTAAGCAGACAAACTATTGCATAACCATGACAAGTAGCACCAGATTTTGCATTGTCCAGTCTTAGTAAAGCCACCACACCTGCTTTATTATGAACCTATCAAAGGTCTCATGGAAGAACAAAGAGCCCTTCCTCAGCCTGAAATGGTGGATCTCATACAATAAGTCTTATTCAGCTAGCTCAAGGTACAAGGCTGTCTTCTCCTGTAGGTTGGGGACACTGAGGTTCACATTTGGGGACCTTCTACATAAAGGAAGTTATACTGTGAGCATAGGGAACCTGATACAACAGACAACAAAAGTCACATCACCTCGTAGCGCCTCCGTCTTATCATCTTTGCCGCTGTACATTTTCTTAATGTTGAATATTCTGCAAGAAGAGACGAGATTTAGACCCTTAGAAAATCAAGAAGTACAAAATCAACACAGATCCCCAAAAAAAAACATAACAGGGCTTCTTCTAACCCTTCGAAAAAAGGTTTTGGCTGGTGTTGGCTTTTAAGGCAGATCGGCCAGGATCAAAGTTTCGGAGCCGCCATTGGTTTGCTTCTAGTTTGCCTGGTTGGCATGTTGATTTCCTAGCTTAAGGACCCGGTATAGGTACATAGATCAGAAGAATAAGGAGATAAGGTGGATGAGCCAGCAAGTGCAACTGCAGTTGCATGTAGGCTACCACCCCCCCCCCTCCCTGGTCCTCCATAATTGGGGTCCCTGAAGCTCTTATTGGAAGCTTTATTCTGAGATGTGAGTATAAATCACGCTGGGCATAAAAGGAGAACCATTTTCACTCCTTTTGTCTTTTCTACCTTTATTACATAAAGTCTACATACAAGAAGTTATGACATCCTCTTGAGTTGAGTCCATTTTGTTCAAATTTTACTTTCACAAGTTTGATATTTTATCTCTTTGTGAAAATGCACGGTAATGAAAGTGTAATTCCACTTTCGTTGATAAAAAAGCAACCCCCTCTGGGCAGGTTATGCCAATTGGAAGGATTTTGACCTTGTCACAGATTCATACCTTTTTCACCAGACCTTTTTGGTTTTTTTTTACCTTTGTTTCGCCAGACTGATTTTGAATGGGGAGGGGCTGGTTAATAATAATCACCCGGCACACTCTCATTGTTCTAATGAGGAAAGCTGCAGGGTCTGCATGCTTTTAGCCCTTGTACACACGGTCGTAGATTCCGACGGAATGTGTCCTATCGGACCGGTTTGTCGGATAATCCGACTGTGTGTGGTATGCATCGGACTGTTTCCGTCAGAATATCCGTCGGACCAAATTTTACAACTTGTTGGAAATATTTTTACTGACAAACTGGTCCGATAGGACATACTCCGATCATGTGTAGAGAATTTTGATTGGACAAAGTGCCACGCATGCTCAGATCAAATTCCTACATCAAAGCTATTGGCTACTAGCCTGAACGTAGTCCCATCGTAACAAAATTAGGTCATCACGTTCTGAATGATCGAAGTTTTCGACAACTTTGTCCGACCGTGTGTATGCAACAGTTTCGGACAAGATCCGACAGACAAAATCTGACGGATTTGGTTGTCGAAATCTCCGACCGTGTGTACAGGGGCTAAGAAGGATTTAAACCTTGGGGAGTATCTCAATTTGAAATTCCTATTACAGAGGATGACTAAAACTGGACTTGTATCTTGGGGCTGACTTCCGGGAAAATCAGTGAGCCAATTACAGAAGCAGGAAATTACATTTTTGGAGGTGTACTGCATGGCAACAATGTAAAGAACCTCCAGGTTGCATTGCATTTTACATAATACCTTATTGCTTCTTTTCCCAGCAGCTCAGCAGGAATTTTTTCGACATAATCCTCCGAGTCAGGCTCCGCCCTCTCTTGCCCTCCGAGCGGTACGGGGGTCATCTTCTTCTTCAACCAAAATGAAGATCTCAGGAAAAACAATGGCTCGTGCCTCAATCCGTGTTTATCTAGTAGCACAAGAAGACATGTTCAAAGTGCAAGTCCAGACCAAAATAAAACCAAACGGCGAACTACAAATGTTGTTCCATCAGACCTTAACCTGTTTTCTGGCGTTTTACAGGTCTTACACCAAGACCTGTTTCCCTACATTTATTTCTCCTCTACATCTATGTAAGTGAGAGCAAGGAGTCTGCAGAGTGGGGGTGGGGTGCTTGGGAACTTTTCATGGGCATCACAAACAGGGGTTCTCAGATGACCAAATTGCAGACATGTCAGGTCACCTAGAGGCGAGGTGACAGATGCACACCGTAGGGATCAGGAGTGCACCGCAAGGTTGTGGACCCTACGGCTGACTGCTGCGGACGGGAGACAGGTCCCACCGGGGTTAGAGCGTAAGATTCCCTGGGGCGCGGAGTCTGAGGCCGCGTACACACGGGCGGACTGTTCGCCCAACCTTGTCCGCTGAACAGTGTTTGGGCGGACAGTCCGCCCGTGTGTGGGCTTTCAGCGGACAGTTTCAGCGGACAGTTGGACGGACAAAGTCTTTCGGAAATTCCGAAAAACTGTCCGCTGAAACTGTGTTTGAGCGAACAGTCCGCCCGTGTGTGGGCCTGTCCGCTGTACTTTCGAAATGAGCGGACTGTTCCCGCTCGGAAAGTCCGCCCATTTCGAGCGCGTGTACAGGTAGGCGGGGCCCGCGAAGGAGACGTCGCGGGCTCCGCCGCCTGGAATGGGCTTAAAGGGGAACCCCAACGCCGAAAAAAATCGGCGTGGGGGTTCCCCCCAAGTCCACACCAGACCCTTGTCCGAGCACGCTACCCGGCCGGCCAGGAAAGGGGGGCGAGCGAGCGCGCCCCCCCTCCTGAGCCGTACCAGGCTGCGTGCCCTCAACATGGGGGGTGCCTTGGGGAAGGGGGGGGCCGCGCGGCCCCCCCCACCCCAAAGCACCTTGTCCCCATGTTGATGAGGACAAGGGCCTCTTCCCGACAACCCTGGCCGTTGGTTGTCGGGGTCTGCGGGCGGGGGGCTTATCGGAATCCGGGAGCCCCCTTTAAGAAGGGGGCCCCCGGATACCGGCCCCCCACCCTATTTGAATGAGTATGGGGTACAATGTACCCCTACCCATTCACCTGTGAAATAAAGTACAAAAAAAAACACAACACATGGAAAAAGTATTTTATTGCACAGCTCCGGGGGTCTTCCGTCTTCGGGGGTCTTCTCGCCGGACTCCTCCGCTATGTGTGTGTAGCTCTTTTGCTAGCGGAGGAGTCCGGCTTTCTTCCTCCCCGCCGCCGGCCTCTTCTCCCGACTTCGGGGGTCTTGTCCCCCTCTTCGGTTCTTCTGCCGGGCCACCGCGCCTTCTTGTAGCTCTTTTACAGGCGGTGGCCCGGTCTTCTGTCGCCGCTGTCGTCGTCGCCGCCGCCGCCGCCTTCCGTTCTTGTTCTTCTTCTTGTTCTTCTTCTTCTTCTCCTGGAGATGTTGACTCGACGATCTCTCCGGCCGGAATGCCAGAGCCGCGCTGTGCGGTCACTTATATAGTGACAATGGGGCGGTGTCACATGGTATATGTCACATGGGTTGGTCACATGGTGACCCCGCCCCCTTACGATGTCATAGTCCCCATGTGACATCAACCCATGTGACCAACCCATGTGACATATACCATGTGACACCGCCCCATTGTCACTATATAAGTGGCAGCGGAGCGTGTCCCTGGCATTCCGGCCGGAGAGCTCGTCGAGTCAACATCTCCAGGAGAAGAAGAAGAAGAACAAGAAGAAGAACAAGAACGGAAGGCGGCGGCGGCGACAGCGGCGACAGAAGACCGGGCCACCGCCTGTAAAAGAGCTACAAGAAGGCGCGGTGGCCCGGCCCGGCCGGGTAGCGTGCTCGGACAAGGGTCTGGTGTGGACTTGGGGGGAACCCCCACGCCGATTTTTTTCGGCGTTGGGGTTCCCCTTTAAGCCCATTCCAGGCGGCGGAGCCCGCGACGTCTCCTTCGCGGGCCCCGCCTACCTGTACACGCGCTCGAAATGGGCGGATTTGCCTCCTCCTTACGTGGGCGAGTCCGTTCATTTCAAAAGTTGAGCGAACTGTTTGCCCAACCTTGTTCGTCAAACAGTCCGCTCGTGTGTGGGCAAGTCCGCTCATGCAAATTTTGAGCGGACTGTTTGCCGAAACTGTTTGACGAACAAGGTTGGGCAAACAGTCCGCGCGTGTGTACGCGGCCTAAGAGCCAGCTGGTGTTCACCAGAGCCTCTAGTGGTGAGGATGGACTTGGCTGCAACTGGCTCCAGGTCGCGGCCCCCAGGGTCCCCCAGCTCACACCCACAGTAGGCAACAGGAGGATAGGGATGGTGAGGGACAAAGCCAAGGTCGGGGCCACAAGCAGACAGAAATAGTCAGGGACACGCCAAAAGGTCAGGATCACAGGCAAACAGGGATAGTCAAAGACACGCCAAAGTCGGTAAGGGAACAACAGAAGAGCACACGGCAGGTAACAGGAAGCCAAACACACAAAGGAATACACAATGGTTGATCAGCACTGATGGCCTGCAGTGCACAGGTTAATATAGGGCTCCCTGATAGGGCCTGGGGTGGAGCTATGCTTAGAGGAGAGGTGATAAAAACCACCAGGTGGAAGTGGCTGGCCTCTTAGTCTGAACACATGAGGGGAGGTAAGCAAACACAGGAAGATCACTGCATAACCATGACAAGACTAAAGGGCGGAGGAGAGTCCTACAGCAAAGCTTGGAGGAAAATGAGGACGAGGTTCCTGGACTGTATGCATCTTAATAGATAAAATAAAAAGCAGACCCACATTTAAGAGCTTTGACTGTAGAGTAAGCAAACGAATGAAAACATGCTTACCTATGGCAATGGCCGTGACGGACACCATGCAGTGTACCATGACTCGGAATGCTTTGTAGACCATTGTAAACCGTATGTTGTTTGTCCCAGTAATTGTTATCGGTGAAAAAATGTAATTTGTTTGAGGCAATTACTGCTTACTCTAGTCTACAGTCAACTGAAGCCCTGAAGAAGGAAGACCCTCAGAACCCTCGACACACGTTGGGAGTTTTATGATAAAATAAATACACTTGGACTTCATTGTTGGCGTTGTGCTCTTATTCCACCACATCTTTTGTATGTTGCACAAGCCTGAGATATGTGGGAAATAATGAGGACCTACCTGCATTCTTCAACCAAAACCTTTTATTTTGCTCTAAAAAATGTTTTCCTGAAGCCATTACCTGGAATTATCTTATCGAAGTAAATAGTGAGAAGGATGTAGATCACAGAGTCTATAGTCAGGTAGATGGCGCTGGACAATATGTGGAAGGAGTTGCCCGTGATGTCTGAGAAGAAGGAGCCCAGAAGGTCATTTTCCATGTGCATGCCCTGAGAAGACAAGGAAACCATAATTACATCACACACCAACAATACGAAAGTCATTCCCAAACATCACAGGACTTTAAAGCTAAAACGTAAAAAAAAAAAAAGAAACTGCAAAAGACAGCAGAGGGTGGTGCATCTGCAGTCTGCCACATCACTTCAGTGACCCCACAGAGCAGTACAGACATCATAGCCACAGGATGAACCACAGAATTCAGCCAGGGGAGCCGGCAACCTACCCAGCTGAAATTATGTTGGATGCTGAAGACCCTTTTGCCAGTGTAGCTCTGCACCCAGCAGACTGATGAGTATTTTAGCTCCTTGGTTTCAGGGTGTCTTTTTTATATTTTTTTTTCCTAAAAAAAAGAGTCCCATATTCAGGGAAAATTTACATTTCAGAATTTTGGCAAAAGAGAAGGTTACTCTGAAACCAACTGAGGATCATAAGCCATGGTCCAACTCAGCCTTTAGCATCCGGGGTTCAGTGGAACTGTAGGGTTCCTCCGGACGTTGCTAGGGGGTCCTTGAGCAATGAGCAATTTCTTCCTATGAAAAAAAATTAGCATTGACTTCAATTATCTTTCAAGAAATCTGTACCCCCTTACAGATAACACACTGGTCCTCTCACTGTAAGGAACATTCTTCCCAATGACGACCAATGTAAGAGACATTCTTCCAACTGACTACCAATGTAAGAAGAAGTCTTCTTACACCACAATGTAAAGAGCATCTTCCCACTGACCGCCAATGTAAGGGGCATTCTTCCCATTGACAACCAATGTAAGGAACATTCTTCCCACTGATCACCAATGTAAGGAACATTCTTCCCACTGATCACCGATGTAAGAAACATTCTTCCCTCTGATCACCAATGTAAGGAACATTCTTCCCACTGATCACCAATGTAAGGAACATTCTTCCCACTGATCACCGATGTAAGAAACATTCTTCCCACTGATCACCAATGTAAGGAACATTCTTCTCACTGATCACCAATGTAAGGAACATTCTTCCCACTGATCACCAATGTAAGGAACATTCTTCCCACTGATCACCAATGTAAGGAACATTCTTCCCACTGATCACCAATGTAAGGAACATTCTTCTCACTGATCACCAATGTAAGGAACATTCTTCCCACTGATCACCAATGTAAGGAACATTCTTCTCACTGATCACCAATGTAAGGAACATTCTTCCCACTGATCACCAATGTAAGGAACATTCTTCTCACTGATCACCAATGTAAGGAACATTCTTCTCACTGATCACCAATGTAAGGAACATTCTTCCCACTGATCACCAATGTAAGGAACATTCTTCCCACTGATCACCAATGTAAGGAACATTCTTCTCACTGATCACCAATGTAAGGAACATTCTTCTCACTGATCACCAATGTAAGGAACATTCTTCTCACTGATCACCAATGTAAGGAACATTCTTCCCACTGATCACCAATGTAAGGAACATTCTTCTCACTGATCACCAATGTAAGGAACATTCTTCCCACTGATCACCAATGTAAGGAACATTCTTCTCACTGATCACCAATGTAAGGAACATTCTTCTCACTGATCACCAATGTAAGGAACATTCTTCTCACTGATCACCAATGTAAGGAACATTCTTCCCACTGATCACCAATGTAAGGAACATTCTTCTCACTGATCACCAATGTAAGGAACATTCTTCCCACTGATCACCAATGTAAGGAACATTCTTCTCACTGATCACCAATGTAAGGAACATTCTTCTCACTGATCACCAATGTAAGGAACATTCTTCTCACTGATCACCAATGTAAGGAACATTCTTCTCACTGATCACCAATGTAAGGAACATTCTTCTCACTGATCACCAATGTAAGGAACATTCTTCTCACTGATCACCAATGTAAGGAACATTCTTCTCACTGATCACCAATGTAAGGAACATTCTTCTCACTGATCACCAATGTAAGGAACATTCTTCTCACTGATCACCAATGTAAGGAACATTCTTCTCACTGATCACCAATGTAAGGAACATTCTTCCCATTGACCTCCAATGTAGGGAAGATTCTTTCAATTGACCGCCAATGTAAGGGACATCCTTCCCACCAACCACCAATGTACGGAAGATTCTTTCCATTGACCGTCAATGTAAGGGGACCTTCCCACTAACCACCAATGTAAGGGGACATTCGTCCCATTGACTAACATCTACCTGTAGATATAGCAACTCTAAGCTAGGGTTCTCTGAGACCAGAAAGTTTATTTAATGGTTCCTTTATGTTAAAAAGCCTGAGAAAGGCTGGTCTAACCAGTGACATTGGTTGATTTTAGATATAGTCTTGAAACTTACAAAGACGTCAAAGCTCTACCATGGAAACTCATACACTGAGGAGCAAACACTTATACCACTTGTCAGAGCAAAGAATATAAGTGACCGTAGGCAGTAGATACTAGACATGTGCAGACTAGAATATTTCGTTTCGTTTTTTCGTTTTCGTCCGTAAATTTTATTTATTTAGTTACTCCCAAAATTCGTTTTTATTTATTTCGTTTTTCGTGCAAAAATTGCATTCGTCCGAAAATCCACATGAATTACGGTCGAATCTGTCTTGGAAGGCTTATGGTATCTGTCGAATGGATAAAGAAGATTCGATGGAGCTGCTAAACTATATAGCCTATAGGCGGAGCATTCGATTGCCGAAATGTACGATTGCAGTGTCGTATAGTTGCGACGATCCCGTCGAATATTATTATAAACGTGCAACGATCCCGTCGAATATTATTATAAACGTGCAACGATCCCGTCGAATATTATCATTATTTTTTTTTTATTTACTTCCCCCACCCAATTCCAGTATCGTTTCTCTCTGTCGATTCTGTTCTCTCTATGTCGAATATTTACTCTCTGTCGAAGCTTTTCTATATAATAGGACTAATAGAGGTAAACTAAACTTAGGCACATTCGACCACAGGTTCAATAGACATATGGAGTCACGTCGAATCTCCTATTCTATATCGAACGGTCACTTCGAATCTCCTATTCTATATCGAACTGTTGTAACAACGAAAACGAAAAAAAGCATTTATTTATGTCGGATCTTTCGTTTTTCGGAATCTGCACTTTCGTTATCGTTTGTCAAAACGAAAATGAAAATACCTGAAATTCGGACGAAAATGCATTCGGACGAAAACGAATGCACATGTCTAGTAGATACAAACAGTTCAGACAATTTCAGTCAATCATCTGTAAGTTAGAGGACAATCAACTATCACTCGAGGGGCTGACAACCCACCAACACCCATCCACAAGCTGAACAGTCAGGTTAGGCTCCTCTGATGACGTTTCATGTTCGGGAAGTCCAGGTGAGAATGCGTAATCATGTGGATCTGGAATGTTTGATAACCCGTGCCTGTGAGATCATAAATGAGCAGACACAAAGGCAGATATTGTCTGGTATGTCTGTGGAAGCATTGGATGGATGAAGTATCAACAATTACCGCTACACAACAAAGCTTTAGCTACATTACTACTTCATCGTTCAAGGGTTCCTCCAGCAATCTGTAGCTTCCTCTGTCCTCTACACAGCTGGATGTCCTCCCCTGACAGAATTCACACTTTACTTGGCTTCCACAATTACTTTGCCTCTCTCATTTGAGAGCTAGGATGGGCAATTATGATTCTGGGAAGGGGTGCACCTCCGTCATCTGCACTGTGGAAACCACCAATCAAAGAGCGACCTGCAGCTGTTTGGAGAGACAACTTACACATACCTCTTGGCACACGGAGGGTGGGTAGGTGGTCATTTCACAAATCCAGGAAATAGAGATAGGTAACCAGTAAAGGCTGCTTTCTGATTGGTTGATGATGATGACCACAGAACTGCTGTTTTAGAAAGAGTAATGAGTTATAAACAGTTATTTACCGCAGTGATCCCAACAGCAAAGGAGAAGGGGTGGAAAATGCTCAGGAAGATCTCTAGAGATTTGGGTATGGTTTTCAAGAGCGGAAGGATGCCCATCGCAGACAGGAGGAGAGTGATGAAAAATCCCAGAATTGCTGTGAGGCGGTGCTTCCTGAGGAGGGCGCTTAGCATGCAGTTAAAGCAGACCTGGGGGGGAAGGGAGAGGATACCTCAGAGATTTGTTTCATTTCAATAAAAGGTTAAAGTGAATCTGTCACCTGAGTATCATCCCAAGTAATATATTAGTGTAACACTTCCAGGCAGGCATGTACTGGCCATTGGGACTACTGGGAGTTTCCCGGTGGGCCGATGGCTCAGTGGGCCACTCTGATGTAAGGGGGCTGGTGATGGGCCACTCTGATGTAAGGGGGCTGGTGATGGGACACTCTGATGTAAGGGGGCTGGTGATGGGACACTCTGACATATGGGGGCTGCTCATGGGACACTCTGATGTAAGGGGGCTCTTAAAAGGACACTCTGATATAAGGGGTGCTGATGGGACACTCAAAATGTAAGTGGGCCGGTCTGGATGAAGTCCAGGGCCAAATTTCTGTCCCAGTCCAGCCCTGCTTCCAGGTATTTATTACCTATCACAGTACTCCCCCTGACAGTGCCTTCATCTACTTTTCTCTTCATAAGTATGGTTCCATGTTTATTCTGGCATCATCCAGGGTCACCACCATCTACTTTATGGACTACGATTCCAGCTAGCTCAGTCATGTCCTTAAAAGGTACTGACAGGTCCACTTTACGTGGAAACCTCCCCCTCTAACCCCATTTTAATAATCCCTCCCAAGACACAACCCCCGTGGTAAGGGTCCATTAGGAAACACTTGTGATTAATAATGCAGACGCAGGGAAAATGCAGAGTTCATTAACAGAAATACATCAGTCAGACCTACCGTTGCTATGCCATAGAGGCAGAAGAGCAAAAAAATAACTCCAAAGGAACTTTCCATAAACACGTAAGTGGTGGCGACCAGAGTGACGAGGATGGAGATGAGGATGACACTGATGGTGTACAGCAACCCCCAAGACAACCTGAAATACAAGATTAGGTTATCATATTAGAGTAGGGACGGGTGAACGGTTCGGCCCGAGCACAAGTTCGGGCTGAACTTTTGTTGTTCGGGCGTTTTGGCGAACATCTGAACAAACGAGTCTTCGACTCCCCCCGGACCGACCACTATGTATTGCGGCGCTGAACAGTGTATTGCAAGCCCTGACTGGCTGAAGCAGTGAAAGCTTCAGCCAATCAGGGCACAGAGCACTGTCAGAGTCATGATTGGACACTGTCATCATGGCTTTATCCAATCATGGCTCATTCCCACCCCACAGTATAAACGTATTCTTTCAATGGCAGCCATTTTCAGTGTGATTTTGGCGTGGAGAGAGATAGAACAGGGCTCTGTTCAGTGCTTCTAGTTAGTTAGTGTGCTATACTGTGCTATTTTGCTTCAATTGTCAGTGTAGAGTTATATTAGTTTAGTGTCAGTCTAGGGATAGTGTGATTGTAGTGAGGAGGACCATCATTTAGCTTTGCATAGTGTGCAGCTAGAGTAGGGGCCGCTCAGATAGTTTCAGTGTAGCGTAGTGAGACCGTGTCAGTAATCTTGACATTAGTGTATAGCTAGAGTAGGGACAGTTCAGATGGCGTAATTTTATTGACGGTTGAACACCGTCTATTTGATTGCTCTACTGCCAGTTTAACGCCATATAGTTGTGTGTGTTACTGCCAGTTTAACGCCATATAGTTGTGTGTGTGTGTGTTACTGCCAGTTTAAAGCCATATAGTTTTATGTGCATTACTGCCAGTTTAACACCATATAGTTCCCTGCGTCACTGTACGTTTGGTGCATTATATTGCAGTATATTATAGTGTATCCATGGAGTGTGTCTGTGTAGTGTGAGTACCCAAATTAAAGTGCACCAAACACCTATATACACTGATTAAAGTGCATCTATGTACAGATTTCAACTTTTTCTTTACATTTGCTTATAAGCACCACCCCCTCCCTCCCAATAATGTCTGGGAGGACAAGGAGAAGCAGGCGTTCCCTTGGCACTCTAAGGGGGCCAGCAACAAATGTGTCCACCGGCAAAGGTGGACGTGGTGGTCAGTCCTCAGGCAGGGCATCATTTCCTCTGTTTAGTGAGTTTGCCCGTGCTATCCAGACACAGAATGCAGAGGAGGTGATGGACTGGCTTACTAAACCTTCCTCATCTTCCTCATCCTCTGTCATGCAAGCAGAGACAAGTGTGCAGTTGCCAGAATGGATAAACCTGCCTTCTTGTCCACATCTATTCCTGCCATAGCCCCAACATCAGCCATTGAGGAGTCAGCTGTGTTATTTGACCACAGCGTCAGACACTTCCACCTTGATGATGCCCGGCCATTACTGGATTCAGATGTTGGTTCTGAGGCTAAGGATGACAGGAACATGAGCCTAGAGAGAGGCAGGAACACTAGTAGACTAATTGTCATGTTCCCCAAGCCGCAGCGTATTGCCAAGTTGTCTCCAGTGGTAATGATGAAGATGGAGGAGATGGAGATGATGATGAGGTCACTGATGCGACTTGGGTGCCAGATAGAGCAGAGGAGGAATCTGAAGATGAGGCAGCACAACCCCAAAGAGGCCGACATCAAGAAAGAATAGAAATCAGCCACCCTATTCCATCATATTCTGCAGCTGTTATCTCCCGGCCCACTCCCCAAAGCTCAGCTGTCTGGGCCTTTTTCAGCAAATCTGCAGCAGATCGCACTGTTGCTATCTACAAACTGTGTCTCAGGCACATCAAACGTGGCAAAAACACCAACCATTTGGGTACCACATGCTTAACAAGGCATTTAACATCCAACCACTCAGCCCATTGGCAAGAGCACCTAAAAACCACACAAAAGGGGCACAAATCTGTCCCTCCTCTTCCTCCTTACCCACTTCGATCTGCCCCTGCTATACTGAGTCATTACCTCTCTGACAGGAATGATGGTATGGTCCTAGCAGCACATCTGTCAGCAGCATACCACCAGCTGTAGACTGTAGCCGACAAATTTCTCTGCCCCATCTGCCGCAGTTGAAAAACAAATTGCCTAGTATGCCATTGAGTTGTTGGGCTGCCCTGCATCTAGCGTGCTTTCAGAATGGGCATTTAGTGCTGCAGGAGGTTTCATTACTGATCATAGCATGCGTCTGTCCACAGACTCCGTGGACCGTTTGACTTTTATTAAAATTAATCAGTCCTGGATTACCAGCTACGAGGCCTCTGATGCTGATGTCACTGATTAAATCTTTTTGGGATGTGGAATCTCTGCAGGACTTCAAGGCTGCCTAGGTTTGAGGGTGTTCGATCATTTCATCTGGAAGAATGTTTTTGGTATAGGTTTCATGGGCACAATTAACACCCAAAGACCAATTTTTCCAGCACCTGTTTGAGGTGCATATCATTACTATTTTTTACAACAAAGCCAATTCTTGCTTTCATCAAGAGTACCTCTATAGGGTTACGGTGGGAAGGCGCCACCGACACCCAAAGACCAATTTTTACGCACCTGTTACTTCTATCCAAAGTCAAAGTGACACCAGAATGTATCCAAAAAATCGCAAATCTTGTTCCCAGTGCACTACATTGTGGCCTCGTCATACACACTGGCAGCTCCCCAACTGTTGCTGAGCAAAATAAAGGCAGCTTGCAGGGAACATTTCATTTTTATTGGCTTCATAAATGGAATTATTGCTGCAGCAGATTCTAGACATGGTACAGATCTTCCACTTTACAGGCAGACTAAGGGGACCCCCCCAAGCACTATATTGGAAGGATTTTTTTATTTGTATGCTTTCACTTTAAAAATAAAAAATCACTGCTTGTTTAAAAATGACGTTTTTCACAAACTTTTATTTATTTATACATGTCCCCCAGAGCAAGACCCAGACCGCTAAAACCAGTGTATGCCCAATTACTTGCATATAAGCCTTCTAAATGGGCACTTTTGATTTTTGACGTTCGGGTCCCATTGATTTTAATAGGGTTCGTTATTTGGGTCCGAACTTTCGCGGTGTTTGAAAGTTCTGGTGGGAACTGAACGGGGGTCCATTTGGCCCATCCCTATATTAAAGATCTTCAAGAAGAAAAGAGCTCCAGCCACAGGACGAGTTTTAAACAAAACTGATTTGGCAGTATGAAAGGATAGTTCTTTACAAATAGGCATTTACTGGAAGAATTTAGTCCACAACTAATTCAAAAGTGCACCTTCTTCCAAGGAGATGAAGACACCAGGACACCTTCTATGTCCAGCATACAACAACTTAACATTCCTGCAATGAGTGTAATGTAGCTTGACTGCCGGCACTCACACTGCTATAGTAAGCCAATACCCCACCTCCTACACTACTGACAGCCACCCTGAGTTTTTTTTTTATCTCCCGTAAAGGATGCCTACCAAGAATATATGCACTGCGGTTGACCAATGGCACTCACCAAAATGCCAGATCCTTCACTCCCATCATCCTCATCATCTCTCTGGTTTTCCTCCTCTCCTGGGTGATCTGCAGCACCATGAAGTACGACAGTGATACGAAACAGGTGCTCATGAGAAAAGTGTAGGAGACCATTTGCAGAGTTGAACGGTCCCCATAACTGACCGACTTCATCTTCACCACCGTCATGGACCTCATAGAATCCCATATGGATTTATTTGTGAAGTGCTGAAAAATACCATTGAAATACATGTACAGTATGGGAGCTGTTTTAATTTGCAGGTACATTTCAGATATTCAATAGTTCATTAAATATTCTTTTTAAAATAATAAATATCTGCATTTACTTGAGGTTTTTATGTGGCTGGAGACCTTCTGAACTCATCTGAACTCATCACTAGATTTTACATTCATTACAAAAGCTATTTGTGTGCCTCTAAAAGGGCCCTGATGTATAGATCTCACTATCCACTGACAGTCAGCCATGGCTCCTGTGTGCCCCTGAGAAGGTCTTGATCCCAGACTCATGTATAGATCTCATTATCCAGTGACAGTCAACCATGGCCCTCATGTGTTCCTGAGAGTTTCCTGATCCCAAACTCATGTAAAGAGCTTAATGTGCAGTCACAGTCAACTATGGCTAGTGTGTGCCTCTAAGAAGGTCCTGATCCCAGACTCATGTATAGATCTCATTATCCAGTGACAGTCAACCATGGCCCTCATGTGTTCCTGAGAGTTTCCTGATCCCAGACTCATGTATAGATTTCAATGTCCAGTGACAGTCAATTAGGGCCAGTGTGTTCCTCTAAGAAGGTCCTGACCCCAGACTCATGTAGAGATCTCAATGTCCAGTGACAGTAAACCATGTCCCCTGTGTGTCCTTGAGAAGGTCCTGATCTCAGAGTCATGTATAGATTTCAATGTCCAGTGACAGTCAGTTAGGGTCAGTGTGTGCCTCTGAGAGGGTCCTGATTCCAAACTCATGCATAGATCTCAATGTCCATTCACAGTCAACTATGGCCAGTGTGTGCCTCAGTCTGAGAAGGTCCTGATCCCAGACTTATGTATAGATCTCAATGTCCAATGACAGTCAACCATGTCCCTTGTGTGGAACTGAGAAGATCCTGATCCCAGACTCATGTATAGATTTCAATGTTCAGTGACAGTCATTTAACACATGTTCAGATCTCATTATTTGGCCACAATCATCCATGGCCCATGTGTGCCACCCATAGGGGGTTCTGATCCCATACACATGCATTAATCTCAATATTCAGTCACAAATAAACATGATCTCCATCAGGGTCCTGATTCAATGTCTATGTATAGTTCTCAGGGCCATAGTCAACCATGGTCAACTCATACATCTCAACATCTGGTCACAATCAAACATCAACCATAACCCCTGTGTGCCCCTGAGAGGGTCCTGATCCCATACCTATGTGTGGATTTCAGCATCCTATCACAATGAACCATATCCCAGATATACCCCCTTAGAGGGCCCTTATCCCATATATAATGTCTAAATACAATAAAATAATGGCTCCCATGTGCTCCTGAGGGCATCCTGAACCTATACCTATGAATAGATCTCAGCATCCACTTCCTGTCAACTATGGCCCCCATACTATTCATATTCTTGTCTGCCTGTTCTGAAAATAAATTCTGTGTTATCACAGCCCGATGATGGCGGGAGGTTGGATTTGGCCTATTTGTCCACCCTGTAAAGTCTATGTAGCTCACCTCCACAATGGCGGAGTCAATGGTGGCCTGTAGGGACAGGAACCCCGAGATCCAGTACGTCAGTGGGAAACAGGTAAAGAATAGATCGTCACAGTTACCTGGAGGAATACACAGGGGAAAGAAGGAAGAGGCACATAAAAGTAGGGCATGCCCTAAGAAATTCACCTAAATATGGCAACCATGGCTAGATGTCTCGGAGGATTTCTGGGGGGATGTCCTATCATCACAACTTACTCAGTGAGTCTCTTTCCACTAATATACAGTAAGTGAGCGATAACATCAAATTTAACACACCTGCTCCCCATTCACACCCAAGACCTTGTATCACTAAAGAGTCACATGACACCAGGGAGGGAAAATGGCCCAACTTGGACATTTTCACTTAGGGGTGTACTCACTTTTGTTGTCAGCGGTTTAGACATTAATGGCTGTGTGTTAAATGATTTTGAGGGGACAGGAAATTTACACCGTTATACAAGCTGTACACTCACTACTTTACATTGTAGACAAGTGTCATTTCTTCAGAGTCCATTCACAGAGGGGCAACATGACTTCCAGCAAGACTTTGGGAGGCAACTTGGACACGACTTGAGTATGAATCACAGCGCGACTTGAGGCAACTTACAAGGCAACTTGAAGTTGCCTCCAGGACAGGGGACTTTGCCAGTGGCCAATCACATAATAATCAGCTCTGTGGGGGGGAGGGGTTTGCCTAGAAAACAATTTTTACTTCCTGGAAAGTTGCTTCAGTTAAGACAGAGGATCCGACTTGGAGGCAACTGCCATTGAAATCAATGGGTACAAGTTGCCTAGAAGTCGGATTGCAGTAGTACAGGAACCTTTTCTGAAGCCGGAGCGACTTCACTAGTGTACATTAAGACGGCTCTCATTCACTTACATTGATTTTATCATGTTGCGCGACTTAAAGCGGAGGTCCACCCTAAATTACAGTCCTAGGTCTATGTGATCCCCCCTTCCCTAATCGCTAGGTAACCCCCTTACCTTTCTGCTGTCTTCTTCTGTTTTCTTCTTATTTCAAATTTTCTGCCTCTGGAGATTCCGGAAAGGGGCGGAGCCGCTGCGGAAATGGGCGGGGCTTGATCGGCAGGTCACTTCTTCCTGTCTGCCGCAGGGGCTCCTGGGATCGTTTTTTTTCGCAGGAGTCTGTGCGGCGCCCAGGCTGAGTTGTTGTGTTCGCTCGAGCGGATTGATCTGCGCATGCGCGAGATCGCAGCTCATAGGGGCGGTGCATGATGGGAGTTTAGAGGACTGTGCCCCGGAAGACAATGCCTGTGGGCTTCACATGCCCACAAGCAAAATGGAAAACGCCTGGAGAAGTTTTCCTAGGCAGTTTTGAAGAAAGAAAAAGACTTGGAAGAGAATCGGACAGCACATAGGAGGTATGTGAAATATTTAGAAAACTTAATTTAAAACATTATTGCGGGAAAAAAAAAAACGGCGGTGGAACCCCGCTTTAAGGCAACTTGGGACAACTTCAAGTCGGATCCAAAGTTGCCCCTGTGTGAATGGACTCTTAGCCCTTGTACACACAGGTCGGACATTCCGACAACAAAATCCGTCGGATTTTGTCCGACGGATTTTGTCCGAACCTGGTGTTGCATACACACGGTCGGACAAAGTTGTCAGAATATCTGATCGTTCGTAACGTAATGACGTTATTTTGTTACAACGGGACTACATTGAGGCTAGTAGCCAATAGCTTTGGTCTCGTAATTTGATCTGAGCATGCGTGATACTTTGACCGATCAGTCGGAATTCTCTACAAACGATCGGACAAAGTCCGATCGGATCATGTTGTCGGAAAATTTTATAGCCCAACTTTGTCGGTCGGATATTCCGACGGAAACAGTCCGATGGACCCCACACACGGTCGGATTATCCGACAACACGGTCCGATCGGACATCTTCCGTCGGAATGTCCGACCGTGTGTACAAGGGCTTAGTGTTGTCACAAAAGATATAATACTTGTGTGAGATACTGTAGCTTTTGAACAGTGATCTGAAGGTTGGCTACGCATTGGCCAGATGATTGGCCGGTGTGGAACTTTCCGCTACATAGGGGGACTTGGGGGGCGGGTCTGAATGTGTGTGTGTTGTGAATGTTGTTGGGGCTATCTATGAATACTCGATTTGTTATAGTCATAAGTGCCTTGTGGGCCTGTAATGTAAGTCCGTTTCCTTTGTATTTTTTGTTGTTAAATTAAAATAAACACCTTTCAAAACAAAAAACAAAAAAGAAGAAGGAATAGACACAGCTGTTAATTAAATTCTGATTGGTCAGCTGAATTTTGAACACTTTCCTTATCTGTTTTTTTCTAGATGTTCTCCCCGCTACCAATATACAGATAGAAGGAAAAAAAATCCACAAAGTTAAAAAATGAATAATAACAAAAGCTGGCCACTTGGTATGCTCTCCGGTGCAAATCTTTAAAAGACACTGTGTGTAAGCTGCTAACGCATTTCAGCTACATCAGCTAAGCTATGATGCTATAAGGCTGAAACGCATTCGAGGTTTACGCACTGTGTCTTTTATGATATGATATGTAGCCAATAAATATTTGCATCAGAGAGCATACCAAGTGGTCGTCTTTTCTTATTATGGAATAATTGCATTGCTGACGGCCGGAACATCCCAGCAAGAGCACTGGTCTTCAGCTATTGAACTCTGAATTAAGCAGTTGAGCTGGGGTATGGTCTTCTTATTAGTAAAAGAAATCAAATACTACATCTGAATTATTATCCTGATAGAGCGGGCCGTAATGGAAGAAGAAAGTTTTAAAACGGCAGAATGATGCCATTTTATAAAGGAGTGACGGTACGAAAGTAAACTTCTTCTGGACGAGCAGACAGAACAGGAAGATCAACATGGATCTGCTAATGGTCAGAACAATTGTGCGGGGACATGGAAGGTGTGTCCAAGTTATACAATGTGCAATTTGCTCTACTGGCTAGAAACCTATTGTAAGAATTAAGCACTGACTGTGTATTAGCCCCTTAGCCCCGCCCCTAGCTGGAGATATATTAGCATTAGCCCTGGCTTTGCTCCAGGCCATACCACCAGATATAAGCATTAGCCCCAGCTGTGCTCCCGACCATACCAGCAGATTAAAGCATTATCCCCGGCTGTGCTCTAGGCTATACCACCAGCTATAAGCATTAGCCCCAGCTGTGCTCCAGGCCATACCACCAGATATATGCATTAGCTCTGGCTGTGCTCCAGACCATATCAGCAGATATAAGCATTAGCCTTGACTGTGCTCCAGACCTTGCCACCAGATATAAGCATTAGCCCCAGCTGTGCTCCCAACCATACCAACAGATTAAAGCATTAGCCCCAGCTGTGCTGCAGACCATATCACCAGATATAAGCATTAGCCCTGGCTGTGCTCCAGGCCATACCACTAGAAATAAGCATTAGCCTTGATTGTGCGCCAGACCATCCCACCAGATAAAAGTATTAGCCTTGACTGTGCTATAGACCATGTCACCAGATAAAACTATTAGCCCTGGCTGTGCTCCAGGCCATACCACTAGAAATAAGTATTAGCCTTGATTGTGTGCCATACCATACCACCAGATAAAACTATTAGCCCTGGCTGTGCTCCAGACCATGTCACCAGATAAAACTATTAGCCTTGGCTGTGTTCCAGGCCATATCACCAGATATAAGCATCAGCCTTGACTGTGCTCCAAACCCAGGACCGTTTTTAAGGCAGGGCAAAAGGGGCAGCTGCCCTGGGCCCCATCATTGTTGTGGGGCCCAAAGCAGCTGCCTCATACTTTGACGACTATCCCAGTTTAAATTCCCTTATCCCCTGAAATTTTAGTCGCCTGCTGTGTCCCGATATCTCAGTGTAAAGTTCTGTGTATTTTTTTACATGCAACCAGTCAACAAGCAGAAATCACGTGCTGTAACCTCTAGAAAAAAAACAAAAAACAGTGAACTATAATGTGTGCCATAACCTCTAGCAGCCAGTCAGTGAGCGGTAATGATACCCTGTAAACTCTAGAAAAAAAAACAAAAAACAGTGAACTATAATGTGTGCCGTAACCTCTAGCAGCCAGTCAGTAAGCGGTAATGATACCCTGTAAACTCTAGCAACCAATCTCAATTGCTACCTGATCTGGTTCCGTAAACTGATTTTGAGTATAGCTGCTATTCATTGTATGTCTCAAAGCAGGTGGAGAGCCAAATTGCATGGAAGAAGGGGGCCCCCAAGAAAATGTTTGCCCAGGGTCCAGTCAATATTAAAGACGGCCCTGTCCAGACCATGTCACCAGATATAAGCATTAGCCCCGGCTGTACTCCAGACCATACCCCCAGATATCCATATATCCCATGCACTGACCCACCTCTCATAGCTGTGTAGTCATTCGGGTTAGTGATGCGTTCCGTGTCAAACCTGAGCGAATAGTTCATTTCATTGTCAGAAAAGACCACGGTGCCAAGGTGGTATTCCGATTCTGGACTTGTAACCTCGCTGGCATTCTCATATTCCTCCAGCGATATTCCTGAAAGTGGGAGATGTGTAAGATTCTGCAAAAGTATACCCCCCCCTCCTCCCCCATGCCTCCTGCCCCTCCCGTGACAGCATGGCACCCAGCCTTTCTCACTTTTTGAAAGAACCTTCCCCCTCCTGCCCTATCGGCTTCCACAGCTTCCACTGCCAGCCTGATTTTGTCTTTCATTTCAGCTTACAGGTGAAAGAACCTACCTGGGATGATGGAGCTTCTGTTGACCCGCTGCATTATGTCCTGGATGGCCGGGCTGCCAGGGAAGTAGCCAACTTGGTAAGGGAAGACTGGGATATTAAGGAAAATGTTGAGGTTCTTTAATTGATCCAGACGCCCCAGGACCTGGGCCGGGCTGTACTTTATATCGTTCATGGGCTCCATATACGGTGATTTGACGGTGAAGATGAACAGCAAGAAGACCAGCAGCAAATGCTGGAGCCACTCCTGGAAAACCAAGTACAGGGTCAGCGGCAACCAACATTGATTCGAAGAAACACATCTACATCACAGACAGTTCATAAGCAAGAATTCTCTTCACTGCTGGTTCCGTATCTCCAGTTCATCAGCATTTCAGGAATTCTTCCACTAGACGAATGAGACTTTCTGCTGTGTCACCTTAGTTAAACTCAGTTATCGCGTTCAATTACAATAAGGTGAAAATCCTGCAAAATCTCATTTTTTTAAAAAAAATTTTTAACAATTTGATAGTAGAACCGGTACGGGTTAGATAAGGGTCACAACCGGCGGTATCCATACTTCTGGAGGACATGGGACCGGTTCTCAGAATCGTTAAAGCCTTAACTTCAGACTGATATAAAAAAAACTCAAATTAATGTCCCTCTGTCATTATGCTGGGGGAGAAGTTAATTAGAATACTATTGGGGTGTCACTTAAGTGGCAGCTTGGAGTCTCCTGAGATTACATCAAAGAGGCGGGACACAGCAGAAGTCTCGGAGCTTTTGGATGTCTACACAAGAAGGGCTTTTACAGGTCAATTACATGAATAAAATACATTAAGTGCACATATAAACTTATGGGAAGATCGTTGAACAGTCTGGTGACACGGTCTATTTAATGCTTCTAGACAGGAGGACTCCACTGATGGGGACACAGATGTAAGGAGGAACTCCACTGATGGGGACACAGATGTAAGGAGGGACTTTGCTGATGGGGACACAGATGTAAGGAGGGACTTTGCTGATGGGGACACAGATGTAAGGAGGGACTCCGCTGATGGGGACACAGATGTAAGGAGGGACTCCGCTGATGGGGACACAGATGTAAGGAGGGACTCCGCTGATGGGGACACAGATGTAAGGAGGGACTCCACTGATGGGGACACAGATGTAAGGAGGGACTCCGCTGATGGGGACACAGATGTAACAAGGACTACGCTGATGGGAACACAGATGTAAGGAGGACTCTGCTGATGGGGACACTGATGTAAGGAGGGACTCTGCTGGAGGCACCTGATGTAAGGAGGGTCTCTGCTGGGGGCACATGATGTAAGGAGGGACTCTGCTGGGGGCACATGATGTAAGGAGAGACTCTGCTTGGGGCACACGATGTAAGGACGGACTCTGCTGGAGGCACCTGATGGCATCTGGTGACAGGTGACATGGCAGATGACACGCTCAGGTCTCCCACTGATTCTGCATTATGGTGAGTTGAATACTTTAAATTTATATTACAATATAATAATATAAATAATGCGCTTCAATCATCCTGACACCATAACAACCATGGTACCCGGGATGACACGCTAACACCAGGTGTTAGGAATACTTTATCTTCTGATTATTAAACTTTCTGGAATACATTTATTTCTTTTGTTGTGTAGGATGTGGGCCTGCTGTCCCTCCATCCCTCTCCATCTCTTGTTCAGCTCAGACGCTGATGGGGACACAGATGTAAGGAGGGACTCCACTGATGGGGACACAGATGTAAGGAGGGACTCCGCTGATGGGGACACAGATGTAAGGAGGTACTCTGCTGATGGGGACACAGATGTAAGGAGGGACTCCGCTGGCGAGGACACAGATGTAAGGAGGGACTCCGCTGATGGGGACACAGATGTAAGGAGGACTCTGCTGATGGGGACACAGATGTAAGGAGGACTCTGCTGATGGGGACACAGATGTAAGGAGGACTCTGCTGATGGGGATACAGATGTAAGGAGGACTCTGCTGATGGGGAAACAGATGTAAGGAGGGACTCCGCTGATGGGGACACAGATGTAACAAGGACTACGCTGATGGGAACACAGATGTAAGGAGGACTCTGCTGATGGGGACGCTGATGTAAGGAGGGACTCTGCTGGGGGCACCTGATGTAAGGAGGAACTCTGCTGGGGGAACATGATGTAAGGAGGGACTCTGCTTGGGGCACATGATGTAAGGATGGACTCTGCTGGGGGAACCTGATGTAAGGACGGACTCCACTGGGGGAACCTGATGTAAGGATGGACTCCGCTGGGGAATCTGATGTATGGAGGGACTCTGCTGGGGGCACCTGATGTATGGAGGGACTCTGCTGGGGGCACTTGATGTAAAGAGGGATTCTGCTGGGGGCACCTGATGTAAAGAGGGACTCTGCTGAGGGCACCTGATGTAAGGACAGGCTCCGCTGGGTGCACCTGATGTAAGGACGGACTCTGCTGGGGGCACCTGATGGCATCTGGTGGCAGGGGACATGGCAGATGACATGCTCAGGGCTCCCACTGATTCTGCATTATGGTGAGTTGAATACTTTAATTTTATATTACAATATAATAATATAAATAATGCGCTTCAATCATCCTGACACCATAACAATCATGGTGCCGGGATGACACGCTAACACCAGGTGTTAGGAATACTTTATCTTCTGATTATTAAACTTTCTGGAATACATTTATTTCTATTGTTGTGTAGGATCTGGGCCTGCTGTCCCTCCATCCCTCTCCATCTCTCGTTCAGCTCAGACGCTAAACACACCCCTTAGTGCCACACCCACTATTTTGCAGAAACCACACCCATTTTCGCCAAGTGGGATGGGTCAAAAAGGAAGGGGGGGTCTGGCGCCCCCCATTCTAAAACTTCACCAGCCGCCACTGCTGAGGCCCCATTGTCAAGTATCACTCACATTATTTACTTACCAGTATGATGTAGCCCAGTCGCCTCCTTTGTACCAAAATGTTCTTCCACAGTAGAGCCAACGTCTGCTGGATGAAACTGGCCTCCCTCTGTGTCCTTTCAGTCATCTACAACAGAAGATGTCAGTACTGACCATTAGAAACGAGGTTTCACACAGGAGTTGCATTTAAAGGTGCCCATATATACCAACTTGGTGTTCTGGAGAACTCATCTCTGCCAAATGATTTGTCTCCAATCTAGGCCAGGTTTTAGTCACCAGGGTAGGCTATGTCTTGATCACTAGCTTAGGGCAGGTCTTGGTTGCTAGGCTGGGCCAGGACTTGGTCACCAGGCTGGGCCAGATATTGGTTACCAGACTAGGTACCTTAAGCCCTGGGAATGGGGCAAAACACATTGGGGGCATGGTTTCTGATGGAGTGAGTGGAGGCTGCTTTTACTTCATAATGACATGGTCGGTGTCACATACCTGGAGATGGAGCTTGACGTTGAGAGGAAGGCGATCTCTTACACCTCTGGCCTGGTACCCCTGAAGTAAACAGGAGGCACGGAAGCCCGGGGTGGCCTAAGTGCCTAGAAGTTCAGATTGTGAAGGCTTCAGATGAGGGGTCTGTGTGTACTTGGATGCAGGCTGGATTGTGACGCATGGGCAGCGGGTAGTTGGCAGGCTGGCAGGTCACAGGCAGCAGGTACTTGCTGGCAGGTAGCAGGCAGCAGGTACTTGACAGGCTGGCAGGTAGCAGACAGCAGGTACTTGGCAGGCTGGCAGGTCACAGGCAGCAGGTATAAGGAGGGCAGAGCAGGGTCAGTCAGGAGCACGTCAGGAACCCAACAGTAGGCAGCAGAGTAGTCAGGTTCAGGCTGGAGTTGGAAATGGCAAGCAGACCTGGCAGGTAGCATACAGCAGGTACTTGGCAGGTAGCAGACAATAGTTACTTGACAGGCTGGCAGGTAGCAAACAGCAGGTACTTGGTAGGTAGCAGACAGCAGGTACTTGGCATACTGGTAGCTAGCAGACACAGGTACTTGGCAGGTAGCAGACAGCAGGTACATGGCAGGTTGGCAGGTCGCAGGTATAAGGAGGGCAGAGCAGGGTCAGGCAAGCCGGGTCAGTCACTAGCAAGCACCTTAGGAACAAAGCAGTAGGCAGCAGAGTAGTTAGGTTCAGGCTGGAGTTTGAAATGGCAAGCAGACAGGCAGAGGGATCAAGCAGAGACATGGTTGAAGAGCAAGCCAGTGGATGGTTCAGGTAGAGTAAAAGCATGGTCAGAACCATAAGGCAAGGTCATAGTGCAGCAGAGGTGTTTATATAGCCCACTTGACGCCACTCTAGTGGCAGGCGTGCACGCCCACAGGTCAGGCGTTAGGGATTCTCTGCCCATGGGTTTGGCTAACATAAATTCTCCATTGGCACTTAACTATGTGCCTGGGCATATTTCTTCTTTCCTGACACAGTGATAGGTGTGCAGCTGTGGGAATACACTTTTATTCCCATAGAATATTCTTCCCGTTCTTATATATCAGCCACAGTGGATCCTTGTAGGAAAAGTAGGTCCTCAAAGACGTTGGGAGATGTCAAAGTGACAAGGTACTACTAACTTTCAAATTCAGTTGGGTGATTACAACTTACCTTGTAGGTCGAGTAGGAGGACAACACAAGCCCGGAAATTCCTTATCGAGCTCAGTGGCCGATATGAATGTGGGCTCCTGGGTTCCCCAATGGGGTCGTGATTCTCATCTGAGGATAGCCCTTGTGTGGAGCTGTCCAATCATCAACAATTCCTGCAGACGTCTAATCCGTTTTTCATGAACGCAGCTCACCGGAAAAATCGCAACGCCCCTGAGGGAATAAGAAAGTGGAAAATTCACTTACTCGGCCATTTATTTTAAAGGTCTACAAAGAAAAGACTCACTTTTTATCATGTTCATCCTTAGACAGTCTCTAGTAGTTTTGGTGTACAGACAAGAAAACAACCACCATCCCCTATTCCCATCCCCCTCCTATTCATCAAAAGGGGGGAAAAAAAATTCCTTTCTGATCCCGGGAGGCCAATCCATTCCATCTGCCGGATGAAGAGACCTTCTTATTCTGTCCATCAACAACTGCAATTGTGTATACATTTGAAGGGAGGAAAGATTCCAAGTATCATATTCAATTGATCTATTATTCCGTTTAACTGTTTGAAAGATTATTTTTCTTCTAAGGATTTCTCGGCGAAAGAAAAAGACAAAAAAACAAAAACAAAAAAACAACAGCAAAGCAAGAAATTTGAAACTTTAAAACTCAGGACAGGATTTGTGAAACAAATACAAAAATGTTTCATTTTGGCCTTTTACAATTTGTTACAATGTTAATTATAACAAAAACAGATCTAATTGATGATCGGCATTAATGCAGAATACAAGATAATAAAGAGACAGGAGAGGAAAACCAAGGGGTTAGCGGTCTGGAAGAGCAAAGCATGATGGGAGCTCCTGGATATACTGTATACCAGGGGTGGGCAACCTTTTGAGCACAGCGTGCCGAAAAATATTTTCAAAGAAATTGAGAGTGCCGAATTTTATAACATAAAAATGTCAACTTCACATTCTCAATCACGAAAAGGATTTTTTATAAAGTAAATGATGTAAACTACTTGTTTAGTGAGAAATGAACATCCTGCACTCTCACGCCTCAGATCAACCCCAATTCCTGCAAATCCACACTTCAGATCACTGCCCCCCCCCCCCCCCGCACATCTGTCCCACCACTGTACCACCCTGCTCATCTGTCCCACCACTGTACCACCCTGATCATCTGTCCCACCAATGTACCTCCTTTCACATCTGTCCCACCACTGAACCCCCTTCCCATCTTTCCCACCGCTGTAACCCCCTGCTCATTTGCCCCATCACTGTACCACCTCGCTCTTCTGTCCCACCACTGTAACCCCCTGCTCATCTGTCCCGCCACTGTACCACCCTGCTCATCTGTCCCGCCACTGTACCACCCTGCTCATCTGTCCCACCAATGTACCTCCTTTCACATCTGTCCCACCACTGAACCCCCTTCCCATCTTTCCCACCGCTGTAACCCCCTGCTCATTTGCCCCATCACTGTACCACCTCGCTCTTCTGTCCCGCCGCTGTACCACCCTGCTCATCTGCCCCGCCACTGTACCACCCTGCTCATCTGTCCCGCCACTGTACCACCCTGCTCATCTGTCCCACCACTGTACCACCCTGCACATCCGTCCCACCACTGTACCACCCTGCACATCTGTCCCACCACTGTACCACCCTGCACATCCGTCCCACCACTGTACCACCCTGCACATCCGTCCCACCACTGTACCACCCTGCACATCTGTCCCACCACTGTACCACCCTGCACATCCGTCCCACCACTGTACCACCCTGCACATCCATCCCACCACTGTACCACCCTGCTCATCTGCCCCACCAATGTATCCCCTTTCTCACCTGCCCCACCAATGTACCCCCTTTCTCATCTGCCCCACCAATGTACCAACCTGCACATCTGCTCCACCACCATACCCCCATGCTCTTCTGTCTCACTACGAAACCATCTTCTCATCTGTCCTAACATTGAACTTATCTGCTCATCTGCCCCACCAGTGTACCTTCTGCAAATCTGTCCCACCTCTGTTCCCCCTGCTCATCTGACCCACCAATGTACCTCCTTTCTCATCTGTCATGCCACTGTACCCCCTGCTCTTCTGACCAACCACTGTAAGGCTGCGTACACACGCGGGGACTGTTCGCCCAACTTTGTCCGCTGAACAGTGTTTCGGCAAACAGTCCGCTCGTGTGTGGGCTTTCAGCGGACAGTTTCAGCGAACAGTCCGCTGAACAAGGTTTTTCGTAATTTCCGAAAAACTGTCCGCTGAAACCTTGTTTCAGCGAACAGTTCCCTCGTGTGTAGGCTTGTTCGACAAACTAAGTTCCGCTCATGCTCAGAAAGGCTTTACACGCCGAAAGTTATAATGCAGTGTATAGGACGTCGTATTTTTCGTCCCGTCGTACGTGCCGTTCACGTCATCGCGCACGGTTTCAGCAAACTGTTCGTACGTCGTGTGTGGCCATGTCCGTCCATGCTAATTTTGAGCGGACTGTTTGCCGAAACTGTTTGACGGACAAAGTTGGGCGAACAGTCCCCGCGTGTGTACGCGGCCTAACCCCCTAATCATCTGTCTCACCAATGCACCTCCTTTCACATCTGTCCCACCACTGAACCCCCTTCCCATCTTTCCCACCACTGTAACCCCCTGCTCATCTGCCCCATCACTGTACCACCTAGCTCTTCTGTCCCACCACTGTAACCCCCTGCTCATCTGCCCCGTCACTGTACCACCTCGCTCTTCTGTCCCACCACTGTAACCCCCTGCTCATCTGTCCCATCACTGTACCACCCTGCACATCTGTCCCACCACTGTAACTTCCTGCTCATCTGTCCCACCGCTGAATTCCCTTTCCATCTGTCCCGCCACTGTAACCTGCTCATCTGCCCCCTCACTGTACCCCCCTGCTCTTCTGTCCCACCACTGAACCCTCTTCTTATCCCTCCCACTACTGTAACTCCTGCACATCTGCCCCACCACTGTACCCCCTTGCTCTTCTGTCCCATCAATGTAAAACCCTGCACACCAGCTTTACTGATGCATCCCCATGCTACCGAATCACCTTCTCATCTGTCCTAACACTGAACCCATCTGCCTGATGTCAATATTTTATACATGTTAGTTCAATTTTTATTAGAGTGCTCCTTTAACTTTGGGATGTTGCTTTTCCCTTCCCTCTTTATAGGAATGGAGATTTAGGTGCACTTTAGAGATGGACGAACTTCCGACGGGACGTTTCGCGAACGCAAACCGTGAACACGGCCGGAAGTTTGCGAACCGCAAAGTTCGCGGCGGGCCCCATTGACTTCAATGGCAGGCGAACTTTAAAAACCTACAGGTCATATTTCCAGCCACAAAATACTTACTAGCTGTGCACACATAGTCCCACCGCATGGCCACTGACATAACACAAGTATGAAGTGAATCTGGGATCGATAACGACAAGCAATCTTTTTTTATCTGTGAAATTTTGACAATTCAGGACTCAGGAGCGCATGAAGGCAATGGAGGAGAGGAAAGGTCAGGGTAGGCTATGAAGGGGGTGCAGGAGATGATCACCAGCACCGTGATATAGAGCACTGACACCAGCACCGTGATAGAGTGCACTGACACCAGCACTGTGATAGAGTGCACTAACACCAGCACCGTGATATAGAGCACTGACACCACCACCGTGATAGAGAGCACTGACACCAGCACCGTGACATAGAGCACTGACACCAGCACCGTGACATAGAGCACTGACACCAGCACCGTGATAGAGTGCACTGACACCAGCACCGTGATAGAGAGCACTGACACCAGCACCATGATAGAGAGCACTGACACCAGCATTGTGATATAGAGCACTGACACCAGCACTGTGATAGAGAGCACTGACACCAGCACTGTGATAGAGAGCACTGACACCAGCACTGTGATAGAGAGCACTGACACCAGCACCGTGATATAGAGCACTGACACCAGCACCGTGATATAGAGCACTGACACCAGCAGTCAGTCTGCTGAGTGGCGATTGTTGCTACCTCCTCTTCCTGATCCAATGCCAAGAGTGGCTGCACATTGGAAATGTCTTGATATGGATCGGAAAATAATTCCTGCGACTCAAGCGGAAGGTATATGGTGGTGGTGTTGGTGGTAGTGTCTTTGGGGGTGCACACAGCAGAGGGTGAAGAAGAGGGTGCAGATCGAGAGGATGAGAAGGTTGCAGAAGAGTAAGGCTAAGTGAGCCACTCAACCAAGTCTGGTGCATCCTTTGACGTAATCGCACGCACCTTCTGCAATTTGCCATTTAGCTCAATCCTGTTGCTCCTGACCTACCCCTGTGGAAGGGCCTGCCTCTTCCTCTGCCTGTCATTTTTTAAAAAGCAAGAAAAAGTTAGGGTCTGGAAAAACCATTCTACCACCTCCATCCTTACAATACACAAAAAAGAACAAGAGCCCTAGGACTTTGAGTGAGGTGGGAGAAATTTGGCAAACGTTCACAAAAAAATGCAATAAGGTCAATTTATTAATTACAAAATGTTGCATAACCAATGGGAACAGCAATAAATGTGCGTTACCCGGCATAGTGGCCCAGTTAAGAACACAAGCAAAGATAAATATCAAGTCATTACATTGAATACACATCCATTAAATAATAAAATTGATTTACATTGGTAGAAACAATTGATATATATACATCATCATAGGAGGTAGAAATTGTACATGCATAAATAAAACACTATGTAAACAGTAGTAACACACTGCAAAAAGTGCCCAGCAGTGTAAACATAACAGGAAGCATCGATCGTGCCCTACGCGTTTCGCGAGTCTATTGCTCGCTCTTCAGGGGCAGATGCATTATTCTCTGAAACAAAAAATATATATAATGCAGAATTAATATAAAAAATATAAAATATAAATAAAAAAAAAAAAAAAAAAAAAAAATAATTGAAAAGGGGAAGGTTTGGTTGGCAGGAGGGGTCAAAAAGACGAGAGCCTCCTACTTACCAATCCGCTGGGCTAGGTCTCCAAAAACTGATGACAAGACGGCGGCAGTAGAAAGTGTCCAAGTCGGGGACTGAGGGGACGCAGCAAGTGAACCGCAGAAGGAAGGAACCAGGACGTCCAGCACAGGCTGCACAAAGCACTCGGTCAGCGGTCTCTAGTATATCAAACACGTACAGTGGTGTGAAAAAGTGTTTGCCCCCTTCCTCATTTCCTGTTCCTTTGCATGTTTGTCACACTTAAGTGTTTCGGAACATCAAACCAATTTAAACAATAGTCAAGGACAACACAAGTAAACACAAAATGCAATTTGTAAATGAAGGTGTTTATTATTAAAGGTGAAAAAAAATCCAAACCATCATGGCCCTGTGTGAAAAAGTGATTGCCCCCTAAACCTAATAACTGGTTGGGCCACCCTTAGCAGCAACAACTGCAACCAAGCGTTTGCAATAACGTGCAATGAGGCTTTTACAGCGTCCTGGAGGAATTTTGGCCCACTCATCTTTGCAGAATTGTCCTAATTCAGTTACATTAGAGGGTTTTCGAGCATGAACGGCCTTTTTAAGGTCATACCACAACATCTCAATAGGATTCAGGTCAGGACTTTGGCTAGGCCA
The DNA here is from genome assembly GCF_037356315.1 of Lithobates pipiens. NCBI lineage: Eukaryota > Metazoa > Chordata > Amphibia > Anura > Ranidae > Lithobates > Lithobates pipiens. The sequence continues at coordinate 226,078,225 of NW_027507789.1, forward strand.
CTCCAAAGTCTTCATTTTGTTTTTCTTCAGCCATTCGGTGGTGGACTTGCTGGTGTGTTTAGGATCATTGTCCTGCTGCAGAACCCAAGTTGGTTTCAGCTTGAGTACACGAACAGATGGTCGGACATTCTCCTTCAGGATCTCTTGGTAGACAGCAGAATTCATAGTTCCTTTTATCACGGCAAGTCTTCCAGGTCCTGAAGCAGCAAAACAGCCCCAGACCATCACACTACCACCACCATATTTTACTGTTGGTATAATGTTCTTTTTATGAAATGCAGTGTTCCTTCTACGCCAGATATACTTGGACACACACCTTCCAAAGAGTTCCACTTTTGTCTCATCGGTCCACAGAATGTTGTCCCAAAAGTCTTGGGGATCATCAAGATGTGTTGTGGAGAAATTGAGACGAGCTTTGATGTTCTTTTTGCTCAGCAGTGGTTTTCTCCTTGGAACTCTGCCATGCAGGCCATTTTTGCCCAGTCTTTTCTTGATGGTGGAGGCATGAACGCTGACCTTAACTGAGGCAAGTGAGGCCTGCAGTTCCTTGGACGTTGTTGTGGGGTCTTTTGTGACCTCTTGGATGAGTCGTCGCTGCGCTCTTGGGGTAATTTTGGGCGGCCGGCCACTCCTGGGAAGGTTCACCACTGTTCCATGTCTTCGCCATTTGTGGAAAATGGCTCTCACTGTGGTTCGCTGGATTCCCAAAGCTTTGGAAATGGCTTTATAACCCTTTCCAGACTGATAGATCTCAATTACTTTCTTTCTCAATTGTTCCTGAATTTCTTTGGGTCTTGGCATGATGTTTAGCTTTTAAGGATCTTCTGGTGGACCTTACTGTGTCAAGCAGCTCCTATTTAAGTGATGCCTTGATTGTGAACAGGTGTGGAAATAATCAGGCCTGGGTGTGGCTAGAGAAATTGAACTCAGGTGTGGACAACCACAGTTATAGTATGTTTTAACAAGGGGGGCAATCACTTTTTCACACAGGGCCATGATGGTTTGGATTTTTTTTCACCTTTAATAATAAACCCCTTCATTTACAAATTGCATTTTGTGTTTACTTGTGTTGTCCTTGACTATTGTTTAAATTGGTTTGATGTTCCGAAACACTTAAGTGTGACAAACATGCAAAGGAACAGGAAATGAGGAAGGGGGCAAACACTTTTTCACACCACTGTATCTAGAAAGTATGTGTATATAGATGTATAAGGGTATGAATAGATATGCACATGTCTAAAGAGACAGAATGAAACCATAGAGAAAGCATAACATACTAAACTCCAATGATAGGAGTCAACATACTTGTTTAGGTTCATACAGGTAAAAATGCTCCATATCTCTGTATGCATATAGTAGTCAATACTCTAAATGGTATGGGGGCTGTGCTAAATTAAAATAAATTAAACAGACAGACAATACAATATGGGTGGATAGGTAGTATTGAAGTAAATCCATGAGTCTGCTTGATGTATTACCTTGAGAAACTAAAAAGAGCCACAGCACGGGACGTGCATGCCTAAACCTGTGACCACTACATCAGGCCGACATCCCGCAAATGCAAGTTGCAGCCGCGCCGGACATCCGGATATACCCACGGCAAGTCCACAAACTCCGCCCCCAGCGTCATGTACGGATGGTGATGTGCTGGCGTCAATGGCGCCAACCATCACAGGGGGTGTGCACCTGCAATCACCCGACCTCCATCCGAGATGTTCCACACAGCCCACAGTAATGTGAAATCGAAGGACATCACAGTGTGGGCGTGGAAAACATGGCGCCGAAGTGCAGGTGGCCACGCCCATCGGAAAGACAGGCGGGGACAGCAGGAGGCCAGACGAGCCTCCCTTTTGCACGACGCAGCCCCCGAGTTGAGCAAACACCGCCGCCATCAGGGCAAAAGGTGAGAAGAATTCAAAAGAACCCCCGGAGTACATCCCCCAAAAATAACAATAAACAAAACTAAACAACAGTCAAATGATGTATTGGATGAGATAGTGAACACTTGCCAGCAGTTTAAACAGACCGGATTGTGGGCAAATTGGGTGTCTTCCACCCGGATTAATGTGAGCAAGAAAAAGTTAGGGTCTGGAAAAACCATTCTACCACCTCCATCCTTACAATACACAAAAAAGAACAAGAGCCCTAGGACTTTGAGTGAGGTGGGAGAAATTTGGCAAACGTTCACAAAAAAATGCAATAAGGTCAATTTATTAATTACAAAATGTTGCATAACCAATGGGAACAGCAATAAATGTGCGTTACCCGGCATAGTGGCCCAGTTAAGAACACAAGCAAAGATAAATATCAAGTCATTACATTGAATACACATCCATTAAATAATAAAATTGATTTACATTGGTAGAAACAATTGATATATATACATCATCATAGGAGGTAGAAATTGTACATGCGTAAATAAAACACTATGTAAACAGTAGTAACACACTGCAAAAAGTGCCCAGCAGTGTAAACATAACAGGAAGCATCGATCGTGCCCTACGCGTTTCGCGAGTCTATTGCTCGCTCTTCAGGGGCAGATGCATTATTCTCTGAAACAAAAAATATATATAATGCAGAATTAATATAAAAAATATAAAATATAAATAAAAAAAAAAATAAATAAATAAAATAATTGAAAAGGGGAAGGTTTGGTTGGCAGGAGGGGTCAAAAAGACGAGAGCCTCCTACTTACCAATCCGCTGGGCTAGGTCTCCAAAAACTGATGACAAGACGGCGGCAGCAGAAAGTGTCCAAGTCGGGGACTGAGGGGACGCAGCAAGTGAACCGCAGAAGGAAGGAACCAGGACGTCCAGCACAGGCTGCACAAAGCACTCGGTCAGCGGTCTCTAGTATATCAAACACGTACAGTGGTGTGAAAAAGTGTTTGCCCCCTTCCTCATTTCCTGTTCCTTTGCATGTTTGTCACACTTAAGTGTTTCGGAACATCAAACCAATTTAAACAATAGTCAAGGACATCATCATAGGAGGTAGAAATTGTACATGCGTAAATAAAACACTATGTAAACAGTAGTAACACACTGCAAAAAGTGCCCAGCAGTGTAAACATAACAGGAAGCATCGATCGTGCCCTACGCGTTTTGCGAGTCTATTGCTCGCTCTTCAGGGGCAGATGCATTATTTTCTGAAACAAAAAATATATATAATGCAGAATTAATATAAAAAATATAAAATATAAATAAAAATTAAAAAAAATAAAAATAAAAAATTGAAAAGGGGAAGGTTTGGTTGGCAGGAGGGGTCAAAAAGACGAGAGCATTTTTTAAATGACCCTGTGACAATAGTCTCTAGAGAAGTGCAGTATGTATGTGGAAGAAGGTATAAAACACCCCGCTTCAATCTGTTGTTTTTGGGGGCCACTGGTCTATCACACCAGTTATAATACTTTTTTTATTGCGTTTGTCACTCTTTGTAGTATCGCTGCAGAACCGCTCAGCATTCACAATGCTGCACAGTGGAAATGCACTATTCTATGCTTTTTATATGTGCAAGTATTTTATACGTGTATTACACCCCTATATACTGCACACCAAATAGTACACCTATACCAGTCCTCACAAGGACCTTTGTGGACCTAGTAGCTAGTGATTTGCAGACTGTCCCTCAGTCCCTACACTGATAAAGGACTGCTGCAGAATAGGGCAGCAGTCAGCAGCAGTGCACCACAGCCCTGTATATTGTACACCTATACCAATCCTTACAAGGACCTTTGTGGACCTAGTAGCTAGTGATTTGCAGACTGTCCCTCAGTCACTACACTGATAAATAAAAGAAGTGCACTAGGGATGGCCGAACTGTTCGCCCGGTGGTCGGTTCGTGGGGAATTTTGCGTGTTCGCGATTCGCCCGATCGGCGGACAATATGTAGGGTGCTGGTGCAGGGCTGTGCTGCAGATTACTGCTGGTTTCTTCAGCAGTCTTTTATCAGTGTAGTGACTGAGGGACAGTCTGCAAATCACTAGCTACTAGGTCCACAAAGGTCCTTGTAAGGACTGGTATAGGTGTACAATATATAGGGTGCTGGTGCAGGGCTGTGCTGTGCTGCAGATTACTGCCCTATTCTGCAGCAGTCTTTTATCAGTGTAGGGACTGAGGTACAGTCTGCAAATCACTAGCTACTAGGTCCACAAAGGTCCTTGTAAGGCTCCCTATCCAACCTGATGGAGCTTAAGAGGTCCTGCAAAGAAGAATGGGAGAAACTGCCCAATAATAGGTGTGCCGAGCTTGTAGCATCATAATCACCAAGACTTGAGGCTGTAATTGGTGCCAAAGGAGCTTCACCAAAGTATTGAGCAAAGGCTGTGATATGTATGTACATGGGAGGAGCCTATGATACTTATGTACATGGGAGGAGTCTGAGATACTTATGTACATGGGAGGAGTCTGCGATACTTATGTACATGAGAGGAGCCTGCGATACTTATGTACATGGGAGGAGCCTGTGATACTTATGTACATGGGAGGAGCCTGTGATACTTATGTGCATGGGAGGAGCCTGTGATACTTATGTGCATGGGAGGAGTCTGTGATACTTATCTACATGGGAGGAGTCTGTGATACTTATGTACATGGGAGGAGTCTGTGATACTTATCTACATGGGAGGAGTCTGTGATATTTCTGTACATGGGAGGAGCCTGTGATACTTCTGTACATGGGAGGAGTCTGTGATACTTATGTACATGGGAGGAGCCTGTGATACTTATGTACATGGGAGGAGTCTGTGATACTTATGTACATGGGAGGAGTCTGTGATACTTATGTACATGGGAGGAGTCTGTGATACTTATATACATGGGAGGAGCCTGTGATACTTATGTACATGGGATTTTTTTATTTTTTTATTTTTAATAAATTTGCAGATTTCAACGATTTCAAACAAACTTCTCTCACATTGTCATTATGGGGGATTGTTGGTAGAATTTTGAGGAAAATAATTAATTTGATCAATTTTGGGAAATGGATCAAATGGATGCAGCTGTGTAGAGGGGATACAGCAATATGATTTAAACACAAACTGCGGACTTTATTCCTATCTCTGCCTCCTTGATGCTCACACCCACACCTTCCATTTCTTGTACAAGTGTCACAAAGACAGGAAGTCAGTAAAAATCTCCCTAGTGGGGTCAAAGACAGCAATAAATAACTGGCCGCAGTGTTCACTCATCCCCCACTCTACACTGGCTGGAGTTCGCCTTCAAGGCTTGCTGACATACTGTATCTACAAATACAATTATTTGATTTCCTAAGTAATGCCTAGCTAGACTAATAGGTAATCTCTTCACCACTGACCCAGGACAACCAATCAGACATTCCTGTTCTCTCTCTGACTTTAAATGCAGCTTAGGGGCTCCCGCTCAGTCACCCAAAATGCAGTGAGGTGGAAGCCTCTAGATGGGTGCAGGCTGGGAGTGAGACCACCTAGACTCAGGATACACTGTGGAGATAAAAAGGGTATTTCCACAGCCGCACACCTCTCTGGCCATGTCATTATGAAGTAAAAGCAGCCACAGCTCATTTCATCAGAAGCCATGCCCAAACGCATTTCTCCCTGCCCTTGGGGCTTAATCATGGAGGTACCTTATACCCTGGGAATGGGGCAAAACACGTTGGGGGCATGGTTTCTGATGGAGTGAGTGGAGGCTGCTTTTACTTCATAATGACATGGCCGGGGTTCCGTACCTGGAGATGAAGCTTGACGCTGGCCTGGTACCCCTGATAAGGTAAATAGGAGGCACAGAAGGCTTGGAGTGGCATGAGTGCCTAGGTCAGATTGTGAAGGCTGCAGATGAGGGGTCTGTGCGTACTTGGATGCAGGCTGGATCGTGACGCAGGGCAGCAGGTATTGGGCAGGCTGGCAGGTCACAGGCAGCAGGTACTTGACAGGCTGTCAGGAAGATCCTTCTCACCGGCATCCGAGCGGCGTAAGACGCAGAAGATCATCTGTGCGGTAAGAAGAGCGTTATCGCGGTCGGCGGTGCGCGCGGCCGTTTGACACAATTGGCGCCAATAGCGCTATTTAAAGTGGATCCTTGCTTTCCCGTGTACTCTGGTATCCTGTATCTGAATTCACCTGATCCGTATCCTGATCCATATTGAACCCGGCCTGTTCCTGACTTCGTTGTTTGCTGCCTGCCCCCGGCTTTTGGCTTCCTACCCGACTACTCTTCTGGATTTCGTTTCTGTACCTGATCTGCTCGCCTGTGCCTGACCTGGACCGTTGTACTACTCTGTTACCTGCCAGTTTCCTGTTTACCGCTGCTGGACTACAGAACACCACCCAGTCCGCCACCGTACCCGGCTGTTGTCTTCCACTGTGACCTGTTGCCTCTTATCTCTTGCTGCGGACTACTGGACTCCTTCCACTTCCCGCTATATCCTGTTTGCACCTGCACTCCGCTGTTGGACTACAGAACTCCTCCCGTTGTCCGCTGTACCCTGAAGCCACTTGCACTCTGCTGTCAGACTACAGGACTCTTCCCGCAGTCTGCTGTACCTTGCCATCACCTGCACTCCGCTGCTGGACTACAGGACACCTCCCATTACCAACGGTCTGCTACTTCCTACATCAACCGTCCAGTCAGGCACTTGTGCTCCTCTGTGCTCCCGAGCCCCTGTCATCTCTACCAGGGCCTCCCGAGACAGAGGTCTACGAGAGGCCGCTCCCTGCATTCCGGGCTCTGCCTTAAGGTACGTGACACAGGCTGGCAGATCACAGGCAGCAGGTATAAGGATCGCAGAGCAGGGTCAGGCAAGAGTAAGTCAGGAGCACGTCAGGAACACCGTAGTAGGCAGCAGAGTAGTCAGGTTCAGGCTGGAGTTGGAAATAGCAAGCAGACAGAGGAATCAAGCAGAGACATGGTTGAAGAGCAAGCCAGGGGTTGGTTCAGGTAGAGCAAAAGCATGGTCAGATGGATCAGAAGGGCAACAGGAGATCAAACACAAGAAGCAGGTAGCAGAACGCTCTAAATCTGTAAACCATGAGGTAAGGTCCTAGTGCAGCAGAGGTGTTTATATAGCCCACTTGGCGCCACTCTAGTGGCAGGCGTGCACGCCGGTGCACACACGTCTGCGCATGCGCATAGATCAGGCTGACAGGGATTCTCTGCCCATGGGTTTGGCTAATAAGATTTCCCCATCTGTGGATTTGGCTAAACAGAAATTCTCCACTGGCACTTCGCTATGTGCCTGGGCATATTTCTTCTTTGCTGACACAATGATTGGTGTGCAGCTGTGGGAATACACTTTTATTCCCATAGAATATTGTTTTATATTGACCACAGTGGATAAATCCTTGTACATCCCATCCATTTATATCACTGCTGCAGCTCGACCTGGAAAAGTAGGTCCTCAAAAACCTTGGGAGATGTCAAAGTGACAAGGTACTCCTAACTATCAAATTTAGTTGGGTGATTACAACTTAACTTAACAAGTCGAGGAGGACAACGCAAGCCCGAAATTCCTTATCGAGCTCAGTGGCCGATATGAGTCTCTAGTAGTTTTGATGTACAGACAGGAAAACAACCTCCGTCCCCTATTCCCATCCCCCTCCTATTCATCGAAAGGGGGAAAAAAAATTCCTTTCCGACTCCGGGAGGCCAATCCATTCCATCTGCAGGATGAAGACCTTCTCATTCTCTCCATCAACAACTGCAATTGTGTATACATTTGAAGGGAGGAAAGATTCCAAGTATCACATTCAATTGATCTATTATTCCGTTTAGCTGTTCAAAAGATTATTTTTCTTCTAAAGGATTTCTCGGCGAAAGAAAAAGACGATATAAAACCAGTAAAGAAAGAAATTTGCAGCTTTATAACTCAGGAAAGGATTTGTAAAAAAACAAACACAAAAATGTTTCATTTTGGCCTTTTAGAATTTGTTACAATGTTAATTATAACAAAAACAGATCTAATTGATGATCGGCATTAATGCAGAATACAAGATAATAAAGAGACAGGAGAGGAAAACCAAGGGGTTAGCGGGTTGCTAGTAATGCTGGTGATCTGTGATTTTTACCGGGACTGCGACATTGCGGCAGGCAGATCAGGCACTTTCGACACTTTTTTGGGACCATTGACATTTATACAGTGATCAGTGCTATATGCACTGATTACTGTGTCAATGTCACTGGCAGGGAAAGGGTTAACACTAGGGGGCGATCAAGGGGTTAAATGTGTTCCCTGGGAGTGCTTTCTAACTGTGGGGGGAGGGAACTGACTGGAGGAGACATATCGCTGTTCGTAAAATACTACAAACAGCAGATCTGTCTCTCCTCTCAGAACGGGGATTCGTGTGTTTACATACACAAATCCCTGTTCTAGCTCTCGTGCCCGTGATTGTAGGTGGCCAACGGTCACCGCACCTGCCAGCCACACGCATCGGGTCCCTTGCCGTGCGGCGCGCCCACAGGCCTGCTTTGGCTCTTAAAGGAGTCGCTGTACAGGTACACCAATTCGCGGGAAGGAGACACTTTGCCGCCGTATATGTGAGCTGGTCGGCAAGTGCTTAAACTCACCTTGAAGATTCTGGGGCAACATAGAAAAAGGGGCTCGGGTCAGAGAAGACAAATATTGAATGATTTGGCCTCAACACCAAACAGTTTGGTAAAAATTCATCCAAATAACACCATTCCCACAGAAACGCTTGGAGGAGGTAATATCCTGTTATGGGGGGGGGGGGGGTGATAATGTTCTGTTATGGGGGTGTTTCCCTGTAGCAGGGACTGGAGCACTTGTCAGGATAGAAGAAAGATGGATGGGGCAAATTACATCACATTCTTGAGAAATATCTGCTGACATCTCCAGGCAGAAAGTTGTCAATGGGAAGAAGGTTTACCTTTCAAAATGACAATGACCCAAAGCAACCAGTGGTTGGAGGAGAAGGCAGGGAATGTCCACCAATGAGCACATAGTAGTTGGAGGAGAAGGCGGGGAATGACCACCAATGAGCACACAGTAGCTGGAGGAGAAGGCGGGGAATGTCCACCATTGAGCACACAGTGGTTGGAGGAGAAGGCGGGAATGTCCACCAATGAGAACACAGTGGTTGGAGGAGAAGGTGGGGAATTTCCACCAATGAGCACACAGTGGCTGGAGGAGAATGCAAGGAATGTCCACCAATGAGCACACAGTGGTTGGAGGGGAAGGCGGGAAATGTCCACCAATGAGCACACAGTGGTTGAAGAGGAAGGCGTGGAATGTCTACCAATGAGCACACAGTGGTTTGAGGGGAAGGCAAAAAAAGTGTCCACCAATGAGCACACAGTGGTTGGAGGAGAAGGCGGGAATGTCCACCAATGAGAACACAGTGGTTGGAGGAGAAGATGGGGAATTTCCACCAATGAGCCCACAGTGGTTTGAGGGGAAGGCGTAAAAAGTGTCCACCAATGAGCACACAGTGGTTGGAGGAGAAGGCGGGAATGTCCACCAATGAGAACACAGTGGTTGGAGGAGAAGGTGGGGAATGTCCATCAATGAGCACACAGTGGTTTGAGGGGAAGGCGTAAAAAGTGTCCACCAATGAGAACACAGTGGTTGGAGGAGAAGGCGGGGAATGTACATCAATGAGCACACAGTGGTTGGAGGAGAAGGCGGTCCACCAATGAGCACACAGTGGTTGGAGGGGAAGGCAGGGAATGGCCACCAATGAGCACACAGTGGTTGGAGGAGAAGGCGGGGAATGTCCACCAATGAGCACACAGTGGTTGGAGGAGAAGGCGGGGAATGTCCACCAATGAGCACACAGTGGTTGGAGGAAAAGGCGGGGAATGTCCACCAATGAGCACACAGTGGTTGGAGGGGAAGGCGGGGAATGTCCACCAATGAGCACACAGTGGTTGGAGGGGAAGGCGGGGAATGTCCACCAATGAGCACACAGTGGTTGGAGGGGAAGGCGGGGAATGTCCACCAATGAGCACACAGTGGTTGGAGGGGAAGGCGTGGAATGTCCACCAATGAGCACACAGTGGTTGGAGGAGAAGGCGGGGAATGTCCACCAATGAGCACACAGTGGTTGGAGGGGAAGGCGGGGAATGTCCACCAATGAGCACACAGTGGTTGGAGGGGAAGGCGGGGAATGTCCACCAATGAGCACACAGTGGTTGGAGGGGAAGGCGGGGAATGTTCACCAATGAGCACACAGTGGTTGGAGGGGAAGGCGGGGAATGTCCACCAATGAGCACACAGTGGTTGGAGGAGAAGACGGAAATGTCCACCAATGAGCACACAGTGGTTGGAGGGGAAGGTGGGGAATGTCCACCAATGAGCACACAATAGTTGCAGGAAAAGGTGGTGTATGTCTAATGGCACTGGCTGGGTGACAGGGCAATTAAAGGGTTAAATAGACCTAACAAGTGTGTGCAAGTGTAAATGCGCTGCTTTTTACTCACAGGTCTTGCTTTCTTCTTTTCCTGGACCGAAAAGGGTTCAGGAAGGGAAGAACGACAAGATCCTGTGTCTGTGTTTACAAACAAGACACAGGACCACAGGACCATTTCTAGCCAGGATTGGCTAGAAACCTGCTGACACACTTGTGCTTCAGCCAATGACAGCACGGATCAGCAGGTGCATGCATACATTCTCCAAACCCAGAAGAAGGCCGGCAATGTTCATGTATGTTTAATGTGGCTGCATCTGCTGCCCGCTAGAAGTAAGTTTACTGCGAATGGTTGGCAGTGTGTTAATCCCAAAGGTTAAAGTATTAAGATATAATTATACTCAATGAAGAGCAAAGCACAACACAATAACAAACAAAACTAAAAAAAAACAACTAACAAAACTAAAATACAACAAACAACATGAAAACACAATAAGAAACAAAACTAAAACACAACAAACAAAACTAAAACACAACAACACACAACATGAAAACACAATATGAAACAAGACTAAAACACAACAATCAAAAAAAACAAATGCAGGGTTGAATTCCAAATTAATTTTCTTTTGAAAGAAAAGAATTTTAGTGGCCGGAAATCTTCTTTCCTTTTCGGCAATTTTCTTTTCTTGCAGTCATGCACATTTCTTTTTCAATTATAATTCTCGCACAATTCTCCCCTCATTGACTACAAAAATGCTTGTTTTTCAACAAATTTCTAATATGCCCGATCACTAAAAATTTGGAGGCCGCACGAAAATCAGCTGTTGCTGCAGCCCACTACGAAATTCAAATGAAAATTCTTAGAAAAGATTTATGAAAGAAAACGCTTTAGAAATTCGACCCATGTATGGCCGCCCTATAACGCAATATGAAACAAAACTAAAATAAAACAAAACTAAAATACAATAAAAAACAAAACTAAAACACAACAACAAACAAAACAAAAACACAACAACAAACAAAACAAAAACACAACAACAAAACTAGAACACAATAAGAAACAAAACTAAAACACAACAAACAACAAAACTAAAGCACAGCAACAAACAAAACTTAAATGCAATAACAACAAACAAAACTAAAACACAACAACAAACAAAACTAAAATATAATGGCCGGCCTATAATGCAATATGAAACAAAACTAAAGCACAACAACAAACAAAACTAAAACACAACAACAAACAAAACTAAAATATAATGACCGGCCTATAACGCAATATGAAACAAAACTAAAGCACAACAACAAACAAAACTAAAACACAACAACAAACAAAATTAAAATATAATGGCCGGCCTATAACACAATATGAAACAAAACTAAAGCACAACAACAAACAAAACTAAAACACAACAAGCAAAACTAAAACAAAAACAACAAACAAAACTAAAATATAATGGCCTACTTATAACGCAATATGAAACAAAACTAAAGCACAACAACAAACAAAACTAAAACACAACAACACGCAAAACTAAAACAAACACAACAAACAAAACGAAAACACAATAAGAAACAAAACTAAAACACAACAAACAACAAAACTAAAGCACAACAACAAACATAAACTAAAACACAACAACAAACAAAACTAAAATATAATGGTCGGCCTATAACGCAATATGAAACAAAACTAAAGCACAACAACAAACAAAACTAAAACACAACAACAAACAAAACTAAAATATAATGGCCGGCCTATAACGCAATATGAAACAAAACTAAAGCACAACAACAAACAAAACTAAAACATAACAACAAGCAAAACTAAAACAACAAAACTAAAACACAACAACAAACAAAACTAAAATATAATGGCCGACTTATAACGCAATATGAAACAAAACTAAAGCACAACAACAAACAAAACTAAAACATAACAACACGCAAAACTAAAACAAAAACAACAAACAAAACGAAAACACAAAAAGAAACAAAACTAAAACACAACAAACAACAAAACTAAAGCACAACAAACAAAACTTAACTTCAATAATAACAAAATTAAAACACAACAACAAACAAAACTAAAATACAATAAGAAACAAAACAATAAGAAACAAAAGTAAAACACAACAAACAAAAAAACTAAAACACAAAAACAAACAAAACTTGTACAAAAACAACAAACAAAACTAAAATATAATGGCCGGCTTATAACGCAATATGAAACAAAACTAAAGCACAACAACAAACAAAACTAAAACACAATAAGAAACAAAACTAAAACACAATAAGAAACAAAACTAAAACACAACAAACAAAACTAAAGCATAACAACAAACAAAACTAAAATACAATAAGAAACAAAACAACAAGAAACAAAACTAAAACACAACAAACAAAAAAACTAAAACACAAAAACAAACAAAACTGGAACAAAAACAAGAAACAAAACTAAAACACAACAACAAACAAAACTAAAATGCAATAACAAACAAAACTAACCACTAACAACTAATCAATAACAATAACATACATTTAAAAAAAAGGGAAATGAATAAAACTTTTATACTATAATAAGCTTAACATCCTACTAAAACACAGCATTATGCAAAGAAAAAAAAATCTAAATCATTCATAGGTCCAGATAGCACTCAAGGGTTAAGGACCCCCCTCCCCCATACAGTAAAAATGTCCCTTCTGTATCTTGCACAATGCTGACTACAAAGCCGGCCAGTCCTTATAGCTTTGATTGCCCAATCTGTGCAAAAGTTCAGATCTGTGAGTTAGATCCCCCTCTGGGAAAGGGGGGTGGGGGGATCCTGGCTTCCTCTGCCCCCCCCCCCCCCATCCATCCAACCATCAGATGAAGAATGTGGATGGGATGGTGGATGACGGTTCTGGGCTGGAGGTCCGCACAATATCAGAACTGTCCCTGTTGGACATTCCCGGCTCACACGCAATTGAGAACAGCGAACCCAGCGAGGATTCTGGGAGCTGCGCCAACATCAGACACATCTGTGTCCCGGTCACGTGACCTCCTCAGACCGACGCTGTGCTGGGTGCGGAGAAGAAAGAACAGATGGTGGGGTGTAGGAGGATCGCGCCGGCCGTGTATGTGTGTGATCCTCTCCGACTCGCAAGGTAAGTGGATTTCCTGCCAAGGAGGTGGAGAGATTTGATGCTTTAATGGCGGCTACTCTTATCAGGTTGTGCAACGACTCTTCCAACCAATAAAAGTTTATGGGAAATTATTATTATTATTCAGGATTTATATAGCACCAACAGTTTGCACAGCACTTTACAATCTTAAGGGAAGAGAAATACAATTACAATACAGACATACAAGAGGTTTAAGAGGGTCCTGCTCATAAGAGCTTACACGCTAGGGTGGGGAAATAATGTAACATTGTATATGTCACATGTAATGTTATATAGAACATGTTCCTCTGTCTGTATCACGGGTCATCCGGGGAACATACAACACATAGAAACTAATGTTACATTGTATGTATAATATGTAACAGTGTATATATCATCAGTGTCATTGGTCATCAGGGGCACTTGCAGCATATTGGAACATCTTATTTCATTTTGGATGAAGTGGGGAAGGATTAAGCCGCGTACACACGGGCGGACTGTCTGACCAACTTAGTCCATCATACAATCCGACGGACAGTCCGTCATACTTTCGAATGAACGGACTTGACCACACACGGATGCACAAACAGTCCGTCGAAAGCTTGCGCGATGACGTGTACAGCACAAACGACGGGACTAGAAATAGGAAGTCCAATACACAGCAATGCAACCTTTCGCCGTGTAAATCCTTTCTGAGCATGCGCCATTCTTAGTCCGTCGAACTAGCATACTGACGAGCGGATTGTCCGCTGAAACCAAAGTACGACGGACAGTATTACGGAAATTCCGAAATACTTAGTCCGCCAGACTGCACGCTGAAAAAGTCCGCTGAAGCCCACACACGAGCGGACTGTCCGCTGAAATGTGTTTCGACGGACTAAGTTGGCCAGACAGTCCGCCCGTGTGTACGCGGCTTTAGATTGCCGTGTTTTTTTTTTCTCTACTAAGAGGGCTCATTTAAGGAGCAAATACGAAGTGACATCTAGAATATGCTCTATCACTAGCATTAACGGGGCAGTTTGTGTTTCGTGCTATCCCTTGTTGATCCCAACACTAGATCTGTTCATTTCCAACTTCCTGTGACTGGCTGAGATGTCCAGTAAAAGTGACAGTTACAGGGGTTGGAATGGTGGTGGGCGGGGGGGGGGGGGGGTGCGGTTCTTACAGTGGTTGGCTTTTATTAATAACAAGGTTTAAAACTGTTTTTCAAAATAAAATAAAAAAAAGTTAAGGTATCTGGACTTCATCCAGACCGGCCCACTTTCATTTTGCAAACATGCACAAAAACTGTATATAAACTATATGCAATTTGCGCAAAAAAAACATAAGTAAAAACATTCCACTGTAAGAATAAAGGGCTTTTTTTTTCCCAGGGTCTCGTGAGAGTTCCCCACTTACATCTGTGTCCCCAGAGAGCTCCCCTTACATCAGAGTCCACAGAGAGCCTCAGCCTTGCATCAGGATCCCCCAGAGAGCCCCTCCTTACATCAGGGTCCCCAGAGAGCCTCCCCCTTACACCAGGGTCCCCAGAGAGCAACCCCTTACATCAGGGTCCCCAGAGAGCAACCCCTTACATCAGGGTCCCCAGAGAGCAACCCCTTACATCAGGGTCCCCAGAGAGCCCCCCACATATCACTTACATCAGGGTCCCCAGAGAGCCCCCCCTTACATCAGGTTCTCCAGAGAGCCCGCATTACATCAGGGTCCCCAGCGAGCCCCCCACTTACATCAGGGTCCCCAGAGAGCCCCTCCTTACATCAGGGTCTCCAAAGAGCCCCCCTTACATCAGGGTCCCCAGAGAGCCCCTCCTTACATCAGGGTCCTCAGAGAGCCTCCCCCTTACATCAGGGTCCTCAGAGAGCCTCCCCCTTACACCAGGGTCCCCAGAGAGCCTCCCCCTTACACCAGGGTCCCCAGAGAGCCTGCCTTACATCAGGGTCCCCAGACAGTCCACCTTACATCAGAGTCTCCAGAGAGCCTCCGCCTTACATCAGAGTCCCCAGAGAGCCTCCGCCTTCCATCAGAGTCCCCAGAGAACCCCCGCCTTACATCAGGGTCCCCAGAGAGCCTCCGCCTTACATCAGGGTCCCCAGAGAGCCTCCACCTTACATCAGGGTCCCCAGGGAGCCGCCACCTTACATCAGGGTCCCCAGGGAGCCGCCACCTTACATCAGAGTCCCCAGAGACCCTTCGCCTTACATCAGAGTCCCCAGAGAGCCTCCACCTTACATCAGAGTCCCCAGAGAGCTTCTGCCTTACATCAGGGTCCCCAGAGAGCCTCCGCTTTACATCAGAGTCCCTAGAGAGCCTCCGCCTTACATCAGAGTCCCCAGAGAGCCTCCGCCTTACATCAGAGTCCCCAGAGAGCCTACGCCTTACATCAGGGTCCCCAGAGAGCCCGCTTTACATCAGGGTCCCCAGAGAGCCTCCACTTTATATCAGGGTCCCCAGAGAGCCTCCGCTTTACATAAGAATCCCCAGAGAGCCCCCCCTCACATCAGGGTCCCCACAGAGCGGTGATGCAGGATGGGCGGTGAGACATGATGTCATTTCTCTGCTCTCTCCCGTGCTGCCCGCCGCACAGCTGCGAGGAGTCGCCCTACAGGTGAAAATAGGCCACGGCCTGGTAGTGGGCCATGGCCTTGTGGTTGGCATCCCCTGGGACTCGGGGCTATGGGCACCAGATTTGTGGCTATAGCCCTAAGAGCCACCCTCTAGTGATGCCACTGGCTGTCATGAAAATCAGCTCAAGGAGCCATCGTCCCACCGGGAAACTCCCGGTAGTCCCGATGGCCAGTACATACCTGTTTAAAACTACTTGTCTATGGGGTGACCACGCTGCTGAGCAAATTCACTGCAGAATGAATAGCGTTGTCACCCTGTTACAGGAAGTGGAACAATAATGTATCTACTAGCAAGGTCAGCAGGGAATAACACTGTGCCGTGGGGGGGGGGGGGGGGGGGGGCTCCTGTGTTCTCATTACTAACCGGCTGCATCATGTACGTCATTCTGGTCAAAGTTACACTGTAAAGGGCCAGTCCACTGACAGCAGATCTCGCAGTGTATGGTGGATGTCCGGTGATATTTTCTGCCTCTTGGGGGCCCTGGATGTGTTTTGCAGAGCTCTGCAATCATTGGAAGTTCTCTGTTACATTGAATACATTTGTATGTATCTGGGCTGGTTGCTGAAAGAAGTAACATCTGTGTGACATTCCCGGGAAGTTACTCCAGTTTATGGGGAATTTTTTTTTTTTTTTGGAGACGTGAAATCCCTCGTGGCTTTTCAGTTTTACATAATGTACTCAACTTATTATTGAATGGGAGAGCAGCTCAGCCTCAGAATCATTAAATGCAACCAAAAAAAAAAAAAAAAAAAGAAAAAAAATAAGATACAAAGCATCAACAAAAAGATACAAAAACAAGTATTTTCAAACTAATCATTAAACAGAATGCAAAATAAAACAAAACAAAACTAAACAAAAAACAACAAAGATACAAAAAAAAGCAAAAAGATACAGAACATCAACGAAAAGATACAAAAAACAAGTATTTTCAAATTGATCATTAGCAGAATGCAAAAATAAAAATAAAAAATACAACAACAAAAGAAAAGAAAAAACATCAAAGATACAAAAATAAATAAATAAAAAGATACTTATTTCTGTATCTTTTTGTTGATGTTTTGTATCTTTTATTTATTTATTTTTGTATCTTTTTGCTTTTTTTTTGCATCTTTGTTGTTTTTTCTAGCCTTTTGTTTTGTTATTTTGCATTCTTTTAATGATCAGTTTGAAAATACTTGTTTTTGTATCTTTTTGCTTTTTTTTTTGTATCTTTGTTGTTTTTTGTTTTGTTTTATTTTGCATTCTGTTTAATGATTAAATTTGAAAATACTTGTTGTTGTATTTTTTTTTTAAATGTTTTGTATCTTTTTTTTTTATCTTTTTGCTTTTTTGTTTTGTATCTTTTTGTTGATGTTTTGTATTTTTAAACTGATCATTAAACAGAATGCAAAATAAAACAAAACAAAACAAAAAACAACAAAGATACAAAAAAAAAAGCAAAAAGATACAAAAACAAGTATTTTCAAATTGATCATTAACAGAATGCAAAATAAAGCAAAAGAAAAGAAAAAACATCAAAAGATACAAAAATAAATGAATAAAAAGATATTTGTTTTTGTATCTTTTATTTATTTATTTTTGTATCTTTTTTTTTTTTTTGCTTTTTTTTGTATCTTTGTTGTTTTTTCTTGTCTTTTGTTTTGTTTTATTTAGCATTCTGTTTAACCACTTGACAACTGGGCACTTAAACCTCCCTCCTGCCCAGACCAATTTTCAGCTTTCAGTGCTCTCACACTTTGAATGACAATTACTCAGTCATGTAACACTGTACCCAAATTTATTTTTTGTCTTTTTTTTTCCACAAATAGAGCTTTCTTTTGGTGGTATTTGATCACCTCTGGGGTTTTTAATTTTTTGCGCTATAAATGAAAAAAGACCGAAAATTTTGAAAAAAAAACTATTTTTTCTTTGTTTCTGTGATAAAATTTTGCAAATTATTATTTATTTTTCATGAATTTTGGCCACAATTTATACTGCTACATGTCTTTGGTAAAAATAACCCAAATTAGTGGATATTATTTGGTCTTTGTGAAAGTTAGAGAGTCTACAAGCTGTGGTGCAAATCATACAAAATTGATCACATCTGATGTACTGGTGGCCGATCTCATTTCTTGCGACCTGAACAAGCCAGGAAAGTACAAATACCCCCCAAATGACCCCTTTTTTGAAAGTAGACATTCCAAGGTATTTAGTAAGAGGCATGGTGAGGTTTTTGATGTTGTCATTTTTTTTCCACAATTCTTTGCAAAATGAAGATTTTTTATTTTATTTTATTTTTTTCCACAAAATTGTCATTGTAATAGGAATGAAATTTCTCTCACTTGTCATGTGTATACCACAAATAATGCCCCAAAATAAATTCTGCTACTCCTCCTGAGTATTACGATACCACATGTGTGGGACTTTTCCACAGCCTGGCCACATAGAGAGGCCCAACATGCAGGGAGCGCCATCACGTGTTCTAGGAGCATAAATTACACATCTAACTTATTACACTTTTGAAGGCCCTGGAGCACCAGGACAATGACACGTGACACTGACATGGCACTGATGACAGATGGTACTGATACGTGGCACTGATGACAGATGGCACTAATATGTGGCACTGATGACACGTGACACTGATGACAGATGGCACTAATATGTGGCACTGATGACAGGTGGCACTTATACGGGCCACTGATGACACGTGGCACTAATACATGGCACTGATGACACATGGCACTAATACGTGGCACTGATGACACATGGCACTAATACGTGGCACTGATGACATGTGACACTGATGACAGATGGCACTGATACCTGGCATTGATGACACGTGACACTGATAACAGATGGCACGTGACACTGACAGGTGGCACTGATGACAAATGGCACTGATACGTGGCACTGAGAGATGGCACTAATATGTGGCACTGATGACACGTGGCACTGATGTGGCACTGATGACAGATGGCACTATGGGGCACTGATGACAGATGGCACTTATACGTGGCACTGGGGACAGGTGGCACTGACGACAGGTGGCACTGGGGACAGACGGCACTGATGACAAATGGCACTGATACGTGGCACTGATGACAAATGGCACTGATACGTGGCACTGATGATAGATGGCACTAATATGTGGCACTGATGACACGTGACACTGATATGGCACTGATGACAGATGGCACTATGTGGCACTGATGACACGTGGCACTGTGTGGCACTGATGACAGGTGGCACTGATGACAGATGGCACTGGGGACAGATGGCACTGATGACAGGGGGCACTGGGGACAGGTGGCACTGATGACAGGGGGCACTGGGGGCAGATGGCACTGACAGGGGGCAGTGGGGACAGACGGCAGTGGGGGCAGTGGGGACAGATGGGCACTTTATTTATTTATTTATTTATTTTATTTTTTTTCACTAACCGCTGCATCTCTGCAGCGGTTCATCTCTCCCTCCTCACAAGCTGTCTGTGTGAGGAGGGGAGCCGGCGATGAGAGATGATCTCATATGTTTACATATGAGATCATCTCCCCTTGGACACGCCGATCGCGCTGTAAATGGCTGCTGTGATTGGCGGTTTACAGCGATCTGTGACTGGCAGTGTCCAAGGGACACGGCCAGCACAGAACCTCCCCGATGCGCGCCCACTGCGATGCGCAGAGGGGAAGTAAACAGGAGGATGTCCAGGGACGCCCTCCCGGCAGTTAGCGTCCATGCTGTAGCCATCTTTTGGCTATAGCGCAGGCGCAAAGTGGTTAATGATCAATTTGAAAATACTTGTTTTTGTATCTTTTTTTTGATGTTTTGTATCTTTTTTTTTACCTTTTTGCTTTTTTTTGTATCTTTGTTTTTTTTTTGTTTTGTTTTATTTTGCATTCTGTTTAGTGACTAATTTGAAAATACTTATTTTTGTATCTTTTTGTTGATGCTTTGTATTTTTAAACTGATCATTAAACGGGTTGTAAAGGTAAATTTTTTTTCACCTTAATGCATTCTATGCATTAAGGTGAAAAAACATCCGACAATGCCGGTCCCCCCCCCAGCCCCCCGTTTTAATTACCTGACCCCTGGAAAGCCCCGCACTTACCCCCGACATCCTCTTCGCCGCTCAGCCTGCCCGCTGATTGGTTACAGTGGATGGATTGAAAGCAGCGCAGCCATTGGCTCGCGCTGCTGTTAATCACATCCAATGATGCGGCGTGCCGGGGGGCAGGGCCGAGGGATACAGTGAGTGGCTATAGCCGCCGGCTGTATCACGGGAGCGCGCCCGCAAGCACTGCTCACCATACGAGGGAGCTCGCATGAACGTGAGAAATCCTTACGGGGGGGAGCCTAGACAACTGCCGAGGGACCCCAGAAGACCAGTTTCGGGGCCACCCTGTACAAAACGAGCTGCACAGTGGAGGCAAGTATAACGTGTGTTTGTTCTTTAAAAAAAAAAAAATTACCTTTACAACCCTTTTAAACAGAATGCAAAATAAAACAAAACCAAACAAAAAACAACAAGGATACAAAAAAGCAAAAAGATACAAAAAAAAAACCATACACAACATCAACAAAAAGATACAAAAAAAAGTATTTTCAAATTGATCATTAAACAAAATGCAAAATAAAACAAAACAAAACAAAAAACAACAAAGATGCAAAAAAAGCAAAAAGATACAAAATAAATAGATAAAAAAGATACAAAACAACAACAACAAAATGAAAGAAAACAATAAAAATCGAAAGAAAAATTAAAAAGATAAAAAAAATACAAAAAAATAACACAAATTTTGCAAAACAACAACAAGGAGTAATTTCCAAAGTGATCATTGGTGATGTTTGTTTTTCAGATGAGCGGAGGGACAGGGAGGGAGACCAGTCTCGTCCAGCAGACTTTTGCTCTGCTGCGGAAGAATATTCTGGTACAATGGAGGCGCCTGGGACATGTAGTGCTGGTAAGTGACTGGGGGAAATCCTGTGGATGTTGAGGGGGGAGGGGGGGGGTGCCCTTAGATGAGAGAACAAGGTAAGTTGCTGCTGCTGACCTTTCCTTTCCTACAATATATTTCCATTTATCGGATGTTTATGTTAGTGAATGGGTCACTTTAAGGGCATTAAAGTGTAACTCCAGCCAAATAGTATTTTATTTCCAGTAGAACTGATAGGATAAAACTTCTGTCAAGTCTTTTTTTTTTTTTTTTTTAAATCTCTATGTCCATATTAGTAAGATTTCCCCTTACCCCTTGTCTCAGTGACACCAAGGCATGGTGGGGTGCGGGTGTAGGTGGGGTGCGGGTGTAGGTGGAGTGCGGGTGTAGGTGGGGTGCGGGTGTAGGTGAAGTGCGGGTGTAGGTGGGGTGTAGGTGCCGGAGTGCGGTGGCAATAACACACACAGTCCAGGTGCAATGAAGGAACTTGTATTGAAATAATGCAGAGACAGTTCACAAATAACCCGATGGGAAAACTACCCGGAAACACTCACAGGTCCAACAGCATGTAGAGAGCAGGATTCAGCCATCCGGTGCCCAAGTAGGAAGATGTTCAGAGAAATTGTGAGCCCTACACTTTCCCTCCTTGGCAGGAACATTTTCCTGCCGCTATTTCTGTTTTTAATGGGGCAGGTAACTGTCCTTACACTACCGACTCGCAAAATGCACACTAAACCTGGGAGCTAGGGCTTTAAATAGGCTGTGCCTGACCCAAGATGGCTGCTAGAGTCACACGGGGTGGCAGCATTCAATGGGATAGCTTCCCCAGTGACCCTGGAATCCATAGCAGAATCATGTTCCTCTTGACTTCCTCTCCAACTGCAAGGTCGATGCGGAAAGAGCTCCACCTGCAGGGGAGAAAATAGACTGCACCTGCCTATACTCCCCTCTTTAAGAAATGCTGTCCTCGGCACCACAATATGGCAGCAACAATAACATTGGTGATAAAAACACAATCAGAGTATAGTTAAGGCAGAACAATAAACAATTTCAAACAACATAGTCGGAATATCTTGCAGGGAGCTGCCTGCCATAAGACAGCAAAGGTAAAGTCATTTGGTAAATGTTCAATTGCAGACCATGACTCGGGGCCTCAGGTGGCAGGGTATCAGGGTTGTCTCCTATTTTCTCTTCACCTGAGCCCAAGGTTGGATCGTTGGATGAATCTGTACGGTCTGTGGTACTGAATGGTGTGGATGGGCCTTGCAGGCTCCCAACTCCAATGTCGCCAGGGTTGGAATTGAGGTAGGCCAGAGACTCACGCACCAGGGGCGGCAGGAACCAGTCAGTTGGAGCTTCTCTCACCGGGAGGGAAGATCTGCAACTCCAAACACCTTCCAGCCATCAGTCGGTTCCTGGAGCAGTCCTCACCCAGCACACAAGGTCTCAGCATATTTCCATGTAGCCACTTGTTCACGGGGTCAGGCCCCTCCGAGACCAGATTATAGACAGGGTAGGTGGGAAAGGCTACCCCACCACCTGAAATGGGGTGTGATCTCACTTGGGCTCCAGCTTGCTTTCTCAGGTGTGCTTGGCATTCTTTACAAACATTCAGTCCCCCAGGGCTGGGCTCAGCCCTTAATTCTCTGAGCTCAGCTAATTGCCAGCTCCTATCTCGCCACAGTGACTCACCTGTTGATGATATCCTGCTCGTCAGCCCTGCCTACTTAAGCTGTCCAGTCCAGATGATCTCTGCCTTCGCCATGGTCACATCTCTAGAGATGCTCTCCTATGTTCCTGTTAAAGACTTGCTTGGCTGACATTCTTTCTGGCTCCAGATCCTGCTTGCTGTTCTACTGCGCTGTTCTCTGGCTCCCTGCCGTTTTGGCTTGTCTGACTATCCGTTCCTGTTCCTGAACTCTGGCTGTGGTTTGACTACGTTTACTCTGTTTACCTTTTTCATTATTATTAAACAAGTGTGATTTAACTGTACTTGTGTCTCAGTCTGATTCATGGTTTCTGAAACCCAGGCACAGTGGTAATTTTTCCAAGACAGGTTCAGGAGCCATCTCCTTGTGTTTCCAACACCAACTGCTTGGCATTTTGCATCCTCTCCCAATGTTCCTGCACCCAAGAACTAAGAGTTCTGGGCAGGAGGTGTTCCAGCATCGCCAACTGAAGGTCAGCAGACATCTGGCCAGACTGCCCAAACATAAGGAAGAAGGGAATGTGTCCGGTGGACTTGTGGATAGTGTTATAGACCCATACTATAGCCCCCTTGTGTTGGCACCACCAATCTCAATAACTCAGCTCTACACTCCACAGCATTCCCAACAGGGTGTGATTGAATCACTCACAGGTGCCATTGCCTTGGAGGTGATAGGGAACAATGTGAGATTTACGTTCAGTCATGATTACATACTCATTGTTCTGGCCTTGACCTGACAGGATCCACTTCGGACAGCCATACGGTTGGACAATGAGCTCCCAAAAAAGTTTGGCTGTAGTGACAGCTATCTGGTCCTTCGCATGCACCACTGCCACAAACCTGGTAAAGTGGTCAGCGAAGACCCGCACATATTGATAGCCAAAGGGTGCACTGGAGATTGTTAGGAAGTGGTGATTGTCTTGGGAGTGATCTTTTTATAGGGAGCCTTGTGTATTGCGCAATTTTTTATACTCCTGACAAGCATTGTCCACCCATTCTGACAAAAAAAGAAATAAGAAAGTACCTCCAAATCAGTGATTCTGTCTGATCCACACTGAAAGGGCCAGAGGCGGATCTCTAATTAGGCAAATTGAGCTACCGCCTCAGGCCTCGCAAATCCTAGGGGCCCCATGGCTGCCTAATTTACCTGTACCTCACCCTTTTCGGCATGCGTGCGGGCTATTTTCGATCACGCACGCTGCCCGCAAGCTCCACTTTTTACCGCAAAGAGAGCTGAGTCAGCCGACATCGCTCCCCGCAGTCCCCAGCTGCCTGACACACACATTGCCGAGTGCCGTGGAGTGAATTGAACCCACCCCATCTTCTCCTATGTGATGTTTCCTGTGTACACAGAGGAGGAGGGGGAGGAGGAGGCTCACCATGCTGCTGAGACAAAGCTGCTAGTCTGAGCCTGCCTGAACTAATGCAAGTAAGTTTCCAGAGGAGGGGGGGGGGAGAGGAGACAGGCCTACAATTCAAAGAATCTAATAACCGGGGTAACTGGCGCTACCTATTTAACATAAACAAATATTGACTCTTATTGATGAAGCAAATGAAAAAGAGAAAATAAGAAATGCCAAGAAAAAAAAAAAAAATAGAAGTAATCTATCTCGCCAGTGATAGTATTCATATGTGTAATCGTACCTAAATAAAAATGAAACCTCCCTAAGGAAAGTCCACTTATTTCAATCCAAGCCCAAAAAAAGACACATACAAGAGGCTACTTCCAGAGGTGACATACAATCGCACAGATTCCCTACTGCGACTCCAATGTGACAGTAAGCAGTGTAATAATTTAGGACCATATCCTGAGAACTTAGTATAATCTTGAACAAATCATATATAAATTCTGTGAAAAAACACCAGATTAATATAGAAAAACTTGTACTGAGTGCGACTTTTCCTTAAAATCGCATTAGTGCCACATTATAATAAACCCACCGATCTGTCGGCTGGGAAGAGAAAAATATAATATAAAAAATCTACTCCAATTACTACATGTGAAAAAATATATATGAATCTAAAAAATATATGAATATATAAAACAAACTCTAATAATTATGTGTAAGGCGGCGTACACACGCGGGGACTGTCTGCCGAAACTAAGTTCGTCAAACAGTCCGCTCAAACTTTTGAATGAACGAACACGCCCACACACGGCACTTTTTGAGCGGACAAATACGGCAAACTTTGTTCGTCGTACTAAGTCCGCGCAACTTTTGAAATGAGCGGACTCGCCCACACACGAGGCAACAGTCCACTCATTTCGAGCGCGTGTCAAGACAGGCGGGGCCCGCGACGGAGACGTCGCGGGCTCCGCCGCCTGGAATGGACTTAAAGGGGAACCCCAACGGCGAAAAAAATCGGCGTGGGGGTCCCCCCAAAGTCCACAACAGACCCTTGTCCGAGCACGCTACCCGGCCGGCCAGGAAAGGGGGGCGAGCGCGCCCCCCCTCCTGGGCCGTACCAGGCCGCGTGCCCTCAACATGGGGGGTGCCTTGGGGAAGGGGGGGCCGCGCGCCCCCCCCACCCCAAAGCACCTTGTCCCCATGTTGATGAGGACAAGGGCCTCTTCCCGACAACCCTGGCCGTTGGTTGTCGGGGTCTGCGGGCGGGGGGCTTATCGGAATCCGGGAGCCCCCTTTAATAAGGGGGCCCCCGGATAACGGCCCCCCACCCTATGTGAATGAGTATGGGGTACAATGTACCCCTACCCATTCACCTGTAAAATAAAAGTACCCAAAAAAAAAACACAACACACGAGATAAAATATTTTATTGCACAGCTCCGGGGGTCTTCCGTCTTCGGGGGTCTTGTCCCCCTCTTCGGTTCTTCTGCCGGGCCACCGCACCTTCTTATAGCTCTTTTGCAGGCGGTGGCCCGGTCTTCTGTCGCCGCCTTCCGTTCTTCTGTCGCCACCTTCCGTTCTTCTGCCGGGCCACCGCGCCTTCTTATAGCTCTTTTAGAGGCGGTGGCCCGGTCTTCTGTCGCCGCTGTCGCCGCCGCCTTCCGTTCTTGTTCTTCTTCTTGTTCTTCTTGTTCTTCTCCAGGAGATGTTGACACGTCGCTCTCTCCGGCCGGAATGCCAGAGCCGCGCTGAGCGGCCACTTATATAGTGACAATGGGGCAGTGTCACATGGTATATGTCACATGGGTTGGTCACATGGTGACCCCACCCCCTTACGATGTCATAGTCCCCATGTGACATCAACCCATGTGACCAACCCATGTGACATATACCATGTGACACCGCCCCATTGTCACTATATAAGTGGCCGCACAGCGCGGCTCTGGCATTCCGGCCGGAGAGAGCGACGTGTCAACATCTCCTGGAGAAGAACAAGAAGAACAAGAAGAAGAACAAGAACGGAAGGCGGCGGCGACAGCGGCGACAGAAGACCGGGCCACCGCCTGCAAAAGAGCTATAAGAAGGCGCGGTGGCCTGGCAGAAGAACCGAAGAGGGGGACAAGACCCCCGAAGTCGGGAGAAGAGGCCGGCGGTGGGGAGGAAGAAAGCCGGACTCCTCCGCTAGCAAAAGAGCTACAAGAAGATAGCGGAGGAGTCCGGCAAGAAGACCCCCGAAGACGGAAGACCCCCGGAGCTGTGCAATAAAATATTTTATCTCGTGTGTTGTGTTTTTTTTTGGGTACTTTTATTTTACAGGTGAATGGGTAGGGGTACATTGTACCCCATACTCATTCACATAGGGTGGGGGGGCCGGTATCCGGGGGCCCCCTTATTAAAGGGGGCTCCCGGATTCCGATAAGCCCCCCGCCCGCAGACCCCGAAACCAACGGCCAGGGTTGTCGGGAAGAGGCCCTTGTCCTCATCAACATGGGGACAAGGTGCTTTGGGGGTGGGGGGGCCGCGCGGCCCCCCCTTCCCCAAGGCACCCCCCATGTTGAGGGCACGCGGCCTGGTACGGCTCAGGAGGGGGGGCGCGCTCGCCCCTCTTTCCTGGCCGGCCGGGTAGCGTGCTCGGACAAGGGTCTGTTGTGGACTTTGGGGGGACCCCCACGCCGATTTTTTTTGGCGTTGGGGTTCCCCTTTAAGTCCATTCCAGGCGGCGGAGCCCACGACGTCTGCGTCGCGGGCCCCGCCTACCTGCACACGCGCTCGAAATGAGCAGACTTCCCTCCGAGCGGGAACAGTTTGCTCATTTCGAAAGTAGCCTACACACGGGCGGACTGTTCGCTCAAACCAAGTTTCAGTGGACAGTTTTTCGGAATCTCCGAAAAACTTTGTTCGTCAAACTGTCCGCTGAAACTGTCCGCTGAAGCCCCACACACGAGCGGACTGTCCGCTGAAACACTGTTCAGCGGACAAAGTT
Organism: Lithobates pipiens; assembly: GCF_037356315.1. NCBI lineage: Eukaryota > Metazoa > Chordata > Amphibia > Anura > Ranidae > Lithobates > Lithobates pipiens. The sequence continues at coordinate 226,105,282 of NW_027507789.1, forward strand.
GAGCCAACAGTCCGCCCGTGTGTACGCGGCCTAAGTGAGACGTGCAATTGAAAATACCGAATTAAGTGACACAATTCAAATTCAAAAGCAAAAAGTTCCAAACATATGTACTAGCAAAGGATCTATGGAAAAAATAATACAAATAAAAAATGTGTTATAGTGACGCTTAGAAAAATGATAGAAATAAAAATACAAAAATAGAAAAAAATAAAAATAAAAGTCCAACTCTCCAAAAAGTCTTCAATAGTGCAAATTCAACATTAAATGTTCATAAAGTGACTTATGTGCTTCTTGTGTGATCTTCAAAGTGACTTCCGTGCTCCCCCGCAAGGTACCCCACTCACCAAAAAGATTCACCCCTACAGGGGTAGTTTGCCTTTAAATCCAATCTGCCGATATCCAGCTCTTTGACCTTCTGACCTCTTTATTTATAATCGTTCGTATTCAAAAGGAGATTCCATTTGTGCCCTCACAGGAAAAAAATAACAGTCTCCATAGTGTAATCCGTATCGGAACCAATTTATTTCCACAAAAATAGTAGTAAAAAACAGCAGTAAAAAACTATTTTCATAAAAAAAAAAAAAAAAAAAAAAAAAAAAAATAATATATCTATAAATGAACAATGTGGAAACGTAATTCACCAATAAGTCCACTTCACATAGGTTCCAGTGGTCCAAGCTCCAGTATTAGACCAGAAAAGCAGACTAAAAATGATAAAATACAGCTATGGAAAAAACGCTGATGGCTCTCTACCCTAAGAGAGACAAAACATAAAAAACATAAAAAACACCCGTCTCCAATGTACCGATCGCTTTATGCAATGTACCGGGTTTTTTTTGTTTAGCTAGATAGCTTTAGTCTTTTTGAGTCCCCTTAGGAAAGAGCCCTTATAGCGCAAATTCCACTTAACTCGTGGGTACCGTTCGGTGGGAACGCAGCGTGCGCTCCAACTGCGTTCCAATCCCCGTAGGCAACCCTGAACTGACGTGGTAAGCGTAACTCCGTCGAACGCGTTTCGTCATTGACGTCTTCAGCGCGGGAGATTTCATTCCGGCCGGCCGGCCACTGCCGGATTTTCAGGCCGAGAATCCCCTTGTGCGCATGCACCGCTGCAGTCAGCGGCGCATACTGAGGGGAATATCTCCTAAACCGTACAGGTTTAGGAGATATTTTTTTTACCTACAGGAAAGCCTTATTATAGGCTTTCCTGTAGGTAAAAGTTAAAAAATTGAGTATACAACCACTTTAATACCTGACCTTCATGTAAATGGAGAAATATGGTTTTCACTAGGGATGAGCCGAACACCCCCCCGGTACCAGAACCTGCGAACGGACTGAAAATTCGTACGAACTTTAGAACCCCATTAAAGTCTATGGGACTCGAGCGTTCAAAATCAAAAGTCCTAATTTTAAAGGCTAATATGCAAGTTATTGCCCTAAAAAGGGTTTGGGGACCCGGGTCCTGCCCCAGGGGACATGGATCAATGCAAAAAAAACATTTAAAAACAGCAGTTTTTTCGGGAGTACTGATTTTAATGACGCTTAAAGTGAAAAAAAAGTGAAATATTCTTTTAATTTCGTGCCTGGGGGTGTCTTTAGTATGCCTGTGAAGTGGCACTTGTTTCCCATGTTTAGAACAGTCCCTGCACAAAATGACATTTCTAATGGAAAAAAAGTCATTTAAAACTGCTTGCGGTTTTAATGTAATATCTGGTTCCAGCAATACGGATGAAAATCATTGAGAAACATGGCATGGGTAGCCCCCTTGCCCATTACCAGCCCCTTTGAGTCTTGTACGGATATTAAGGGGAACCCAGTACCCAAATTAAAAAAAGGAAAGGCTTGGGGGCCCCAGGCCCTATATACTCAGAACAGCAGAATACAGGCAGTGCAAACAAAACAGGGACTGTGTAGGTTTGTTGTGTTAAGTAGAATCTGTTTGTCATTTTGAACTGGTACATTTTTAAAGTGTAGATCCAGTCAAAAAATCGATTTTTAAGCTTTTTGGAAAACATAGGGAAGGGTTATCACCCCTGTATAATTTTTTTTGCCGTCCATCTTTTTTCATTTCACTTCCTGTTGTCTCCTTCCATTTTCAAGTAGGAGACGTTTGTAAGTTGGATGTTTGAAAGTAGGGGCCTGCCCTACATGCTATATGCAGAAATTTGGGCCTAAGGTGTTGGTGTTGTCACAACACTGTAAGCCCTCAAAGTGACTCTTGGTGGGCGCTGGAGAGTCCTGCTGTGAACGATTATATCAAGAATTGTAATTATATGCCATTGTTGAACATTGATAGAAAAATTGGGCCTTTGGTGGTGCTGGTGCCACAACACTGTAAGTCCTCACAGTTACACGCCGTGGGCGCTGGAAAGGGCCCTGCTGTGAAATATTATATCAAGAATTGTAATTACATGTCCCTGTTAAACAGGGGCTGAAAAAATTGGGCCTTAGGCACTGGTGCCACAACACTGCAACACCTCACAGATACTCTAGTTGGAGCGCAGGAATGAGCCCTGCTGCAAAGTATTGCAACAAAAATTGTAATTACATGCCCCTGTTTAAACAGGGGCTGAAAAATTGGGCATTAGCCATTGGTGGTGGCGCCCAGAACCAAAAATGTTCTTCCAAGCTATCAGCAGGATCATTGAGGAGGAAGAGGATAGTCAGTCAGCATAACAGGATAGTCACTCAGCATCAGCATAGGCAGTCTTGAAGGGATGTGATATTTCAAAAAAAATTATTCGGTTACATCAGCTTCAGGTGCTTGGTAACTGGTGGTGATCCAAGACTGATTCATCTTTATGAAGGTCAGTCGATCAACCGAGTCGGTGGACAGGCGCACCCTGTGATCGGTAACAAAGCCACCAGCAGCACTGAAGGTGCGTTCCGAAAGAACGCTGGATGCAGGACAGGCCAGTAGCTCAATTGCATACTGTGCAAGCTCTGGCCAGTGATCCATCCTCAATACCCAGTAAGCCAGAGGATTTTCGGTGGGAAAGGTGTCCAAGTCTGACCTTGCCCCTAGGTATTCCTGTATCATGTAAATCAGACGCTGGCGATGGTTGCTGGAACCGATCATACCTTGGGGCTGCGGACTAAAAAATTGTCTGAACACACCAGTCAGACGGCCACCTTCTCCACCGCTCCTTCTGTGACTGACCGATGCCTCAGCAACACGTTGTCCAGGACCAGGAATTTGTAACCTCCCAGTCTCTGGGAACGCGTTGCACAGACCTTTCTGCAAGGCTTCCCAGAGATGTCTCATCCTCTGCTCCCTCTGCGATGGCAAGATAAGGTCCGCAACCTTACCCTTGTACCGTGGATCAAGGTGAGTTGCCAGCCAGTAATGATCCCTCTCCTTGATCCGCCGAATACGAGATTCCTTCCACAGGCTTTGCAGGATCAGGGAGGCCATGCAGCATAGGTTAGCTGAAGCATTCGGTCCGGAGTCCTCTGGGTCACTAAGGACGTCATGATCTGCAGCCACCTCCTCCCAGTCACGTACAAGTCCACGGGTTTCTTGGGACTGTAAATCATCCCTAAAAGACTGCTGCTGCTGCTGCTGCTGAGTGCTCCACCTCCATGCTGATACAATCCTCCTCCTCCTCTTCCTGTGTGATCGATGGGACAGCAGGAACACCGTCTAGATAAAGGGGGCCTTGAGAGGCAAGGAAGTCCTCCTCTTCCTGCCTCTGTTCTGCCTCAAGTGCCCTGTCCATTATTCCACACAGCATGTGCTCCAACAGGTGGACAAGAGGTACAGTGTCACTGATGCATGCACTGTCACTGCTCACCATCCTCGTGGCCTCCTCAAATTGTGACAGGACAGTGCATGCATCCCTGATCATGGCCCACTGGCATGGGGAAAAAACCAAGCTCCCCTGACCCTGTCCTGGTGCCGTAGTCGCACAGGTACTCATTGATGGTCCTCTGCTGCATGTGCAGCCGCTGCAACATGGCCAACGTTGAGTTCCACCTGGTGGGCATGTCACAGATAAGGCGGTTCTTGGGCAGGTTCAATTCCTTTTGGAGCTCAGCCAGCCGAGCACTGGCATTATATGACCCAGCGGAAATGAACACAGACTTTCCTAGCCTGCCTCAGGACATCCTGTAAGCCCGGGTACCTGCCCAAGAACCGCTGAACCACCAAGTTAAGCACGTGAGCCAGACAGGGCACATGGGTCAGTTGTCCCTATCGGAGGGAGGAGGGGAGGTTGGTGCCATTGTCGCAAACCACCATTCCGGGCTTAAGCTGGCGTGGTGTCTTGAATGCCTACGGAGCACCTCTGGTTCCGAGGACAAAGCACAGGAAGAGGCCATGGAGAAAGAAGAGGAGGAGGGGGTGGAGGTGAGAGGTGTGTCACAACCAGTAGTAGCATTTTGGAGGCGTGGTGGAGGAACAACCTCCAACACTACTGCACCTTGTCCTGCATCCTTCCCAGCTGCCAGAAGAGTCACCCAATGCAGCGTGAAAGATAGGTAACGTCCCTGTCCATGCCTGCTGGACCATGAGTCAGCGGTAATATGCACCTTACCGCTGACCGCCCTATCCAGTGAGGCATGGACATTGCCTTCCACATGCCGGTAGAGAGCCGGAATCGCCTTCCGTGAGAAAAAGTGGCGTTTGGGGACCTGCCACTGAGGAACTGCACATTGCACAAACTCACGGAAGGGGGCCGAGTCTACCAACTGAAAAGGCAGCAGTTGAAGTGCTAGCAATTTAGCCAAGCTAGCATTCAACCGCTGGGCATGTGGATGGCTGGGAGTGAACTTCTTTCAACGGTCCAGCAGCTAGGGCAGTGAAATTTGCCTGCTACAATCGGACATCGGTGTACTGCTAGCAGAGTGCCCGCAAGTACTTGGCTGTGACACACCTAATTCTACACCTTCATTCCTCTCAGCGCAGATTTCAGAGAGGACTGAAGGTCTAGTGGGGTTGGAGATCCCAGCTGATGAGGAGCAAGGAGAGGTCCGCTTTGTTCTTTCATGTGGGTCTTTAAGGTACACTTGCCAACGAACTCCAGGGCAGGTCAACATATGTCTGGTCAAGCATGTGGTGCCCAAGCGGCTGATATTTTGGCCACGCGAGATACGCTTGAGACATATGTTGCAAATAGCAGCGGTGCGATCTGATGCACTTGTCTCAAAAAAGGCCCACTCCAATGAACTTTTGGAATAACGCGCAGAGGCAGCGCCCTGCACAGACGGAGCTCTGCGGTGTGATTCAGTCGGTGTGCTGCCCTTAAACTGGCCCCTGGAGGGCATCCTGCCTCGTTGGAGATGTGCCGCCTCCTCCTCCTCCTCTCTTCTATCAGGCACCCACGTGGAGTCAGTGACCTCATCATCCCCTCCCTCTTTATCACTGGAGCAAACCTGGCAGTATGCTGCAGCTGGTGGAACATGACTGCCAGATTGCTGTCCTTCTTGAGCATCCCCTCTCTCTGCGCTCACGCTACTGCCTTCCTCTAGTTGGGTATCATCATCAGAGCCTTCAAAACGATGAGCATGCTCCTGGAGCATGTACCCAACTCTGTGCTCAAACAATTCGGGGGACTCCTCAGGAGGACATGGAGGGTCTAGGGAAGGAGTGACTGATGCCATTGAGATGAGGGAAGAGGCTGCATTGGTAGCTGTTTGCCAGTACCCTGAGCCTGGGTAAGAGAGGATGAGGAGGATGAGGAAGGCTTGGTCATCCACTCTACCAAGTCTTTGGCATGTTGCAGCTCAACATGTCCAGCTGCCGAAAATATATAGTGGCAATATGGGGGGGGGGGGGTCAAGCTATGGCCCAGTAGACTTTGCAGTCGAAACGCATAGGGACAGCATTTTTCTGCTCCCCAATCCCCATATTGCTTTTTCTTTTATGTATGATGTGATTCTTATGCTTTATCACCAGCTGTTTGGTGTTTATTTTTCCAATAAACCCTTACTGGTTGATCTACACTATGTGGAGCACCTCTATGTTTTTTTTCTTTTCTATGTTTGGGCTTTGTTGAGCTGTCCTAAGACCAAGCTTTGAAAGATTGAACCCGGGCTACTTATCCACCTTGAGCTACAAACGTGGAATCGGGGACCTCTAGTGGATGAGGACCTAATCCATTGTAGAGGAGGACACCACCCAGCAGGAAGCCTATAATCTGTGGCTATCGTAGCTGTTTGAGCTTGCATTACGCATTACCGTAGGGAAGATTTGTCCAACATTCATGGTAAGAGTATCCATCCTTGTGCCTGTAAGCTATAGCAGGCTGATACAAGATCTACTGTGTTTGTGGATGCTGGAAGATTTGATCCTCTAAAAGTGGACAGATACTAGTGGACATTTACTTTTGGACTTCTAGTCACTGTTGCCATTTTTTCTACACATTTGTGTACACATACACCTTATTATTATTTTATTATTTTTTCACCATTATCTTAGCGCTGCACTTTATATTTGTATTTCTGTTAATCTTCCCTGGCTGATAGTGGACTTCATCCGGGCCAGGCGGGTCACCCTATCTCTGTTACAAGGCCCTGAATTTATGAATTTCCAGATAGGCCAAGGGGCTGTTGTCTGTGAAAACTTCAGTGTCAACCCCATGAGATATTCTGCAAATTTCCCGGTGATGGCCCAGACCAAGGCGAGTACCTCAAGCTTAAAAGAGCTGTAGTTGTGAGGGTTCGTGTTGGTGGGTTGCAGGTTCAAACTGACATAAGTAATCACTCTCTTTTAGTAATCCTTCACTTGAGCCAGATCAGCCCCCAGATCCTGTAGGCTGGGTGTAATCTGTCTAGGCTAGCAATGAAGCAGAGGTCAGTCTCTGCTTTAGTGTCTTGAGGGCCTGTTGCTGGGGTTCATGCCACTGGGCCTGAATATAAGGTGAAGATCCGCCTTTCTTTTGGATGCTGTGTCCACTAAAACAACTGGGTAAGGGGGGGCAGCTTTCTGGGCAAACTATGAGATGAACCACCAGTAGTACCCAAGAAGGAGCACAGTTCAGTGATAGTCTTTGGAGGGTGCCAGTCCCGGACAACTTGCACCTTGGTTGGGTCGGGCACAATGGTTCCGGCCTCAACAACCTTCCCCCAAGTTTTAATCTGTATTGTGCCAAGCAAGAGTCTACCCTGTCCAGATGTTTAATGTTATTAAACTGTCTTGGAAAAGATGATGACGTCATAGAGGTAAACTAACACCATCTCAAAATCTCAAAAACACTAACGAAGTCTCCAATACATCTTTCCATTATTCATTGTAAGGGCCGTTCCTGAGGCCAAAGGGCACACAATAAAATGTAAATAGTTCCAAGGGCGTGATGAAGGCTGTCTTCTCTCTGTCTTGGTCCAACACCAGGACTTGCCAGTAGCAGCTGGCCAGATCCATGGTGGAGAAGAACTTGACTACTTGCTCCATTTGCTTCTTGGTTGCCCTGCAGAAGAGCACCACCTGCAGTGGAGAAAGTAGACTGCACCTGCCTACACTGGTGTCACCAAGACAGGAAAATACAGAGAGCAATAAAGGCTGAATGATATTCAATTGCTGCTTGCTTGATATTATTAAGGTGATATTGCTTTCTCTGTTCCTCACTACATCCCACCCACATGAAACCCTGTCCCCAGGACAGGAAGTTATCAATATATCCTCTATGGGGACACAGGTATAAACATTTTTTGCCTGCCTCTGCTACTGTTTGATGTTCTTAATGGTCCAAATCCTTTTTGTAAATCTATTTGTTTTCCATAAAATCATTGGTTTAATACAAACAGCCCTGATGAAGGCAGTGTAATGTTCTGAAATGTGTTGGATTTACACCTCTAAGCGCAGTGATTGAAATCCATCTGCCTTTTGCTTTTGAAGCGCATAAAAAGCAAACAATGGTTCAAGCCCATAACCTCTCTGTGCAAAACGAAATAAAAACTTGTCTGGAGTTCAGCTTTAATGATCTAGAGAGACACTCCCATGTCCTCTAGGAGTATGGATTCCTCTGGTTAGGGGCCCCTTTATCTTACCCAGAATTTCCTGTAGTGGAGAGGTCAGGAGATCTCTGTCTGTGATGTTGAAGTATTTAATATAATTGGTGATGGTGGTGTCCCCATGTTTGGTTTTCAGGAGTGGCTCCAGCATTTGGCATTGATCTTCGTGCTCTTCTTAGTGCTAACTATTAAAGGCAGTCCAAGCCAAAACGAGTACACACCAGTTGTGGTGGTGGGGCATCTGAATGAATTCAGCAACAGAAGTTTTCCAGTTGGCTACATCTCTACAACCCCGGCCATCCAGGACATAATGCAGAGGGTCAGCAGAAGCCCCATCACCCCAGGTAAGATCAGCTGTACACCAAGTATGGTGCTCCTCTCCGCTGAATGAAGAGTGTTTGAGGGTCATCATAGGGCCTTACTGCTTTATAAAATCTTTTCATTCCCGCTCAAGTGTTATATGTGTGTACGAAGCTGGGGTACCCCGAGAGTGACCCCCGCTAATAAATAAATAGAAATTACAAAAGTCCCAATTTCTCCTTCCAGAAATATCAGTGCAGGAATTTCAAAATACTTCTGACCTCCTGGACGAAGTTGATTGGAACATCACCGTTGCTGTGGAATTTGAGAACGAATTTACGTATTTTATCAGATATCATCACTACATCATCCCGATCCCCAATGACTACCTGGCTGATAGAGGTAAGAGAACAAGTAGCCAATTTTTCAGCAGTGCCATGGAGGTCTCTGTTTTTATATCCTGAGCAATTTCACTTCCTTTAAAAATATCAGCATGCTGAAACTTTCATACTGACACTTCCTTTTTTTCTTTTTGCATTTACATGAAAGTCTACTTCAGCATTTTTTCAACCATTTTACCCAAGAGGAACCCGTAAAAAAAAATTCAGAGCTCGGTGAACCCCTGCTAATCAAATTCATTGGGGATCAGTGAATGCCCCTTATATTAGTGGCCAGTTGTAATAATACAACCCATACATTGGCAGTCATTGGGAAGAATGTCCCTTACATTGGTGGTCAGTGGGAAGAATGTTCCTTACATTGGTGATCAGTGAGAAGAATGTTCCTTACATTGGTGATCGGTGAGAAGAACGTTCCTTACATTGGTGATTAGTGAGAAGAACGTTCCTTACATTGGTGATCAGTGAGAAGAATGTTCCTCACATTGGTGATCAGTGAGAAGAATGTTCCTTACATTGGTGATCAGTGAGAAGAATGTTCCTTACATTGGTGATCGGTGAGAAGAACGTTCCTTACATTGGTGATCGGTGAGAAGAACGTTCCTTACATTGGTGATCGGTGAGAAGAATGATCCTTACATTGGTGATCGGTGGGAAGAATGTTCCTTACATTGGTGATCGGTGGGAAGAATGTTCCTTACATTGGTGATCAGTGAGAAGAATGTTCCTTACATTGGTGATCAGTGAGAAGAATGTTCCTTACATTGGTGATCAGTGAGAAGAATGTTCCTTACATTGGTGATCGGTGGGAAGAATGTTCCTTACATTGGTGATCGGTGAGAAGAATGTTCCTTACATTGGTGATCGGTGGGAAGAATGTTCCTTACATTGGTGATCGGTGAGAAGAATGTTCCTTACATTGGTTATCAGTGAGAAGAATGTTCCTTACATTGGTGATCAGTGGGAAGAATGTTCCTTACATTGGTGATCAGTGGGAAGAATGTTCCTTACATTGGTGGTCAGTGGGAAGAATGATCCTTACATTGGTGGTCATTGGGAATGATGCTTCTTGCATTGGTGGTCAGTGGGGAGAAAGATCCTTCTATTGGAGGTCAGTAGGAAGACTTCTCCTTAAATTGGTGGTCAGTTATAACAACATCCCTTACATTGGTGATTCGTGGGAAAAAAAATGCCCCTTACATTGGTGAATAACAGGAACAATGCCCTTTACATTGCTGGTGACCACTGGGAAGAATAGCCCTTACATTGGTAGCCAGTGGGAAAAAATACCCCTTACAATGGTGGGCATTGGGAAGAATCCCCTTTAAAATGGTGATCAGTGGGAAGAATGCTCCTTATATTGGTGATCAGTAGGAAAAATGCCCCTTACATTGGTGGCCAGTGGGAAGAATGTCCCTTAAAATGGTGGTCCATGGGAAGAATGCCCCTTACGTTGGTGGTCAGAAGTGTAAAAACAATGCTACTGTCACATACCGTACCTTGTGGCTGAGCCTGATGTGCAGAGGGGGGCCTCTCGTACAGCCCTGGCTCGGGGACTACTGATGTTGCAACAGCAGTCGTGAGAGCGTGGTGAGGTATGACTGCCTGTCTAGTCTGATGGTAGTATTGATGCATAGCAGGTGCATCATCAGAGCTGGCTGGGTAGCTGCAACAGCAGATCCTGGACCGGTAGACAGCAGGCAGCAATGGGCAGCGGCTGATAGTGAAGTGGCAGTGAGGGTCAGTTAATGTGACCGTGATATGTGATAATAGGAGTCAGTTTAAAACTAGCTAAAAATCATTCTTCACATCATGTTCTGTGTGCCTGTAAATTTGTGGTTAGACACTGAACTCACTCACTCCCACCCTCCCCTCACAGACATCTATATGTCCCCAACTCATACACCCCTTCTTTCCTGAGCTATAGCCTGCTTGCCGATCAGTAAAACAGATAAGAAACCGCAATGAGCAAAAACTGCAGAGAGAGACACGGAAACTTTGCAAGAGTTTAAGTATATGCTTTGCTGAATTGTCTTGTATCTTAAAAGTTCAAAAAGCTGACTGTGCTAGGAATAGACTAGGAAATGTGCGGTTTGTCCGCCGGACTTTGCAGCGAAGGTCTGCCGGACTTTCTGAACGAGCGGACCTGCCCACACACGACCGGACTTTTCCGGCGGACAATCCGCCGGACTATGGCGGGAGTCCGCCAGACTTTTGAAATGAACGGACTTGCCCACACACGGACAAAAGTCCATTCATTTTGAACGTGGCTCCAAGGTAGACGGGACTAAGAAAGGAAGTCAATGTCACTGCCTCCATGGCGAGATTGACACCTTGCTAGCCCCGTCACCTGGTATGGGCTTAAAGGGGAACCCCTATGCCGAAAAAACGGCGTGGGGGTCCCCCCCAAAGTCCATAGCAGACCCTTATCCGAGCACGCAGGCTGGCCAGTCAGGAAAGGGGGTGGGGACGAGCGAACGCCCCCCCCCCTGAGCTGTACCAGGCAGCTTGCCCTCAACATGGGGGGTGCTTTGGTGGAAGGGGGGGACCTGCAGCCCCCCCACCCCAAAGCACCTTGTCGCTATGTTGATGAGGACAAGGGCCTCTTCCGACGACCCTGGCCATTGGTTGTCAGGGTCTGCGGGCGGGGGGCTTATCGGAATCCGGGAGCCCCCTTTAATAAGGGGGCCCCTAGATACCGGCCCCCCACCCTATGTGAATGAGTATGGGATACGATGTACCCCTACCTATTCACCTGGTGAAAAAAGTGTAAATAAAAAAACACAACACAAGTTTTTAAAATAATTTATTAGACAGCTCCGGTGGTCTTCTTCCGTCTTGGGGGGGTCTTCTCGCCGGACTCCTCCGCTATCTTCTGCTAGCTCTTTTACTCTACTACTCTTTTATAAGAAAATAGCGGGGGCCTGGCAAGAAGAACCGAAGAGCAGGACAAGACCCCGAAGTCAGAAGAAGATCCCCCGGACGGCTGCGGCGACGACGTAGAAGAAAGCCGAGCTCCTCCGCTAGTAAAATAGCTAGCAGAAGATAGGGGAGGAGTCTGGAGAGAAGACCCCCCAAGACGGAAGAAGACCACCGGAGCGATCAAATTAATTATTTTAATAACTTGTGTTGTGTTTTTTTATTTATACTTTTTTCACCAGATGAATGGGTAGGGGTACATCGTCAGGGTACAGGCAGAGATTGCCAACCCAAGATTAGGCAGATAAGCAGAAGGCAGAGCAAAGGCAGGCCAAGGTCAGCACATGTAGCGTTCAAGCGAAGTCAGGAGCAAGCCGGGTTAAACACAGAAGTCAGTAGAATCTGATACAAGAACACGGGTACAGCTGCAGATCAGACACCAATGGACAAGTGCAGCTGCTGCACTTATATAGGCCACTTGGTACCAGTGCCAAAAGCTAATGAATATATGCACATAGGCACAGTAAGACGGGCACCAGCAGGCCAAGTTGCATGCGCCATGAAACTTGAGCTGTGCTATGGCCAGCACATTTCAGACAGCTACCGTTCTCTTTGACAAGGTTGCATAAATGAAATACTATTGGCTATAATATTTATCTTCTTTTTGTCTTCGCTCTTCCTGGGTGTTCCTCCAGGTTACTGTGAAAGTTCAGGAAACAACTGCCTCCCCCTGGAGTACTGGAAAGCGGGGTTCATCTATCTACAAGCCAGCATTGACTCGGCCATTGTTGAGGTGAGCCAAAAGCCATTTCTGTCCCATCAACTACTCGTTATACAGGTAGCTGTCTGATCAGTGGAGCCAGAAAGATCCTGAGGGGTAAACCGAATAAAAAATGGACCCGGTTTTTTAAAAGCCCTAACAACCACACTTACATTTCTAAGTGGAAAAAAGACCAAGGAAGGTAGCAAAGACAAAGAAGATGATCACAAATCTGGTACATGATAGTCTGTTCTATCAAAATACCTATCTTTAAATCAGTTTTAAGGACCATCTTGAAGAGGTATATGGTTCTGTCTTATCTAGCACCCCTCTACCCATCTTCTCCTGGCACTTGTTTCAGAGGCTGCTCCATTCCAGGGGATGTTCTCCACACATGGTGGACATGCTCTATGCTCTCTGTATTTGGGATCAAGGTCCTACCTTCGAAGCAGTCTTCAGGACCATCTTGAGGAGTTATAAGCTTCCGTCTCATCTAGCACCCCTCTACCCATCTTCTCCTGGCACTTGTTTCTGAAGGTTGCTCCATTCCAGGGGATGTTCTCCACACATGGTGGACATGTTCTATGCTCTCTGGATTTTGAATCAAGGTCCTTAAACTTTTACAGTCATTGCTGACTTGTCCCTTCTTATCAGAAACTATGAATCAGACTGAGACAGAAGTACAGTTAAATCATACTTGTTTAATAATAGTAAAAAAAAAAGGTAAACAGAGTAAACGTAGTCAAAACATATCCAGAGTTCAGGAACTGAAACAGATAGTCAGGCAAGCCAAAACATCAGGGAGCCAGAAGGGATGTCAGCCAAGCAAGTCTTTAACAGAAGCACAGTAAAGCATCTCTAGAGATGTGACCAAGGCGAAAGGCAGAGATCATCTGGACTGGACGGCTTAAGTAGGCAGGACCGACGAGCAGGATCATCAACAGGTGAGTCACTATGGAGAGAGTGGAGCTGGCAAATAGGTGACAGCTAAGCGGACAGCTCAGAGAAGGAAGGGCTGGGCCCAGCCCTGACAGTACCCCCTCCTCAACGACCCCTCCACCTCGGAGGACCACCAGGCTTGAGGGGAAAATGTCTATGGAAATCACGGAGGAGGACAGGGGCATGTACATCCGAGGATGGGACCCAAGAGTGTTCCTCCGAACCGTACCCTTTCCAATGCACCAGGTACTGTATGGGTCCACGGAACCTACGGGAGTCAACAATGGACTGTACTTCATACTCCTCATGGTTCTCAACTGGAACAGGGTGAGGACGTGACACTGAGGTGGTAAAGCAGTTGCATGCTCCGATCGGACATACTCCGATCATGTGTAGCCTACTCCGACGGACAAAGTTCCACGCATGCTCAAATCAAATTCCTAGACCAAAGCTATTGGCTACTAGCCTGAACGTAGTCCCGTTGTAATGAAATAACGTCATCACGTTATGTGCAATCGGATTTTCCGACAACTTAGTCCGACCGTGTGTATGCAACATTACTTCCGGTCCTCGTCCGGAATTACTCCGACGGATTTGGTTGTCGGAATCTCCGACCGTGTGTACAAGGGCTAAGTTTCTGAAGCACATGACAGACATCTGTGTGGTGGCTCTCCAGGGATGTGGAAAATATGAGGATATCGTCGAGATAAACCACCACACATAACTTCAACAAATCTCAGGCCAAAAGGCATTACGAGGTACTCATGATGGCCTGTTCTGGTATTAATTAAATAATGTAAAAACTACTGACACCAGTGGTGGACTACCAGGGTCACAAAGGTCGCACTTGTAACTGGACCCTGGTGTTCCACCACCGGGCTCAAAGGGAAGGGTCACAGCCAAGAGTCATGGGGGCCCTCCATGGTTTCTTGCTCCGAGGCTATGAACATTCCAAATACACCTCTGTCTTTTACTCTCCTCCTTTCCTTGCCCCCCTATTCTGTGGAGGCCTTTGTTCACACATTTCCTTCCTTTTCTGTATAACGGTCCAGATTTCCATGTTGACCCGATGAGGGTCTGGAGATTCAACCCATTCTAATTTGCAGAGCTACTCATCCTGTGAGACTGCATGCACATTCCTTCTATGTGAATGGGGGGGGGGGACAGATGTTACTAGGCTATTTTCTCTACAAGTTGAAGGTTCTTCATTTAAAGCAATAGCATGAATCAAAACAATATCATATTGTGGCCAATAGATGGAGCTGATGATCAAATAAGTACACTATATTGCCAAAAGTATTGGGACGCCTGCCTTTACACACACATGAAATTTAATGGCATCCCAGTCTTAGTCCGTAGGGTTCAATATTGAGTTGGCCCCGCTCTTTGCAGCCATAACAACTTCAACTCTTCTGGGAAGGCCGTCCACAAGGTTTAGGAGGGTGTCTATGGGAATGTTTCACCATTCTTCCAGAAGCGCATTTGTGAGGTCAGGTACTGATGTTGGGATGAGAAGGCCTGGCCTAGCAGTCTCTGCTCTAATTCAACCCAAAGGTGTTCTATCAGGTTGAAGTCAGGACTCTGTGCAGGCCAATCAAATTCCTCCACCCCAAACTCACTCATCCATGTCGTTGTGGTCCTTGCTTTGTACACTGGTGTGCACAGCCATGTTGGAACAGGAAGGGGCCATCCCAAAACTGTTCCCACAAAGTTGAGAGCATGGAATTGTCCAAAATGTCTTGATATGCTGACGCCTTAGCCCTTGTACACACGGTCGGACATTCCGAAAACAAAATTCGTCTGATTTTGTCTGACGGATTTTGTCCGAAACTGGTGTCGCATACACACGGTCGGACAAAGATGTCGGAAAATCCGATCGTTCGTAACATGACGACGTTATTTAGTTACGACGGGACTACGTTCAGGCTAGTAGCCAATAGCTTTGGTCTAGGAATTTGATCTGAGCATGCGTGGCACTTTGACCGATCGGAAATTCTCTACAAACGATCGGACAAAGTCCAATCGGATTATGTTGTCGGAAAATTTTTATATCCAGCTCCCAAACTCTGTTGGTCGGACATTCCGACGGAAACAGTCCGATGGAGCCCACACACGGTCGGATTATCCGACAACGCGGTCCGATCGGACATTTTCCGGCGGAATGTCCGACCGTGTGTATACAAGGGCTTAAGAGTTCCCTTCACTGGAACTAAGGAGCCAAGTCCAACCCCTGAAAAACAACCCCACACCATAATCCCCCCTCCCCCCACACCCAGGGCTGTCTTTAATATTGATTGGGCCCTGGGCAAAAATTTTCTTAGGCCCCCCCCCCCCTCCTCCCATGCAATTTCGCTCTCCACCTTCTCTGAGACATACAATAAATAGCAGCTAGACTTAAAATCAGTTTACTGTATCAGATAGGGCAGCTATTGCGATTAGTTGCCAGAGGTTACAGCATATCATTACTGCTTACTGGCTGGTTGCTAGAGGTTACAGCACTCCTTAAGGCTCACTGATTAGTTGCTAGAGGTTACAGCACATGGTTTCTGCTTGTTGATTGGCTACTAGAGATTACTGTACAGTAATACTGCTCACTGGTTGCTATAGGTTACAGCACATCATCTCCTCACTGCAGGGGGGGCATGATATACATATGAATGCAGCCTTTATTTACATATCAATGCCGTTGGCCTCAGCTATTTACATGTGCATGTCACTGCTATTTACATATGAATGCCGGTTATTTACATGTAAACACAGGGTCTGCAGGTGAGTCGTCTGTACACAACAATAGGGCAGAGCTGGGGAGCATTAGTAGCAGCACTTCACACTGAGATATCGGGACACAGCACAGGACTAAACCTCAAGGGAATGTAAACTGGGATAGTTGGCAAGTATGAGGCAGCTGCTTTGGGCCCCACAACATTGACAGGGCCCAGGGCAGCTGCCCCTTTTGCCCTGCCTTAAAGACGGCCCTGCCCACACCATAACCCCCCCTCCACCAAATGATTTGGACCAGTGCACAAAGCAAGGTCCATAAAGACATGGATGAGCGAGTTTGGGGTGGAGAAACTTGATTGGCCTCAACCCGATAGAACACCTTTGGGATGAATAAGAACGGAGACTGCGAGCCAGGCCTTCTCATACACATCAGTACCTGATTTCACAAATGCTCTTCTGGAAGAATGGTCAAACCTTCCCATAGACACCCTCCTAAACCTTGTGGACGGCCTTCCCAGAAGAGTTGAGGCTGTCATAGATGCAAAGGGCGGGCCAACTCTATATTGAACCCTCCGGACGAAGACTGGGATGCCATTAAAGCGTATTTGCATGTAAAGGCGAGTGTCCCAATACTTTTGACAATATAGTGTATTTATTTTGTCAGCTCCATCTAGTGGTCGTAATGCTACATGTTTTGATTCACTCTAGTCTGAAAGAATGAATAACATTTCACCTGCAGAGGAAATAGCC
This sequence comes from Lithobates pipiens, assembly GCF_037356315.1. Lineage (NCBI taxonomy): Eukaryota > Metazoa > Chordata > Amphibia > Anura > Ranidae > Lithobates > Lithobates pipiens. The sequence goes on from NW_027507789.1 coordinate 226,122,019, forward strand.
TAATAACATTTAATTTTGCCCCCATTCGCACAGTACAAATGTATATGTAGTTCCACAAGGCGAATAGCGCCGCATTAATACACCCCTATGTGTCCCGATAAATGTCAAAAAAGTTGGGATTTTTCCTTTTTTGGGGGAGTTTTAGGGCTTTCCAAAAAAATTGACATTTTATTGATCTTTTTCTCCCTTTACTACCTTTCTTTTAATAGAAGAATCATATAAAAATTGCCCAAGCTTAAAAAATACTGAAATAATCAGCAAAAATAATATTTTGCAGAAGAACACCAAGCAGTCGCTGTGGGATGGTTTGGCGGCCACAGAGGTGGTGAAGATGAAATCTTTGGATTATACAGAAAGGACGGTTCTGCACATGGGCACCATCATCTTTGACTTGAGCATGTGCTTCGTCTCGCTGTCCTATCTCATGACGCTGCAGATTACCCGGGAGAGGAGGAAAACCAGGGAGCTGATGAGGATGATGGGACTGAAGGATCTGGCGTTTTGGTAAGTGGCGTTGGTCAACCCAAAATAAATATATTCTTGGTAGGGATTCTTTATTGAAGATAAATAGCTCAGGTAGGGTGCCAATAGTGGGGGAGGTGGGGCAGTGACACAGTGGGGGGGGGGGCGCTACTGACTTTGAACAGTTCAGGAAGATCGGGGGTCACAAGCATGCCTGCCTTTCTGTACGCAGGTAAAATGGCCCCCATTGGTTGGAAATTTCCATTCTTAGAAGGTCTCCAGTATGATGTCATCATCTTGTATTTCAGGTTGTCTTGGGGGTTGCTTTACATTGCGAGTGCCATCATCATCGCCACCTTCATGGCTCTGGTTGCCACCACTTATGTGTTTGTGCAAAGTTCCTTTGGCGTTTTTTTCCTGCTCTTCAGCCTCTACGGCGTTGCAACGGTAAGTCTGGATGACGTGTTTGCTTAAATGAAGGCCACATTTGTAGGTTGCTAGTAGTATTGAGGCCAATTTAGTTGTTGGCTCTTCTGTAACCCTTGGAGGGAAGTTTGATTGCCTTTGGCTGTTCTGGGTTCTGCTGGTTGCAGGCTTGGCTGCTTCCCCCTGATTTTTGGTGGGTTCCAGAATGCCCTTACCTTGCATATTGAACAGCCCCAGCCAATCCTGAGGTAGGAAGAATGACCAGTACGTGGGTGAGGTTGTATAAATAGACTGGGCCCTAGAACAGCAGGATCCTTTCCTGTGGGAGAAGATCCAGCCTGAGGTTGTGGCCCTTTGGGTCACTTATTGAATGTTTGCTTGAGGCTACAGGGGTCCCAGCTCAATGAGAGCTTAGGGACCTGTGTCTGATGATGCTGGGAGTAGTTTGGAGGAAGTCTGCAGAGGATCTGGTCTGGAGGGTCACAGTACAGAAGCCGTCTGGTACTGCAGGAAAGCATTCAAATACCCAGGGCCCAGTGAGTACAGGCCTGAGCGAGATCCTAGAGACTGCCCTTGTTAACTCTTGGAGAGACTGCTTAAGGTCGTAGGCTCAGATTTGCTCCTTCATTGGAGTCCGCTGAGGGGTTTCACCCTGAGGAGTCCATCATAGTCAGAGAATGTCCTCCGTTATACTTTTCACCAAATTTGGGTAGGGCATTGTCAGGGCTGGACTGGGACAGAAATTTGGCCCTGGACTTCATCCAGACTGGCCCACTTACATTTTGAGTTTCCCATCAGCACTCCCTTACATCAAAGTGTCCCATCACCAGCCCCCTTACAACAGAGTGTCCCATCAGCACCCCTTATATCAGAGTGTCCCATCACCAGCCCCCTTACAACAGAGTGTCCCATCAGCACCCCTTATATGAGAGTATCCTATTACCAGCCCCCTTACGTCAGAGTGTCCCATGAGCAGCCCCCTTACGTCAGAGTGTCCCATGAGCAGCCCCCTTACGTCAGAGTGTCCCATCAGTACCCCCTTACATCAGAGTGTCCCATCAGCACCCCCTTACATCAGAGTGGCCCATGAGCAGCCCCCTTACGTCAGAGTGTCCCATGAGCAGCCTCCTTACGTCAGAGTGTCCCATGAGCAGCCCCCTTACATCAGAGTGTCCCATGAGCAGCCCCCTTACATCAGAGTGTCCCATGAGCAGCCCCTTACATCAGAGTGGCCCACTGAGCCATCGGCCCACCGGGAAACTCCCAGTAGTCCCAATGGCAAGTACATGCCTGGGTAGTGTATGGGCGGATTGAGCCTTGGGATACACCACAGTTAGTATCCCAAGGCTCACCCTACACCCTACCCTAGTTTAGCTACCAAAAGACATGCAGCCAATCAATAACATTTCATAGAAGCTTTACCATGTTAATATCTTTTCAGAAGTAATTTTCAAAATTCTGCCGAGAAGATCATGGAACGTCCTATTATGGGGTAACAACACGGTCTGCTTTGTCACAAGGGATTCCAGTGGAGACTACAAGTGGACATGTCAATACACATTACACAGGCACAGGCATAGTCAAGTGTTGTAACCATAAGGAAACCCTCTGAAACTCCACGCAGCCATCCCTGGAATGCATGTAGACAGGAAGTGTCTGGGGATCTCCAGGGCTGGTATCGAACAAAGGATGAAAAAAATGATTTTTAGAAATGACAGTTGCTTATGATACACAGTTCTTAGAGCAAATTGCATGTCACCTAGTTTACATCGTTATGGTTTCACAAGGGATCCTTACCATATAGGGGGCATTATAGACAGGAGGTATATGAAGGTAGTTTTATTCTCCAGCTTCTTTTTTATGAACTAAATTCAACCTCACTGATTAATCTTTTACCCATCCAGGTCTGTTTTAACTGCCTGCTGAGCGCCCTCTTCAGGAAGCACCGCCTGGCAGCGATTCTGGGGTTTTTCATCACTCTCTTCTTGTCTGCGTTGGGCCTCCTCCCACTGATGAACGCCATACCCAAATCTCTGGAAGTTTTTCTGAGCATTTTCCACCCCTTCTCCTTCGCCGTTGGGATGGTGGAGGTAATCATTTTATTATTGGGAGCTGTTTTTGGAGCTTACTCAGGGCTGAAGAATATTGCCCCACCCCCTAGAGCTTTGTGTCAATCACCAGAGCAGTCACATGGCAGAAAGGGGAGTAAGTGGCATGGTCATCTATACCTGAAAGTACAGATTTTCTTCACTTGGCAACTGAAGGGAGCAAAGGAAGGGTGAAGGAACGGTTCTTCAGGGGCGGGCATTTATGCAAACCTGTTCTCCTGCACTGCACAGGCAAAGCATCAGTTTGATTTAAATACACTTCAGCAAACACCTGTGATGTATGGGATGGACTCTTGTATTGTTGATGTGAGATGTGTCCATTAATGATGACTGCTCTGTGTTTTTAGAGCATTCACATGGAAAATGACCTTCAAGGGGCCTTCTTCTCAGACATCGGCGGTGACTCCTCCCACATACTCTCCAGCGCCATCTACCTGATGCTAGACTCAGTGCTTTATATCATCCTCACTCTCTATTTTGACAAGATTATTCCAGGTGATGACAGATGGCTGATATTTTTTCTCATCATTTAATGTTGGATCAAGGTGTTCCATTAGTAAAATGTTTCAGGTGGAGCACATAGGTGGAAATGCCAGTTGTGTCCAAGCCGCAAACATAAGAATGGAAGCTATTGCATTAACTTGTCTTGGTCACTGTCAGGGGCGTAACTATACGGGGTGCAGCAGTCACGACCGCAACTGGGCCCTGTGATGCAGGGGGCCCATGCAGCCCCCTCTACATATGGCCGGCAGCAGCATAGGCAGCTAGGGGTACCAGTGCACCATGCACACCTGTGTCCTCGGCCGGCTCCTCAGAGTACCCCTCTCCTGCTCCATGTATTGCCGCTCAGTCCGATGTCTGTTCTCCCCAGCCAGAGCCCCCCCCCCCGAGTCCGGCCCACACTGCACTGCATACTTCTCCCGGGTAAAGAAACTTTAAGCACACAGATGCAGTGCAGCCCTATGAGAGCCCCCCGGAGGACACTGCAGGCTTGTCTGCCAGCCCCCCTCCTCCCCCGTCATACACAGGTGATGAAAGGTCTTACTGGGAGATATGCTGATCGCCCGTCCAGCACACTGGATGGAGCCCAGGTCAACATGGATGAGTGCGCGGCCTACAGCTTGGTCATGGTGAGTGAGAGGACCCCATCCCCCACACACCATTACATACCCCCTCCATCTCCCCCTGGGGACAGGGACCCCTTCTCACGTGGGGACAGGGACCCTCACCTCCCCTGGGGACAGGGACCCCTTCTCACCTGGGGGCAGTTACTTCATCTGCCCTGGAGAAAAGGACCTCATCTCTTCTGGGGACGGGGACCCCATCCTGCCTAGGGACAGCCCCCAATGGGGCACCTAAAAATTAAAAAAAAAAAACTACTGATAGCAGTGGTGGAACTACAGGGCTCACAAAGGTCATACCTGTTACCACGCTCTGGAGTTCCACCGCCGGACTCGGAGGGAAAGGCCCTGGCTGGGGTTCAGGGGGGCCCTTCATGGTTTCTTGCATCAGGGCCCTGAAGGTTCTAGTTACTCCACTGAAGCCGGGTTAAACACAGAAGTCTTCAGAATCCAATACAAGAACACGGGTACCTCTTCAGATCAGGCACCGATGGACTAGTGCAGCTGCTGCACTTATGTAGACCACTTGGTGCCAGTGTCAGTACATACCCCCTCCATCTCCCCCTGGGGACAGGGACCCCTTCTCACGTGGGGACAGGGACCCCTTCTCACCTGGGGGCAGTAACTTCATCTGCCCTGGAGAAAAGGACCTCATCTCTTCTGGGGACGGGGACCCCATCCTGCCTAGGGACAGTCCCACAATGGGGCACCTAAAAATAAAACTAATAAAAAAAACTACTGATACCAGTGGTGGAACTACAGGGCTCACAAAGGTCATACCTGTGACCACGCCCTGGAGTTCCACCACCGGACTCGGAGGGAAGGGCCCTGGCTGGGGTTCAGGGGGGCGCTTTATGGTTTCTTGTATCGGGGGCCCTGAAGGTTTTAGTTACGCCACTGTGATGTCACTCTTATGATGTCATTATATGCACACTGTTCTAAAAGCCTTTACAAAAGTAACTCTATAGCTGGCTTTATTTTATCCTCATGGCCTTAACTATATTTGACTTCTTTTCATGGCAGATAAACATGGAGTGAGACATGAGCCGCTGTTCTGCCTGAAACTTTCATTCTGGTCAAAGAAAAAGAAGATGACCCCTGTACCGCTAGGAGAAGGAGAGAGCTTAGAGGAGGACTCAGGGGACTATGTAGAAAAGGTTCCTATTGAGTTTTTCGGAAAAGAAGCGATCAGGTACTGATTTTCGAGGTGAAGTCTCCACTTCTCTCCATTATAGAAGACATGCACAGTAAGCACCTTAGATTAAAGAGAACCCAAAGTTTGTTGACACAAACCCAAAATATTATATTTAGCAATGATCCAGGATGGGGAACAAGTTTTCTTTTCAACACGGTGTTATATACATGAATTGCCATGGAAGCGGCCATTATTGCCCATAATACAGTGCCTTGAAAATTCTGTTGATTCATGTAGAGCCTTTCTCAACCTTTTACCCCGAGAGGAACTCTTATTATTTTTTTTAGGTCTCAGAGAACCCCTGCTATAATTAATTCTTTGGTGATCATTGGAAAGAATGCTCAACATTGGTGGGGAGAATTGCAAAACACAGCTAAAAAATTAATCATTGGTGGTATGGTCCTGGTTCTGTTGAGTGGTGTTGGCTCGGGAACTATGCAGGCACCATCAGTTGGGAGGTCAACTAATGACTGCTTAAAGCGGGAGTAAACCCTGTTTCAAAAAACACTTACATTCCTGGCATGCCGGAAATGCTAACTTTCACATTGGTTGTGCTCTCAACCAAACGTTCAAACCATCCAATGGCTGGTTTCATAACTGATCACATGTGCAGCATTATGGCAGTGGAAGAATCATTAGAGGCCAAGATGGCAGCTTCCTTGACTGAAAATGATAGAAGGGTTTACTTCCACTAAGGAACCCATAAAAACCTTGTGAGGAACCCTAGTTTAGATTAGTTGATGTAAATTGGTCATTTTAGAATTGGGAACTAGCTCTGTATAGTGGGGTTGGCCTTGAAACTATGTAGGCAACATCAGTTGGGATGTCAATCAGCCACAGCTCAAGAAACCCCTAGAAACCTCTGGAGAACCCTGTTTGAGAATGGTTGGTGTAAATTGTGAATTTTAGTATCGGGAGCTATCTCTGTAGAGTGCTGTTGTCTCTGGAAGTATGGAGGCACCATCAGTGGTCAACCAATCACTGGAAGTATGGAGGTCAACCAATGACTGCTCTAGAAACCTCTGGAGGAACCCTGGTTGAGACTAGTTGGTGTAAATTGTGAATTTTAGTATCGGGAGCTAACTCTTTAGAGTGGTGTTGTCTCTGGAAGTATGGAGGCACCATCAGTGGTCAACCAATCACTGGAAGTATGGAGGTCAACCAATGACTGCTCTAGAAACCTCTGGAGAAACCCTGGTTGAGACTAGTTGGTGTGAATTGTGAATTTTAGTATCGGGAGCTAGCTCTGTAGAGTGCTGTTGTCTCTGGAACTATGGAGGCACCATCAGTGGTCAACCAATCACTGGAAGTATGGAGGTCAACCAATGACTGCTCTAGAAGCCTCTGTAGGAACCGTGGTTGAGAATGGTTGGTGTAAATTGTGAATTTTAGTATCGGGAGCTAGCTCTGTAGAGTGCTGTTGTCTCTGGAACTATGGAGGCACCATCAGTGGTCAACCAATCCCTGGAAGTATGGAGGTCAAACAATGACTGCTCTAGAAACCTCTGGAGGAACCTTGGTTGAGAATGGTTGGTGTAAATTGTGAATTTTAGTATCGGGAGCTGGATCTGTAGAGTGCTGTTGTCTCTGGAACTATGGAGGCACCATCAGTGGTCAACCAATCACTGGAAGTATGGAGGCCAACCAATGACTGCTCTAGAAACCTCTGGAGGAACCCTGGTTGGGAATGGTTGGTGTAAATTGTGAATTTTAGTATCGGGAGCTAGATCTGCAGAGTGCGGTTGTCTCTGGTTGACCACTGATGGTGCCTCCATAGTTCCGGAGACAACAGCACTCTACAGAGCTAGCTCCCGATACTAAAATTCACAATTTACACCAACCATTCTCAACCAGGGTTCCTCCAGAGGTTTCTAGAGCAGTCATTGGTTGGCCTCCATACTTCCAGTGATTGGTTGACCACTGATGGTGCCTCCATAGTTCCAATCACTGGAAGTATGGAGGCCAACCAATGACTGCTCTAGAAACCTCTGGAGGAACCCTGGTTGGGAATGGTTGGTGTAAATTGTGAATTTTAGTATCGGGAGCTAGATCTGCAGAGTGCGGTTGTCTCTGGTTGACCACTGATGGTGCCTCCATAGTTCCGGAGACAACAGCACTCTACAGAGCTAGCTCCCGATACTAAAATTCACAATTTACACCAACCATTCTCAACCAGGGTTCCTCCAGAGGTTTCTAGAGCAGTCATTGGTTGGCCTCCATACTTCCAGTGATTGGTTGACCACTGATGGTGCCTCCATAGTTCCAATCACTGGAAGTATGGAGGCCAACCAATGACTGCTCTAGAAACCTCTGGAGGAACCTTAGTTGAGAATGGTTGGTGTAAATTGTGAATTGTAGTATCGGGAGCTAGCTCTGTAGAGTGCTGTTGTCTCTGGAACTATGGAGGCACCATCAGTGGTCAACCAATCACTGGAAGTATGGAGGCCAACCAATGACTGCTCTAGAAACCTCAGGAGGAACCCTGGTTGAGAATTGTTGATGTAATATATGAATTTTAGTATCAGGTCAAAGAACATGTCCTTGGACTGGTTTTAGGTAATTTCCTCTAAATCATCATCTTCTCCCTTCATACAGGATAAGTAATGTCAAGAAAATGTACAGCGGCAAGGACAAGACGACAGAGGCGCTACGAGGTGATCAATTCCTAAAATGTTCACTTCTCATGTCTGTAATCCGGTTTACTTTCTATAGAATGGATCCAAACGAGGATCATTGTTCCACAATTCTGGGAAAAAAAAAATATTTCACGTTAGAAATGTGCACAATTGAGAAAGATTTGCGTGTTAAGTTAATTAGTTTGATTCCTCGTATTCACAATGTTAGAATGGATTCGTTTTCAGAATTCGTTTCGTATATTCGGATTCATTTTTTTATGTTCGTGATTTTCAAACCGATTCAAAATGAACTTGAAAATGAATTTGCGTTTGAAATGGAACTTATTGCAATAAACACAAAGAGATATAAAAGTGAAATAAGATGATGATTCCTACTTAGGCTGCTTTATAGAACAGAATTGAAAAGAATAGATTAGAATAGAATGGAAAATAACAGAATATTCTATTGTATTTTCTTCTATTTTTTTTTTTTTTTATGTTCTATTCCATTTTATTATTTTCTATTCCATCCTTTCATTTTCTATTCTATTCTCATCTATTATTTTCTATTCTGTTTTATGCTATTATTTTCTTTACTATTCTATAAAACAGCCAAAGAAGAAAATTATCATTTTATGACACTTTTATACCATTACTGTATTTATTAAAATACGTCTCCATTTCGAATTCAAATTCATTTTCAAATTTATTTTATTTTATTTTCATTTCCAATTTGTATAATTAGTTTATAATTTGTCCTATACGTCGGCTGTTTGAAGTAGAATACAGTTGCTATGGTAGCAGATAGCTGCCATAACCCCCGGTATCCTCTTCAACAGCGGGCGGTCCGCTTTCAGATAAAAGTGGTCTCCGTGGCGGATTCGCCGCAAGATCACTTTTATCGGGGGCAGGAGAGAGCCCCCCCCCCCCTCCTGCCGTGCTCCAGTCATCTCCGTAGCTTACCGGAGCCGTCGGTGGAGACGATCGGGGTCTTCTTCCCTGTGAGGCTGGATGCCGAGTGAAGGAAAGATGGTCCCCACTCAGCTCCATACCAATGGATGGAGGAAGCGACGTCAAACGTCACTTCCGCCTAATGGTCTTCAAGGGGAAATTATTATTTTTTTTTTTTGTAAAAAAATAAAAAAAAGACTTTTTTTTATTGCATTTTAGTGTAAATGGGAGAACTGGGGTCTTTTTGACCCCCCCCCCCCCCCCAGATCTCACATTTAAGAGGTCCTGTCAGGATTTTTGTCTATTACAAAGGATGTTTACGTTCCTTGTAATAGGAATAAACGTGACCCCAATTTATTTTTTATTTTTTTAAAGGACAGTGTAAAAATAAGATATAAAAAGTAAAATAAATAATAAATTTCTTTTTTTAACCACTTTCAGACCGGACCATTTTGCTGGTCAAAGACCAGACCACTTTTTGCGATTCGGCACTGCGTCGCTTTAACTGACAATTGCGCGGTCGTGCGACGTGGCTCCCAAACAATTGACGTCCTTCTTTTCCCCACAAATAGAGCTTTCTTTTGGTGGTATTTGATCACTCCTGCGGTTTTTATTTTTTGCGCTATAAACAAAAATAGAGCGACAATTTCGAAAAAAACGCATTATTTTTTACTTTTTGTTATAATAAATATCCCCCAAAAATATATAAAAAACCATTTTTTTCCCTCAGTTTAGGCCGATACGTATTCTTCTACATATTTTTCATTAAAAAAAAAATCGCAATAAGCGATTATTGATTGGTTTGCGCAAAAGTTATAGCGTTTACACAATAGGGATAGTTTTATAGCATTTTTATTAATAATTTTTTATTATTTTTTTTTTACTAGTAATGGCGGCGATCATCGATTTTTATTGGGACTGCGACATTGTGGGGGGACCCATCGGACATTTTTGACACATTTTTGGGACCATTGTCATTTATACAGTAATCACTGCTATATAAATGCAGTGATTCCTGTGTAAATGACACTGGCAGTGAAGGGGTTAACCAGTGGGTGGCAGTGTAGGGGTTAAGTGTTCCTAGGGGGTGTGTTACTAACTGTGGGGGGGCTGGGCTTTCATTTAGTGAACACTGATCTCTGCTCCAATCACATGGAGCAGAGATCAGCGTCACTAGTTGCTAGGCAGAATGGAGAAATGCTGTTTACAACGGCATTTCTTCATTCGGCCGCTCCGTGAGACGATTGCGGGGATGCCCACGGCGATCGAGTCCGCGGGTCCCGCGACCGGACTCACGGGGGTCCCGACCAGCGCAGCGCGCTCCCGATGGCAGGGCGGCAAATTTAAAGGGACGTACATTTACGCCCATTTGCCTGCCCGTGCCAATCTGTCGACGTACATCGTTGTGCGCTGGTCGGCAAGTGGTTAAGCGCCCCATCCCGCCGAGCACACGCGCAGAAGCGAACGCATACGTAAGTTGCGCCGGCATATGAAAAAAAGTGTGTAAACCAGACATGTGAGGTATCGCCACGATCGTTAGAGCGAGAGCAATAATTCTAGCCCTCCTCTGTAACTCAAAACTGTTAACCCGTAGAAATTTTTAAACGTCAGCTATGGAGATTTTTAAGGGTCGAAGTTTGTCGCTCATTCCACGAGCGGGCGCAATTTTGAAGCGTGACATGCTGGGTATCAATTATCTTTCATAATGTGTAAAAATTTTGGCTAAGTTTACTGTTGTCTTATTTTGTAATTAAAAAAAAGTGTATTTTTCTCCAAAAAGTTGCGCTTGTAAGTTCGCTCTGTGCAAAAACGGTGTGACATAAAGGATTGCAACGACCGCCATTTTATTCTCTAGGGTATCTGAAAAAAAAAAAATGATATATATATATAGTTTGGGGGTTCTAAATAATGTTCTAGAAAAAAAAAAAAGATTTTAACTTTTAATCACCAAGTCTGAAAAATAGGCCCGGTCATTAAATAGTTAATAAAACATTTTTTTTTATTTCTTTTGGATTTATTAAAATGTGTTATTACTGTGATTCGTAAACTCGAATACATCCGAATGTTTTGTAGCTGAATTCTTCTTAATATAAATTTCCCGTCATTTAAGGCTGAGGAAATACTGTCTGTCCTTCTGAGGAATTCCTATGTAGAAGACCGTGGGCGTACAAACATTCTCACAGCCAAGACTTAAGCTAAGCTTAATTATTCTGAACACATTGTATGTCCTGATTAAAAGCATTAAGCGGTCTAGTTATAATTAAAAAAAAAAAAAAAATTCTGTATGAACTTCTCAAGCATTCTCTGTCACAAATAATCCCCATTTATTTTTATAAGCGCCGGCTCCATCTAGTGGCCATGATGTGATATTTCCATGATTGAGGTATTACAGAAAAATACTGCATTATAGCCAGTAGATGGAGCTGATGATCATAGGAAACACACATATTAGGCAAATTTTTGGGGACTATTTGTTATGGCTGTAAGAAAACTTAAGGTATTTTTTTTATATATATAAATAGATCCATTTAAGAGTAAGGAGGCCCAAAAAGTTCCAGAAAGTTGGGAAAGGATAAGTGAATCCTTAAAAAAGTAAAAGATAAAAAAAAAAAAAAAAGATAGTCATCCTTTTTATGTAATGAGATACAATGTTGCATTCCACAGTTTTGTTGTTTGTGATGGAAGCATAATCCTATATTGAGTGGCCATGCATTGATCACTGAAGTGTTTTTACCACCCCCCCCCCCCCCTCCCCAGGTCTGAATCTGGACATCTATGAGGGACAGATCACGGCGTTACTCGGTCACAGCGGAGCTGGAAAAACAACATTACTGAATATACTCAGCGGGATGTGCGGAGCCACTGGTGGTGAGATTTTCCTCTCGTTAGAAGCTTTACCTGTCTATATAAAAATAGATACAGTGCCTTGAAAAAGTATTCATACCCCTTGAAATTCTCCACATTACAACCAAAAACGTAAATCTATTTTATTGGGATTTTATGTGATGGACCAACACAAAGTGGCCCATAATTGTGAAGTGGAAGGAAAATGATAAATGGTTTTCAATTTTTTTTACAAATAAATATGTGAAAAGTGTGGGGGGAGGGGCATTTGTATGGCGCCCCCCGGAGTCAATACTTTGTAGAACCCCCTTTCTCTACAAGTCTTTTTGGGGGTGTCTCTACCAGCTTTGCCCATCTAGAGAGGACATTTCTGCCCATTCTTCTTCTTTGTAAAATATCTCGCGCTCTGTCAGATTGGATGGAGAGCGTCTGTGATCAGCAATTTTCAAGTCTGGCCACAGATTCTCAATGGGATTTAGGTCTGGACTGTGACTGGGCCATTCTAACACATGAATATGCTTTGATGTAAACCATTCCATTGTAGCTCTGGCTGGATGTTTCGGGTCGTTGTCCTGCTGGAAGGGGAACCTCCGCCCCGGTCTCAAGTCTTCTGCCGACTCTAACAGGTTTTCTTCTAAGATTGTCCTGTATTTGTCTCCATCCATCTTCCCATCAACTCTGACCAGCTTCCCTGTCCCTGCTGAAGAAAACCATCCCCACCACATGATGCTGCCACCACCATGTCTCACGGTGGGGATGGTGTGTTCGGGGGATGGGCGGTGTTAGTTTCCCCCACACATAGCGTTTTGCTTTTAGGCCATAAAGTTGAATTTTGGTCTCCTCTGACCAGATCATCTTCTTCCACATGTTTGCTGCCCCCTCCCCCACATGGCTTCTCACAAACTACAAACAGGACTTCTTATGACTTTCTTTCTCCAATGTCTTTCTTCTTGTCACTATTCCATAAAGGGCAGATTTGTGGAGAGACGACTAATAGTTGTCCTGTGGACAGATTCTCCCCACTGAGCTGTGGATCTCTGCAGCTCCTCCAGAGTTACCATGGACCTCTTGGCTCTTCTCTGATGAATGCTCTCCTTGCCCGGCCCGGTCAGTTTAGGTGGACGGTCATGTCTTGGTAGGTTTGCGGTTGTGCCATAATCTTTCCATTTTCCGATGATGGATTGAACAGAGCTCCGTGAGATGGTCAAAGCTTGGGAGATTTTATTTATAACCCAACCCTGCTTTATACTTCTCCACAACTTTATCCCTGACCTGTCTGGTGTGTTCCTTGGCCTTCATGATGCTGTTTGTTCACTAAGGTTCTCTAACAAACCTCTGAGGGCTTCACTGAACAGCTGTATTTATACTGAGATGAAATGACACAGAGGTGGACTCTATTTACTAATTAGGTGGCTTCTGAAGGCAATTGGTTCCACTAGATTTTAGTTAGGGGGTATCAGAGTAAAGGGGGCGGAATACAAATGCCCCTCCACAGTTTTCAGATATTTATGTGTAAAAAAATGTTGAAAACCATTTATAATTTTAGTTCCACTTCACGATTATGTGCCACTTTGTGTTGGTCTATCACAGGGATATGCAATTAGCGGACCTCCAGCTGTGGCAAAACTACAAGTCCCATCATGCCTCTGCCTCTGGCTGTCATGATTGTGTCAGAGTCTTGCAATGCCTCATGGGACTTGTAGTTCTGGAACAGCTGGAGGTCCACTAATTGCATATCCCTGGTCTATCACATAAAATTCCAATAAAATACATTTACGCTTTTGGTTGTAACATGAGAAATTTGGAATATTTCAAGGGGTGTGAATACTTTTTTCAAAGCACTGTAGGCATGGACTCAATGGGCTGGGTCCAGGGCAGAATATAAACACATTTGGGCACATTTGCTAGTGTGAATGTGGCCTAACATTGAAAAACCTGACCCAGATCCATCATAGTTTCCATAGCTATTCTTATTTTGAGCTTCAAAGAGCCCTACACCTGCCAACATTGTGCTAATACCACATCTAGACACATCCGAGAAGTGGGCACCATACTGGGCACCATACTGGGCACCATACTGCTGTTGAATAGAAAGAGCAACGGTGTCATTATCTTGCTGTGCATTGTGGGTACATGACTTCTAATCCTCTGATAGGACCATAACCAACCCCTACAATACAGATGGAGGCTCAAATATATACATTTTGGGTGGAGATGACCTTTAACCTCATTTCTTCCTCATTGTAGGATCTGCCAACATCTATGGCCATCCTCTATCAGACCTCAGTCTTCGTCAGGAGATCCAGAGGAAGATCGGCTTTTGTCCGCAGATCGATATCAACTTTGAGCTTCTAACGGTGAAGGAGAACTTGGAGGTTTTTGCTCAGATTAAAGGAGTTCCTAGAAGTAAAGTGAAATCCGAGGTACAAAGCAACGCGGATGTGAAGATATACGTCAGTCAGCAATAGACATTTGCAAATGGAAGGTTTTTGCTGATCAGATTTATTTTATAGGTAGAAAAGGTCCTTTGTGACCTGGACATAGAGAACATTCAAGACCTGAGAGCCAATAAACTGAGTGGAGGTCAGAGGAGGAAGCTGACCCTGGCGATTGCACTATTAGGAGACCCCGAGGTGATCTTTTCAAGTATTATTTGGCTTTCATTGCAAAAAACAAAAAAAAAAAAACACTGTGTGAGAACCAGCTTAAATAATGGAGCATTAAAGAAGAAGTAAAGCCTAAAAAATAAAAAATAAAACCCTGCAAGACAAAGGCATAATGAGCTAGCATGCACAGCATACTAGCTCATTATGAATTACCTACCTGAGATCGAAGCCCCCCGAAGCGGTCCTCGTTCCCTTCCTCCGGCGCCGCCATCTATCCCGGAGTGACTTCCGGGTATCGTGGCTCCGGCGCTTGCACGCTGGTGCCACCGCTAATGGCATGATCGCTGTTAGCAACAGCACGCTCAGTGCGCCTGCGCGCCGTTGTCTATGGCGCATGTGCCGTAGACAGCGGTGCCCCTATATCTCCTAAACCTTTTAGATTTGGGAGAGATTTCTTGCACCTACAGGTAAGCCTTAAAGAGGAAGTAAACTCTGATGGGTGTTACTTCCTCTTTGATTCCCTGCAAAGGTAAAGCATAATGGACTACTATGCATCGCATCGCATCGCATCGCATAGTAGTCCATAATGTGTCACTTACCTGACACAGGAGCCAGCGATGTCACCGCTGTCCCCTGTAGTCCGGCGCATCCATCTTCTCGGTGGGTCTCGCTGCTCCGCCGCGCATGCGCACGGGAGCCGCCACGCGCGGCATATCGCCATTGACGGGTGGCGCGCTCAGTGCGCCTGCGCGCCGCTGTCTACAGCGCATGCGCTGTAGACAGCAGTGCCTGTCTTCCGGCAAATATCTCCTAAACCGTGTAGGTTTAGGATATATTTCTTGGACCTACAGGTAAGCTTTAACCACTTGACCACTGGGCACTTAAACACCCTTAATAACCAGACCAATTTTCAGCTTTCGGTGCTCTCACATTTTAAATGACAATTACTCAGCCATGCAACACTGGACCTATATGAAATTTTTGTACTTTTTTTCACACAAATGGAGCCTTCTTCTGGTGGTATTTAATCACCGCTGGGTTTTTTATTTTTTGTGCTATAAAAGAAAAAATACAGAAAATTCTGCGAAAAAATGAATTTTTCTTTGTTATAGAAGTTATAGAGTCCACAAGCTATGGTGCCAATATCTGAAAATTGATCACACCTGAAGTACTGACGGCCTATTTCAATTCTTGAGACCCTAACATGGCAGAAAAGTACAAATACCCCCCAAATGACCCCTTTTTGGAAAGAAGACATTCCAAGGTATTTAGTAAGAGGCATGATGAGTTTTTTGAAGTTGTCATTTTTTTCCCATAATTCTTTGCAAAATCAAGATTTTTTTTACTTTTTTTTTTCACAAAATTGTCATATTATCAGTTTATTTCTCACACACAGCATATGCATACCACAAATTACACCCCACAACACATTCTGCTATTACTCCCGAGTACGGCGATACCACATGTGTGAGACTTTTACACAGTGTGGCCACATACAGAGGCCCAACATGCAGGGAGCGCCGTCAGGCGTTCGGGAGCACCCAGGACAATTCTGACATTTCTCTCCTACATGTAAAAATCATCATTTATTTGCTAGAAAATTACATCGAATCCCAAAACATTATATATTTTTTTTTAGCAAACACCCTGGAGAATACAATGGTGGTCGTTGCAACTTTTTATCTCACACGGTATTTGCGCAACAATTTTTCGAATGCTATTTTTTGAAAAAAAAACAGTTTTGTGCTTAAAAAAAATAAAAAAAACACAGTAAAGTTAGCCCAATTTTTGCATAATGTGAAAGATGAAGTTACACCGAGTAAATCGATACCTAACATGTCACTCTTCAAAATTGCACAGGCTCGTGGAATGGCGCCAAACGTCGCTACTTAAAAATCCCCATAGGCGACGATTGAATTTTTTTTTACTGGTTATATGTTTTGAGTTACAGAGGAGGTCTAGGGCTAGAATTATTGCTCTCGCTCTAACGTTCGCAGCGATACCTCACATGTGTGGTTTGAACACCGTTTTCCTATGTGGGCAGGACTTACGTATGCGTTCGCTTCTGCATGCGAGCACATGGGGACAGGGGCGCTTTAAAAAAAAAAAAAAAATGTATTGTTCATTTTACTTTATTTATTTTAGTTTGACATTTTTTCCCCAAAAATAAATTTTTTGATCACTTTTATTCCTATTACAAGTAATGTAAACATCCCTTGTAATAGGAATATGGCATGACAGGTCCTCTTTACAGTGAGATATGGGGGGGGTCAATAAGACCCCACATCTCACCTCTAAGCTGGGAAGCCTGAAAAAAAAAAAAAAAAGATTCTGGATTTGATCGTATTGGCGAGTCGGTAGAAGCACCGGAGGGCGGCGGGAGGAGGGGGGGTGTCTATGGCTGGGTATTGCAGGGTATCACCGACTATGGCTGGGTATGGCTGGGTATCTCAGAGTGTGGCGTTGCAGAGTATTGTGTTGCAGAGCATTGCAGGATATTGGAGGGTGTTGCAGAGCATTGCAGAGTGTTTCACGGTATTGGCGGGTGTTGCAGAGCATTGCAGAGTGTTGCAGGGTATTGGTGGGTGTTGCAGAGCACTGCAGAGTGTTGCAGAGCATTGCACAGTGTTGCAGGGTATTGGCGGGTGTTGCAGAGCGTTGCAGGGTATTGCAGGATATTGCAGAGTAATGCAGAGTATTGCAGGGTATTGCAGAGTAATGCAGAGTATTGCAGGGTATTGCAGAGTAATGCAGGGTATTGCAGAGTATTGCAGGGTATTGCAGAGTAATGCAGAGTATTGCAGAGTAATGGCAGAGTATTGCAGGGTATTGCAGAGTAATGCAGAGTAATGCAGAGTAATGCAGAGTATTGCAGAGTAATGCAGAGTAATGCAGAGTATTGCAGAGTAATGCAGAGTAATGCAGAGTAATGGCAGAGTATTGCAGAGTAATGCAGAGTAATGTCAGAGTATTGCAGAGTATTTGCAGGGAATTGAGGGGTTAATTTTCGGTGAGCAGCGATGTGGGCACTGCAGACTCCACGATTTCCACACAATTTTTTGGGCCCTGGCCGGCTGAAAGCCGCCCAGAGCCCTTCTCGGGGCTTTCGGCCGCTCTCGGCCCTTCTCGGGGCTTTCGGACGCTCTCGGCCCTTCTCGGCGGCTTTCGGCCCGGTCCGAGAGCGGCTGAAAGCCTCCGAGAAGGGCCGAGGTGGCCGAAAGCCGCTGAGAAAGTCCGAGAGCGCCCGAAAGCCGCCGAGAAGGTCCGAAAGCGCCCTAAAGCCGCCGAGAAGGTCTGAGAGCGGCCGAAAGTCGCCGAGAAGGTCCGAGAGCGGCCGTAAGCCGCCGAGAAGGTCTGAGAGCGGCCGAAAGCCACCGAGAAGGTCCGAGAGCGGCCGAAAGCCGCCGAGAAGAGCCAAGGCGGCCGAAAGCCGCCGAGAAGGTCCGAGAGCGGCTGAAAGCCGCCGAGAAGGTCCGAGAGCGGCCGTAAGCCGCCGAGAAGGTCCGAGAGCGGCCGAAAGCCGCCGAGAAGGTCCTATCTCGGCGGCGCCATTTTTAAAAACATAAGCGGACAATGCACTAAGACAGACAAGCTGCATGACGTGGCTGCAATGAGGACAGACTGCATGACAAGGCTGCAAATGACGCTGACGAGGCTTCAGATGGACACTGATAAGGCTGCATTGATGGGCATTTAAATGTAAGTTTTTTTTCCTTAAATTTCCCTCCTTAAAGTTTTTTCCACAAAATTCCCTCCTAAACTTGGGGTGCGTGTTATACGCCGATAAATACGGTAAACATAATTTATGGTTTTGACTGAAGTTCTCTTATAATTGCTGGTATGCAACAAATCTTTACAAATATCTCTTCTATTTTTAAAACTGCCCTCCTTTTAGATTCTGTTGCTGGATGAACCGACGGCTGGCCTTGACCCGTTCTCCAGGCACCGTGTATGGTCTGTTCTCAAAGAGCGCAAAGATGGCCGCGTCACCTTATTCAGCACGCAGTTCATGGACGAAGCCGACATCCTTGCGGGTGCGGTGCTTTAAGGTTTTGGTTTCCACCTTAGTTTCTGGTGTAATATAAACCCTTGGGGCCCTTGAGAAATATTTATTTAAAAAATAAAGTGAAGATTACTCATGTTCCTTTTTTTTAGCCCAATAAATGGTCTGTGCCAAAATATTCTGAAGCCAATCAGCATGGTTGTATCTGCTGTAAAAGTTCACATGACCAAGCATTTTTCCTTTAAATTTGTGACCTTATCTATCATTTGGGCTATTTAGGGCTTTTCAAAGACCAATCTCTGTAACCAGATTCAGAAGCCAATTTAGTTTATCCCAACTCTCAGACTTGATTGTCATGTCATACAAAATATTTTAACTTGTTGGAAATTTTTATACATGTCTGATCATTATATTTTAAATTGGTTCCAGACCGCAAGGCTGTGCTCTCCAACGGGAGGCTGAAATGCGTTGGGAGTTCTTTTTTCCTAAAGCGAAAATGGGGCATTGGCTATCACTTGAGGTGAGCATGGAGAACCAAACCTGCATGTAATGCTTTGAGACTTGCAGAAGATGTGGTTGGTGCACTAAGTATAGGATTCACCAAACAATTCCTCTAACATCTAGACTGTGGTGCAAACGCAAAGGGTCTCTTGATTTTCAAGGAAGGGTTAAGGTTCACCAAACAACTCCTCTAACATCTAGATTTTGAGCTTTCACAAAGGGCTTCATAACTAAACTACATGGAAGGGTTAGAATTCACCAAACTTCTCTAACATTTAGGCTGAGGAGCAAACACAAAGGGTCTCATACCTGAACCTTCGAGGAAGGGTTAGGATTCACTAAACAACTCTTCTAACATCTAGACCAGGGATTTCCAAACTACAGCCCTCCAGCTGTTTGCCGGAACTACACGTCCCGTGGGACATTGTAAACTCTGATATTCACAGACATGTCTAGGCATGATGGGAATTGTAGTTCCTGAACAACTGGAGGGCCATAGTTTGAAGACCCCCGATCTTGACTTGGTCTTGGTTTTATGCAAAGAGCTTCACACCTAAACTGTGGTGTACACACAAAGGGTCTCATACCTGCACTTTCAAGAAGGGTTAGGATTCACCAATCAACTCCTTTACCGTCTAGATTATGGTGCCAACACAAAAGGTCCCATACCTGAACCTTCAAGAAGGATTAAGATTCACCCAACAACTCCCCTTAACATCTAGACTGTGGTGCAAATACGAAGGGCCTTATGCTTGAAATTTCAAGGAAGGGTTAATGTTCACCAGACAAATCATCTAGCATCTAGACTTTGGCGCTTTCACGAAGGGCTTCATACCTAAACTACACGGAAGGGTTAGAATTCACCAAACTTCTCTAACATTTAGGCTGAGGAGCAAACACAAAGGGTCTCATACCTGAACCTTCAAGGAAGGGTTAGGATTCACCAAACAACTCTTCTAACATCTAGACCAGGGATTTCCAAACTACAGCCCTCCAGCTGTTTGCGGAACTAACATTGTAAACTCTGACATTCACAGACATGTCTAGGCATGATGGGAATTGTAGTTCCTGAACAACTGGAGGGCCATAGTTTGAAGACCCCTGATCTTGACTGTGGATCTTACGCAAAGGGCTTCATACCTAAACTGTGGTGCAAACACAAAGGGTCTCATACCTGCACTTTCAAGAAGGGTTAGGATTCACCAATCAACTCCTCTACCATCTAGATTATGGTGCCAACACAAAGGGTCCCATACCTGAACCTTCAAGATTCACCAAACAACTCCCCTTAACATCTAGACTGTGGTGCAAATAAGAAGAGCCTTATACTTGAAATTTCAAGGAAGGGTTAATGTTCACCAGACAAATCATCTAGCATCTAGACTTTGATGCTTTCACAAAGGGCTTCATACCTAAACTACATGGAAGGGTTAGAATTCACCAAACTTCTCTAACATTTAGGCTGAGGAGCAAACACAAAGGGTCTCATACCTGAACCTTCGAGAAAGGGTTAGGATTCACCAAACAACTCTTCTAACATCTAGACCAGGGATTTCCAAACTACAGCCCTCCAGCTGTTTGCGGAACTACACGTCCCATGGGACATTGTAAACTCTGATATTCACAGACATGTCTAGGCATGATGGGAATTGTAGTTCCTGAACAACTGGAGGGCCATAGTTTGAAGACCCCTGATCTTGACTGTGGGTCTTACGCAAAGGGCTTCATACCTAAACTGTGGTGCACACACAAAGGGTCTCATACCTGCACTTTCAAGAAGGGTTAGGATTAACCAATCAACTCCTCTACCATCTAGATTATGGTGCCAACACAAAGGGTCCCATACCTGAACCTTCAAGATTCACCAAACAACTCCCCTTAACATCTAGACTGTGGTGCAAATACGAAGGGCCTTATACTTGAAATTTCAAGGAAGGGTTAAGGTTCAGCAGACAAATCATCTAGCATCTAGACTTTGGCGCTTTCACAAAGGGCTTCATACCTAAACTACATGGAAGGGCTAGGATTTACTAAACAACTCTTCTAACATTTAGGCTGTGGTGCCAACACAAAGAGTCTCATATCTTCCCCTTCAAGGAACAGTTAGGATTCACTAAACAATTAATCTAACATCTACTGTGGGGCCAACACAAAGGGCTTCCTACAGGAAACCACATTGAAGGGTTAGGATTCACTAACCAACTCTCGGACATCTAGACCAGTGGTCATCAACCCTGTCCTCAGGGCCCACTAACAGGCCAGGTTTTATGTATTACCTTGGGGAGATGCAGACTAGACTACTTCAATCACTGAGCAGCAAATTATATCACCTGTGATGTATTTCAGTTATTTTGCAAACCTGGCCTCACCTGTTGGTGGGCCCAGAGGACAGGGTTGGTGACCACTGATCTAGACTGTGGTGCTAACACAAAAGTCCCACTACCGGAACCTTCAAGGAAGGGTTAGGATTCACCAAAACAACTCCTCCACTAGCTAGACTGTGGTGCTAACACAAAGAGCCACATACCTGAACCATAAAGGAAGGGTTAGGATCCAAAAAACGACTCCTCTTAACATCTCTAATCATAGGTGCAAACACAACCAAGCCTCATACCTGAACAACGAAGGAAGCTTTAATTGCCTGGAGTCACCAGGTCCCATACTACACTACAAGAAGAGAGAACTAAAGCCCTGTACACACTATCAGATTGTCTGCTGAGTTTTTCCTTCAGATTTACCAAAACCATATAATATGAGGTCAAAACATAGGAGTTTCAATGTGTATGCAATCAGGCAGGCCCTTCTACTACATGGTTTTGGTAAATCTGAAGGAAAAACTCAGCAGAAAATCTGATAGTGTATATGGGGCTTAAGCCTAGTTGGGTTTATGAAAATGGAGAAATTTCTACGCTGTGGGTCAATGTGGCAAATACAGAGAAAAAAACATCCACTATTGTTGTGCCATTAAACCTCAACGTGGCCCTTTTTAAGCCCTTGTACACACGGTCGGAGATTCCGTCGGAATGTGTCCTATCGGACCATTTTGTCGGATATTCCGACTGTGTGTGGTCTCCATCGGACTGTTTCCGTCGGAATATCCGTCGGACCCAATTTTCCAACTTGTTGGAAATATTTTCCGACAAGCTGCTCCGATCGGACATACTCCGATCATGTGTAGAGAATTCCGATCGGACAAAGTGCCACGCATGCTCAGATCAAATTCCTACACCAAAGCTATTGGCTACTAGCCTGAACGTAGTCCCATCGTAACAAAATTACGCCATCACGTTCTGAACGATCGGATTTTCCGACAACTTTGTCCAACCGTGTGTATGCAACAGTTTCGGACAAGATCAGTCGGACAAAATCCGACGGATTTGGTTGTCGGAATCTCCGACTGTGTGTACAAGGGCTTAGACTTATGTCACGTACACACGATCGGACTTTTCGGAACAACAAAACCGTAGAATTTTGTTCGAAGGGTGTTGCCTCCAACTTGTCTTGCATACACACGGTCACACAAATGTTGGCCAACAATTACGAATGTAGTGGTGACGTACAAGACGTACGTGATGTCTCCATTACAAATGCTAGTTTTACAAGACCGAGCGCTTCCGGATCGTCCTTGATTCCGAGCATGCGTGTTTGTACTTTAGACTTATGGCCGACAGACTTGTGTACACACGATCGGAAATTCCCGCCAACACACATTTGTTGGCGGAAAATTTGACAAGATGCTAGCCAATAATTGTCCAATGGAGAATACACATGGTGGGACTTTCCTCCAACAGCCTGACATCCAACATTTCCCATCGGATACGGGGCCTAAGTCTGACATTTGCAGCTTCAAAGGAATATAAGGGAGATCCATATGAAGGATCCATGTCCCTCAAAAGTGTGGATAGTGTTTTAGTGATGAATTTTGACTGATAACTTTGTTTTTTTGGGGTAACCAGGATGCAGGTGACCCCGTCATGTGACACAGAGGCCATCACATCCCTCATAAAGCAGCACATCTCCGGTGCCAAACTCAGCAGACAGAATGTGGAGGATTTGACGTTCACCCTGCCATTCCTGAACATGGATGCCTTCCCAGGTACGGGGATCATGTCATGGTCGGGGGGGGGGCATAAAATGGAAGTCTACTGGCATTCATTTGTAGTGGATTCATAAAATAACAGGGAAAGGAAGCAGAGAGTGCACGGACCAGGAGCATCAAGCTAAGGGTACCCCTAAGTCAGAAAAGACAGCATGGAGATACATGTAATTCATTGATTACACTAACCTCCTACTGTCCTTTCCACTTCTATATCCTGAAGTTCTCCTTTAACACTGAACAGTTTTTTTTTTGCAGCTCTGTTCTCTGACCTGGAGGGACATGTGGGCCGAGACATTGTAAGTTACGGAGTCTCTATTACTACGCTGGATGATGTGTTCCTGAAATTGGAAGGAGAGGCCGAGATCGAAAAAGGAGGTGGGTGACCTTTTTATGTTTTTATAATCTGGCAGTTCTAATCTCTGAAATTCTGCTAATTTTTACCAATTCTTAAATGCGGTGGCTGTCCCTACTTTACCAACTCGCAAAATACATGCCAAATCTGGGAGCCAGGGCCTTAAAAAAAGGATCAGCCTGACCCAAGATGGCTGTTAGAGCCACATGGGATGGCAGCATCCAATGGGATAGCTTCCCTACTGACCCAGGAAACCATAGAGGGACCATGTTCCACTTGACTTCCTCTCCGACTGCAGTGTCACTGCAGAAGAGTGCCACCTGCAGTACAGAAAGTAGACTGCACCTGCCTACACCCCCACCCCCTTAACAGATGCTGTTCTCGGCATCAACATAAAATGGAAACAACAATAACAATAAAAGCATAATCAAAATATGGGTAGGCAGAATAATAAACAACTCAAACAACTGCACAGCAGAGCTTCCCTCCATTAGACTGCAAAAAGCGCTGACTCTCTTGATTCCCCATAGAGCAGTGGTTCTCAATCTGGAGCTTGCTGGGCTGTTCCTGGAACCCCCCATTCAGCCTCTTCATAGCTGCCCATTCAGTTCACGGCATGGCTGGGGGGTAAAGTGGGAGGGGATGGAGGAGGCCCTATCTCCTGATTTTGTCATAAGTGTTACTGCTACGAGACACCACAAAGTCGGAGACACAGTGAGTAACACTACCTGTGATTATTGTTGCCATTAATAGTCCTCACTACAGTTCTCAGATAAGCGGATGACCTTGATAAAGAGCACCTAAGTTGGCTGATCAGAACTGCCTGCCAGCATTGCCACTCATCCCAACTCCCTGCCAGCACCACCACTCATCCCAACTTCCCGCCACTCATCCCAACTCCCTGCCAGCACTGCCACTCATCCCACCTCTCCGCCAGCACTGCCACTCATCCCAACTCTCCGCCAGCACTGCCACTCATCCCAACTCTCCGCCAGCACTGCCACTCATCCCAACTCTCCGCCAGCACTGCCACTCATCCCAACTCTCCGCCAGCACTGCCACTCATCCCAACTCTCCGCCAGCACTGCCACTCATCCCAACTCCCCGCCAGCACTGCCACTCATCCCAACTCCCCGCCAGCATTGCCACTCATCCCAACTCCCTGCCAGCACCACCACTCATCCCAACTTCCCGCCACTCATCCCAACTCCCTGCCAGCACTGCCACTCATCCCACCTCTCCGCCAGCACTGCCACTCATCCCAACTCTCCGCCAGCACTGCCACTCATCCCAACTCTCCGCCAGCACTGCCACTCATCCCAACTCTCCGCCAGCACTGCCACTCATCCCAACTCTCCGCCAGCACTGCCACTCATCCCAACTCCCTGCCAGCACTGCCACTCATCCCAACTCCCCGCCAGCACTGCCACTCATCCCAACTCCCCGCCAGCACTGCCACTCATCCCAACTCCCCGCCAGCACTGCCACTCATCCCAACTCCCCGCCAGCACTGCCACTCATCCCAACTCTCCGCCAGCACTGCCACTCATCCCAACTCTCCGCCAGCACCGCCACTCATCCCAACTCTCCGCCAGCACCGCCACTCATCCCAACTCCCCGCCAGCACCGCCACTCATCCCAACTCCCCGCCAGCACTGCCACTCATCCCAACTTCTCGCCAGCACTGCCACTCATCTCAACCCCTCGCCAGCACTGCCACTTATTCCAACTCCCCGCCAGCACTGCCACTCATCCCAACTCCCCGCCAGCACTGCCACTCATCCCAACTTCTCGCCAGCACTGCCACTCATCCCAACTCCCCGCCAGCACCGCCACTCATCCCAACTCCACGCCAGCACCGCCACTCATCCCAACTCCCCGCCAGCACTGCCACTCATCCCAACTTCTCGCCAGCACTGCCACTCATCCCAACTCTCCGCCAGCACTGCCACTCATCCCAACTCCCCGCCAGCACTGCCACTCATCCCAACTTCTCGCCAGCACTGCCACTCATCCCAACTCCCCGCCAGCACTGCCACTCATCCCAACTCCCTGCCAGCACCCCCAATCATCCCAACTCCTCGCCAGCACCCCCACTCATTCCAACTCCCCGCCAGCACCCCCACTCATTCCAACTCCCCGCCATGCACTGCCACTCATCTCAACCCCTCGCCAGCACTGCCACTTATTCCAACTCCCCGCCAGCACTGCCACTCATCCCAACTCCCCGCCAAAACAGCCACTCATCCCAACTCCCCGCCAGCACTGCCACTCATCCCAACTTCTCGCCAGCACTGCCACTCATCCCAACTCCCTGCCAGCACCCCCAATCATCCCAACTCCTCGCCAGCACCCCCACTCATTCCAACTCCCCGCCAGCACCCCCACTCATTCCAACTCCCCGCCATGCACTGCCACTCATCTCAACCCCTCGCCAGCACTGCCACTTATTCCAACTCCCCGCCAGCACTGCCACTCATCCCAACTCCCCGCCAAAACAGCCACTCATCCCAACTCCCCGCCAGCACTGCCGCTCATCCCAACTCCCCGCCAGCACCCCCACTCCTCCCAACTCCCTACCAGCACCGCCACTCATCCCAACTCCCAGCCAGCACTGCCACTCATCCCAACTCCCTGCCAGCACAGCCACTCATCCCAACTCCCCGCCGGTACTGCCACTCATCCCAACTCCCTGCCAGCACCCCCACTTATCCCAACTCCTCGCCAGCACCGCCACTCATCCCAACTCCCCGCCAGCACCGCCACTCATCCCAACTCCTGACATTGGGCTGGGTACCATGTCCTCTCCACCGGGCTGTCACCGTTCTCCATATGGGTCAGGTAGTTTACCTTTTACATCTTACCATCAAGCCACTTGGGCTATACTACCATCCTCCTAGCCAGTTTTTCTGTGTGGTACCGTTTTTTTTTTTTCTAAACATTTTAAACTCCTCTTTATTTTGATGCTTTAAGGAGCTAAATAAGGAGGTTCATTGTTCGGGTTTACATTCTCTTTAACTAGATTCCAAGGCTAAGCTTGAGGTCAAAATTGCTACCACGTGGTAATAAGGACTATATTATCATGGTGATTAATGACAATAAAATGTGCCAAAACAAAGTCTTTGCAATTAAAGTTTTGCTGTCTATGTACAGCACACCAAATGATTACTTTTCTCATCTTGAATGATCAGATTATGGCGTTTTTGCCCAAGAGCAAAATGAAGAAGAGGATCACTTCTCCTCAGAGCCGGAGGATTCTATCCTTCTGATGTCCGACTCCGGTACTCCCACCATCAGTGGACTGGCATTGTGGAGACAGCAGGTGTTGGCCGTGGCGAGGATCCGATACTTGAAGCTTATCCATGACATAAAAGGCTTTCGATCCATGTAGGTGATGTAATCGGTTTCTGGGGATCTCTGATATGGAGGGACCATGGTATGGTATAGAGAGTTAATCCATGGATACAATTCTACATACTGTATTTAAAAATGTACACAGAAGACCTGGCTTACAATCAGCATCCCAACTCATCCCTATGGTGCTCAGTAGGGCTCTGTGCTGCACCCTCAGATTGCTCCAAACCAAACTGGTCAAACCGTGTCTTTATGGAGCTGGGGTTGTATATAGAAGACCTCGCTCACATTTGCCATTCCAATTAATTCCAAAGGTGTTCAGTAGGATTGAGGTCAGGGCTCTGTGGAGGCCACTCATGGTTCTCCACACCAAATTGTCCACACCATATCTTTATGGAGGAGGTTTGTACACAGGGGCTCAGTCATGGTGGAACAGAAAAGGGTCTTCCTAAAATTGTTACCACAAGGTTGGAAGAGCCCAATTGTCTACAATGTCTTTGTATGATGGAGTATTACCAGGACCCGTCATTTGTAGATGTGGCCCCAAATAGTGTACTTTTCTACAAACATATACAGTATACTACTTTTGGGTTATCTGATGGGTTGAGATGGGAACATTGGTGTTGAAGTAGAAGGTTACTACCAACCACACATGTCATATGCAATATAGGAATGAAACTAGGAGACTGTGTGTAGTTGTCCTTAATCTAATATGCATGTAACACGCCATCTTGAATTTCAGATTTCTTCTGCTGGTATTGTTCATCTTTCCCCTGGTTACCAACACCATACTGATGAACAGTTTCCACTCCATTAACACCTGGGAGCTGACGCCACAGCTTTACTTCCGAAGACCCGGAGATCTGTCCCACAGATATTACTCCAATCTTCTGCTCGTCAACACCACCGGTACAAAACCAAAATGGGGGGCGTCATTTTCAGTTATCAGCACTCTAATCTTGAATAGTTAATTCGACAAATCAAAAAAATTCTCAGTCTTTAAGTAGAACAGAAGCAGCAGTTCCGAGAACATTCACTATAATGTCCAGGCATGTTCCACCTTATGGTGACTTAGATTGGCCTCCTCCGGCTATGCATGGTCCACGCTCCACCTCGTCACTGCAATCTCCTTCTAGGCTTCTTCTGGCCTGGCATCTTCTTTCTTCCACCATTAGTGGGCCATTGGTAATTGACCTCCAACATGTGTGTTGCAGTTACATCTTCCTGTCACCCAGCTCTATTTGCTTATAGATGCCGGGAATGTACACTGCACTGTTCATGCACTACGCAAAATGGACTAATAAACAGGCAAATATTTTTTTTTTGAGGCAGAAGAAACATATAGGGGTTGGTTTACTAAAACTGGAGAGTGCAGAATCTGTTTCAGTCTGCATGTTAGCCAATCAGCTTCGAAACTTCAGCTTGTTCAGTGAAGCTTTGACATAAAAAACAAAATCTGGAAGCTGATTGGTTTCTATGCAAAGCAGCACCAGGTCTTGCAATCTCCAGTTTTAGTAAATCAACCCCAAAATGTCTCTACTCCTTGGAGTCTATGTATAAAAAGATCACTGTGGAAATGCCTCAAGCATTCTCACAACTGTCAAAGTCATTATTGTCGGCTCCATTTAGTGGCCGTACTGCAGAATTTCCCTGATTATAGCCCAATGAGGAAAATACTGTATTATGGCCACTAGATGGAGCTGACACTCATCGGGAAAAAAAAAATGTATTACTCGCATTATGGCAATTTGTGACAGCTGTGTTACTGCTCGAGGCACCCACACAGCAAATATTTTGAGAAATTGATCTATAGGCATATTACCAAAATAGTAAAACAAATTTCCATCTGTAGGAGTCAACCCTTCAACCGCCTGAAAATGTTTTTACTATTAACCCGTACATGTCACTAAGCTTCTTCTAAACTTCTAGTATGTCTCCACATAGGTCTTCCCATTGAGAATCTTGTTCATGGTATCACGGCTCAAGATATTGCAGTGGATGTTGTGGATGGCCCATATGATGAAAACACTACGGCCTACAACGGCGCTATAGAGATCACACGAGGCAACAAAACTGTGGGTAAACTTTCTTACAAAATAACATTTCTCTACCACTAAGGATGCTGAAAATAACCCAACAGGACATGTCCCCTACCATATTCCTGATCTATACAGCACGGGCACAGCACTGTGTAGACAATACTGATAACATTATCACTAATCTCTAGACCAAGAAAATCATGCTATGCATACGTTATACAACATATGGCTATAGTATGTGTACCCCTGACCATCACACCTATGTGAGATTGTTGGACATCCCGTTCCAAAACCATGACCATTAATATGCAGTTTTTGATTGAGTTGCTCCCTTTGTGGCTATAACATCCTCCACTCTTTTGGGAAGACTTTCCACAAGATTTTGGAGTGTGTCTGTGGGAATTTGGTTTCATTTGTAATTACCGATGTTGGATGAGGGGACCTGGTTCCAATTCAACCCAAAGGTGTTCAGCGGGGTTAAGGTCAGGGCTCCATACAGGACACTCAAGCTCCTCCACACCATACTGGCCAAACCATGTGGAGTTATCCCACTTTTGTGTCTATGACAGCCTTAACACATCTGAGAAGGCTTTTTGCAAGATTTTGGAGGGTGTCTGTGGGAATCTGTGTCTATTTGCGAGGTCACGTGCTGATGTTGAGAAAACCTGGTTCACAATCTGTCATCCTACCAAAAGGTGTAGGGTTGAGGCTAGGGCTCTGTATACAGCATTCAAGTTCCTCCAAACCAACTGGTGAAACCATGTTGAGTTATCCTTTCTTTGTGTCTATAACAGCCCCCACTCTTCTTAGAAGGCTTTCCACAAGATTTTGGAGAGTGTCTGTGGATATTTGTGCCCATTTGTGAGGTCAGGTACTGAGGATGAATGAGAAGATCTGGTCCAAGCTGGCTTCGTACACAGAAGACCTGGCTTGCAATCAGCATTTTAATTCATCAGTAAGGTTGAGGTCAAGGCTCAGTGTAGGCCCTTGAGGTTCTCCACGCCATACTGGTCAAATCATATCTTTATGGAGCTGGCACAGAAGACCTGGCTTGTATTCATTGTTCAAGTTCATCCCAAAGATGTTCAGTAGGGTTGAGGTGGGGCCTCTGTACAGAACCCTTGAGTTCCTCCACACCAAACTGGTCAAACCATCTCTTTATGGAGCTGGCTTTGTACACAGAAGACCTAGGTTGCAATCAGTGTTCCAATTCATCCCAAAGGTGTCCAGTAGGGTTGAGTCCAGGGCTCTGTGTAGGCCACTCAAGGTTCCCCACAACATACTGGTCAATGTCTTTACGGAGCTGGCTTTGTACACCGGGGGGGGGGGGGGGGGGGCACAGCCATGCTGGAACAGAAAATAGTCTTCCCCAAACTGTTACCACAAGGTTGGAAGAACACAATTGTCTACACTGTCTTTGTATGAAGACAGCAAAAGATAACCTAATATGGGTTTCAATGCTTCCCTACTCGATCCAAAATGACCAAAAAATGCTTTGCTATACATACACTTAAATACACTTACTTAATCCTATTGTATGAAAATGCATGAAATAAGTTTATGTGGCCCTAACCTCTACAATTCCCAGACTTATGTTCCAGTGAGGCCCGGAGCAATAGGAATGTAATGGAAATAGTGAAGGGCCAGCATGACACAGTGAGAAGGGGAGGTAATGATTGGGTTAAGGAAGTTAAAGTTGTAGAAGCAGGAAGGAGAGAGGATTGGCTGAGAAAAGCAGAAAAGGAGGGGTCTGGTAGTTTACTTAAGGGGGAAGCGGGGCTCTCGGGTATTAGTGGAGGGTCAAGCAGGTGAAGAAGCAGGCAGTTTCACACGCTGCTAAAAAAAATCAACAGCTATGGCAGAGGCGGACAGGATTTTGGCCCTGCTGTGGGCGGCTGCCGCCACGAGGGGACCGGAGTGGCTACTTAGTCAGGTAGCATCCCTGATAGAGGATCAGACATCCGGGGCAGGGGAGGGGGTGGGCAGGAACTCCCAAGCGTGCGGAGATCTCAGCCTCCGGAGCGTTGTTCCCCGGGTACTCCATTTCACGCCTGGTCTCGTTAATTTAGGTAATGAGAAGGGGTGGGGATGAGCACTTATTGGTTGGGCAGGTAGTAGGAAAGTTGGGGACTCCTGATTTTCACTGGTCAAGTGTTGGAACACATTCAGTAGATGCCTAGGGCATGCCCGTGTGCACAAGTCCAAAAGACGATTCTGTTGAACATATTTCTTTTGTATGGTGTCACTTTTCTGCTTTTATTTTTTTTTTTAGGATTACGGGTACAGAATAATCGGAAACCCCCGAGCACTCAATATCTTCCCGGTATTGGTTAATATTATCAGTAACGCCTTTATGAGGATCTATAACTCCACAGAGAGGATCAGGGTGTGGAATAACCCCATCTTGCGTGTGAGTACCCGCCTGCCCGTTCCTGGTTTACTTTTGTGTCAGGTCATTTTAATGCACAGCGATGCACCATCGCCACCGGCATCGGTTTCTATTGCAGAGGAACTGGCCCCGGGTCTGTTCTATTATTATCAGTTTTCAGTATAGAAAACTGCCACATGTCCTTGCCAGATTGGGACTGCCATGCAGGATGGGAGCAGCAGACAGAAAACCTTATGTAGCGATTACATTATATGAGTTTGCAGCTCATCTCCTCCCTCCCAACCCAATGAGCACTAGAACAGACCCCCCCCCAGCTCTGGCACAGCTGAAAACTCGATGAGCACTAGAACAGACACCCCCTAGCTCTGGCACAGCTGGGAACTCGATGAGCACTAGAACAGACCCCCCAGCTCTGGCACAGCTGAAAACTCGATGAGCACTAGAACAGACCCCCCCAGCTCTGGCACAGCTGGGAACTCGATGAGCACTAGAGCAGACCCCCCAGCTCTGACACAGATGGGAACTCGGTGAGCACTAGAACAGACCCCCCAGCTCTGGCCCAGCTGGGAACTCGATGAGCACTAGAACAGACCCCCCCCCCCCAGCTCTAGTACAGCTGGGAACTACTCAATGAGCACTAGAACAGACCCCCCCCAGCTCTGGCACAGCTGGGAACTCAATGAGCACTAGAACAGACCCCCCCCCCCCAGCTCTGGTACAGCTGGGAACTCGATGAGCACTAGAACAGACCCCCCAGCTCTGGCACAGATGGGAACTCGATGAGCACTAGAACAGACCCCCCAGCTCTGGCACAGCTGGGAACTCGATGAGCACTAGAACAGACCCCCCCAGCTCTGGCACAGATGGGAACTTGATGAGCACTAGAACAGACCCCCCAGCTCTGGCACAGCTGGGACCTTGATGAACACTTGTGAAACTTCAGCTGTATTGCCCAGGAAGGGCAGCAGCCATTCTTCTCCTCTTGTACAAGAACCCTGCTGCTCCAGGCCTCTGACTATTTATGCACACACCCATCCACCTACTGGGCTTCCACCCACAGGGATTGACCGAGATAACATAAATATCCAGGCTGTGGGTCAGCCCTTTCCAGCCCACTGTGCTCTGGTGAAGCTACACTGATGAAGCTGCAAAGATGTTTGCTGACAAGGCGGCACTGATGTGCGCTGATGAAGCTGCACTGATGTGTGCTGATGAGGCGGCACTGATGTGTGCTGATGAGGCGGCACTTATGTGCATTGATGAGGCTGCACTGATGTGTGCTGATGAAGCTGCACTGATGTGTGCTGATGAGGCGGCACTTATGTGCATTGATGAGGCTGCACTGATGTGCCCAAAATACATCCATGGGAATTACAGACCAGTTAGCCTAACATCAATAGTATGTAAACTCTTGGAGGGGGTGATAAGGGACTAATTACAAGATTTTAGTAAAGAAAACTGTATCATTAGAAGTAATCAGCATGGATTCATGCAGAATCATTCTTGCCAAACCAATCTACTAACCTTCTATGAGGAAGTGAGTTGCCATCTAGATAAAGGAAGGCCCGTAGACGTGGTGTATCTAGATAAAGGAAGGCCTGTAGACGTGGTGTATCTAGATAAAGGAAGGCCCGTAGACGTGGTCTATCTAGATAAAGGAAGGCCCGTAGACATGGTCTATATAGATAAAGGAAGGCCCGTAGACATGGTCTATATAGATAAAGGAAGGCCCATAGACGTGGTCTATCTAGTTAAAGGAAGGCCCGTAGACGTGGCGGATCTGGATAAAGGAAGCCCCGTAGACGTGGTGTATCTAGGTAAAGGAAGGCCCGTAGACGTGGTGTATCTAGATAAAGGAAGGCCCGTAGACGTGGTGTATCTGGATAAAGGAAGGCCCATACACGTGGTGTATCTGGATAAAGGAAGGCCCGTAGACGTGGTGTATCTGGATAAAGGAAGGCCCATACACGTGGTGTATCTAGATAAAGGAAGGCCCGTAGACGTGGTGTATCTGGATAAAGGAAGGCCCATACACGTGGTGTATCTAGATAAAGGAAGGCCCGTAGACGTGGTGTATCTAGATAAAGGAAGGCCCATACACGTGGTGTATCTAGATAAAGGAAGGCCCGTAGACGTGGTGTATCTGGATAAAGGAAGGCCCATACACGTGGTGTATCTAGATAAAGGAAGGCCCGTAGACGTGGTGTATCTGGATAAAGGAAGGCCCGTAGACGTGGTGGATCTGGATTTTGCAAAAGCATTTGACAGAGTTCCCCATAAACGTTTACTGTACAAAATAAGGTCCGGTGGCATGGACCAAAGGGTGAGGACACGGATTGAAAACTGGCTACAAGGGTGAGTTCAGAGGGTGGTGATAAATGGGGAGCACTCGGAATGGTCGGGGGTGGGTAGTGGGGTCCCCCAGGGTTCTGTGCTGGGACCAATCCTATTTCATTTGTTTCATAAATGACCTGGAGGAGGGGGATGGGGGAAACAGTTCAATCTCTGTATTTGTGGACAATACTAAGCTAAGCAGGGCAATAACTTCTCCGCAGGATGTGAAAACCTTGCAAGAAGATCTGAACAAATGAATGGGGGGGAGGGGCAACTACAGGGCAAATGAGGTTCAATGTGGAAAAATGTAAAAATATGCATTTGGGTGGCAAAAATCTGAATGTAATCTATAGACTGGGGGGAGAACCTCTGGGGGGATCTAGGATGGAGGATGACCTGGGGGTCCTAGTAGATGATAGGCATACGCTCTCATCCCCCCTCACACCTGTACGCTCTCATCCCCCCCCTCACACCTGTACGCTCTCATCCCCCCCCTCACACCTGTACGCTCTCATGCCTCCCTCACACCTGTACGCTCTCATGCCTCCCTCACACCTGTACGCTCTCATGCCTCCCTCACACCTGTACGCTCTCATCCCCCCCTCACACCTGTACGCTCTCATGCCTCCCTCACACCTGTACGCTCTCATCCCCCCCTCACACCTGTACGCTCTCATCCCCCCCTCACACCTGTACGCTCTCATCCCCCCCTCACACCTGTACGCTCTCATGCCTCCCTCACACCTGTACGCTCTCATCCCCCCCTCACACCTGTACGCTCTCATCCCCCCCTCACACCTGTACGCTCTCATGCCTCCCTCACACCTGTACGCTCTCATCCCCCCCTCACACCTGTACGCTCTCATGCCTCCCTCACACCTGTACGCTCTCATCCCCCCCTCACACCTGTACGCTCTCATCCCCCTCACACCTGTACGCTCTCATCCCCCCCTCACACCTGTACGCTCTCATCCCCCCCTCACACCTGTACGCTCTCATGCCTCCCTCCCACCTGTACGCTCTCATCCCCCCCTCACACCTGTACGCTCTCATCCCCCCCTCACACCTGTACGCTCTCATCCCCCCCTCACACCTGTACGCTCTCATGCCTCCCTCCCACCTGTACGCTCTCATCCCCCTCACACCTGTACGCTCTCATCCCCCTCACACCTGTATGCTCTCAGCGCCCTCACACCTGTACGCTCTCAGCGCCCTCACACCTGTACGCTCTCAGCGCCCTCACACCTGTACGCTCTCATCCCCCCTCACACCTGTACGCTCTCATCCCCCCTCACACCTGTACGCTCTCATCCCCCCTCACACCTGTACGCTCTCATCCCCCCTCACACCTGTACGCTCTCATCCCCCCTCACACCTGTACGCTCTCATCCCCCCTCACACCTGTACGCTCTCATCCCCCCTCACACCTGTACGCTCTCATCCCCCCTCACACCTGTACGCTCTCATCCCCCCTCACACCTGTACGCTCTCATCCCCCCTCACACCTGTACGCTCTCATCCCCCCTCACACCTGTACGCTCTCAGCCCCCCTCACACCTGTACGCTCTCATCCCCCCTCACACCTGTACGCTCTCATCCCCCCTCACACCTGTACGCTCTCATCCCCCCTCACACCTGTACGCTCTCATCCCCCTCACACCTGTACGCTCTCATCCCCCCCTCACACCTGTACGCTCTCATGCCTCCCTCCCACCTGTACGCTCTCATCCCCCCCTCACACCTGTACGCTCTCATCCCCCCTCACACCTGTACGCTCTCATCCCCCCCTCACACCTGTACGCTCTCATCCCCCCTCACACCTGTACGCTCTCATCCCCCCTCACACACCTGTACGCTCTCATCCCCCCTCACACCTGTACGCTCTCAGCGCCCTCACACCTGTACGCTCTCATCCCCCCTCACACCTGTACGCTCTCATCCCCCCTCACACCTGTACGCTCTCAGCGCCCTCACACCTGTACGCTCTCATCCCCCTCACACCTGTACGCTCTCATCCCCCCCTCACACCTGTACGCTCTCATCCCCCCTCACACCTGTACGCTCTCATCCCCCCTCACACACCTGTACGCTCTCATCCCCCCTCACACCTGTACGCTCTCAGCGCCCTCACACCTGTACGCTCTCATCCCCCCTCACACCTGTACGCTCTCATCCCCCCTCACACCTGTACGCTCTCATCCCCCCTCACACCTGTACGCTCTCAGCGCCCTCACACCTGTACGCTCTCATCCCCCCTCACACCTGTACGCTCTCATCCCCCCTCACATGTGTATAAATGACACGGCCACCCCCCTCCCCACTTGTACAACAGCCCTTACCTGTGATCTTCTTAGTCCCAGCTCTTGTTTCCACATGTGGCTGAGACACAGATAGGAGCTGCAGTCCAGCATACAGTACACCGAGTACAGGCAGCTCACCCGAGGGGTGCAGGAAATGGCCAGAGGTGGCAGCAAAGAGCCGGAGGTGAGCTCAATGACACAGAGCAGCAGCTGCCGACTCACACTCATACAGAAGCATTCACTGAGCTCCTCTGCACCCGCCCCCTTGCCTTCTCACATCCCTGCCAGTCGGCTGGGCCCCTCCAGACGCTGGGGCCCCTTAAAAGTGTATGGGCTGTACCCCCCTGATGGCAGCCCCTCTGTGCTCTTCGCTGGGCAGCCCCTAATCAGCTTTTACATAGGAAACAGAGAATGTCTCCCCTTCCTTCTCATCCTATGGGTGAGCTGAATGGCTGGAGGCCACCATGAGTAGGGCTCACCCCCGGGAATGCATGGGGCCCCTGTGCATTGTGGGAAGTAGACATGGGCGGAGCGAAAACATTTGTTTTGTTTCGATTTGATTTGTTATTTACATAAATTAGTTTTGTTAAATTAGTTTAATCAACTTTTTGAATTTGTTACGTTTATTCGTATTCGAATCGAATAGAATTTTCAAATTCAGATAGTTTCTAAAATTGTAATAGTTTTCCAATTTCCAAAGAGAATAAAATAGAATAGAAAAAAATATATTAGAATAGAAAATAATATAATATAATAGCGTAAAACAGAACAAAATAGGATAGAAAAATAAAAGAACAGAATATAATGGAATAGACTAAAATAAAAAGAAATGGTTATAATCTTTCTATTTAATTCTATTCTTTTTTTATTCTATTCCTTTTTATTTTAGTCTATTCCATTATATTCTGTTCTTTTATTTTCTATCCTATTTTGTTCTGTTGTACTCTATTATATTCTATTCTTTTCTATTCAATTATAGTCTATTCTATTCTTTTCTAGTCAAATCTATTCTATTCTTATGGGAGAGAAAAATATTTTTTTGGGGGAAATTCGGGGATTGGGAATGAACATAAAAAATAATAAGAGAACCTTCACATAAAAGACCTCAGAGAAAAGTGTGGGTTCAATTGGACTTTTTAGGCATAAAGAACAGTTGTAAACACAACCGATATATTCAAGAAAGTATTTTTGTTTACTCTCCTTCACTCTGGTCAATGCCAGAAAGCCGGCCTCCAGGCGTATCTATTACAAAATCTGGAGGGCATATGTTTCCTGGTGTGAACCCAGGAGATGGCATCCCAGAAGGTATGTCATTAGCAGAATCTTGGCCTTTCTCCAATCAGGCCTTGAAATGAATTTGGCCATAAGCACCATCAAGGTGCAGATTTCGGCCCTATCGGTCTTTTTTCAAAGACCGCTTGCATCACATTCCCTAGTACGGGCTTTTATCCAGGGGGCTATGCGGATAAAACCGCCAGTCAAACCTCCGGTATGCCCATGGGATCTGAATTTGGTTCTCTCGGCCTTAGAAGCCCAACCATTTGAACCTTTGCATCTTGCTTCGTTAGTCCTCTTGACAAAGAAGCTGGTCTTCCTAGTAGCCATATCCACAGCTAGAAGGGTATCAGAATTTTCTTGTAAAGAGCCCTATTTAATTATCCATAAGGACCGAGTGGTCATGCGTCCCAACAGGTCCTTTCTACCTAAGGTGGTTTCAGGTTTTCATCTGAATCAGGATATAATCCTACCATCCTTTTTTCCAAATCCTCAGTCCATAGAGGAAGAGTCCTTACACACTTTAGATGTGGTTAGAGCAATCAGTCTTTATCTTCAAGCAACTGCTCAGATAAGAAAAACTGACTGTTTATTTATTCTGCCAGAAGGCCCTAGAAGGGGTCAGGCAGCGTCAAAGTCCACTCTCTCAAGGTGGATCAGACAAGTTATTTCTCAGGCCTATGACTTAAAGGGGAAGATTCCTCCTTTTCAGGTGAAAGCGCACTCTACTAGGGCTGTCAGTGCTTCTTGGGCAGTGCATCACCAGGCCTCCCTGGCTCAGATCTGTAAGGCTGCGACTTGGTCATCAGTCCACACATTCACCAGATTCTATCAGGTGGATGTCAGAGGGCAAGAGGATATCGCCTTCGGGCGCAGTGTACTGCAGGCTGCAGTTTAGGTCCTCAGGTCCCTGGCGGTCTATATTTATGATCTGTGTCTCCCTCCCCTCAACCTGAGCATTGCTATGGGACATCCCACTATGTAATGAAGCTCCTGTGTCCCGTGATGTATGATCAAGAAAATAGGATTTTTATATACAGCTTACCTGTAAAATCCTTTTCTTGAGAGTACATCACGGGACACAGGGCTCCCGCCCCTCTTGGGTTTTACGTGGTTTCTTATTGCTTTGCTACAAAACTGAGGTGCCTCCCAGATGGGAGGGGTTATATAGGGGAGGAATTCTCTTTAATTAGGGTCAACCAGTGTCCAATCACCAGAGGTGCCTATATAACCCACTATGTAATGAAGCTCCTGTGTCCCGTGATGTACTCTCAAGAAAAGGATTTTACAGGTAAGCTGTATATAAAAATCCCATTTTTCTTAATTCCTTTTGATCTGTTTCTATTTTTGTGGGCACTATTGCCTCTATTCGCGATTGCCTCCATGTATGTCTCATCATGGTGTTTTTTTTTTTTCCCCTTAACGTCTGTCTTTAATATTGAATCTTCTACTAAATTTACTAGGCTAATTTTCTTCGCTGTATACATAATTTCTTTGCACACACCCTTTTACAAAAATTCTAAAATATATTCTTATTATGTTTTTACACAGTGCACGGGATACGCCTCTCTGGCTACAATACATCACAAATATTCCCCCAAATTCTATAAGTGAAGCCCTAGGGCTCAACGCAATGTGAAGTGGTCTCACTAACTTTAAATCTACACTATTATTCTTAACTTTCTTGGAAATTTTTTTATCTTTTTTCCTAACTTCTATAATTTTTAAAAAATTTTTTGATCGTCTTGTCCCCCCCCTTTCTTTGGTTTTGTCCCCTTCTGGGGTTCATCTACGAAGAAATGTAAGTAAATACATATGAACAGTAGAATATACTAAATAAGAATGTTATACTCGTTCCCACATTGTGTCCCTCCCATGAGTTTCTCCACAGGAGAAAAAGAGGGAGGGGAATTTTCCTTTTTCCGCCCCCCCTATCCGTGCTCTCCCCCCCTCCCCCCCCCCCCCTATAGAACACTTTAGCACCTTGATAGATGGTATAAATAAATAAATATGTAATTTATGATTGTTTTTTTAAAGGTGTACTGTGTATATATATATATATATACACATGTTTTTGTCTTTTCTCTTTATACTGTAGAATACTGCTAAAAGCTCCTGAAGAAGCGTTTTCCAATAAACGCGAAACATGTAGAGCACCAGAACATACTTAAGTTTCTGCTATATAATTTGATATCCTCTACGCTTTATATATGTACAAACTGTTAGTTTTTAGCTATAGTTTTTGTCTGGATTGTATCAAGTTTGATAGGATATCAAATGAGACTTATAGTGTGTATTTATAAGGAGGAAATTTCCTGTTTTCTTTTTAATTTTAATCGTTTTATATATAATTTTTTTTTTAAATAAACAAAAATACTTTCTTGAATATATCGGTTGTGTTTACAACTGTTCTTTATGCCTAAAAAGTCCAATTAAAACCCACACTTTTCTCTGAGGTCTTTTATGTGAAGGTTCTCTTATTATTTTTTATGTTCATTCCCAATCCCCGAATTTCCCCCCAAAATTTTTTTTCTCTCCCAAGTGATAACCAGGACGTGGCATCTGAATATCTTGACCTTTTAGTGTATCCACAGACACCACCCTGTGATAGATACACACCCTTATCTATTTATATTCTATTCTTATGTATTCTAATTCAATTTTTTTCTATTTCAAATTCTAATAATATTTATATTCTATTGTTTTTTTTTTTTTTATTCTATTATTTTCTGTTCTATACGAATTTCAGAAGATAGAATAAAAAAGAATAGAATTAAATAGAAAGATTATAACTATCTTCTGAAATTTGTATAGAACAGAAAATAATAGAATTAAAAAAGCAATAGAATAGAAATATATTAGAATTTCAAATAGAAAAAAAAATTGAATTAGAATACATAAGAATAGAATAGATTTGAATAGAAAAGAATATAATAAAAAAAAAAAGAATAGAATTGAAATATAACCCTTTTCCAAAATTCAAACAGAATCAATTTAAATTTGAATAGAATAGAAAAGAATAGAGTATAATAGAATAGAAAATAACACAATAGTATAGAAAAAGACAACAGAATAGAATAGAATGAATATAATCATCTTCCTATTCTAATCTATTATTTTCTATTCAAATTCTAATTGCTTCTATTTGGATTTTGGAAAATGGTTATATTCTATTCTATTGTTTTTTTTTTAATTCTATTCTTTTCTATTCAATTATAGTCTATTCTATTCTTTTCTAGTCAAATCTATTCTATTCTTATGTATCCTAATTAAAAAAAATTCTATTTGAAATTCTAATATATTTCTATTCTATTGTTTTTTTGTTTTGTTTTTAATTCTATTATTTTCTGTTCTATACGAATTTCAGAAGATAGTTATAATCTTTCTATTTAATTCTATTCTTTTTTATTCTATCCGAGATGAAGGGAAGAATTTAACTTATAGTTGTCCCCAAATATTTTTTGTTCGATTTCTAATTTAAAAAAATGAATTTTTTGTTGTAACAATTTTTCTGTCACCAGGAATTCGGGGATCGGGGCTCTTTTTTGATGTTCTACATGGGATTGGTGTTTATGAACCTTGCGTCTGGACTTGCCCCCCACTTTGCAATGACCAGCATGCAGGATATGAAGGTTAGTATAGTCCAGGGGTCTCCAAACTGCGACCTTCTGCTTGCCTTTATCTGCCCTTGTGGCATTATTACCCCCACTGTCAGCAACAATGGGGCACTATTCCTCCCACTGACACCAATGATGGGGCACTATTCCTCCCACTGACACCAATGATGGGGCACTATTCCTCCCACTGACACCAACGATGGGGCTCTATTCCTCCCACTGATACCAATGATGGGACACTATTCCTCCCACTGACACCAATGATGGGGCACTATTCCCCCCACTGACACCAATGATGGGACACTATTCCTCCCACTGACACCAATGATGGGACACTATTCCTCCCACTGACACCAATGATGGGACACTATTCCTCCCACTGACACCAATGATGGGGCACTATTCCCCCCACTGACACCAATGATGGGACACTATTCCTCCCACTGACACCAATGATGGGACACTATTCCTCCCACTGACACCAATGATGGGACACTATTCCTCCCACTGACACCAATGATGGGACACTATTCCTCCCACTGACACCAATGATGGGGCACTATTCCTCCCACTGACACCAATGATGGGGCACTATTCCTCCCACTGACACCAATGATGGGGCACTATTCCCCCCACTGACACCAATGATGGGACACTATTCCTCCCACTGATACCAATGATGGGACACTATTCCTCCCACTGACACCAATGATGGGACACTATTCCTCCCACTGACACCAATGATGGGACACTATTCCTCCCACTGACACCAATGATGGGGCACTATTCCTCCCACTGACACCAATGATGGGACACTATTCCTCCCACTGACACCAATGATGGGGCACTATTCCTCCCACTGACACCAATGATGGGACACTATTCCTCCCACTGACACCAGTGATGGGGCACTATTCCCCCCACTGACACCAATGATGGGGCACTATTCCCCCCACCGACACCAATGATGGGACACTATTCCCCCACTGACACCAATGATGGGGCACTATTCCCCCCACTGACACCAATGATGGGGCACTATTCCCCCCACTGACACCAATGATGGGGCACTATTCCTCCCACTGACACCAATGATGGGGCACTATTCCTCCCACTGACACCAATGATGGGGCACTATTCCTCCCACTGACACCAATGATGGGGCACTATTCCTCTCACTGACACCAATGATGGGACACTATTCCTCCCACTGACACCAATGATGGGACACTATTCCTCCCACTGACACCAATGATGGGGCACTATTCCCCCCACTGACACCAATGATGGGACACTATTCCTCCCACTGACACCAATGATGGGACACTATTCCTCCCACTGACACCAATGATGGGACACTATTCCTCCCACTGACACCAATGATGGGACACTATTCCTCCCACTGACACCAATGATGGGGCACTATTCCTCCCACTGACACCAATGATGGGGCACTATTCCTCCCACTGACACCAATGATGGGGCACTATTCCCCCCACTGACACCAATGATGGGACACTATTCCTCCCACTGATACCAATGATGGGACACTATTCCTCCCACTGACACCAATGATGGGACACTATTCCTCCCACTGACACCAATGATGGGACACTATTCCTCCCACTGACACCAATGATGGGGCACTATTCCTCCCACTGACACCAATGATGGGACACTATTCCTCCCACTGACACCAATGATGGGGCACTATTCCTCCCACTGACACCAATGATGGGACACTATTCCTCCCACTGACACCAGTGATGGGGCACTATTCCCCCCACTGACACCAATGATGGGGCACTATTCCCCCCACCGACACCAATGATGGGACACTATTCCCCCACTGACACCAATGATGGGGCACTATTCCCCCCACTGACACCAATGATGGGGCACTATTCCCCCCACTGACACCAATGATGGGGCACTATTCCTCCCACTGACACCAATGATGGGGCACTATTCCTCCCACTGACACCAATGATGGGGCACTATTCCTCCCACTGACACCAATGATGGGGCACTATTCCTCCCACTGACACCAATGATGGGGCACTATTCCTCCCACTGACACCAATGACGGGGCACTATTCCTCTCACTGACACCAATGATGGGGCACTATTGATCTTTTATTAAAAAGAATCAAGCGACCAATTTTATACAAAAGTAAAAAACAAAACCATATTATACAACGTCAACAGAAAAAGGAATACACATCAACGTCCAGAATATATACAATATATACATAGTCCATTAGCAAAACATGAAAACTATTTACATAAAGCAGTAGAGAGGGCCTGAGAGGCACAACCCATCACCTATGTACGCAGCTATTTATCAAACATGAATGATAAGTGATAAAATCTCGGGTGACAAGATACAGACAGCCACACCCGGGAAAGAGACTCCTGGCAGTCAGGGAGGCTTGAAACCCCTCCACGCCTTCAACCCCAAGCCCCCCGACTCCGCTTGTCCCTCTCAAGCCCCCGAATCTTCTCCACCTCATGCAGAATGTCATCAGGGCCGTTTTTAAGGCAGGGCAAAAGGGGCAGCTGCCCTGGGCCCCATCATAGTAGTGAGGCCCAAAGCAGCTGCCTTATACTTTCCAACTATCCCAGTTTAAATCCCCTTATCCCCTGAAGTTTAAGTCCCGTGCTGTGTCCCGATGTCTCAGTGTAAACTTCTGCTGCTGCTGCCCAGCTCTGCCCTATTGCCATGTACATACTGTATGACTCTCCTGCAGACCCTGTGTTGACATGTAAATAGTCGTGAGCTGCGGCATTGATATGTAAATAGAGGAGGCATTCATATGTATATCATGTCCCCCTGATGTCACATCCACCATTAGTTCTGCTGAAT
Source organism: Lithobates pipiens (assembly GCF_037356315.1). NCBI lineage: Eukaryota > Metazoa > Chordata > Amphibia > Anura > Ranidae > Lithobates > Lithobates pipiens. The sequence goes on from NW_027507789.1 coordinate 226,165,476, forward strand.
GCTGCCCACTGGAGAGGTAAAGGGGCATGCTTGAAAGTCCTGCTTACAATTGTCGTCATTAAGCCTAACATCTGCCTGTTCTGCAAAAGTAAGCAAATTGGAGGTGGAACGATTCTTCAAAATAACATGGTGCCATTGCACCCTGAATTTTGGTGCCTGTGAATACGCAGGCAGGCAGGCAGGAGATGATGTGCTGTAAACATTATTAACCAATCAGTGAGCAGTAATGCTGTGCACTAACCTCTTGCAACCAATCTGTGAGCAGTAATAATGTGCAGTAACCTCTAACAACCAATTAGTGAGTGGTATAGATGTTCAGTAACTTCTAGCAATCAATCAGTGAGCAGTATTGATGTACAGTAATCTCTAGCAAACAATAAACAAGCAGAAGTCATGTGCTGTAACCTCTAGAAAATAACAGTGAGCCATAATGTGTGCCGTAACATCTAGCAGCCAGTCAGTGAGCGGTAATGATACACTGTAACCTCTAGCAACCAATCGCAATCACTGCCTGACCTGAATCAGTAAACTGATTTTGAGTCTAACTGCTATTTATTGTATGTCTCCGAGCAAAAATTGCATGTAAGAGGGGGCCCAAGAAAATGTTTGCCCAGGGTCCGGTCAATATTAAAGACGGCCCTGAATGTCATACACCACCACCTCAACAGGAAGGATTTTATGCCGAATGCTGACCTGACACCGTGCGTTCCAGGTGAAATAACGAACTACTAGGCTAAGTAGAAAAAGTGTATCCAAACAAAAAAAAACCCCCAGTATTGAATTCTCCGTACCCCCACTCAGCATAACCCAGCCTGGAGAGGAAAGGGACCCCGAGGGCCCGCCCCACCTGTTTGTACACCTCTATGTTAAAGGGGCAATGAAGCAGAAAATGGTCCATAGTCTCCTCCTCACCCGCACACTCCTCCCGAGGACAGCTACGATCCTCCCCACTGCGGAATTTCAAATTGCCCCGAACATAGAGCCTCCCATGGAAGCACAACCAGGCCAGATCCCTAAATTTAGGGGGTACTCTGTCCAAATTAATCAATCTTAACCCTACCCTCAAAACTGGGCCTGGGCAATCCCTTAAGGCCAGTGGGTCATGAAAGACTTCGCTCAAGACTCGACTCATAAGGACTTTCCTCGGGAGCGATCTGAGATCTTCAGCCGACAATCGCCACTGCCGCAGTAACTTCAGGCACGGAGCGACATAGGCTGGTAGCTGACCACGATGACCCCTGAGATTCTTCACTTGGCCACCTTCTTCCCAAAGTCATAGAAAAGGCCTAAACCAAGATCTAAATACAGTGAATAAAACACAATAAATAAATAAATAAATACATACAATAAATACATAAAAAAATAAATACAATACCTTGAACTTTTCAACCTTTTGCCACATTTCAGGCTTCAAACATAAAGATATAAAATGTTTATTTTTTGTGAAGAATCACCAACAAGTGGGACACAATTGTGAAGTGGAATGAAATCTATTGGAATTTTGAAACTTTTTTAACGAATAAAAAAATGAAAAGTGGGGCGTGCAAAATGATTGGGCCCCCTTGCGTTAATACTTTGTAGAGCCGCCTTTTGCTGCGATTACAGCTGCAAGTCGCTTGGGGTGTCTCTATCAGTTTTGCACATCGAGAGACTGAAATTCTTGCCCATTCTTCCTTGCAAAACAGCTGGAGCTCAGTGAGGTTGGATGGAGAGCGTTTGTGAACAGCAGTTTTCAGCTCTTTCCACAGATTCTCGATTGGATTCAGGTCTGGACTTTGACTTGGCCATTCTAACACCTGGATACGTTTATTTGTGAACCATTCCTTTGTAGATTTTGCTGTATGTTTGGGATCATTGTCTTGTTGGAAGATAAATCTCCGTCCCAGTTTCAGGTCTTTTTCAGACTCCAACAGGTTTTCATCCAGAATGGTCCTGTATTTGGCTGCATCCATCTTCCCCTCAATTTTAACCATCTTCCCTGTCCCTGCTGAAGAAAAGCAGGCCCAAACCATGATGCTGCCACCACCATGTGTGACAGTGGGGATGGTGTGTTGAGGGTGATGAGCTGTGTTGCTTTTACGCCAAACATATCGTTTTGCATTGTGGGCAAAAAGTTTGATTTTGGTTTCATCTGAGCAGAGCACCTTCTTCCACATGTTTGGTGTGTCTCCCAGGTGGCTTGTGGCAAACTTTAGACGAGACTTTTTATGGATATCTTTGAGAAATGGCTTTCTTCTTGCCACTCTTCCATAAAGGGCAGATTTGTGCAATGTACTCATCTCTGATCAGTCTTCTCCTTGTCTGAGCTGAAAGTTTAGAGGGACGGCCAGGTCTTAGTAGATTTGCAGTGGTCTGATACTCCTTCCATTTCAAAATCATCGCTTACACAGTGCTCCTTGGGATGTTTAAAGCTTGGGAAATCTTTTTGTATCCAAATCCGGCTTTAAACTTCTCCACAACAGTATTAAGGACCTGCCTGGTGTGTTCCTTGGTCTTCATGATGCTCTCTGCGCTTTCACCAGAACCCTGAGACTATCACAGAGCAGGTGCATTTATACAGAGACTTGATTACACACAGGTGGATTCTATTTATCACCATCAGTCATTTAGGACAACATTGGATCTAGGGATGAGCCGAACACCCCCCGGTTCGGTTCGCACCAGAACTTGCGAACGGCCCCCACGTTCGTTACGAGCGTTAGAACCCCATTGAAGTCTATGGGACTCGAACGTTCGAAATGGAAAGTGCTAATTTTAACGGCTAATATGCAAGATATTGTCCTAAAAAGGGTTTGGGGACCTGACTCCTGCCCCAGGGGACATGGGTCAATGCAAAAAAAAGTTTTAAAAATGGCCGTTTTGGCGGGAGCACGGATTTTAATGACGATTAAAGTGAAAAAAAAAAGTGAAATATTCCTTTAAATATGGTGCCTGGGGGGTGTCTGTAGTATGCCTGTGAAGTGCCACGTGTTTGCCGTGTTTAGAACAGTCCCTGCACAAAATGACATTAAACGGAAATAACATCATTTAAAACTGCTTGCGGTTTTAATGTTATATCTGGTTCCGGCAATATGGATGAAAATCATTGAGAAAAATGGCATGGGTAGCCCTCCCTGCCCATTACCAGCCTATTTGGGTCTTGTACGCATATTAAGGGGAACCCCGTACCCATATTAAAAAAAGGAAATACGTGTGGCCCCCAGGCCCTATATACTCAGAACAGCAGTATACAGGCGGTGCAAACAAGACAGGGACTGTGTAGGTTTGTTGTGTTAAGTTGAATTTGTTTGTAATTTTCAACTGGTACATTTTTAAAGTGTAGCTCCAGTCAAAAAAACTATTTTTAAGCTTTTTGGAAAACATAGGGAAGGATTATCACCCCTGTATAATTTGTTTTGTCGTCCATCTTTTTTCATCTCACTTGCTGCTGTCTCCTTGCGTTTGCAAGTAGGAGATGTTTGTAAGTTGGATGTTTGAAAGTAGGGGCCTGCCCTATATGCTCTGCAGAAATGGCGGAACAAGGTGTTGGTTTTGCCACAACATTGTAAGCCCTCAAAGTGACTCTTGGTGGGCGCTGGAGCGCCCTGCTGTGAACGATTATATCAAGAATTGTAATTACATGCCATTGTTGAACAGGGGGCAGAAAAATTGGGCCTTAGGCTGAGGTGAATATCGCGGTGTATACTGCGGTCAGGGCACGCAGACAATAACCAGAAAACAGCAGAGATAAAGGGGTATATACAGATGTATACTGTGCTGTGCTGGAGGCACACACAACTTCCAATAACTCCTGCAGATGGCAATTGGGCTCAAATAGAGAAGAGCTATGTAGGTGGAGAATAGCGGTATGTACTGGGTACAGAGCACGCAGACAGCACGCACTATCTCCTGACACTACTGACTGCAAGCTCTATTATTAAAGATATATAAATATAGTGAAGTGAATAGTGAATATAGTGGTGTATACTGCAGTCAGGGCACAGACAATAACCACTACACAGCAGCAAGATAGGAAATCAGCCAAAAACGATTGGTGTGTAACTGTGTTGAAGGTACACAGAACACCCACTGCTTCAGATGCCAACACACTACACGAGGCCGCCTCAAAGGTGGCCTTATATAGTGTGGGGCGTGCACTACACAGCCTGAGCTATGATTGGCCACAGGCAGGATGCCTGTGGCCAATCATGGCTCTCCTCGCTGCTGGCGCTGCGATTGGCCAAGCATGCGGGATCACAGTACATGCTTGGCCAATCATGGGGCAGCAATGCACTGCGCCATCGCAGTGCATTGTGGGCCGTGCGCGCCACACGAATTTTGACGCGAACGGACCAAGAGTTCGGATTTCGCCGAACGGACGAACAGCCAATGTTCGAGTCGAACATACGTTCGACTCGAACACGAAGCTCATCCCTAATTGGATCATTCAGAGATCCTCGCTGAACTTCTGGAGTGAGTTTGCTGCACTGAAAGTAAAAGGGGCCGAATCATTTTGCACGCACCACTTTTCAGTTTTTTATTTGCTAAAAAAGTTTAAAATATCCAATAGATTTCGTTCCACTTCACAATTGTGTCCCACTTGTTGGTGATTCTTCACAAAAAATTAAAATTTTATATCTTTATGTTTGAAGCCTGAAATGTGGCAAAAGGTTGAAAAGTTCAAGGGGGCGAATACTTTCGCAAGGCACTGTATGCCTACCCACCCAGGAGGTTCCACTGCAAGCATATTACCAATGTTACATTGGAGAAATAGCAGTGAAAAGAAAAGAACTGGGTTGACCATCCCTAAGCCACCCTCGCTCCTGGACAGATAGGTGACATTCCTCTTGATGGGGTTCAGTCTGTTCCCCCACAGCATCTGGAAGAACACACTACTGACCCTAGCATAGAGAGACACCGGCAAGATGCAGACAAAGCTGACATACAAGAAGATCGGAATCAGGTAAGTCTTAATCAGATCAACCCTTTCCCTCATAGATAACTTCCATCTCTTCCAGCTGACCACCTTAGTATTGGCAATTTCCAGTCTGCCTTCCCAGTTCAAGGCGAGCCATGGCCGTGTAAGATCTTCTGAAATGGGCTGAGATTTTCCTTGGATGTCCTGGACCCCGGGGTATTTGACAAGGAATCGCTGCACGACCAAGTTTAAGACGTGTGCCATGCATGGCGCGTGCGTGATTTTGCCCTGTTTCAATGCGCTAAGCAGATTGGCACCGTTGTCACACACCACTTTACCAACTGTCAAATTGAGCGGTGTTAGCCACTGATCTGCCTGTGAACGCAAAGCTGAAAGGAGTGCCGGGCCAGTGTGGCTCTTGGCTTCCAGGCACAACAGACGCAGCACAGCATGGCAACATCTCACCTGGCATGTGGAATAGGTTCTGGGGAGCTTGGGTGGCACAGCGGAAGAGACGCTAGCAGCGGAAAAGGAGGAGTCAGCTGAGGAGGAGAGGGAGGAGGATGGAGTAGGAGGAGGAGGAGAAGAAGAGTCAGGCCTGCATGCAATCCGTGGCGGTAAAACCAAATCTACACGGGTGCCACGGGTTACATGCTTGACGGCCATCAGAAGGTTCACCCAGTGGGCAGTAAAAGTGATATACCTTCCCTGCCCGTGTTTGCTAGACCATGTGTCTGTGGTCAGATGTATCTTGGCACCGACACTGTGTGCCAGAGATACATTCACTTGCCGCTGAACATGGCCATATAGCTCTGGGATGCCCTTCTGTGAGAAATACTTCCTTCCTGGGACCTTCCATTGTGGTGTTCCAATGGCCACAAATTTGCGAAAGGCCTCCGAGTCCACCAGTTTATATGGCAGTAGTTGGCGGGCTATCAGTTCTGACAAGCCAGCCGTCAACCGTTGGGCAAGAGGGTTATCCGGCGTCATCATTTTTTTTACGCTCGAACATTAGGCCCACAGAAGCCTGCCTTTTTGCAGAAAAACGTGAGCTTGGCGTGATGGAAGGTGGAGTGGAGAACAATTGTGAGGAGAGAGGAGAAGGAGAAGTAGAAGACGAGGCTGGACGGTGAGAGCCTGCAGTGTGGCTTTGTGTGTTCCGTTGCTCCCACTGGGCTCGGTGATGGCTGCTCATGTGCCTTCTTAAGGCGGTCGTCCCTAGGTGAGTGTTGGGCTTACCGCGACTAATGCGTTGACTGCAAAGATTGCAGATGGCAACGCTATTGTCAGCAGCGGACACGTTAAAAAAAGCCCACACTGCGGAGCCATGTTCCGGTGTCCTGGGAGCGCCAGATGTGACCGTACATGGTCGATGACTCGCTCCTGATATATTAGCAGTCTGCTTTGTCCCTCCTGTGCAATGTAAGTTATTCCTGCTTCTCCTCCCTATCTGCTGGTCCATATCTCCCTCTGAACTCCCCTCCTCTTCCTCTCTTGTGGGCACCCACGTGACATCACTAGACACGTCATCATCAACGTCACCTTCCCCACCGCTATAAGTAGAGATCTCGGAGTAGGCAGCAACACCGGGGACCAACCTCCTCCTTGTGCTGATCTGGGTACTGTCGTCAGACTGCTGAGTAGCGGTTGTTGCTACCTCCTCTTCCTGATCCAATGCCAAGAGTGGCTGCACATCGGAAATGTCTTGTGATGGATCGGAAAATAATTCCTGTGACTCAAGCGGAAGGTATATGGTGGTGATGGTGTTGGTGGTAGTGTCTTTGGGGGTGCACATAGCAGAGAGTGAAGAGGGTGCAGATCGAGAGGATGAGGAGGGTGCAGAAGAGTAAGGCTGAGTGAGCCACTCAACCAAGTCTGGTGCGTCATTTGACGTAATCGCATGCACCTTCTGCAATTTGCCACTTTGGCTCAAGTCTGTTGCTCCTGCCCTACCCCTACCACCCCTGCGAAAGGGCCTGCCTCTTCCTCTGCCTGTCATTTTTTAAATGACCCTGTGACAAAAGTCTCTAGAGAAGTGCAGTATGTATGTGGAAGAAGGTATATAACACCCCGCTTCAATCTGTCGTTTTTGGGGGCCACTGGTCTATCACACCAGTTATAATACTTTTTTTTTATTGCGTTTGTCACTCTTTGTAGTATCGCTGTAGAACCGCTCAGCAGTCACAATGCTGCACAGTGGAAATGCACTATACTATGCTTTCTATATGTGCAAGTATTTTATACGTGTATTACACCCCTATATACTGCACACCAAATAGTACACCTATACCAGTCCTTAAAAGGACCTTTGTGAACCTAATAGTAGCTAGTGAATTGCAGACTGCCCCTGCTGCAAACACCAAACTGCCCCTCCCTACACTGAGAAACAACAGCTGCAGAATCGGTCAGCAGCACTGCATGCACTGCACTATAATATGCTTTCTATATTTGAAATAAATTATATTATACGTGTATTACAACCCTATATACTGTACACCTATACCAGTCCTTAAAAGGACCTTTGTGGACCTAGTAGCTAGTGATCTGCAGACTGTCCCTGCTCCAAACACCAAACTGTCCCTCAGTCCCTACACTGAAAAAAGACAGCTGCAGAATCGGGCAGCACTCAGCAGAACAGCAGTCATTAGTGCACCATAATATACTTTCTATATTTGAAAGAAAGTATATTATACATGTACAATAGGGTTGCCACCTGTCCAGGATTCACCTGGACAGTTCGGGTTTGGAATCATTCGTCCAGGTTTCAGACTGTCTGAAACCCGGACACATTATTTAGACTGGACTATGGCTTCCCAGCAACCACAGATCCATCTGGATGAGAGGTGCTGACTGCCAAGTGAGCTCACCATCCATCCATCCATCTGTCTGTCTGTGACTGAAGTCTCCCCCTTCTCTCTCTTGCCTCCGAGTGAGTACACTAAGGCAAATCAGGGTTCTCAGAGCACCCCTTACATCAGAGGCCACAGTGTTTCCCCTTAAATCAGGGTTCCCAGAGCATCCTTTATTTTAGAGTCCCCAGAGTTCTCCTTTACATCAGAGTCTGCCGAGTCCCCCCTGACAGTGAATGGGAACTCTGCGAGTGCAGATTTAAAGGGGAACTCTGATGTAAAGGGGGACTCTTGTTACTAACTTAATATGATTAGAAATTTTATTTAGTAGCAAAATATATGTATAGTTTATACTATAAAAAAAAATGCTGTGCACCACTAAAGTGTTCGGGTTTGACTTGAAGAAAAAGGTGGCAACCCTAGTGTACAACCCTATATACTGTACACCTATACCAGTCCTTAAAAGGACCTTTGTGGACCTAATAGTAATAGCTAATGATTAAACTGACTGTCCCTCCTCCACACAGCGTCCTGTCCCTACACTGACAAAAGACAGCTGCAGAATCGGTCAGCAGTGCACTCAGCAATCACCAGCACAGCAGTCAGGAGCAGTGCACCAGAATATACTTTGTATATTTGAAAGAAAGTATATTCTAAGGCTGCGTACACACGGGCGGATTGTCTGCCCAACTTAGTCTGCTGAACCGTGTTTCAGCAGACAGTCTGCTCGTGAGTAGGCTAGTTCGACGGACTAAGTATGGCGCATGCTCAGAAAGGATTTACACCCCGAAGGTTGCATTGCAGTGTATTGGACGTCGAATTTCTAGTCCCGTCGTACGTGCTGTACACGTCATCACGCAAGCTTTCTGCGGACTGTCTGTTCATCGTGTGTGGTCAAGTCCGTTCATTCAAAAGTTGAACGGACTGTCTGTCGGATTGTCTAACGAACTTAGTTGGCCAGACAATCCGCCCGTGTGTACGCGGCCTAAGTGTATTACAACCCTATATACTGTACACCTATACCAGTCCTTAAAAGGACTTTTGTGGACCTAATAGTAATAGTTAGTGATTAACCACTTGCTTACTGGGCACTTAAACCCCCCTCAGTCCCAGACCAATTTTCAGCTTTCAGCGCTGATGCACTTTGAATGACAATTACGCGGTCATACAACACTGTACCCAAATGAAATTTTTATAATTTTTTTCCCACAAATAGAGCTTTCTTTTGGTGGTATTTAGTTACAGCTCGGAGTTTTATTTTTTGCTAAACAAACAAAAAAAGATGCAAAAAAAAAAAAAATCATGTTTTAATAGTTTGTTATACAATTTTGCAAACGGGTCATTTTTCTCCTTCATTGAAGTGCGCTGATGAGGCGGCACTGATGGCTGCATTGGTGGGCACTGATGGGCTGCATTGGTGGGCACTGATAGGCTGCATTGGTGGGCACTGATAGGCTGCACCGGTGGGCACTGATAGGCATAGTTAAGGCGGCACTAATAGGCACAGATAAGGCGGCACCGATCGGCACAGATAAGGCGGCACTGATGGGCAAAGATGGGCACAGATAAGATGGCATGGATGGGTGGCACGGATAAGTGGCACAGATGGGTGGCACGGATGGGCACTGATAGGTACCACTGATAGATGGGACTGATGGGCACTGATAGGTGGCACTGATAGGTGGCTCTGATAGGTGGCACTGCTGGGCACTGATGGGCGGCACTGGGGTGCAGCACCTTTGAGGCAGATTGTGGGCACTGTGGGTGGCACTGTTGGTGGCACTGCTGGATGGCACTGTGGGTGGCATTGTGGGTGGCACTGTGGGTGGCGCTGTGGGCACTATGGGCACTGCTGGGTGGCACTGATGGGGGGCACTTACTTTCATTCAGGATGGCACTGCGGTGGGCAGGTGGGCACTGGCAGGGGGCAGGTGGTAAGCTGTATTGCTGGCCGTGATCGGGACTGATGTCCCGATCACGGCCGCCGGTGATCGGCTTTTTTTTTTTCTCCTCGTGCTGTCAGCGCGAGGAGGAATAATAGCCGATTACCGGCTCCGTTCTATCACATGATCAGCTGTCATTGGCTGACAGCTGATCACGTGATAAGGGGTCGGGATCGACCCCTTGCACGGATCGGTGATCAGGCGAGTCTCATGGACTCGCCGATCACAGAGCGCGCCGCGCGCGCCCCTCAGGGGGCGCGCAGGCCGCTCGTAACCGGGACGACGTCAATAGACGTAGTCCCGGAAAAGTAGATCCGCGCTAATGCCGTCATTTGGCAATAGCGCGGATCTCAAGTGGTTAAACTGACTGACCATGCTCCACATAGCGTCCTGTCCCTACACTGACATAAGACAGAATGTAAAATGGCCGCCAGATCAGGTCTATTTAAAAGTTAGGGGGAATGTCCAAGTGTCCATGTGCTGAAATGTCTCAATTGGCTGTCCTGTACCCCATGATGGATGTGTCATCATGGGTCAAAGTTCTTCACAATGTAAACGCATATGTCCGCGAACAGCGCCAGAAGTCCGCTGGTTTGGCGAATCGCGAACGAGCAAAATTTGCCGCGAACCGCAAGGCCATCCCTGCTCATAACCTGTGTAATTCATATGTGTTCGGGTTTAAAGGGATGAGGTGGCAACTCTAGTTCTAACTCTCCCCCAATATGATTTGGATGGCTACCTTCTTTCATCTTAGAGATTCGCTTCATGTTGTCACTAGCACAGGAAGTGAGGAAAAACCTCCTACCTTGAGGCCACAAAGAACCAACAGAATCTGACAGAAGTTGGTGAACGGAGCTCAGCTGTTTATGAAGCCTGTAGAGTAAAGGTCCACCTAGGTCAGGGATCTGCAATTAGCACACCTCTAGCTGTTGCAAAACTACAAGTCCCATCATGCCTCTGCCTCTGGGTGTCATGCTTGTGGCTGTCAGAGTCTTGCTATGCCTCATGGGACTTGTAGTTCTGCAACAGCTGGAGGTCCGCTAATTGCATATCCCTGATCCTAGGTGATCTTTTTTACGTTGGTGAGAATCACAACCACAAATTGTTTCTCCTTCCAGATCAGAGCTCGTTCCCAGCTGTGTATTTCCGGCCTTTTCCCGTCCGCGTACTGGTTTGGACAAGCCCTGGTGGACGTCGCCCTCTATTGGCTCCTCCTTTTTCTGATGGTCGCCATCCTGTTTGCGTTCAGCTATTCCATCCATCTGTCATTCTTGGAAGCGGTGCAGCTTGTGAGTATCATCATTTCAGCTTTCCACAGCCATGCATTTAGCTGAACCTCCGAAATTTCAATCATTTAAAGCCCAACCTTGACTTTTCATTTTAAATCCGCTCAACACTTTCCAGGTGCATCAAAACAAAAGGTGAGCCAAGTCTTACAGTTGGTTTTCTTTAGAAATCAGCCACATCCCGCGTAGAGAATTCTGTCCCTTCCAAGCAGCTTCAGAGAAGGGCCCATGCTCTCTGCGTGGTGGAAGCAGTGGTCTCTCTATAGAGGTCCAACATGTCCCCTGCTGCGTTATAGCCAGAGCTCTCCAATCAGTAAGAAGTATGAGCTTCTCTGATTGAACAGCTATAGGTCTGCTACAGCAGGGGGTGTGTGTTGGTCCTCTCTAAGGAGACCTTACCAACCCACATTGTTCAGTCTTGGTCCATCATTGTCACCAAGCTGGGGAGGAAGATGGTCCAAAGCCATGATGTCATCACTGGGTCTCAGTGCTTGTCTCAGCCCAGGCAGGTCATGGCTTGTGGGAGGAGCTGGCTGGCAGGGGGCTGTACATAGCTAGCTGAAAACATCAGAGCACCTTCCCACAGTACTCCCCTCAAGCGCCCTTCATCTTGATGCCAACAGTGGGCTGGCTCTTGGGAGGAGGAGTTATGCAAATATCAGAACACCTTCTTGAGCGCAGATGTCAATCTGGAGGAGTGGGCAGTGCCGGGGAGAAGGTCATCCAGCGCCCAGGGCAAAGATGCCAAAACTGCGCCCCCTTTCCCTTAGGGTTAGGGTCAGGGTGCCCCCTACCCCTGCAATAAACCATTGCGCCAGGGGCAGCCGCCCCTCCTGCCCACCCCTTGTCCCGGCCCTGGGAGTGGACGTACCTACGCAGACTGCATTTGCATGCAGATCACCCTACGTATTGCCCACATGCAGGGCCGCTGATAAGGCAGTACAGCCAGCCCTCCTGTACTGGATCCGGGCCCCATCAGTTCAAGAGGGGGGCCCAGTCACCTGCTGAGCAGGAGGGCCGGCTATAAGGTCTTATTTCAGACCAATCCTCTTCTACTTTTCCCTGCAACGCTGCCAGATTCTCCATCTGGGTGCAATACAGGAGAGTGTTTCTAGCACATGCACCCCTTCCATTTGCTGTCCGGACCCCCCTTGTGTGCCCCTTTCTCCCCCAGTGCTGCTGACTATCCTCCTCTCCTGCCGAAAGCTGCTGAGGAGCACACAGGGGGGTGTTTCAGGAGGGAGAGCAGGGGAAGGGACCAGTCAATATATAAATTTATTGCCCCCTTCTTTTCCCGAATGAACACAGTGAGCGATCGGTACCAATCATCACTGAAGCATTGTAAACTGAATAGTAAACAGGGCGCTTCCTATTCATTCAACTGAGGTTGCAAAGAAGGGGACTGATAAAATCTACAGTGCCTTGAAAAAGTATTCACACCCCTTGAAATTTCCCACATTTTGTCATGTTACAACCAAAAATGTAAATGTATTTTATTGGGATTTTATGTGATGGACCAACACAAAGTGGCACATCATTGTGAAGTGGAAGGAAAATGATAAATTATACAAATAAATATGTGAAAAGTGTGGGGGGGAGGGCATTTGTATGGCGCCCCCCAGAGTCAATAATTTGTAGAACCGCCTTTCTCTGCAATTACAGCTGCAAGTCTTTTTGGGGGTGTCTCTACCAGCTTTGCCCATCTAGAGAGGACATTTCTGTCCATTCTTCTTCTTTGTAAAATATCTCAAGCTCTGTCAGATTGGATGGAGAGCGTCTGTGATCAGCAATTTTCAAGTCTGGCCACAGATTCTCAATGGGATTTAGGTCTGGACTGTGACTGGGCCATTCTAACACATGAATATGCTTTGATGTAAACCATTCCATTGTAGCTCTGGCTGGATGTTTCGGGTCGTTGTCCTGCTGGAAGGTGAACCTCCTCGCCCATAAGTGGAGTGGAGAGCACCACTAATAGTTGTCCTGTGGACAGATTCTCCCCCCTGAGCTGTGGATCTCTGCAGCTCCTCCAGAGTTATCATGGACCTCTTGGTTCTTCTCTGATGAATGCTCTCCTTACCCGGCCCGGTCAGTTTAGGTGGACGGTCATGTCTTGGTAGGTTTGCGGTTGTGCCCATACTCTTTCCATTTTCTGATGATGGATTGAACAGAGCTCCGTGAGATGGTCAAAGCTGGGGAGATTTTATTATAACCGAACCCTGCTTTATACTTCTCCACAACTTTATCCCTGACCTGTCTGGTGTGTTCCTTGGCCTTCATGATGCTGTTTGTTCACTAAGGTTCTCTAACAAACCTCTGAGGGCATCACAGAACAGATGTATCTATACTGAGATTAAATTGCACACAGGTGGACTCTATTTGCTAATAAGGGGTTTTCTGAAGGCAATTGGTTCCACTAGATTTTAGTTAGGGGTATCAGAGTAAAGGGGGTGCCATACAAATGCCCCCCACACTTTTCACAAATTTATTTTGTAAAAAAATGTTAGAAACAATTTCTCGTTTTCCTTCCACTTCACAATTAGGTGCCACTTTGTGTTGGTCTATCACATAAAATCCCAATAAAATATATTTTCATTTTTGGGTGTAACATGACAAAATGTGGAAACTTTCAAGGGGTATGAATACTTTTTCAAAGCACTGTATGCCTTCAGTTTGGTGAGGAGGGGGGTGGTTGGGGGGCTGTCACGTAGGCTGTATGGGGCCCCATAGTTTCTAACAACAGCCCCGCCCACATGTGATTCTAAGCCTCCATGATTGAGAGAGTTTAAATCAAATAAATGAAAGGGGTGGGCCAGGGCGTCCTTCAGGGTTTCAGTCCTGAATAGTAGGCAATCTTTCTTCAGCCAGGAACCGAGGACGGCTCTATCTGAGAAGCTCAGTGTGCAGTAGTATCAGAGGAAGCCATTTCAGTCCAGGAGAGGAATCGGTACACCTGTAGAAGACTGAAGGGGAAGCTGGAGGTCAGATTTTGGGTGGCCCCAGATTACAATAACTTCATGATAATTCTACATTTGGCCTGTCTGTGGATTATGATTATGTTCGTTACGTTTTTGATTTGCAGATTGTGGAAATCTTGGGTTACGGCATGGCCACGGTCCTCTATGTTTACTCAATCACATTGAGTTTCCACGTCTTTGGGAAGAGGAAGATTCATCATGACCGATGGTCCTTCTTCTTTATCTTGGTAAGTAGGTCTCCAGAGGGCCACTTTGGCTTTTTCATGTCTAAGAAGGGCTACACATCGGAGATCATGCCCTGTGAGCCACATTCTAAGCCATAGATTTGTTGCGCCATTTTATTCGGGTCTGCAGACCTCAAGAAAACCTCTTCTGGTGGTGGAGCTCTTGGAGGTTCCAAATAAATATGGGGCAGCTTTCTACTAACCATTGGAGCCCCAACTGGGTACTAAGAGGAGTCGAAGGATGAGAGAACCAAACCTTACAGCTCAATTCAGATGTCCTGTGAGCCACATTCTAAGCCATAGATTTGTTGCGCCATTTTCTTTGGGGTTGCAGACCTCAAGAAAAACTCTCCTGGTGGTGGAGCTCTTGGAGGTTCCAAATAAATATGGGGCAGCTTTCTACTAACCAATGGAGCCCCAACTGGGTACCAAGAGGAGTCGAAGGATGAGAGAACCAAACCTTACAGCTCAATTCAGATACCCTGTGAGCCACATTCTAAGCTCAAGAAAAACTCTCCGGGTGGTGGAGCTCTTGGAGGTTCCAAATAAATATGGGGCAGCTTTCTACTAACCAATGGAGCCCCAACTGGGTACCAGGAGGAGTCGAAGGATGAGAGAACCCAACCTTACAGCTCAATTCAGATGCCCTGTGAGCCACATTCTAAGCCATAGATTTGTTGCGCCATTTTCTTTGGGGCTGCAGACCTCAAGAAAACTCTCCTGGTGGTGGAGCTGTTGGAGATTCCAAATAAATATGTGGCAGCTTTCTACTAACCAATGGAGCCCCAACTGGGTACCAAGAGGAGTCGAAGGATGAGAGAACTAAACCTTACAGCTATATTCAGATGCCCTGTGAGCCACATTCTAAGCTCAGGAAAAACTCTCCGGGTGGTGGAGCTCTTGGAGGTTCCAAATAAATATGGGGCAGCTTTCTACTAACCAATGGAGCCCCAACTGGGTACCAAGAGGAGTCGAAGGATGAGAGAACCAAACCTTAGAATGTGGCTCACAGGGCATCTGAATTGAGCTCTAAGGTTTGGTTCTCTCATCCTTTGACTCCTCTTGGTACCCAGTTGGGGCTCCATTGGTTAGTAGAAAGCTGCCACATATTTATTTGGAACCTCCAAGAGCTCCACCACCAGGAGAGTTTTTCTTGAGGTCTGCAACCCCAAAGAAAATGGCGCAACAAATCTATGGCTTAGAATTGGCTTAGAATGTGGCTCACAGGGCATCTGAATTGAGCTCTAAGCCAATTCTAAGCCATAGATTTGTTGCGCCATTTTATTTGGGTCTGCAGACCTCAAGAAAAACTCTCCTGGTGGTGGAGCTCTTGGAGGTTCCAAATAAATATGGGGCAGCTTTCTACTAACCATTGGAGCCCCAACTGGGTACCAAGAGGAGTCGAAGGATGAGAGAACCAAACCTTAGAGCTCAATTCAGATTCCCTGTGAGCCACATTCTAAGCCATAGATTTGTTGCGCCATTTTATTTGGGTCTGCAGACCTTAAGAAAAACTCTCCTGGTGGTGGAGCTCTTGGAGGTTCCAAATAAATATGCGGCAGCTTTCTACTAACCATTGGAGCCCCAACTGGGTACTAAGAGGAGTCGAAGGATGAGAGAACCAAACCTTAGAATGTGGCTCACAGGGCATCTGAATTGAGCTCTAAGGTTTGGTTCTCTCTTCCTTCGACTCCTCTTGGTACCCAGTTGGGGCTCCATTGGTTAGTAGAAAGCTGCCACATATTTATGTGGAACCTCCAAGAGCTCCACCACCCGGAGAGTTTTTCTTGAGGTCTGCAGACCCAAATAAAATAGCACAACAAATCTATGGCTTAGAATTGGCTTAGAATGTGGCTCACAGGGCATCTGAATTGAGCTCTAAGCCAATTCTAAGCCATAGATTTGTTGCGCCATTTTATTTGGGTCTGCAGACCTCAAGAAAAACGCTCCGGGTGGAGGAGGTCTTGGAGGTTCCACATAAATATGTGGAAGCTTTCTACTAACCAATGGAGCCCCAACTGGGTACTAAGAGGAGTCGAAGGATGAGAGAACCAAATCTTAGAGCTAAATTCAGATGCCCTGTGAGCCACATTCTAAGCCATAGATTTGTTGCACCATTTTATTTGGGTCTGCAGACCTCAAGAAAAACTCTCCGGGTGGTGGAGCTCTTGGAGGTTCCACATAAATATGTGGCAGCTTTCTACTAACCAATGGAGCCCCAACTGGGTACTAAGAGGAGTCAAAGGATGAGAGAACCAAACCTTAGAGCTCAATCCAGATATGAATGTTGTGTAGATGTCTATGACATCCAACACGTTATGGGCTAGGCACAAAGCCTCCTTCATCCTGGAATGCATTTTGTAAAGGGAAGATGTATGGGTGAATGTTGGAGTTCATTTCTTCGTTAGCTGTAGTTAGAAGCTCAGGTAAAGCGGAGCCATCATCATCTGGTCTTCCAGGTTCATCCTCTTTGGCCATCTTGATTGACCGGCCCGGGATGATGTAGCTGTTGAGCACGGTTGTTAATTTGTCTCCTACCAAGGCTTGCTGAGGATGTACAGGGAATCTTGCAGACACCCGTTCAGGAACAACGTTGTCAGCAGGCAGAAGTGGAGCCTTTACTGGGGAAGAGGCATACAGGGGGCTCATTCACATGGGCAGCTGGGGGGGGGGGTGCGGTAAAAGCAGGCAGTTTCACCACCCCCCAACCATTTGCCTAAATTAAACAATGCAAGGGAACAAAAGGAAGCGCCACCTAAGTGCAATAAATTTAGTTTGGTAATGCACATCTTTGTGCTGGTGGCACGTGGCGCAGTCCGGTCTGGTCCCTAGTCCATCCTATTGCACAGGAAGGCAGTGATGGGAGACAAGGTGTTCAGTCCTTTTCCTGCGCCCTCCAGGAAGTCTTCTAAGTCTGACACAGGTGGAACGCAGGTGATGACCTCACAGGAAGAGGAACCAAAGGAAGCAACAGGGGGAGAGGGGAGTCTGGAAAGAACAAACAGGCTAGGCGCTTGGAGTCTACAGCTCCTTCTACAGGCCACTGAAGCCTGTAGAAGGAGCAGTAGACTGCGAGCGTGTAGCCTGAGCTCACGTCGGACATTATCTGCCACATAGATAGGGATACATGTATCTTTACGCTCACATTTTTACTTTTCCTGTAAATTAAACAATGCACCTGCTTAGGGCTGTCCAAGTGAATGGGGCCACACGTCCAGAGCACAGCAGCCGCCTTGCCGCAGTAGATCGTAGACATTGGGCAAGCTGCTAAGCGGTTATACGAGAAGAGTACCAATCCACTGCAAAAAAAGTGAAATGTGCAAGTAAATACAATTAAAAAAAAAGACAAATTCATGAAGAAACTCATTTGCGGTGGATGCCTGAATGTTCCGGGCCCATGATGACATCAATGGTGACGAAACGCATTGGACCAAGCTAACAATCTGACCTTTTTTTTTTTCCCTTTTACAATGTAGTACTACTAATATATTTTGTCCTTTTATCTCTAGGCCAAAAGCTAAAGGAAATAAAAATACATTTGAAAACTAAAGTATTGGTGGTAAAATGTGATATTTGTAGGTTGATCACATGTTGCTTTTTCAATTTTATTGTGGCCGCCATTCTGGCGCCGGGTCACCTCTCACCTGGATTTCTGGTCTCTTGCAGTCCTCCCTCATCCCGCTAATATACATCGAATTTCAAGTTTCCCTTATTTGGGCACAATTATTATATTTCATCTATTTGATCTTGGTGCCGCCCAGCAACCTGATGGTGTTTTTGTTCGATCTGGTGAGTGTTGATTTGTAGCATTTTATATCACAAATTAATAAAGTAAAACATGTTGCACTGCGGATATGCCGGCAAAAAGACAAAAAAAAAGTGAAATGTGTTCTTTACATGTAGAACTTAAAGAATATGCCAATCCAACTATTCTTATTCCTGATATGTGGCTGCTGTACCATGTACTTGTATGCAAAAGTCTTCTGTTCTCTTTGTATTGCTTCCTTTTGTGTGAAATCCCTGGTGATCCTGCCGGTCTCTTTGCTTTCCTATTAAAAACTGACTAGACCAGGGCTGGACTGGGATAGAAATTTGGCCCTGGACTTCATCCAGACCGGGCCACTTACATTTTGAGTGTCCCATGAGCAGCCCCCTTACATCAGAGTGTCCCATGAGCACCCCCTTACATCAGAGTGTCCTATCAGCACCCCCTTACATCAGAGTGTCCCATCACCAGCCCCCTTACATCAGAGGGTCCCATCAGCACCCCCTTACATCAGAGTGTCCCATCACCAGCCCCCTTACATCAGAGGGTCCCATCAGCACCCCCTTACATCAGAGTGTCCCATCACCAGCCCCCTTACAACAGAGTGTCCCATCAGCAGCCCCCTTTACATCAGAGTGTCCCATCAGCAGCCCCCTTTCATCAGAGTGTCCCATCAGCAGCCCCCTTTCATCAGAGTGTCCCATCAGCAGCCCCCTTACATCAGAGTGTCCCATCAGCAGCCCCCTTTACATCAGAGTGTCCCATCAGCAGCCCCCTTACATCAGAGTGGCCCACTGAGCCATCGGCGAACCGGGAAACTCCCGGTAGTCCCGATGGCCAGTACATGCCTGGACTAGACCAGGCATGAGACCACAGTGTGGTCAGTTCTCTAGCTATACTGAGAACTCAGCCCGCTCTCCTCCAATGATCATACTTGTCCTGACATACACCCACACATACACACAGCTATTCACTGGGGAGACCAGTGTAGTGCTGTTTCTGCTTCCCTAGTTCTCTGAGCAACTTATGCAGCTGAGATCAGAGAGTATGTGATCACTTATAAAAGAACAGGAAAAAAGTTATTTACAATATTTTTTTTATATATTATATATATATATATATATATATATATATATATATATATATACACATATACAGTATCTCACACCTCACCTTGCGCTCCTCCACCTTCCATTTGAGGATGCCCCACAGATGCTCAATAGGGTTTAGGTCTGGAGACATGCTTGGCCAGTCCATCACCTTTACCCTCAACTTCTTTAGCAAGGCAGTGGTGGTCTTGGAGGTGTGTTTGGGGTCAGGGCCGTCTTTAAAGCAGGGCAAAAGGGGCAGCTGCCCTGGGCCCTACATTGTTGTGGGGCCCAAAGAAGCTGCCTCATACTTGCCAACTATCCTGTTTTTAAATCCCTTGTCCCTTGAAGTGTTAGTCCTGTGCTGTGTCCTGATATCTCAGTGTGAAGTGCTGCTACTAATGCTGCCCAGCTCTGCCCTATTGTTGTGTACAGATGACTCACCTGCAGACCCTGTGTTTACATGTCTACAATAACCGGCATTCATATGTAAATATTGGCTGCATGTATATGTAAATAGCAGTGTCCGGGAGCATTGATATGTAAATAAAGGTTTCATTCTTATGCATATCATGTCCCCCTGAGGTCATATTCACCATCACCTATACTGAATGCTGCCCACTGGGGAGGGCGCATGCTTGAAAGTCATGCCTACAACTGTGGTCATTAAGCCTACCATCCGCCTGTTCTGCCGCAAATTGGTGGTGGGGGGGTAGTGTGGAGAAGGAATTACAGTTTGGGGTGCACAGGTGGGCAAGGAGGGGATGTATGGAGGTAAGGAAGGTGGGTGCAAAGATGAGCAGAGGACGCAGGTAGAATTAAAGGGGGGGGGGGTTGGAGTGGAGAGGATGGGAGAGGTGTGAGGGTGCAGAGACACTGCTGTGTATTTGCTAAAGGGCAGCACGTTTCTGTGGTGTCAGGAAAGCAATTTTGCATGTGTTCCCAACAAATGTGAATGTAGGCTAAATGTCTCAGTTACATTGGCGGTCAGTGTAAATCTTCTCATTACATTGGGGCTTGGTGTAGAATCCTTTCATTCACACTAGTGGCTTACAGTCAGTGTAAATCCCTCCTTACACTGGTGATTACTATGAATGCTTTTATTACATTAGTGGTCAATGTAAACCCCTATTACATTGGTGGTCAGTGTAAATCCCTCCTAACATTGGTGGTTACTGTGAATGCTTCTATTACATTAGTGGTCAGTGTAAACTCCTATTACATTGGTGTCCAGTGTTGAAACTCCTCTTTATATTGGTAGTCAGTAAAAAAAAAACAGCATTGCCATTGCTCATACCTTCCCCTCCCCTCAGCACTGCCACTGATCTCTGGAGTTCTAGGATCCCTTGGATTTTTCTGTCTATTGATGGGTCTTTTCACAGCCCCAGTCCATGGTGTGCAGGCAGTGAGGAGATGGTGTGCTGTAACCTCTAGCAACCAATCAGTGAGCAGTATTACTCTACAATAATCTCTAGCAACCAATCAACAAGCGGAAATCATGTGTTGTAACCTCTAGCATCTAATCAGTGAGCCATATGTGTGCTGTAACCTCTAGCAACCAGCCAGTAAGCGGTAATGATATACTGTAACCTCTGAAAACCAATCGCAATTGCTCCCTGATCTGATGCAGTAAACTGATTTTGAGTTTAGTTGCTATTTATTGTAAGTCTCAGAGCAGGTAGAGAACAAAATTGCATGGGGGGGGGGGGGCAATAAATTTTTGCCCAGGGTTCAATCAATATTAAAGACGGCCCTGGATACTGTGTGTATGTATATATAACACAAACGTTTTCCCTATAATTTATATTTTAAACTGAAGATGAGAGTTTACATATACTTTAACCCACAGTGGGACACCCAGCACAGCATGGTACTTAACCAGGGCATGGTTCAATACATAACCCTCAGCACTGCACACTAATTAACCCCCAGCACTGTACCATAATTAACCCCCAGCATTGTACAATAATGAACCCCAGCATTGTACAATAATCAACCCCCAGCATGTCACAGTAATGAACCCCCAGCATGTCACAGTAATGAACCCCCAGCATGTCACAGTAATGAACCCCCAGCATGTCACAGTAATGAACCCCCAGCACAACACAATAATAAATCATGAGCACAGCGCAGTAAATAACCTCCAGCAATACACATTGAAGAATGTGTAAACTCTACATATGATATTCGTCATATGTGGCTGCTGTACCATGCAGTTGTATGCAAAAGTTTCCTGTTCTCTTTGTATAGCTTTCTTTGTGTGAAATCCCTGGTGTTCCTGCCAGCCCCCTCTGCTTTCCTAATAAAAACTGACCAAACTAGGCATGAGAGCACAGCACGGTCAATTCTCTAGCTGTGCCTGGGAACTCAGCCTGCTCTGCTGGTGCATTTATATAAAAATTTGCATAGCTGTTCATCCCGTCGACACATCATGTAAATTTGCTCTGTGCGAATGGGGCAAAATCGAATGTTTCCATGCTACTGTATATTCTCTGCATAGCGATTTTATGAATAGGGAAAATGTTGCATTCTGGCCACTAGATGGCAATAAGTAACATTCTTATTTCCAAAAAATGTCAGTGCCATCTAGTGGCCATACAATATTATGGCCACCATATATGGCAATGAGGAACATACTTATTTCTTATGATAGTCGGCGCCATCTAGTGGCCATACTGCATTATGATCACTAGCTGGCATTGACTACAGTAGGAAATAAGCATGCGTCTCAATGCCACCTAACGGTATTCCCGCATTCGCCCATTCAAATTGCAGAGAATCTAGCCTGGAAACACTTGATTTACACAAAATGAATTTCCATAAAGTTTCGATGGACGAGCAACTATGAAACAAAACTTTGTTCTTTAGTTTTAGATGGAATAGGGGATGCTTAGAACCCATTGGGGGGGATTTCCCTTCACTTGGAGCCATAACAAGATTGATTGGAATTGTCTCCAAAATGAGGGAATTTCCCATCTACGGGACGGGTGTCCCCATTAGAAGATTTCCCTCTGGATCTGTTGTGGTGACAACTCAAAATGTTGATAGTTTCCCCATAAAAAAAAGTTTTATCTAGAGATACACTTTAATCATGGATTCTGATTGGTGGGTTTGATCCTTTGGTGGACTTTAGTAAAGCGATTGGATTGGAAATCTCTGTATAATACAATGATGTGATCTTCTCTTCCTAGGTTCGGTTTCATGACTCGTATTACACTGATATACCAAGTGTGTACGGCCTCCTGGTGATTGTAAGTAAAGGAGCACTCCGATCAAAGTAATAAACACCTTGTGAAGTGTACAGAGAGCAGAGGGACTCGGGGTTCAGGGTTCTATTCAGGAGGTGCCAGGACAAGGTCATCCAGTGCCCAGGGCGAAAATGGCAAACTGCACACCATTGGTGTCAGTGAACACAATAATAACCCCCAACGATACTTTCAGTTTCTGCAATAATAGCCCCCAACATTGGTGTCTGCAACGTCAATAATAACCCCCAGCATTGGTGTCATTTCCTGCAACTATAACTCCCTGTACTGGTGACAACATCCGCAGTAATAACCCCCAAGCATCAGTATCAGTAAAAGTAACCCCAGCATTGGTGTCAATGAAGACAATAATAACCCCCAGCACTGGTGCCAGTTTCTGCAAAAATAACCCCCTAACACTGGTGTCACTAGCAGCAATAATAACCCCCAATATTGGTATCAGTGCAGCAATAATAAAACTTACACTGGTGCCAGTTTCCGGAATAATAACCCCAGCACTGGTGCCAGTTTTATGGAATTATAACCCCCAGCGTTGGTATCAGTTTCCGCAAAAATAACCCCCAGCATTGGTGTCAGTAAATGCAATAAAAAAAAAACAACATTGGTATGTTTCCACAAAAATAGCTCCCAGCATTGGTGTCAGTAAATGCAATAATAACCTCCAACATAGGTGTCAGTAACAGCAATAGTGCCCGTTTTTACAATAACCCCCAGCATTGGTGTCAGTTTCTGTGACATTAACACCAGCATTGGTGCCAGTTTCTGCAATAATAACCCCCAGCATCGGTGTCAGTTTCTGCAATAACAACCCCCAGCATTGGTGCCAGTTTTTGCAATAACCCCTAGCATTGGTGTCAGTTTCTGCAATAATAACCCCCAGCATTGGTGCCAGTTTTTGCAATAACCCCCAGCATTGGTGTCAGTTTCTGTGACATTAACACCAGCATTGGTGCCAGTTTCTGCAATAATAAACCCCAGCATCGGTGTCAGTTTCCGCAATAACAACTCCCAGCATAGGTGCCAGTTTTTGCAATAACCCCCAGCATCGGTGTCATTTTCCGCAATAACAACCCCCAGCATTGGTGCCAGTTTTTGCAATAACAACCCCCAGCATTGGTGCCAGTTTTTGCAATAACAACCCCCAGCATTGGTGCCAGTTTCTGCAATAATAACCCCCAGCATTGGTGCCAGTTTTTGCAATAATAACCCCCAGCATTGGCGTCAGTTTCAGCAATAATAACCCCCAGCATTGGTGCCAGTTTTTGCAATAACCCCCAGCATTGGCACCAGTTTCTGCAATAATAACCCCCAGCATTGGTGCCAGTTTTTGCAATAATAACCCCCAGCATTGGTGTCAGTTTCAGCAGTAACAACCCCCAGCATTGGTGCCAGTTTTTGCAATAACCCCCAGCATTGGTGCCAGTTTTTGCAATAATAACCCCCAGCATTGGCGTCAGTTTCAGCAATAATAACCCCCAGCATTGGTGCCAGTTTTTGCAATAATAACCCCCAGCATTGGCGTCAGTTTCAGCAATAATAACCCCCAGCATTGGTGCCAGTTTTTGCAATAACCCCCAGCATTGGTGTCAGTTTCTGCAATTATAACCCCCAGCATTGGTGTCAGTTTACCCAATAATAACCCCTCCAGTTTATGTGGTCAGTGGTGTTATCCTTTGCAGAGTGCAGATCCCCCTCGATTGATGGCCTCTTAACTTTCCTACAGTTATGGTCTAGGGCAGTGCTATCTAAAACATCCCTTCCCCATGGGTGGTCAGTGACAGTGTTAACCCCTCCATGGTGCATTAGTGGTCAGTGGCCATGTTTATTAACTCTTTCATAATGCAGCATATGGCAGCAATGCAGCACAAATGGGTTAATGTTTAACGCTGCGTCTGACCACTAGTGCATTAATAACCAATAGCAGTTCATTCACCCTTTTGTGCTACATTACTGGCCAATGGCAGTGCTAGTTAATGAACCCCTTTACCCCCCCCCCGTCACAAAGCTAATGACTGCAGACATGTTTATCCTCCTGCCTGCAGTGCCAGACTTACTTCATTCCGCTTGTCATCGTCCCCCATCCAACTGCACCTGGGGCACATGACCCTTCGCACTCCCCCCCCCCCCCCCCCCACCCATTGTCTGGGCCCTGTGTTCAGGCATTACTTTAGAGTTCAGTCCACTCTCACCCCTTTCTGTTGATAATGTAGGAACCATTGCTGGAGGTGCAGAAGAGGAATTCACAGCTGTGTCACAGTTACATATCAGTTAGCAGTGATGTGGCATCCATAGATTGGCCAGCCATGGAACTTTGTCTTTTATTGATTGGCCCAAGCTGCCTTTACTCTGCAGTGGGGACACGCATTCTAGGGTGACAATGCCACTTCCCTCTAATACACTCTGAAGAACTTCAAGGACGTGTCCCCCTAAGTTCAGCTCCACCCCCCACGCCTCCTTTCCCGTCACAACTCTGCCAGCACTGTTACCAGCAATTGACAGCTGTCAAAATGACAGCCAGGAATTTTTACCTATTACATAGCAAGAGTGGCTGTCAGAATGTTGTGTAAAATGACCCTTGTAGGTAGTCTGCAAATGTCATTGAGTAATATAATGTAACAACGTCTTGTTACATTGTAGTTACTACTTTTGTTACTTATATGTACTTATATATTCATTCATATGTAGTCCAAACGTTTGAATTATGATCTGCATATGATATATGTTGAAGAAACCTTACCTAAAGTTAAACTAAATTATTCTTTTAATCAAATATATTCCAGTTTAACCCTTTATTAACCCTTAGTAATTTTTAATATACTCCTTCCTCCCCTTCTCCCCTTAGCTGTTTTATTTTTTATTTTATTTTTTTAATCCGATTCTTTTTTAAATCATTTTTATTTTTTAATCCGATTCTTTTTAAAAAAAAATTTTTTTTAATCCGATTCTTTTTTTAAAGAATTTTTTTTTTAATCCGATTCTTTTTTAAATCATTTTTATTTTTTAATCCAATTCTTTTTTAAATCATTTTTTTTTTAATCCGATTCTTTTTTAAATCATTTTTTTTAAATCCGATTCTTTTTTAAATCATTTTTTTTTAATCCGATTCTTTTTTAAATCTTTTTTTTTTAATCCAATTCTTTTTTAAATCATTTTTTTTAAATCCGATTCTTTTTTAAATCATTTTTTTTTAATCCGATTCTTTTTTAAATCTTTTTTTTTTTTAATCCGATTCTTTTTTAAATCATTTTTATTTTTTAATCCGATTCTTTTTTAAATCATTTTTATTTTTTAATCCGATTCTTTTTTAAATCTTTTTTTTTAATCCGATTCTTTTTTTAAATAATTTTTTTTTTTAATCCGATTCTTTTTTTAATCCGATTCTTTTTTAAATCATTTTTTTTAATCCGATTCTTTTTTAAATCATTTTTTTTTTAATCCGATTCTTTTTTAAATCATTTTTTTTTTAATCCGATAATTTTTTAAATCTTTTTTTTTTTTTTACCAATTATATTAAATCATTTATTTATTTATTTTTCCAGTTGCTTTGTCATGCATTGGTACCAGAAACAGATTTTTACTGTCACTCTAAACAGGTCAAATTATAAATTACAATTTGTACTTTTTATTTACAATAAATTTTTTTTTTTTTACTAACACTTGTCAAAATAGCAAAAAAAAAAAAAATGTTTTATTGTGTATAGATTACATAGAAATTAAATTTTTTAATATTTTTTTTATTTATTAAAAATTTTGCAAGACAATATTACCAAAAAAGAGAGAGCCATTTTGTACAAGACGCACATAGAGGGCCAAAACACCTAGCATCGTCCCTTGTATGAATTGTGAGAATTTCGGCCTCTCCACCTCGCCCGGTTTCTGACTCTCTCTGCCTCCTCTTCAGCCGTACGCACAAATCATCGCACTCTGGGGCCTCCTGTGGTTTCTGGAACGGCGGATTGGAACCAGAAGTTTAAAACAAGATCCGGTGTTCAGGTGGGTCGGTGATCAATGTACATCACAATGGCAATCATTTATATAGATTTGATTGTGGATGTGGTCACCTAGTTGAACATAAAAAAAAAAAAAAAAAAAAAAGCTAAAGGCACAACAAACAATCCAAAAGTGGGCGCTGATCTCACTGTGGACTCACCTTTTGGCTTTGAATAAGGCAGACATTTGCCCCCCCCCCCCCATGCCAGGACTGGTAATACAGGTTGGGCTGGTGGCACTAAGGCAGTGATGGTGAACCTCGGCACCCCAGATGTTTTGGAACTACATTTCCCATCAGTGGCGTAACTAGAACCTTCAGGGCCCCGATGCAAGAAACCATGAAGGGCCCCCCTGAACCCCAGCCAGGGCCCTTCCCTCCGAGTCCGGCGGTGGAACTCCAGGGCGTGGCCACAGGTATGACCTTTGTGAGCCCTGTAGTTCCACCACTGGTATCATTAGTTTTTATTTTTTATTATTTTATTTTTATTTTTAGGTACCCCACTGGGGGACTGTCCCTAGGCAGGATGGGGTCCCTGTCCCCAGAAGAGATGAGGTCCTTTTCTCCAGGTCAAATTAAGTTACTGCCCCCAGGTGAGAAGGGGCCCCTGTCCCCAGGGGGAGATGGAGGGGGGTATGTAATAGTGTGTGGGGGATGGGGTCCTCTCACTCACCATGACAAAGCTGCAGGCCGCGCACTCATCCATGTTGGCCTGGGCTCCATCCAGTGTGCTGGACGGGTGATCAGCATATCTCCCAGAAATACCTTTCATCATCTGTGTATGACGGGGGAGGGGGGGGCTGGCAGACAAGCCTGCAGTGTCCTCCGGGGAGCCGGCTCTCATAGAGCTGCACTGCATCTGTGTGCTTAAAGTTTGTTTACCCGCGAGAAGTATGCAGTGCAGTGTGGGCCGGACTCGGGGGGGGGGACTCTGGCTGGGGAGAACAGACATCGGACTGAGCGGCAATGCATGGAGCAGGAGAGGGGTACTCTGAGGAGCCGGCCAAGGACACAGGTCATGCGGGGAATGCACAACTAAAGAGCAGCCAGTGCGATAGTCGAGCATGGAGCTCTGCTAGTCACCCTCCCCCTCCAGCCACCCGTGTGTATGGTGCACTGGTACCCCTAGCTGCCTATGCTGCTGCCGGCCATATGTAGAGGGGGCTGCATGGGCCCCCTGCATCACAGGGCCCAGTTGCGGTCGCGACTGCTGCACCCCCTATAGTTACGCCCCTGTTTCCCATGATGCTTCACTACACTGCAGAGTGCCAGAGCATCATGGGAAATGTAGTTCCAAAACATCTGGGGTGCCAAAGTTCACCATCACTGCCCTAAGGGGAGATGATTCACCATTCAGACATCGGGACACATGCTGAGCATTGGAGATGAACAAACTCCTAAAAGATTTGATGAATTGCGGTTCAGCCAAACTTTTTAATAAATCACGCATCTCCAAAATTTGTAGATTCCAAAACCAAAGTCCTTTAGACGTTGAAGGTAATCTGAGCCATGCTAAATAAATAAATTGGGCTGAATGGTTTGTGAAGCTGACCTGGTCGCAGTCAAGCTAAGGGTTGACATAGCAGAAGCAGACGTAAGGTGGGAGCAGCATTTGGCCCTTTTTTCCCACGATGCCTTTTGGGAATTCACATCCCAATTCAGATTTGACTCTGGACCTCCAAATTCATAAAACATGATATGAATCTAAGTCCATCCAAATTTCAGGATCACCTCTGCTGGGCATTATATAGCTACCTTCTCCCCGTACAAATCTGGGCTTGCAGCTCCTGGCAGAGGAAGGTCTTTCCATTTATGGGGCCGAATATTGTAAAATTAGAAATGGCCTCACAATTTTATAATGAGAATTAATGAGATCAAGTATAAGACTAAAGATATGGCGGAAGTATTTAGAGAATGCTACGAGCAATTATATTGGGTCAGAAAAAAAGGAGACAGAACAACAAGAGAACATCAGAAAGGGAAAAATCAAAGAATATATAATAAACGCAGGGCCGTCTTTAAGGCAGGGCAAAAGGGGCAGCTGCCCTGGGCCCTGTCATGGTTGTGGGGCCCAAAACAGCTGCCTCATACTTGCCAACTATCCAGGTTTAAATTCCCTTATCCCTTGAAGTTTTATTCCTGTGCTGTGTCCTAATATCTGTGTGAAGTGCTGCTACTAATGCTGCCCAGCTCTGCCCTATTGTTGTGTGCAAGTGACTCACCTGCAGACCCTGTGTTTACATATAAATAACCAGCATTCATACGTAAATAGCGGCAACAATACTAAGTAAATAGCTGCGTCTGGCGGCATTGATATGTAAATAAAGGCGGCATTCCTATGTATATCATGCTCCCCTGCTGTAAGGAGGTGATGTGCTGTAACCTCTAGCAACTAATCAATGAGCCGTAATGTGTGCTGTAACCTCTAGCAACCAGTCAGTAAGCAGTAATGATATGCTGTAACTGCTGGCAACCAATTGCAATTGCTGCCTGATCTGATACAGAAAAATGATTTTAGGTCTAGCTGCTATTTATTGTATGTCTCAGAGAAGGTGGAGAGGGAAATTGCATGGGGGGGGGGGGGGGGGGGCCCAAGAAAAATTTTGCCCAGGGCCCAATCAATATTAAAGACGGCCCTGAATAAACGCCAAGGTCCCTACAGTATCACAGGAAATAGTACAGGAATTGGAGTCCCCTATAACAGCATCCGAAGTAAACCAAGCAATAAAAGAAACAACAGGAGGGAAAAGCCCGGGCCCGGACGGTTACATAATAGAATACTATAAGAAATTCGGGGAAATTTTGTCACCAAGGTTATGTGCATATTTTAATGGCCTAGGTATAAAACATGGTTTGGGTAAGGAAGCCTCTCTAGCAATTATTTCCACAATATTGAAAGAAGGGAGTGAGGGTATGATATGTTCAAACTATAGACCAATCTCATTGTTAAATACCGACATAAAACTATTTGCAAAAATATTAGCTACTAGAATGAAAAAATTAGTCCCGAACTTGGTCCACCCAGACCAAGTGGGGTTTGTGGGGGGGCCGAGAGGGAAGGGATAATGGAGTGAGGACACTATTGCTTCTCCAGAAAGCCCAAGAGAGCAGAATCCCCAGTCTGCTTCTGTCAATAGAGGCAGAAAAAGCTTTCGACCGAGTAGACTGGGGATTCATGTTGGGCACGTTGAAAGAAATGGGATTTGGTACCCGAAGTGTCCAATGGCAGTGGTAAGGGAAGAAAAAAAAATTAAAAATATAGCCTTACAATGTGCACCCTCATCCCAATTGTATATGAACTAGATGTTTGAGACCTCTGGTCTCCAGGCAGAGGTGCCAAGAAAATGTGAGCGAGGGGGACTATCACGGTGCACATGAGTTAAATAAATCACATAGAGAGAAAACCAATTTTACATAAAAAATTATAATACAATTTATTTCAATAAAAAACATTACAAGATCCAACATATCGAAAATTCATGGGGAAGGTGAGGTATTTCGACTAGTTTCGCTTCTTAGCTTCTTCAGGAATTACCTACATCTAAAAATACATTAATTACTTGGTGTTCTCTCTATGTGATTTATTTAACTCATGTGCACCGTGATAGTCCCCCTCGCTCACATTTTCTTGACACCTCTGCCTGGAGACCAGAGGTCTCAAACATCTAGTTCATATGGGGCTGAATGCTGATGATCACAATGGAAGCCAATATAAAAAAAGGAAACGGGGGAGAGGTGACTAGCCTCAGCGGGACTTTTAACGGTATCAAACATTACATGTATTAAAGAAAATCACATAGCAATCAAAAAGAGTTTTTTTTTTTTACATTTTCATAGAAATTTATTATACAAAAAAATAACACATTTTGCTAAAACAGCACTAAGAATACAGATATACATCCATACAATACATAGAGATCTAGAAGAATCATTTGTGAACTCAGTCAATGTAGTATGATGCTCGACATGTTTCACTCATAAACGAGTTTCTTCAGGAGCTTTGAATATCATTGACAAGAATAATACTGCATGGATAAACACAAAGAAAATAATTAAATAGTGCATGTTCCATTATTTACAATAAGCTTTAGAGAAAAAAGCAAACAAATATGTTCACAAATGATTCTTCTAGATCTCTATGTATTGTATGGATGTACACTACCGTTCAAAAGTTTGGGGTCACCCAAACAATTTTGTGTTTTCCATGAAAAGTCACACTTATTCACCACCATACGTTGTGAAATGAATAGAAAATAGAGTCAAGACATTGACAAGGTTAGAAATAATGATTTGTATTTGAAATAACATTGTTTTTACATCAAACTTTGCTTTCGTCAAAGAATCCTCCTTTTGCAGCAATTACAGCATTGCACACCTTTGGCATTCTAGCTGTTAATTTATTGAGGTAAGCTGGAGAAATTGCACCCCACGCTTCTAGAAGCAGCTCCCACAAGTTGGATTGGTTGGATGGGCACTTCTGGCGTACCATACGGTCAAGCTGCTCCCACAACAGCTCAATGGGGTTCAGATCTGGTGACTGTGCTGGCCACTCCATTACCGATAGAATACCAGCTGCCTGCTTCTGCTGTAAATAGTTCTTGCACAATTTGGAGGTGTGTTTAGGGTCATTGTCCTTATTGGCCAGTCTCAGATATGGCTTTTTCTTTGCCACTCTGCCCTGAAGCCCAAAATCCCGCAGCCGCCTCTTCACTGTAGATGTTGACACTGGTGTTTTGCGGGTACTATTTAATGAAGATGCCAGTTGGGGGACCTGTGAGGCGCCTGTTTCTCAAACAAGAGACTCTAATGTGCTTATCTTCTTGCTTAGTTGTGCAACGCGGCCTCCCACTTCTTTTTCTACTCTGGTTAGAGCCTGTTTGTGCTGTCCTCTGAAGGGAGTAGTACACACCGTTGTAGGAAATCTTCAATTTCTTTGCAATTTCTCGCATGGAATAGCCTTCATTTCTAAGAACAAGAATAGACTGTCGAGTTTCAGATGAAAGTTCTCTTTTTCTGGCCATTTTGAGCGTTTAATTGACCCCACAAATGTGATGCTCCAGAAACTCAATCTGCTCACAGGAAGGTCAGTTTTGTAGCTTCTGGAAGAAGCTAGACTGTTTTTAGATGTGTGAACATGATTGCACAAGGGTTTGCTAATCATCAATTAGCCTTCTGAGCCAATGAGCAAACACATTGTACCATTAGAACACTGGAGTGATAGTTGCTGGAAATGGGCCTCTATACACCTATGTAGATATTTCACCAAAAACTAGACATTTGCAGTTAGAATAGTCATTTACCACATTAGCAATGTATAGAGTATATTTGTTTAAAGTTAGGACTAGTTTAAAGTTAGCTTCATTGAAAAGTACAGTGCTTTTCCTTCAAAAATAAGGACATTTCAATGTGACCCCAAACTTTTGAACGGTAGTGTATATCTGTATTCTTAGTGCTGTTTTAGCAAAATTTGTTATTTTTTTTGTATAATAAATTTCTATGAAATTAAAAAAAAACTCTTTTTGATTGCTATGTGATTTTCTTTAATACATGTAATGTTTGATACCGTTAAAAGTCCCGCTGAGGCTAGTCACCTCTCCCCCTGTTTCCTTTTTTTATATTAAATACTTGGGATGTGGTATCATTTTGTTTGGTTGGCTTCACTTCATCCTTTAAATAATGGAAGCCAATGCTTGAAGATGTGAACGTGTGTCACAGCAACCCACATATCCTCAGGAACACCCGCCTCTCACTGTGGCACCATGGCCCACCTTGCATGGTATAAACATTATTTAGTATCACGTACCTGGTGGAGACTGGCATGTGATAGAGGCCTTCCTTGCTCCTCCCGCCTAAACTCCTGAAGGTGGGAACAGAAAGTGTAAAGGCAAGGAGTGACACGAGTGTCGGGTAGCTGGCTGGTGATGTCCCCTCTGAAGGTGGGTAGAGCTGGCAGTCACGGCAGCTGGGCACCAGAGCGTGGACAGGAGCAAAACCAGAAGAAGAGCAGCGGTCAGCAACAACCGGGCCGCAGGGTACCGAATCAGCAGGCAAAAGCAAGTCTAGAGGGCAGGCCAAGGTCGGGTAACAGCCGGGCAATGTGGTACCAAGTCAGCAGGCAGATCAAGTCCAATAAACAGGCCGAAGTCAGGATACCAGGTAACAGAGTAAAGGAGCAAGCAGAGGGGAAGTCCAAAGGCGAGCCGGGTCATACACAAACAAACAGGAGCAACGGATCAGGACTTGGTGGGTCAGGAAGGAGCTGAAGATCATCCAGCAATTGTTTGCAGTGACAGAGCAGCTTAAATAGGCCACTGGGCGCCAAGTACTAATTGTTAAGCGCATGCATGCGCACATGCACACATGTTCGCACACCAATGTGTGCACGTGCACATATCCGTGCGCGATGAACGGGCATTATGTTGGTCCTTTGCTTATGAATATTAGCACGTGTGCAATGTGTACAAGCATGAGCAGGTATCCGCACTGGCCTTTTAGTGGTGGAGGTCCGGTTTACCTTATATTTAGTCTACAGAAATCCAACCCCACGATTAAAAGGGCCATTATGTTGCATTTTCCCTCCAGGCTAATGGGAACCAGTCCTTTGCTGGATGAAGACGTTGGTCTGGGCTCCACGTGTTGAGTATTCTCTATGTCGTAGTACTTCTGTAGACTCTTGTACTCTTTGTACTCCACCGCTTGTTAAAGATAACCATCCAGATGTAAACTATATTTTACCAACTCGTGGTAACATTGTAATTGATGTCCTCTACCCAGCACGTGCTTTTGTCTATTTCTGATACAATTCTTGTATATTTTGTATATACTTCATATACCGATTACAATATAATATTATTAGGTAGTTTAAAGCGGGAGTCCGCGTTTTTTTTTTTTTAAAAGCCAGCAGCTACAAATACAGCAGCTGCTGACTTTTAAAATAAGGACACTCACCCGACCAGCGCGGCCGCGATGTCGGCACCCGAAGCCGATCTCTCGATCGTCACTCGGGTGCTGCCGCCGCCATCTTGGGTATGAGAATCAGGAAGTGGAGCCTTTCGGCTTCATTTCCCGGTTCCCTACTGCACATGCGCGAATCGCGCTGCGCAATAAGGATGGACCCCGCTGTCTCTGGGATCCGTGTGTTTCCCAGCAGGCAGCGGGGGACTTTCGGAAAGGGGCGTAGATCTACGCCCCTTTCCGCAGAGAGCTATCCCGGAAGTGGGTGCAGTTACCTGGATTATCCGGGTAACTACACCCCCATCCCCCCTGAAAGGTTCCGATAGTGGCGCCGGAGGGGGGGAGGATTCCAATGAGCGGAAGGTCCACTTTAGGGTGGACCTCCGCTTTAATGTGTTTATTGTCATTTCTACAGTCAGGTCCATAAATATTGGAACATCGATACAATTCTAATCTTTTTGGCTCTATACACCACCACAATGGATTTGAAATGAAACAAACAAGATGTGCTTTAACTGCAGACTTTCAGCTTTAATTTGAGGGTATTTACATCCAAATCAGGTGAACGGTGCAGGAATTATAACAGTTTGTATATGTGCCTCCCATTTTTAAAGGTACCAAAAGTAATGGGACAATTGGCTGCTCAGCTGTTCCACGGCCAGGTGTGTGTTATTCCCTCATTATCCCATTTACAAGGAGCAGATAAAAGGCCCAGAGTTCATTTCAAGTGTGCTTTTTGCATTTGGAATCTGTTGCTGTCAACTCTCAATATGAGATCCAAAGAGCTGTCACTATCAGTGAAGCCATCATTAGGCTGAAAAAACAAAACAAACCCATCAGAGAGATAGCAAAAACATTAGGTGTGGTGAAATCAACTGTTTGGAACATCCTTAAAAAGAAAGAACGCATCGGTGAGCTCAGCAACACCAAAAGACCCGGAAGACCACGAACTGTGGTGGATGACCGAAGAATTCTTTCCCTGGTGAAGAAAACACTCTTCACAAGAGTTGGCCGGATCAAGAACACCCTCCAGGAGGTAGGTGTATGTGTGTCAAAGTCAACAATCAAGAGAAGACTTCACCAGAGTGAATACAGAGGGTTCACCACAAGATGTAAACCATTGGTGAGTCTCAAAAAACAAGAAGGCCAGATTGGAGTTTCCCAAACAACATCTAAAAAAGCCTTCACAGTTCTGGAACAACATCCTATGGACAGATGAGACCAACATCAACTTGTACCAGAGAGATGGGAAGAGAAGAATATGGAGAAGGAAAGGAACTGCTCATGATCCAAATCATACCACCTCATCAGTGGAGCATGGTGGTGGTAGTGTCATGGCGTGGGCATGTATGGCTGCCAATGGAACTGGTTCTCTTTATTGATGATGTGACGGCTGACAAAAGTAGTAGGATGAATTCTGAAGTGTTTCGGACAATATTATCTGCTCATATTCAGAAAAATGCTTCAGAACTCATTGGACGGCACTTCACAGTGCAGATGGACAATGACCCCGAAGCATACTGCGAAAGCAACCAAAGAGTTTTTTAAGGGAAAGAAGTGGAATGTTATGCAATGGCCGAGTCAATCACCTGACCTGAATCCGATTGAGCATGCATTTCACTTGCTGAAGACAAAACTGAAGGGAAAATGCCCCAAGAACAAACAGGATCTGAAGACAGTTGTAATAGAGGCCCGGCAGAGCATCACCAGGGATGGAGCCCAGCGTCTGGTGATGTCTCTGCATTCCAGACTTCAGGCTGTAATTGACTGCAAAGGATTTGCAACAAAGTATTAAAAAAGGAAAGTTTGATGGATGATTGTTAATCTGTCCCATTACATTTGGTCCCTTAAAAAGTGGGAGGCACATATACACACTGTTGTAATTCCTACACCGTTCACCTGATTTGGATGTAAATACCCTCAAGTTAAAGCTGAAAGTCTACAGTTAAAGCGCATCTTGTTTGTTTAATTTCAAATCCATTGTGGTGATGTATAGAGCCAAAAAGATTAGAATTGTGTCCCAATATTTATGAACCTGACTCTGTAGGTTTGAATAGATGATTTACTGCTAGAATAGATCACTCTAAGCCCTTGTACACACAGTCGGAGAATCCGTCGGAATGTGTCCTATCGGACCGTGTCGTCGGATAATCCGACTGTGTGTGGTCTGCATCGGACTGATTCCGTCTGACCCAATTTTCCAACTTGTTGGAAATATTTTCCGACCAACTGGTTCGATCGGACATACTCCGATCATGTGTAGAGAATTTTGATCGGACAAAGTGCCACGCATGCTCAGATCAAATTCCTACATCAAAGCTATTGGCTACTAGCGTGAACGTAGTCCCATCGCAACGAAATTACGTCATCACGTTCTGAATGATCAGATTTTTCGACAACTTAGTCCGACTGTGTTTATGCAACAGTTTCGGACAAAATCCGATGGGCAAAATCAAGATCCGACGGATTTGGTTGTCGAAATCTCCGACCGTGTGTACAGGGGCTAAGGGTCTGACACTTTCCTCCATTCTATTCAGGTTTGCCAAGAGAGAACATCCTTTTTTCGAGAATCCCGAACAGCTGGATAATGCCGATGAAGATGTCCTTGCTGAGAAGGAAAGGGTTAACACCATGAAAACAACAGATCAGGAGGAGGAGGTAATATTTTCATATTGCTAAATGCAAGTCCATCATGTAAATATACACCACACTCCTGTATATTAATTTCACTTCATGCCCTGCTCACTATCTGAATCAGGCTGGCAGTGGGAGTGGCTGCACTGCTGGCTGACCATAGAGGAGGTGGTGAGCACGATTGAATGGCCGTAGTCAGTCTCTGCTCATTTCTTTGACAGATTATAAAGAGTACCCCTTCTATAAGCGCTGTGTTGATATAAGTCTACAAAGAGCACTGTATAGACTAGTCTTTCTACCTCAGAGGGACCCTCAAATTTCTTTTCAGGTCTCGGGGATCAGTGGTAAGAATGCCCCCCCCCCTTAAACCGTTGGCTTTGCCAAGTGGTGTAGGTCCTGGAATTATGCCGGCACCATCAAATAGAAGATCAACAAGTCGCAGCTCATGGAACCTCTGAAGGATCCCTGGTTGAGAATGGCTGGTCCAGCCTGACCTAGAAGTGTAATAAAAATATTGATAAAAGTTACATAATTTAGTAACTTTGTAGCAGTCACACGAGACTCTTCTTGTATTGGCCCATTTTTGAAATCTTGTATCAATTTACAAAATGTCACAACAATCAGATGTCCTTCAGAATCAAATTACACATTTAATTTGTGTTTTTACCCTTCCAGAGGCCGACCATCCTTGTGGACAGTTTGCGGAAAGAGTTTAAGGAGAAGTCAGGCGTCTGTGGACGCTTCAGGAAGAAGAAGAAGAGAACGGCCATCAGAAACACCTCGTTCTGCGTCAAGAAAGGTCAGTTCCCTTTCATTTCTGTTCCTTTTAATTACTTTGGCCACAGAGAATATGTGGCCAAAACACCCATCTGTGGTTGGAAATATGCTGCCAAAAACACCCATGTTTGGTTGGAAATGTGGGGCCAAAACACCCATGTTTGGTTGGAAATGTGGGGCCAAAACACCCATGTTTGGTTGGAAATATGCTGCCAAAAACACCCATGTTTGGTTAGAAATGTGGGGCCAAAACACCCATGTTTGGTTGGAAATGTGGGGCCAAAGCATCCATGTTTGGGAGGAAATGAGCACAACAACCTCTATGGTCAAATTTTGAAAACAGAAGTGAGCCCTCATGACAGTGCCGGTCTGTTTGCCGGACATAAATTATATGTTCTCTTTTTCCATGATGTTTAACATCGCAACCTTTAAACACCCAGATCATTTATTTCCTGTGCAGAGGGAATTTTCTTGGTGGCTAGGAAGAAAGCTGACAATTTTTCTTTCAGAGATTTATAAATATCACTATTAGTTTTTGTCTGTTTTTATCTTTTGAAGGTGAAGTCCTGGGACTTCTGGGCCCCAACGGAGCCGGCAAGACCACATCTGTGCTGATTCTGGCAGGGGAGATGAAACCATCAGCTGGACAGGTGAGGCGTGAAGCAGGCATAGGAGTAGAGGACTTCAGGGCACATGGTTGGAGGTGCTACAGGAACATCTCATCCCTGTGGTTATGGGGGAACCAAGGCAAAAGGTTTTCTGGAAAATGCTGCACCACCAAAATGCAATCCATAGAATGTTACTGAATATCACAAATGCATCTACAAGCAAATTATTAAAACATCTAAGAACCCCAGTAATTTATTACTTCCTTCCAAAAAAAAAAAAGATTAATGTCCATACAAAGATGGCTGGTTGAACATATGAGATTCACCTATCCAAATTTCCTTAGAAGTTTTATAATTGGCTCCATTACTAGTAGACCTGGAGCAAATGTCCAGCTTGGCATTCTTTAAATCCACCTTCTTATATGCCCCCTACAGGTGGTGCTAGGCAATGCAGGAGGCCCCCCTAGGACTGAAGACTCTGCAGCATTGGGCTTCTGTCCTCAACACAACCCCTTGTGGCCCAACCTTACTGTGAAGGAACATCTGGAGATCTACGCCGCTGTGAAGGGCATGAATAAAGAGGACACAAACCGCGTTATCAAACGGTAAGTTAACTTGTGCACCAAATCATCATGATGCCCCTCGGGAGTTGTCTGACTCCACTTCCTCTGGTCTCCTCAATATTGTTTGACCCTGGCAGTCCCATCCACAAAAATGTTGATTCCATCGTTATTCTTTTAGGTTGCTGGAGAAAACAGGGCCTAATGGAAACTCACACAAACATATACAAGTCCTTATGAACCTCTATCTCTACACCTTAATAAACCTCACAGGTTAATAAATCCTAACTAGATTGTTCCTCTCATTATGTCTCCATATTTTGGTCTGCAGGGTGAGTGAAGCTCTGGAGATGAAGGACCATCTTGATAAACCAGCCAGGAAGTTATCAGCCGGGGTCTCCAGAAAGGTGTGTGCTCAATTGAGTAGATGGTGTGGAGAAATTCTGGATAACAGAAGAAGAGCATCTGCAGAGCTGGCCAAGGCCATACCCTCACGAGCCACATCCTCAACTTGACCCTCTCAGATCTGCAGGGTCTTTCCCATCTCCACCAATTCTGCTTCTGAAAACCATTACATTTACCTGGAGCCATAAAGGCCAGGTTGTTTTTGGTCCTTCCCCGAGTCCAGAAGCTTAACAATAATTAATGATAGTAGTTAATGTAGGTTTCTAAAATGTATATAATAGTAAACACTTACCAGAATATGTTGGAAGGCTTATGAATCATCAGTCAGTCATCCAGCAAGTCATCAAGTCTAATAATTTTATAACCCTTTATTAATATCTGTAATTATTCTGCACATGTGATGTAACTGATATCGGCTATCGGATCCTCTCTGCTGGATTAAGGCTTTAGAACACAGAGGAGCCATGGTGAGTGAGAATGGTCAGGTTCCAAAGAATTGCAAATCGTTCCCTGGCATGGAATCCGCCATGTTACCAATTTTGTGTTGTTTAAGCCAACATAGTAGAAGCCAGAATTGGCCTTTTAGATCTCCCTGGCATGGAATCCGCCATGTATTTCCTCAAAAATTCATACAGTTATCATAAACAATAAGTATCAATAATGTTGCCAATTTGTTGTTGTTTAAGCCAACATAGTAGAAGCCAGAATTGTCCTTTTAGATCTCTGTTGTTCTTTAGGTGTGCTTTGCCATCAGCATGTTGGGTAATCCCACCATCGTTCTCCTGGACGAACCTTCCACTGGTCTGGATCCAAAAGGACAACAAAGGCTTTGGTGAGTCTTGTCACAAGTTGATAATACCTTAAAGAGTTGTCCTACTTTTTATTGCAACACATGGCAAGAGCTTAAAAGAGAAGCACGGCAATATTTTTTTTTAATAATACTTACCTAGGTCCAATGCTGCTTCTGTCCCCCACT
The DNA here is from genome assembly GCF_037356315.1 of Lithobates pipiens. Taxonomy (NCBI): domain Eukaryota; kingdom Metazoa; phylum Chordata; class Amphibia; order Anura; family Ranidae; genus Lithobates; species Lithobates pipiens. Next base: position 226,204,672 of record NW_027507789.1, read on the forward strand.
GTCTCTAACACTGAGAACCGATCGATCAAACAATGCAGATCACTCGGTTCTCACAGCTCCCTGAGCAGAGAGCTGGTGACTGTCAGTAGCTCTCTGCTCTGCCCCCCCCCCCTACTCTCACTGGTGCTCTGAGCTGTGGAGGGGGATGGGAGCTGCTGGCTCAGGATCTCAGTGACTTGCTGAGAAGCTGAGCTGGTCAAGGCATGTGGGGCCAGGACAGGGGGTGGGCAGGAGGGGCGGCTGCCCTGGGCCCTGTGGTTTCATGTGAGATGGGGGGCAACACAAGGAGATCAGATTTGTGTTGGGGAGGGATTTGGGAGGCAGCAGGGGATAAGAATTGTTCTTGGATGGGAAATTCGGGGAGGTGTGCTAGGAGTGGGGAATTAAGGGGAGCTGTGTTGGGACGGGGGATGGGGGAAGAAGATTTGTGCTAGGAGGGAGAATTTTGGGGAGTTTTTGCTAGGGGGGAATATTTTATTTGTGGGGGGGTGAGGGATTTTTGCTAACACATGATGCTCATACATCTTGGGAAGGGGGTCCAATTTGGAATGTTCGCCCTGGGCTCTAGATGACCTTGTTCCGGCACTAATCCTAAGGTTGAATAAAGACACCAGTCCATCCAGTTCAACCTGAGTGAGTGTCTACAATTGTCCCTATCCCTATACATTGCACACTCACATCGGTCCCTACCCTCAAGGAACCCACAACCCAATGTCGCCACTCATATACTAGGGCCAATTTTGGACAGAAGCCAATTAACCTACCTGCATGTCTTTGGAGTGTGGGAGGAAACCGGAGTACCTGGAGGAAACCCACGCAGGCACAGGGAGAACATGCAAACCCCAGGCAGGATGTGTCGTGGTTGGGATTCGAACCAGCGACCCTTTTTACTGCTAGGCAAGAGTGCTAACCACTGTGCCACCCAAGGCCCATATGGTGGCAATCATGCCCGAGCCTGGACTGACTCTGTGACATCAGCCAACAGCGGGCTTCAGGCCCCATGTCTGCTGAAAACGGGTCACAGGAGTGCAGAATGAGCTGCACTACTATGATCCATAGAAGGAGTACAGCCAAACGAGCTTCCCCCTTACTTCTCCTTTAATTGTTCCAGCAGTCTTCTGTGGACACAGCGAGCAAGACTTCTTTCCTGGACACAACAAGGCCAGGCTTCAAGTTTATTGATTGGTGTTCTTGGCTGCCACATGATCTTCTCACATCAGACTGAGCAGCAGAAATTAGATTAGTGGTCCTAATCTTTTATGGTCTTATGAGTGTGTAGTTGTAGCGCTAGTGCCCATCATCCTGATCATGTAGCTACATCTGTCTCCTCCATTTATGAGAGTGATACTCAACACACGCCGTTTAATTTACAGTCAAGTTCCTCCACCCCAAACTCGCTCATCCATGTCTTTATGGAGGTTGGAGGTCTAAATACCAAAAGTATAACACCTTTAGACTTTTCTTCTGTATTTAAGGAGAGCCATCCGAGCGGCCTTCAAGAACAGGGAAAGGGGCGCCATCCTGACCACACACTATATGGAGGAGGCCGAGGCTGTGTGCGACCGCGTGGCAATCATGGTGTCCGGAAAACTCAGGTGAGAAGGAACGATGCCAGGACTGGGTCAGGGGAAACTTTTAAGAAGCCAGGAATACGTTGAAGGAGTAGAGATGTCTTACATGTTTGATTTCTAGAACATTGATCCAGTATGCCCCATGTTACAGGGGTGCAACTCAAAAACGTCATGGTAGAGACACGAGGAAGGATAATATAATGCAGATGACTTGGCTCTGGTATTGCAGAGGTTGGAGGTGGACACCTCTCTGCAGATATGAGTTATTGGCAGATATGTTAACCAGTTCCCGACCGGCGCACGCCAATGTACGTCGGCAGAATGGCACGGGCAGGCATATTGGCGTACAGGTACGTCCATTTTTAAATGTCGCCCTGCCATCGTGAGCGCGTCGGCAGTGGTGCGCTCGCGTACCGGTCGGGACCCCCGTGAGTCCGGTCGGATACCCACGATCGTCTCACAGGGGCGGCTGAACGGGGAGATGCCGTTATAAACAGCATCTCCCCGTTCTGCCTAGCAACAAGTGACGCTGATCTCTGCTCCATGTGATTGGAGCAGAGATCAGTGTTCACTAACACAAAGCCCAGCCCCCCCCACAGTTAGTAACACACCCCTAGGACACACTTAACCCCTACACTGCCACCCACTGGTTAACCCTTTCAATGCCAGTGTCATTTACACAGGAATCGCTGCATTTGTATAGCACTGATTGCTGTATAAATGACAATGGTCCCAAAAGGTGTCAAAAATACCCGATGTGTCCGCCATAATGTCGCAGTCACAATAAAAATCGCTGATCGCCGCCATTACTAGTAAAAAAAAAAAAATATTAATAAAAATGCCATAAAACTATCCCCTATTTTTTAAACGCTTTTATAACGTTTGCGCAAACCAATCAATAAACGCTTATTGCGATTTTTTTTTTTTTACCAAAAATATATAGAAGAATACGTATCGGCCTAAACTGATGGAAAAAATGTTTTTTTTATATATTTTTGGGGGATATTTATTATAACAAAAAGTAAAAAATTATGCGTTTTTTTTTCAAAATTGTCGCTTTATTTCTGTTTATATAGCGCATAAAAAATAAAAACCGCAGAGGTGATCAAATACCACCAAAAGAAAGCTCTATTTGTGGGAAAAAATGGACGTAAATTTTGTTTGGGAGCCACGTGGCATGACCGTGCAATTGTCAGTTAAAGCGACGCAGTGCCGAATCGCAAAAAGTGGTCTGGTCTTAAGCCAGCAAAATGGTCCGGGCTGAAAATGGTAAAACAAAATTCCCCCCTATTGTGGCCAAATTATATTTTTCCATCAAGAATTTTTTTTTTTTGTATGTGTTTTATAAAGGAAGCGCAAATAACATAGAAAAGGTAACAATTTAAAAAAATTTCTGGTCTACTTGTCCTTTAGAAATCTTATTTTGATGTAAAAGTTGAGGAAACCATTGACACTACTCATTATTTTTTAATGGAAACATTGTAACAGCTACTGGGTTCCACTTACTCATTCTGATTCTGGAATGCATTAAAGTGCATGTATAGCCAAAACTTTTTACTATTTTGTTATAGAATAAGGAAGGGTTAAAACCCCTGCCAGGTTATTATTGGCTGCTGGAGAGATTTCCCATAAAGCGGGAGTTCCGCCATTTTTTATTTTTTTTTTTAAAGTCAGCAGCTACAAATACTGCAGCTGCTGACTTTTAAAATAAGGACACTTACCCGCCCAGCGCGCCCGCGATGTCGGCACCCGAAGCCGAGCTCTCGATTGGCTCTCGGGTGCTGCCGCCGCCATCTTGGGTATGGGAATCAGGAATTGGAGCCTTGCGGCTTCACTTCCCGGTTCCCTACTGCGCATGCGCGAGTCACGCTGCGCAATAAGGATGGTCCCCGCTGTCTCTGGGATCCGTGTGTTTCCCAGCAGACAGCGGGGGACCTGCGGAAAGGGGTGTAAATATCCGCAGAATCTGTGCCGGAAGTGGGTGCAAATACCTGTACTATACAGGTATCTGCACCCCCCTCCCCCCCTGAAAGGTGCCAATTATGGTGCCGAAGGGGGGGGGGGAGGGTTCCAATGAGCGGAAGCGCCACTTTAGGGTGGAGCTCCGCTTTAACTTTCTATTTTGGAGACACAACCAGAAGTGAGAGGAAATCTCTCAAAAGTGAGACGGATTCCCCTTCTAGACAGTTGTCGCCATTGAAAGATTTGCCCTCATCTCACAAATCCTAAAATGTAGGGTTTCCCTTCAGTTTTTGTAGTGATGGCAAGGGTCACCAGGACAAACAGATGAAGCGCTGGTATTTTTAATACCAACGCTAGTATTTTTTGTAAATTTAAGTTGGTCTGAAGCTGCAGTTTGGCTCAGACTAATTATGTTAAAGTTCTGGCTTCTGTGCCAGTTCAGCTGGGTTGTGCTAGTTTCCACTTGGCCGTGGGTGCCGCTGTCACCACCGGTAAGTGTTGGAAATGCAACAGGCTGAATGCATTGGGTACCCCTTTTACTCAGAAATAGCCCAGTGGGAGTGGTTCACCCGCTGTGCATTTTGGGTAAGGGTACTTAAGGTACAGACGCCATATTTTTGGGCTTCATCCTCCCGACCTCATGGCCCTCCTGGGCTGAGGTGCGTGTGTGCTGCCCGTTTCTATGTCTCGGGGGCCGGCTGGCCCGAGGCTTTGCAACTGGAAGGGTGGGCCCAAAAGTCTTGGGGCCTACCGATATAGGGGTGGTCCTGTGCTGTCTTGCCTGCGGGGAGAAGCCAAGTGACTGGAGGATCCAGGGGAGGACTTTTTTCAGGAGAGGACCGAGCAGCAAGGCTGGTATCTCTGGAAGAGCCTGGAGACTCAGTTGGAGGACGCATCCCGGGTCACCTACCACACAGTACCGCCGGACTGGCTGAAAGAAACTGGTATTGTGTGACAGTTCTTTAATTTCTCAACAAGTTGCTGGTTATACCTTCCTGTGGCAGAGGATTGCACAACGATTGCGCTATACTGACAAGTCTGTGGCAGAGACTTCGTTTGAGCGTCTCACCGGCTGCTAGGTCAGTGAGGGAGGCCTATACGGTGGTTGCCAGATCCAGCCTGTGGAAGCCATTTGTCCTCTGGATCAAGCAAATACCTCCAACCCTCAATTACAAGGTTTCCTGAACTCACCTTAACACTCTATTGCAAAACTTCATGTTCTTTCAAATAAACCTTTGAAATAAGGAATGGGTGTCGGAGCTAACATTCTTTAATCCATTTTACAACGGGACCCCCTAAGACGGACACAGTGAGCAGGTGAGGTAACGGTAAGCCCAACAAAAACCAGCAGCTCCTTCGGGGGTAAGTGCTACACAGAGGATGAATCTTCTTGGTGGATACACAGACCACAATAGAATCTCAGTTGATGGTCTAAGCCAGTGGTGGCGAACCTTGGCACCCCAGATGTTTTGGAACTACATTTCCCATGATTCTCATGCACTCTGCAGTGTATTTGAGCATCATGGGAAATGTAGTTCCAAAACATCTGGAGTGCCAAGGTTCGCCATCACTGGTCTAAGCCTTCTGTACTCGATCTAGAACAAAAAAAAAGTTTTTCCTTTTATTGGTCGAAATGGATGGACTTGTGTCTTTTTCAAACCAGACTATCTACTGTACGTAACACGCACTTTAGTAAGCCACAGCATTCCTCCTCCAGGTGTATCGGATCCATCCAGCATCTAAAGAGCAAATTCGGTAAAGGTTACTTCCTGGAGATCAAACTGAAGGACACCCAGCAGGTCGATGTGATCCACCAGGAGGTCCTCCGCCTCTTCCCACAAGCCGCCAGGCAGGACAGGTAAAGCAGCTCATACTCTGTAAGATTCCAAGACCTCCAGTAACGACTGAGCCTTCTATCTCCATTATTGATAGATTCATGGTTCCCCTATATTGATTGATCCTCAGTATTAACCTCTAGGTGCAGATGGTACGCAAATATGTGGCCTCTTGGTGGGTGGACCTTGGCACCAAAAGGCTGCATACTTGCCTACCAATTTGCGGAAATCTAACAGAAGCTAACGGAAAGATTCTGATCGCTTCTTGCAATTGGGAGCTTTGCAATCATGTGACTGCTATGACAGCCTATAACAATGGTCACATGGTCATAAACCCCGCCCTGTCTTCCAGCATCTGAAACACCTTAAAGGACCGAAAGGCACCGACTCCAAGGGGTATTACCATATCCCTTAGATGACAGATTATTAGATCCCTTAGATCCCAGCAACAACAGACCACAAGTGATAACAGATCTGCGACATTCTAGAAATCTTCCAAATCCCTTTAATAGCAGCTCCCAGGATCCATGTGTAGAGAGATCCATATGTAAATATAATTTCTCCTCCGTCTGATTCTTAAACTAAATTGCTCTGTTTCAAATGCCACTTTATACATTGACAAACCTCTTTAGACCCAGACTGTACAGACAGTATGGTCACCTGCTGACTTGGCATTATCCACAGGCAGTTTAACTCTTCAAGAAGACACAGAAGTTGAATTTAATCCATGTTTACTTCAGCTAATTACAATACAAGAGGAACCTTTTCTTGTCTTCTGAAGTGTAAGAAGGAAATTACTTTCCCAAGCCTGGTCTCTGCTAAATACTAACATTGACTGAGGGAGCATGGAAGAAATAGGTAAGGTCTAACTAGGACCTAACTAACTAGCACTAAACAGGAGCGGAGAACTGAGGGAGAAACTAAAATCACATAGTAAACAAGTTGGTAGTGGCCCAAAACCACCACTAGATGTCAGTGTACTACAATAATAACCTGATGCAGTTCAAAATAACATAGAAAAAATGGAAGTAGGGCAGAGTACAAATACTGCAAGACTGTGACGGGTGACCTTTACTTTATAGACTTACTGGGTTTAGTGATTGGATGTGTCCATTGCATGTCGGTCTTTACCCCGCAGGTTCTCCTTGGATGACCTTTTACTTTATAGACTTGTTGGGTTTAGTGATTGAATGTCGGTCTGTCATGGTTATGCAGTGATCTTCCTGTGTTTGCTTACCTCCCCTCATGTGTTCAGACTAAGAGGCCAGCCACTTCCACCTGGTGGTTTTTATAACCTCTCCTCTAAGCATGGCTCCACCCCAGGCCCTATCAGGGAGCCCAATATTAACCTGTGCACTGCAGGCCATCAGTGCTGATCAACCATTGTGTATTCCTTTGTGTGTTAGCTTCCTGTTACCTGCCGTGTGCTCTTCTACTGTTTTCCGTTACCGACTTTGGCGTGTCTTTGACTATCCCTGTTTGCCTGTGATCCTGACCTTTTGGCATGTCTCCGACTATTCTTGTCTGCTTGTGGCCCCGACCTTGGCTTTGTCCCTCACCATCCCTATCCTCCTGTTGCCTACTGTGGGTGTGAGCTGGGAGACCCTGGGGGTCGCGACCTGGAGCCAGTTGCAGCCAAGTCCATCCTCACCACTCAAGGCTCTGGTGAACACCTGCTGGCTCTTAGACTCCGCGCCTCATGGAATCTTACGGTGTGCATCTGTCACCTCGCCTCAAGGTGACCTGACACGGTCTTTACCCCGCAGGTTCTCCTTGTATGACCTTTTACTTTATAGACTTGTTGGGTTTAGTAATTGGATGTTTCCATTGAATGTCGGTCTTTACCCCGCAGGTTCTCCTTGGATGACCTTTTACTTTATAGACTTTCTGGGTTTAGTGATTGGATGTTTCCATTGACTGTTGGTCTTTACCTTGCAGGTTCTCCTTGGATGACCTTTACTTCATAGACTTGTTGGGTTTAGTGATTGAATGTCGGTCTTTACGCCGCGGGTTCTCCTTGGATGACCTTTACTTCATAGACTTGTTGGGTTTAGTGATGAATGTCAGTCTTTACCCCACAGGTTCTCCTTGGATGACCTTTACTTTATAGACTTGTTGGGTTTAGTAATTGGATGTTTACATTGAATGTCAGTCTTTACCCCGCAGGTTCTCCTTGGATGACCTTTACTTCATAGACTTGTTGTGTTTAGTGATTGGATGTCTCCATTGAGTGTCGGTGTTCACCACCCAGGTTCTTCTTGGATGACCTTTACTTTTTACAGTAGACTTGTTGGGTTTAGTGATGGGATGTTTCCATTGAATGTTGGTCTTTACCTTGCAGGTTCTCCTTGGATGACCTTTACTTTATGGACGTTCTGGGTTTAGTGATTGGATGTTTCCATTGACTGTTGGTCTTTACCTTGCAGGTTCTCCTTGGATGACCTTTACTTTATGGACTTGTTGGGTTTAGTGATTGAATGTCGGTCTTTACCCCGCAGGTTCTCCTTGGATGACCTTTACTTCATAGACTTGTTGGGTTTAGTGTTTGGATGTTTCCATTGAATGTTGGTCTTTACCCCGCAGGTTCTCCTCCTTGTTGGTCTATAAGATCCCAATGGATAACGTCCAGTCTCTGTCCCAGGCCTTCCTACACTTGGAGAATGGTAAGATTATACAGCTGGTAATGGAGCTGAAGATGAATGTGAAGGTCCTCACAGGACGGTACGAAGGTCACTGACATTTGTGTATTTTCTTTAAACAGCTAAACAAACGTATAGCATTGAGGAGTACAGCTTCTCCCAGTCCACCCTGGAGCAGGTAACGGCGCTGATATCCAATGAACACTGACAAACATGGTGATAAAATCCCTACTTTCTTGATGTGATTTATTTTGTTATGTAGACTTGCTTATACTGTAAGATTTCCTTTGAGGGTCTTGGGGGACAGCAGGGGCAAGGAAAAAATCTGATGGGTTATCTTGCTACTAGTATTAACTTACTTGATTTTCCTGGCCATGTTCATGAATGTAAGGTGTGGTAAGAAGGTACTTAGTCTTTGTTGTTTGATTACTGACAGGTCTTCCTCGAGTTGGCCAAAGAACAGGAGAAGGAAGACTTCCACTTGGATTCATCATTCCGATGGAAACACCTGAGGAGTGAAGAGATATAACATTGTCTGTAATATTATTATTATTATTATTATGTGCTTTGTGTGTGCGGCGGAACCTTCTGCCTTAGAAATAGCAGAGATGGATATTGTGGGGGAAGCCGAAATCAAGTCACCTGACCAGCGAGGAATACATGACAAGTGTTGGAGAATTCCAGATTATGGAGCCTTTTGAGTCGTGTTTTCGGGGATCTATTGATTAACAATTACATGTCAATTCATTCTGTGCAAAGTGGGCAAAAATGTCTTCTGTTCTTTTGGCTATTTTCTTAATTGGATAAATGTTATTTTATTATGGGCAGTCAGATACCACATGATGGCCACTAGATGGAGCTGAGGAGCATAGGAAATACATAGGTCTTTGGAACAAGGGATACAATGTAATAATCGTAAAAGAATTGTTACATTTACCTATCACCATTAACCACTGGTTACATTTACCTAACCTTTTTCCCATGAAAATAAGACCTAGCATGATTGTCGGTGATGGCTGCAATATAAGCCCTACCCCCCCCCCCCCCCAAATAAGCCCTAGTTAAAGTCCTTGTAGATCTTATTTTCAGGGTAGGGCTCATTTTCGGGAAAACGGGGTAGGACTTATTTGAGTGGTAGGGCTTCTATTGCAGCCATCACCGACAATCACGCTAGGTCTTATTTTTGGGGAAACTGTATCACCATTAACCACTGGTTACATTTACCAATCACCATTAACCACTGGTTACATTTACCATTCACCATTAACCACTGGTCACATTTACCATTCACCATTAACCAATGGTTACATTTACCAATCACCAATAATCACTGTTTACATTTACCATTCACCATTAACCACTGGTTGCATTTACCAATAACCACTGTTTACATTTACCATTCACCATTAACCACTGGTTGCATTTACCAATAACCACTGGTTACATTTACCATTCACCAATAACCACTGGTTACATTTACCAATCACCAATAATCACTGTTTACATTTACCATTTACCAATAACCACTGGTTACATTTACCAATAACCACTGGTTACATTTACCAATCACCATTAACCACTGGTTACATTTACCTATCACCAGGGCTTTTTTCAGCAGGAATGTAGAGGAACGCAGTTCCGTTGTTCTGCCAAAACAGCCAACCCCCTCCCCCCCCCCCCCCCCCCCAAATCTCCAACCACATCACTTCTGGTGACTCTCCAGCAGAAGTAATTGCAGAATTTGAAGGGTTGGCTGTTTTCAAAGCACACCGGCAGCGTATACGGTACGGTAGACGATATAATGAGTGGATATTGTTAGTCCTCCCGCTAGCAACCAACAACATGGCCGCCTCCAAGGCTGCAACAACTAATTTTCTGCTTAGCTGGTGTTCTGTCAAAACAGCCAACTGGTTGTGTACCATACCGTAGAGCACTGAATGTATTGTATTGGTAAGGGGTGCTGGGGAATTCTGGAAGCTCTATTGTTGCTGGCTCCTGGGGATCTATTTGTCAAAAGTGTCAGTTAGTGTCCCGATTGTCCGCTGCAATATTGCTATCAGTCATTGATCGCTGCCATTACTAGTAAAAAAACAAAATATCGCATAGGTTGTAAACGCTATAACTTTTGCGCAAACCAATCAATATACGCTTATTGGGATTTTTATTTTTATTTTTTAACAAAAATATGTAACAGAATACTTTTTTTTTATTATTGAATATGTTTTAAAGCAGAAAGTAAAAAAATATTGTTTTTGATTGAACCTTTCCGGAGCTGAAGTGGTTAATCGATGGTTACATTTATTTGCCGAGTCCCTCTAGGGTTTGTCCAGGATTGTTACATTGTATCTCTTTGTACAGCTTGGAATCTATTTCCTGTGCTCCTCGGCTCCTTGCTGCATTTTGTTGCTGTTCATAGTAAAAGAACATTCATTCCCAAAAGAAAAATAGTCTAAAGAGCGTTCACTTTTACCCAAATTCACAAACCAACGTACATGAAATTTTCTGGATGAATGGCTATGCTATTTTATTTTTTTACAAAGTGTTTATTTCTTTTATAAATGTCTTTTTTTTTTTTTATGTTCTTGGAGGGGTCACACGGGTAATTAAAAAAAAAAAAGCAGGTGTTTTTTTTTATGCCGAGAAACCTAAAAGAAATGTGAAGAAACTTTTTCTATATATTTTTTTATAATGATTGATTTGTAAATTGTAATTGTTACCTAAATAAATCTCTAAGCATCCCGTCCTTGTTCCCCGCATAGCAAGACACACAGCAGACTCCCATATAACTTTATGATAAATAATATACATTTCTATACCAGCTTATTTGTTTTTTTTACTTATTATTAAATATCATTGTACATGGATATTGGAAAATAAAAATTGAATTTTTTTTTCAATCTTGTTCTCTGAGTGATTCCTCTTTCTATTTCCACTATGAACTGACATAAAAAAAAAAAATCATTTAAAAAAAAACACATCTCTGCAGATCTTCTGTGGATGTCGGCTGCCTCCAACCCTTCTGTTGTCTTCATGTCATCCCAGACAGACTCCATGATGATGAGATCGGGACTCTGTGGCGGCCAAACCATCACTTCCAGGGCTCCTTGTTCATCTTTACACTGGAGATTGTTCCTAATGACATTGGCTGTATGTTTGGGGTGGTTGTCCTGCTGCAGAATAAATTTGAGGCTGATCAACACGCTTCCCTGATGGCATGGCATGATGGATAGCAGTGGCGGTGCATCCATAATTGGCGCAGGAGCACCCCCCCCCCCCCTCTCCTGTCACTCGCTCTCTGATATAGATAGATTCATGCACTACATGAATCTATCTATGGTCGCCGCTGCCGCCCCTTATTCATGTGCCCGGCCCCTTGTCAGGTGCCAGGCATATGAATTACAGTGGCGGGGTTTCTTTGGATGCACCTGATTAGATCCATAGGCTCTAATAGGCTTCCTGATTAGAGCCATGGGCTCTAACAGGCTTCCAAAGGGGTAAACAGCGGAGCGCACTGCTATGCGTTCGCTGATTACTCATTGGTGTGTTAGGGAACCCGAATACATCGCTTCCCTAACACTGACCCTGCCTCTCAGCCAATCAGGTTGCTCAGGTCTGGTTACCGGTCACCTGATTGGCTGAAACAACAGGCGCTGCTATTGGAAGCCTGACGGGAGAAGAAGGGCAGGAGACGCATGAAGGACCCCGCTCGTCACCACCACCTGCTGCCCCACAAGACAGGGTAAGTGCCGGGCAGAAGGCGAGCGGGGGGGGGGGACACTGGCAGGATTTGGCATACTGGCATCATTTGGCACACTGGCAGCGTTTAATGGGCACAGTCGCAGTATTTGATGGCACAGTGGCTGCATTTGATGGTTTTATTTTTTTCAGTTTGTTTGAGCCCCCCCCCCCCCCCCCAAAAAAAAATTTTTTTGCACCAACCTACACTGATGGATAAGTATCTACCTGGATTTCTCAGCTTTGTACATTTGCACATTATGGGGAACATCAGGGCACATTATGGGGCTCAGGGCATGGGGCACATCAGGGCATGGGGCACAGGGCACATTATGGGGCCTATAGCACATCAGGGCACGGGGCACATTAGGCGATCTTACTAGCCAGTATGCAGAGTAGCGCAGGAAGCGTCTATCTGTAGTAAGTTCTCTCTCATGTCACGCAGCGCTGCTCGCTCCCCAGCGGCCGCTCCTCTCTTCTTGTCTATCCCAGATGATGTCACAAGCCAATATTAACATTGCATGATTTTTAGACTTCCATTAGCAATTTAAAAAGGTTTTGCCCTGTTGAAGATTCAACAACAACAACTGCAAAAAGCTTTTCATTGATACAGTTAGTCACACAGCGAACAATTATTGAGCATTGATCTTTTCAAGTGATGAGTTGTATCAATCTGAATTGAAAGCATCCCGGCTTCCTTTACTTCTTTTGAGATATTTTCCTGGATAAGCATCCGAATAGCTTGTATTCCTTTGTTAACAGTAATAGAGAGCGAGGTTTTTTAAATCTTGGCCTGGGAGAGAACTTGCTGATGCAGTATCTTGCAGTCTTGCCATGATGTATATGACCTGTGACATGGAACCGTCTTCAACAACCTCACCTTAGTAGCAGAGTTTGGCTGTTCCTCACCCAGTTTTTAGCCACTTCTCTATGGGGGAATATCACTCCTTTCCTGCCCAGGCCAATTTTCAGCTTTCAGCGCTGTCACACTATGGATGACAATTGCGCTGTCATGCAACACTGTACCCAAACTACATTTTTTTTTTAGACCGAATGGGGTCGATTCAATAAGAGTTAAATAACGGCCAGAAAAATGTGGTAAAATCAGTTGTGAAAGTCCAATTCACTAAGAATTTACCGTCAAATACAGAATGCAGTATTTATTCTATTTAACGGTAATAACCGCATTATTTAATGCAGTAATTTACTGCTTCGGCCGGGATTTGTCAAAAAAAAAACCAAAAACAAAAAAACAGCCTAGGGGTTGGGGACCCCCTAGGTTGTTTTGTGACAATGCTGGTTGCTAAGCAGCGGGCCACTGCGTCCTTAACAACTGATGACCCATCAGCTGTCAGTGGCTTCACTGCAGAAAATTAAAAATTATGATAAATTTTTTTTAAAAAAATGCATAGGGCCAGTCCATAAAAAAATACGTGGGGGTCCACCTCAAGAAAATGTAATAAAGGATTTGTCAACAACTGTCTCTGCGGTTTTCTTACTTTTTGGCACTATTTTTGTGAATGGGTAGGGGTATTTTCTGGCCTAAATTTATGACAAAATTCAATTTTTTTAGATTTCTTTTAAAACAGAAAGTAGAAAATATTGTTTTTTGTTTTTTTTCAAAAAGTTTCTCTCTATTTGTGTGAACAAAGTGTTAAAAACGTCATATGGGTACAGTGTAGCATGACTGAGTAATTGTCACTGAAAGTACGAGAGCACGGAAAGCTGGAAATCGGTCTGGGAAGGAAGGGGGGGGGGGGGGGGTGAAAGTGCCTGGTATTGAGGTGGCCAAGGATGCGGCGGCCCGGCCCACTGCTTAGCAAACAGCTATTTGTCAAAGAACAGCCTGGGGGTCCCCTGATGGGCACTGGTATGCAGCACTGATAGGCAGCCTTTAAAGGCACTGATGGGCAGCCTTTATGAGCACTGATAGGTGGGACTGATGGGCACTGATAGGCAGCACTGATAGGTGGGACTGATGGGCAGCCTTTATGAGCACTGATAGGTGGGACTGATGGGCAGCCTTTATGGGCACTGATAGGTGGGACTGACGGGCAGCCTTTATGAGCACTGATAGGTGGGACTGATGGGCAGCCTTTATGGGCACTGATAGGTGGGACTGATGGGCAGCCTTTATGAGCACTGATAGGTGGGACTGATGGGCAGCCTTTATGGGCACTGATAGGTGGGACTGATGGGCAGCCTTTATGAGCACTGATAGGTGGGACTGATGGGCAGCCTTTATGGGCACTGATAGGTGGGACTGATAGGCAGCCTTTATGAGCACTGATAGGTGGGACTGATGGGCACTGATAGGCAGCACTGATAGGTGGGACTGATGGGCAGCCTTTATGAGCACTGATAGGTGGGACTGATGGGCAGCCTTTATGGGCACTGATAGGTGGGACTGACGGGCAGCCTTTATGAGCACTGATAGGTGGGACTGATGGGCAGCCTTTATGGGCACTGATAGGTGGGACTGATGGGCAGCCTTTATGAGCACTGATAGGTGGGACTGATGGGCAGCCTTTATGGGCACTGATAGGTGGGACTGATAGGCAGCCTTTATGAGCACTGATAAGTGGGACTGATGGGCAGCCTTTATGAGCACTGATGGGCAGCCTTTATGGACACTGATAGGTGGGACTGATGGGCATCCTTTATGAGCACTGATAGGTGGGACTGATGGGCAGCCTTTATGGGGACTGATGAGCAGCCTTTATGAGCACTGATGGGCAACCTTTATGGACACTGATAGGTGGGACTGATGGGCATCCTTTATGAGCACTGATAGGTGGGACTGATGGGCAGCCTTTATGGGCACTGATAGGTGGGACTGATGGGCAGCCTTTATGAGCACTGATGGGCAGCCTTTATGAGCACTGATAGGTGGGACTGATGGGCAGCCTTTATGGGCACTGATAGGTGGGACTGATGGGCAGCCTTTATGAGCACTGATAGGTGGGACTGATGGGCAGCCTTTATGAGCACTGATAGGTGGGACTGATGGGCAGCCTTTATGGGCACTGATAGGTGGGACTGATGGGCAGCCTTTTGGGCACTGATAGGTGGGACTGATGGGCAGCCTTTATGGGCACTGATAGGCAGCACTGATTCACTCCCACTGACGTCTGCTGGGGAGGAGGGGAAGAGAGGAGAGACAGAGCCCACAGACAGTCAAGGGACATTTGTTGTTATGGTACAGAGGGGATAAGATGACTTTGGGGGGGGGGGGGGAGCTGGTATGAGCAGAGAGGGGAGATATTGTTAATGAATATTATTTTCCCATGTGAAGTCATCCAATCATATTGTCAGGGTTCATTTTTTTCTTGGTCACTCTGAGCCCAAAAGTGACTCCCGTCACACGGTCCACAAGACTCTCTAATTAATTCAGCACATGTTCTGGTGGCCGAAACTCGAGAAAGATTGTAAGGAATATGTCAAGTCATGTGTCATGTGTACCCAAATCAAGTCTGCCAGGACCAAGTCCTGGGGTCTCCTCAGACTGTTACCAATTCCTGACAGACCCCGGAGAATGATTGCCATGGACTTTATGGTTGAACTGCCCCCTTCTGAAGGACATACGGCCATCTTTGTAGTGGTCGACCGTCTGTCCAAAATGGCCCACTTCATACCCCTAAAGAATACACCTTCGGCCCTGCAGACCGCTCAGGTGTTCATCCGGGAGATTGTAAGGCTGCATGGGGTACCAACAAACATTGTATCTGACAGGGGAGTCCAGTTTACCTCTCGCTTCTGGAGATCACTATGCCAGATCCTGAAAATTGAACTTTCCATGTCATCTGCTTTCCATCCCCCGACTAATGGACACACTGAGAGGACAAACCAGACCCTGGAGCAGTACAGACGTTGTTTTACCTCGTTTGTCCAGGATGATTGGGTAGCACTTTTGCCTCTAGCAGAATTCGCTTTCAATAATGCCAGCCATTCAGTCACAGGTCAGTCACCATTCTTTGCAAACTGTGGATTCCATCCTGTCTTCCTGCCCAACATTATCCCGGAATCTCCAGTTCCAGCAGTACAAAGTACTATCGAGTTGCTGGGTCGCAAAAACAAGTTGTTGCAAGAAACTATGGCCCAAGAGCAGGCAACCAACAAGAGGCTACATGACAGGAAGAGAAGAGGGGAATTACGTCTCCAACCAGGTGATCAGGTGTAGTTATCTACCACCAACCTCAAAATGGCTTGCCCTTCAAAAAAGCTGCCACCCAGATTTATTGGCCCCCTCCCAGTTAAAAGGAAACTGAATGAGGTCTCCTATGAACTTACCTTGCCTGACTCACTCAAAGTTCACCCAGTGTGCCACGTGTCCCTGCTTAAACCCACAGTACCTGACCCCTTGCCGATCAGAGGATCGGGGCCACCCAAACCTGTATTTATTAATAGGGACGAGGAATATGAGGTGGAGGCTGTCGTAGACTGCAGGAGAAAGGGTAATCAACTTCAATATTTGATCAACTGGAGGGGGTATGGACCAGAGGAGAACTCATGGGAACCTAAACAAAATGTGCATGCCCAAGAACTGATCCAGGCCTTCTTCCGCAGGCATCTCCAGAAGAGAGTTATTTTGGGCACCCGGAGGTTGCCCTTAAGGAGGGGGCAATGTCATGGACGTACAACTCCTAAACCTGCAACAGGGCTCAGGTGCATCCTGACCAACAGGCTTCCAGCAGCGCACAGACGTGCGCCAGTGCACATGCGCACAGTAACGCGGCTTTGGTGCCCAGTGGCCTTTAAAAGGGGCTCCCACTGTTCAGATCTTGCTGTCTGATCTGCAGCTTTTCCTGTGACATGTTCCTGAATCTGCCCCCGATCTCATACTGACCCGGGTCTCTGACCTTGCTGCTATCTCCGATCCTGACCTCTAGCTTTCCTTGACCCTGCTCTGTTTACCTGCCTGCCTGATCTTCCGTTGCCAAAACCAGCCTGAACTCTGACCATCCCTTGCCTGCCGAATCTGCCTGAACTGATTCACTGTGTATGACCCGGCTTGCCTGACCTTGCTCCTGCCTGCTGTGCGCACCTGCATGCGCTTGTTGCTTCTTGGCGCACGCCTGCACCCAGCTGACCTGCATCCAGCTTACCTGAACCCTGCTGACCTGCATCCAGCTTACCTGAACCTTGCTGACCTGCATCCAGCTTACCTGAACCTTGCTGACCTGCATCCAGCTTACCTGAACCTTGCTGAACTGCATCCAGCTTACCTGAACCTTGCTGACCTGCATCCAGCTTACCTGAACCCTGCTGACCTGCATCCAGCTCACCTGAACCCTGCTGACCTGCATCCAGCTTACCTGCATGCAGCCGACCTGCATCCCCAGCTCTCCAGCCGGTTCCAGCGCCTCCCAGTGCTCATCATCTCCAGTTCCAGAGAACTCAGCAGGCACTCTTACCTCACTGTGCTCCTGCGGTCACTGTCCCCAACTCCAGTGACCTGGGAACCAGGGCTGTACGAAAGGTCTCCCTCTGCACGTCAGACTCACCTACAAGGTACATGTCAGCCTCTCCTTGGTAGCCTTCTGGACATGATGTATATTTTTTTTTACAACACCGCACTACACTGCATTGTGTACTGTGTGCACCACCAGAAAAGTAGTAGCAACTGCACTACGGCTGCACTGTATTGTAATCACAATTTTTGATCTAATATTTCACAGCATGGCCCGTTCCTGCGCTCAAGAAGAGTATCAGTGAGGGGTTACAGTGTTGGGCCACCACCACCACCACCACCACCACCACCACCACCCCCACCCCCACCACCACCACCCCCACCCCCACCATCACTGCCTAAGACCCAATTTTTCGGCCCCTGTTTAACAGGGGCGTGTAATTACAATTTTTGATCTAATATTTCACAGCAGGGCCCGTTCCTGCGCCCACCGAGAGTAACTGTGAGGGCTTACAGTGTTCTGGTACCACCAACACCTACGGCCCAATTTTCTGCATATATAGTATATAGGGCAGGCCGTAAAGTATATACAGGCGGTCCCCTACTTTCAAACATCCGACTTACACACGACAAATTCTCTCTTGTAAGAGTTAATATGGGAAAAAGGTGTCTCCACTGAAGCTTTATTATCACCAGTCCTTCTTTCCCTAATAACCCCAAATTTTCAAAATCCAATCGGCATTGGGACAGAAAGTGAGGTGAAATCTTCTGAACAAGGGCACAGACAGCAAAAGAAAATGTTACAGGGGTGATAACCCTGCCCTATATTATCCAAAAAGACATAGATTTCGGGGCTGGAGCTACACTTAAAAAATGTACCTGTTCCAAATTACAAACAGATTCACCTTAAGACAGGGACCGTAGGTTTCTGTATACTGCTGTTCAGAGTATATAGAGCCTGGGGCCCCCAAGCCTTTTTTTGATTTTGGTGCGGGGTCCCCCTTAATATCCATAGCAGACCCAAAGGGCCCATTAATGGGTGGGGGGGGCAACATTACATTACATTTACAGCCGCAAGCAGTTTTAAATTACTTTTTTTCCTTTAGAAATGTCATTTTGCTGTCAGACTAATCTAAACACGGGAAACATGTGCCCCTTTACAGGCATACTATAGACATCCCCCAGGTACGTAATTTAAAGGAATATTACACTTTTTTTTCACTTTAAGCACTAGAGATCCGCGCTATAGCCGAATGACGGCTACAGCGCGGACCTGCTTTGCCGGGACTACGTCTATTGACGTTGTCCCGTGCACGAGCGGCCTGCGCGCCCCCCCTGAGGGGCACGCGCGGCGCGCTCTGTGATCAGCGAGTCTATGAGATCCCGACCCCTTACCACGTGATCAGCTGTCAGCCAATGATAGCTGATCATGTGACACAACAGAGTCGGTAATCAGCTAATCAGCGCGAGGAGAAAAAAAAAAAGCCGATCACCGGCGGCCGTGATTGGGACATCAGTCCCGATCACGGCCAGCTTATCAGTGCCCACCTGACCCCTGCCAGTGCCACCTAAATAATAAAAAAGTGCCCCCCATCAATGCCACCCATCAGTGCCCATAGTGCCACCCATCAGTGCCCACAGTGCCACCTATCAGTGCCCACAGTGCCATCAGTGCCCACAATCTGCCTCAACAGTGCTGCAACCCAGTGCCACATATCCGTGCCCATCAGTGTCATCTACCAGTGCCCATCAGTGCCGCCCATCAGTGCCCAGCAGTGCCACCTATCAGAGCCCATCAGTCCCATATATCAGTGGTACCTATAAGTGCCCTTTAGTGCCACCCATCCGTGCCACCCATCAGTGCCATCTTATCTGTGCCCATCTTTGCCCAGTGCCACCTTATCTGTGCCCATCAGTACTGCCTTATCTGTGCCTATCAGTGCCACCTTATCTGTGCCTATTAGTGCCGCCTTAACTGTGCCTATCAGTGCCCACCAGTGCAGCCTATCAGTGCCCACCAGTGCCGCCTCATCAGCGCATTTCAATGAAGGAGAAAAAGGACCTGTTTGCAAAATTTTATAACAAACTATTAAACATGATTTTTTTTTTTTTTTTATTTTGCATTTTTTTGTTTGTTTAGCAAAAAAAACTCCGAGCTGTAATTAAATACCACCAAAAGAAAGCTCTATTTATGGGAAAAAAATGATAAAAATGTCATTTGGGTACAGTGTTGTATGCCCGTGCAATTGTCATTCAAAGTGCATCAGCGCTGAAAGCTGAAAATTGGTCTGGGACTGAGGGGGGTTTAAGTGCCCAGTAAGCAAGTGGTTAAGCATTATTAAAATCACTGCTCCCTAAAAAACGGCCGCTTTTAAACATGCATTGATACATGTCCCCTGGGGTAGAACCCGGGTCCCCAAACACTTTTTAGGACAATACAATACCATGCATATTAGCCTTTAAAAATTTGCACTTTTGATTTTTCACATTCGAGTCCCTTTAACGGGGTTCACGTGTTCGCACAAATTTTTGGTCTGTTCACATGTTCTGCCACGAACCAAATCTGGGGGGGGGGGGGGGTGTTCAGCTCATCCCTAGTCAGGATCAATGGTGTTCTCAAAGTTGAGAAATCCAGGATACTTATCCATCATGCCATATCATCAGAGAGGCGCGTTATTGGCCCCAAATTTATTCTACAGCAAGACACCCCAAACATAAAGTCATTAAAGTGGGGTGCCCATTTAAAAATAAAAATAAAAGACTCTTACCTGCCCTTCACAGCCAGACACCCACTGCGCATGCGCGAGCGTTGCCATGCGCCCTGAGTGGCCGGGCAATCATCTGGGACCCGTCACGTATCCCAGATGATTGACAAGAGGGAGGGGGCAGAGCTGAGCCACTCCTGCGCTGAGGGGAAGTGATGTCACCAGCCCAGGCACTGAAGGAGATAGACTACGAGGAACCCCCCTAGCAACAACCATTTAGAGGTGAGTTAAAAAAAAAATCCATATTTTTATTTTATTTATATTTTTTTAGGAATATTAATGATTTTTTTTTTGTGTGTGTGCAACCCCACTTTAACCACTAGAGATCCACGCTATAGCCAAATGACGGCTACAGTGCGGACCTCCTTTGCCGGGACTACATCTATTGACGTCGTCCCGTGCACGAGCAGCCTGCGCGCCCCCTGAGGGGCGCACGCGGCGTGCTCTGTGATCGGTGAGTCTATGAGACTCGCCTGATCACGGATCCGAGCAAGGGGTCAATCCCGAACCCTTACCACGTGATCAGCTGTCAGCCAATGACAGCTGATCATGTGATACAACGGAGTCGGTAATCGGCTAAACGGCTAAAAAAAGAGCCGATCACCGGCAGCCGTGATCGGGACATCAGTCCCGATCATGGCCAGCTTACCGGTGCCCACCTGCCCCCTGCCAGTGCCACCTCAGGAATAAAAAAGTGCCCCCCGTCAGTGCCACCCATCAGTGCCCACAGTGCCACCCATCAGTGCCCACAGTGCCACCCATCAGTGCCCACAGTACCACCCATCAGTGCCCACAATCTGCCTCAACAACGGTGCTGCACCCCAGTGCCACATATCTGTGCCCATCAGTGTCATCTACCAGTGCTCATCAGTGCCGCCCATCAGTGCCACCTATCAGTGCCACCTATCAGTGCCCATCAGTCCCATCTATCAGTGGTACCTATCAGTGCCCCTTAGTGCCACCCATCCGTGCCATCTTATCTGTGCCCATCTTTGCCCATCAGTGCCGCCTTATCTGTGCCCATCGGTGCCACCTTATCTGTGCCTATTAGTGCCGCCTTAACTATGCCTATCAGTGCCCACCAGTGCAGCCTATCAGTGCCCACCAGTGCAGCCTATCAGTGCCCACCAGTGCAGCCTATCAGTGCCCACCAGTGCAGCCTATCAGTGCCCACCAGTGCAGCCTATCAGTGCCCACCAGTGCAGCCTATCAGTGCCGCCTCATCAGCACACCTCAATGAAGGAGAAAAATGACCTGTTTGCAAAATTTTATAACAAACTATTAAACATGATTTTTTTTTTTATTATTATTTTGCATCTTTTTTTGTTTGTTTAGCAAAAAATAAAACTCCCAGCTGTAATTAAATACCACCAAAAGAAAGCTCTATTTGTGGGAAAAAAAATGATAAAAATGTAATTTGGGTACAGTGTTGTATGACTGCGCAATTGTCATTCAAAGTGCATCAGCGCTGAAAGCTGAAAATTGGTCTGGGCAGGAGGGGGGTTTAAGTGCCCAGTAAGCAAGTGGTTAAAGAATGATCGTCAGTGTAAAGAAGAACAAGGAGTCCTGGAAGTGATGGTTTGGCCCTCACAGAGTCCTGATCTCATCATCATGGAGAACCGTCTGGGATGACACGAAGAGACAGAAGAATTGGAGGCAGCCGAAATCCACAGAAGATCTGCAGAGATGTGTTTTTTTTTATGTTTTTATTATGTTAGTTCATATTGGAAGTAAAGTGAGGAATCACTCAGAGAACAATACATTTTTTAAGTTATACTATAAAACATCAAATAAAAGAAAAAATACCAATTTAGGCCAATTTGTATTCTGCTCCATGTTTTTGGTTATAGCATCTGTAAGGAAATGTAGAGTTACTCCTTAAATCTATAATGTTGTAGAAAATGTCTTCATCTCATGCTAGCTCGTGCAAGAAGTGGTAAGGCGAAGTGTTTAGCCGGATGCGTCTGCGGTTGACATTTAGTTGCTGGACGTTAAGAACATATATTGTGTGTTGAGAACATTGGTCTCAAGCCAAGGTGATCAGGTCAAACATTGTGAGGTTGAGTCTCTAGGCAGAAATACTATTAATATCTTTTTAGGTTAATATTAATTCTATATTGTATTAACAAAATGCTTGAATGTGATTGGTTGTTCATGGGGCCTTCCCCCTATACGACCCCTTTTTTGTTTATTGCATATTATTCTGTGAAGCCGGAATAAAACGTTGTATTCTTTATGTTCCACACACTGTGTATGGTGTCTTGACTACCCAACCGGTCAGAGAGTTTTTCCATTGACCACCAGAGTCCAGCACGAGCACAGGAAAGAGGGGCTGAGATAGGAATACCTTTCAGCATCTACAAACGATGGGATATTTTTTAGTAGTAATGGCGACGATCAGTGACTTATAGCAGGACTGCAAAATTGTGGCGGACAGTCGGAACACGAACTGACACTTTGTGGGGACCAGTGACACTAAAACAGTGATCAATGCTAAAAAAATATGCACTGTCACTGTACTAATGACACTGGCTGGGAAGGGGTTAACATCAGGGCCGATCAAAGGGGAGGTGCTTGTACTAGGAGAAGGCATGGATCGGTGCCCCTGCTTAGCAGAGACACAGGAGGATCCATGTCTTCTGTAGAGACAGAACGCCGTTCTGCCCTTGTCCCAGATCATCGGCGGGTACCGGTGGATCAAGTCCGCCATACCCAGCGATCAGCACCCACTGTCTAATCACAGCAGGAGCGGGCCCCCAAACCTGGAAGTGCAGAATTACGTACTAGGTACCTGATCCTGTGCAGGAGAGCCGCCTTGCCGCCGTATATACACAGTATACGGTCAGCATGTGGGTAATGGTGATCGGTAAATGTAACCATTGGTTAACCACTTTATGCACACGCTATAGCCGAAAGACGGCTAAAGCACGGGCTTAAATTGCTGGAAGGGGCGCACATTGCTGTCCTCCCGCGCTCGCACTGCCCCACGCGCCGCGCTTGGACATCAACGAGTCCTTGGGATCCCAGCCCTTTACCACGTGATCAACTGTCAGCCAATGACAGCTGATCACATGATGTAAACAGAAGCCGGTAATCGGCTGATAGCATGAGGAGAAAAAAAATAATCCGATTATCGGCTTGTGTAAACGGGATATGGGTCCCACACACTGACAGCCAGTACTACTAAGCCGTGCCCACCAGTATTGCCCACCAGTGCCCATTGGTGCCACCTATCAGTGCCATCTACCAGTGCCACTTATCAGTGCCACCTACCAGTGCCACCCATCAATTCCATCTACCCATGCCCACTATTAGTGCCTATCAGTGCCATCAATCAGTGCCACCTACCAGTGCTCATCAGTACCACCTAACAATGCACATCAATGAAGGAGAAAAATTACCTGTTTGCTAAATTTTATAGCAAACTATGAAATATTTTTTTTTTTTAATGTCTTTTTTTTGTTTGTTTAGCAAAAACTAAAACCCCCAGTAGTGATTAAATACCACCAAAAGAAAGCTCCATCTGTGGCAAAACGAATTAGAGAAATTCCATAGGGGTACAGTGTAGCATGACCGTGCAATTGTCATTCAAAGTGCAAAAGTGCTGAAAATTGGCCTGGGCAAGAAGGGGGTATAAGTGCCCAGCAACCAAGTGGTTAATGGCGATAGATAAATTTAACCATTGGGTAATGGTGATCGGTAAATGTAAAATTGGGTAATGGTGATCGGTAAACGTAACATTGGGTAATGGTGATCGGTAAATGTAACATTGGGTAATGGTGATCGGTAAATGTAACATTGGGTAATGGTGATCGGTAAATGTAACATTGGGTAATGGTGATCGGTAAACGTAACATTGGGTAATGGTGATCGGTAAACGTAACATTGGGTAATGGTGATCGGTAAATGTAACATTGGGTAATGGTGATTGATAAATGTAACATTGGGTAATGGTGATCGGTAAATGTAACATTGGGTAATGGTGATCGGTAAACGTAACATTGGGTAATGGTGATCGGTAAACGTAACATTGGGTAATGGTGATCGGTAAATGTAACATTGGGTAATGGTGATCGATAAATGTAACATTGGGTAATGGTGATCGGTAAACGTAACATTGGGTAATGGTGATCATTAAATGTAACATTGGGTAATGGTGATCGGTAAACGTAACATTGGGTAATGGTGATCGGTAAACGTAACATTGGGTAATGGTGATCGGTAAACGTAACATTGGGTAATGGTGATCGGTAAACGTAACATTGGGTAATGGTGATCGGTAAATGTAACATTGGGTAATGGTGATTGATAAATGTAACATTGGGTAATGGTGATCGGTAAACGTAACATTGGGTAATGGTGATCGGTAAACGTAACATTGGGTAATGGTGATCGGTAAACGTAACATTGGGTAATGGTGATCGGTAAACGTAACATTGGGTAATGGTGATCGGTAAATGTAACATTGGGTAATGGTGATCGGTAAATGTAACATTGGGTAATGGTGATTGATAAATGTAACATTGGGTAATGGTGATCGATAAACCTAACATTGGGTAATGGTGATTGATAAACCTAACATTGGGTAATGGTGATCGGTAAATGTAACATTGGGTAATGGTGATCGGTAAATGTAACATTGGGTAATGGTGATCGGTAAATGTAACATTGGGTAATGGTGATCGATAAATGTAACATTGGGTAATGGTGATCGGTAAACGTAACATTGGGTAATGGTGATCATTAAATGTAACATTGGGTAATGGTGATCGGTAAACGTAACATTGGGTAATGGTGATCGGTAAACGTAACATTGGGTAATGGTGATCGGTAAACGTAACATTGGGTAATGGTGATCGGTAAACGTAACATTGGGTAATGGTGATCGGTAAACGTAACATTGGGTAATGGTGATCGGTAAATGTAACATTGGGTAATGGTGATTGATAAATGTAACATTGGGTAATGGTGATCGGTAAACGTAACATTGGGTAATGGTGATCGGTAAACGTAACATTGGGTAATGGTGATCGGTAAACGTAACATTGGGTAATGGTGATCGGTAAACGTAACATTGGGTAATGGTGATCGGTAAATGTAACATTGGGTAATGGTGATCGGTAAATGTAACATTGGGTAATGGTGATTGATAAATGTAACATTGGGTAATGGTGATCGATAAACCTAACATTGGGTAATGGTGATTGATAAACCTAACATTGGGTAATGGTGATCGGTAAATGTAACATTGGGTAATGGTGATCGGTAAACGTAACATTGGGTAATGGTGATCGGTAAACGTAACATTGGGTAATGGTGATCGGTAAACGTAACATTGGGTAATGGTGATCGGTAAACGTAACATTGGGTAATGGTGATCGGTAAATGTAACATTGGGTAATGGTGATCGGTAAATGTAACATTGGGTAATGGTGATTGATAAATGTAACATTGGGTAATGGTGATTGATAAACCTAACATTGGGTAATGGTGATCGGTAAATGTAACATTGGGTAATGGTGATCGGTAAATGTAACCATTGTTTACATGTATTTATTATATCCTTTAGTGTTCTCTATGATTATTACATTGCATCACTTGTTTCAAAGACCTATGTATTTCTTATGCTCCTTAACTCCATCTAGTGGCCATCATGTGGTATTTGACTGCCCATAATAAAAGAACATTTGTCCAATTAGCCTAAAGAACATTCATTTTTGTCCACTTTGCACAGAATGAATCTACATGTAATTGTTAACCACTTGCTTACTGGGCACTTAAACCCCCCTCAGTCCCAGACCAATTTTCAGCTTTCAGCGCTGATGCACTTTGAGTGACAATTGCGCGGGCATACAACACTGTACCCAAATGAAATTTTTATCATTTTTTTCCCACAAATAGAGCTTTCTTTTGGTGGTATTTAGTTACAGCTCGGAGTTTTATTTTTTGCTAAACAAACAAAAAAAGATGCAAAAAAAAAAAAATCATGTTTTAATAGTTTGTTATAAAATTTTGCAAACGGGTCATTTTTCTCCTTCATTGAAGTGCGCTGATTAGGCGGCACTGATAGGCTGCATTGGTGGGCACTGATGGGCTGCATTGGTGGGCACTGATGGGCTGCATTGGTGGGCACTGATAGGCTGCACCGGTGGGCACTGATAGGCATAGTTAAGGCGGCACTAATAGGCACAGATAAGGCGGCACCGATGGGCACAGATAAGGCGGCACTGATGGGCAAAGATGGGCACAGATAAGATGGCACGGATGGGTGGCACAGATAAGTGGCACGGATGGGTGGCACGGATGGGCACTGATAGGTACCACAGATAGATGGGACTGATGGGCACTGATAGGTGGCACTGATAGGTGGCTCTGATAGGTGGCACTGCTGGGCACTGATGGGCGGCACTGCTGGGCACTGATGGGCGGCACTGCTGGGCACTGATGGGCGGCACTGGGGTGCAGCACCTTTGAGCACTGTGGGTGGCACTGTGGGGTGGCACTGTGGGTGGCACTGTGGGCACTATGGGCACTGACGGGGGGCACTTACTTTTGCTTTTATTTAATTTCAGGATGGCACTGCGGGAGGCAGGTGGGCACAGGCAGGTGGCAGGTGGTCCCTTGTATTGATGGCCGTGATCGGGACTGATGTCCCGATCACGGCCGCCGGTGATCGGCTTTTTTTTTCTCTCCTCGCGCTGTCAGCGCGAGGAGGAATAATAGCCGATTACCGGCTCCGTTCTATCACATGATCAGCTGTCATTGGCTGACAGCTGATCACGTGATAAGGGGTCGGGATCGACCCCTTACACGGATAGGTGATCAGGCGAGTCTCACGGACTCGCCGATCACAGAGCGCGCCGCGCGCGCCCCTCAGGAGGCGCGCAGGCCGCTCGTAACCGGGACTACGTCAATAGACGTAGTCCCGAAAATGTAGGTCCGCGCTAATGCCGTCATTTGGCAATAGCGCGGATCTGAAGTGGTTAATCAATAGATCCCCGAAAACACGACTCAAAAGACTACATAATCTGGAAGTCTCCGAAACTTGTCATGCATCCCTCAGTGATCAGGTGACTTGATTTCGGCTTCCCCCACAATATCCATTTCAGTGCAACTTCTAAGGCAGAAGGTTCCGCCGCACACACAAGGCACATAATAATAATAATAATAATAATAATAATAATAATAATATTACAGACAATGTTATATCTCTTCACTCCTCAGGTGTTTCCATCGGAATGATGAATCCAAGTGGAAGTCTTCCTTCTCCTGTTCTTTGGCCAACTCGAGGAAGACCTGTCAGTAATCAAACAACAAAAAAATCAGCTCCTTCTTACCGAACCTTACATTCATAAACATGGCCAGGAAAATAAAGCAAGTTAGTAAAGATAAACCTTCCATGTTTTCCCTCCCTCTGCTGACCCCTGAGACCCTTATTAGATTTCCTAACCATCTGCAAGCCTACATAACTAAACAAATCACATCAAGAAAGTAGGGATTTTATCACCATGTTTGTCGGTGTTCATTGGATATCAGTGCCGTTACCTGCTCCAGGGTGGACTGGGAGAAGCTGTACTCCTCAATGTTATACGTTTGTTTAGCTCTGTAAAGAAAATACACAAAGATCACCGACCTTCGTACCGTCCTGTGAGGACCTTCACATTCATCTTCAGCTCCATTACCAGCTGTATAATCTTACCATTCTCCAAGTGTTGGAAGGCCTGAGACAGAGACTGGACGTTATCCATTGGGATCTTATAGACCAACAAAGAGGAGAACCTGCGGGGTAAAGACCAACATTCAATGGAAACATCCAAACACTAAACCCAACAAGTCTATGAAGTAAAGGTCATCCAAGGAGAACCTGCGAGGTAAAGACCGACATTCATCACTAAACCCAACAAGTCTATAAAGTAAAGGTCATCCAAGGAGAACCTGCGAGGTAAAGACCGACATTCAATGGAAACATCCAAACACTAAACCCAACAAGTCTATGAAGTAAAGGTCATCCAAGGAGAACCTGCGAGGTAAAGACCGACATTCAATGGAAACATCCAATCACTAAACCCAACAAGTCTATGAAGTAAAGACCGACATCCAATCACTAAACCCAACAAGTCCTTAAAGTAAAGGTCATCCAAGGAGAACCTGCAGGGTGAAGACTGACATTCAATGGAAACATCCAATCACTAAACCCAACAAGTCTACTGTAAAAAGTAAAGGTCATCCAAGAAGAACCTGGGTGGTGAACACCGACACTCGATGGAGACATCCAATCACTAAACCCAACAAGTCTATAAAGTAAAGGTCATCCAAGGAGAACCTGCGGGGTAAAGACCAACATTCAATCACTAAACCCAACAAGTCCTTAAAGTAAAGGTCATCCAAGGAGAACCTGCGGGGGTGAAGACCGACACTCAATGGAGACATCCAATCACTAAACCCAACACGTCTATAAAGCAACGGTCACCCGTCATCCATCGCAACCTTGCAGTATTTGTACTCCGCCCTACTTTCATTTTTTCTATGTTGTTTATTGTTGTATTATACTGACATCTAGTAGTGGTTTTGAGCCACTATAACTTGTTTACTATGTGATTTAAAGGGGTTTTCCGTCCGTTTTTTTTTTTAAAAGTCAGCAGCTACAAACACTGTAGTTGCTGACTTTTAACCACTTGCTTGCTGGGCACTTAAACCCCCCTCTTTATCCAGACCAATTTTAATCTTTTAGCGCTGACGCACTTTGAATGACAATTGCGCCGTCATACAACGCTGTAGCCAAATTAAATTTTTATCATTTTTTTCCCCCAAATAGAGCTTTCTTTTGGTGGTATTTGATCACCTGTGCGATTTTTATTTTTTGTTAAAAAAAAATGTAAAATAGACCGAATTAAAGCGGGATTCCACTGTCTTTAACGTTTTTTTTTTTTTGTGGCATACTGACAATCAATAGTATTAATAATTATAACACTTACTTTTTCAGTTTTTCCAAACAGCAGCATGCCGTTTTGTCATCGAAAATGATTTTATAAAACCGTCTCCTGACGATTGCCATTTTGCCTGTGGGCATGTGAAGCCCACAGGCATCCTCTTCCGGGAAAGTGTGCTGCTAAAAGACCAGCATGCACCGCCCGTTCGATTAAAGATCTCGCGCATGCGCAGTCAGCGCAATATCGAGCGCCGTCAACAGCTCCGGTTGCCATGACAACGGGTGTTGTCGTCGGAAGTCCCGCCCACGCGAGATCTCGAGCCTGGGCGCCGCACAGACTCCTGGGAAAAAAAAAAAAGATCCCAGGAGCCCCTGCGGCAGACCGGAAGAAGTGACCTGCCGCTGAAGCCCCGCCCCTTTCCGCATCGGCTCCTCCCCTTTCCGCAATCTACAGAGGCAGAAAATTTGAAATAAGAAAAAAACAGAAGAAGACAGCTGAAAGGTAAGGGGGGTTACCTAGTGTTTAGGGAAGGGGGGGTCACATAGACCTAGGACTGTAATTTAGGGTGGACCTCCGCTTTAAAAAAAAAAAAAATTATTATATATATTTTTTTTATTATTATTATTTTGTTATAAAGTTTCAAAATTTTTGTCCATCATTGATGTACGCTGATGAGGTGGCAGTGATGGGCACTGATCGGTTACACTGATAGGATGCACTAGGTGGCACTGATTGGCACCACTGGGGCGCATTGATAGGTGCCACTTGTGGGCATTGATAGGTGGCACTTGTGGGCACTTTCAAATGGCAATTATGAGGCATAATTGCCTCTTCCATTTCGGGACCCATGTCCCTTTAAGGTGACCCGGTGATCTGCTTTTTTTTCTCCTCCGCTATCAGGGCCGGCTCCTTACTCAGATCGGTGATCACCCGAGTCACCCGAGTCACAACGTGCTCCACGTGCGCCCTGCAGGGCGTGCGCAGGGAATGTGCACAGGGGAGGCCGTCATATTACGGCCTCCCAGGAATTCACATCCACGCTGTGGCCGTCATTCAGCCATAGCGTGGATGTCAAGTGGTTAATAAGGACACTTATCTGTCCAGCTGTTTAGCGGTAGTTAGTTAGGTCCCAGTTAGACTTTACCCATTTCTTCCATGTTTCCTCAGTCAGTATTAGTATAGAGGCAGGGCTTGGGAAAGTCGTTGCCTTTTTACACTTTAATAGATCAGAAAAGGTTCCTCTGTACTGCAATTAGCTGAAGTAAAATTGCATTGGATTCAACGTC
This sequence comes from Lithobates pipiens, assembly GCF_037356315.1. Classification (NCBI taxonomy): domain Eukaryota; kingdom Metazoa; phylum Chordata; class Amphibia; order Anura; family Ranidae; genus Lithobates; species Lithobates pipiens. The sequence continues at coordinate 226,234,805 of NW_027507789.1, forward strand.
TGGGTCATATTGAAGAGTTAAGCTGTCTGTGGATGGTGCCAAGTCAGCAGGTGACCATACTGCCTGTACAGTCCGGGTTTAAAGGGGTTTGTAAAGATATAAATCGGCATTTGAAACCAAATAATTTGGTTTAAGAATCAGACGGAACTTATCTTCTTTACTTATGCATCCCTCTGTACATGGATCCTGGTCACCTATTATTAAAGGGATCTGGAAGGTTTCTAGAATTTCACCAATCTGTGATCACTTGTAGCCTGTTGTTGCTGGGATCTAAGGATCCCTTATGACCAGGGATCTATGAAACTGTCATATAAGTGATATGTTAATTACCCCTTGGAGCCCTTTACAGGGTTTCAGATGCCGGAAGGCAGGGTGGGGGTTTATGATCATTGTGATTGACTGTCACGGCGGTCACATGACCGGAAAGCTCCCAAACGCAAGAAGTTCTGTTAGCTTTCTGCAAATTAGTAGGCAGATATGTGGCCTCTCGGTGCCAAGGCACACCCGCCAAGAGGCCACATATTTGCGTACCATCAGCACCTAGAGGTTACAACTAAGGATCAATCATTATAGGGGAACCATGAATCGATCCATAATGGAGATAGAAGGCTCAGTCATTACTGGAGGTCTTGTAATCTTGCAGAGTATTCTCTGATTTACCTGTCCTGCCTGGCGGCTTGTGGGAAGAGGCGGAGGACCTCCTGGTGGATCACATCGACCTGCTGGGTGTCCTTCAGCTTGATCTCCAGGAGGTAACCTCTACTGAATTTGCTCTTCAGATGCTCGATGGATCCGATACACCTGGGGGGAGAAATGCTGTGACTTATTAAAGTGCGCGTTAAGTACAGTAGATAGTCTGGTTGAAAAAAAAAAAAGACACAAGTCCACCCAGTTCAACCAATAACAGCAAAACTTTTTTATACTCTAGATCGGGGTCACCAATCTTTCTAAACGAAGGGCCAGTTTATTGTCCTTTAGACTCTAGGAGGGCCAGACTTTGGACCAGCAGGATTGAAATTTTCCTGGCATCAGTGGGAGTAAATATCGCCACGTTTGGTATTAGGAGGAGGAATAGTGGCCCATCGTGGTCATCATAGGGAGCCATTATTGGTGTCAGTGGGAGAAATGGTGTCCCGCTGTCGCTAGGGAGGCTGCATCTGATGGGCACTGGGGAGGCTGCATCTGATGGGCGCTGGTCAGGCTGCATCTGATGGGCGCTGGTCAGGCTGCATCTGATGGGCGCTGGTCAGGCTGCATCTGATGGGCGCTGGTCAGGCTGCATCTGATGGGCGCTGGTCAGGCTGCATCTGATGGGCGCTGGGGAGGCTGCATCTGATGGGCGCTGGGGAGGCTGCATCTGATGGGCGCCGGTCAGGCTGCATCTGATGGGCGCTGGTCAGGCTGCATCCTATGGGCGCTTGGAAAGGCTGCATCTGATGGGCGCCAGTCAGGCTGCATCTGATGGGCGCTGGTCAGGCTGCATCTGATGGGCTCTTGGGAGGCTGCATCTGATGGGCGCTGGGGAGGCTGCATTTGATGGGCGCTTCATTAAAAAGGTGGGGTATACATGGGCAGGGCAAAGGGGGTGGAATCAGGGGTGGATCCAAGGGGGGGGGGGGGGGCAGCCAAATTAGGTTTTGCCTAGGGAGTCAAAAATCCTTGCACCAGCCCTGGTCATTAGCAAGAAGAACAGAGCCCCAAGGGCCGCATCTGTTCCGCGGGCCGAAGTTTGGAGACCGCTGTTCTAGATAGTGTAAGGAAGGTTTAGACCCTCAACGGAGATTCTATTGTGGTCTGTGTATCTGCCAAGAAGATTCATCGTCCGATTGTCCTGGTGACCCTTGTCACTGAAGGGACATCCTAAATTTTACAGTTGTGAGATGAGGGCAGATCTTTCAATGGTGACCACTCTCTAGAAGGGGAATCCGTCTCATTTGGAGAGATTTTCTCTCACTTCTGGTTGTGCCTCCAAAACAGAAAGTTAAGGGAAATCTCCCCAATAATAAACCTGGTAGGGGATTTTAATATTTCCTTATTCTATAAAAAAAAAAAATTGTAAAAACTTTTGGCTATATATACACTTTAACTCATTCCAAAGGTAGAATAAGTAAGGGGAACCCAGTAACCGCGATAACTTTCCATTAAAAAATAATGAGTGGTGCAAATTGTTTTCTCAACTTTTACATCAAAATAAGGATTCTGAAGGACAAGTAGACCAGAAAATTGTCATATTCTGCCGTTACCTTTTCTATATTTGTGCTTCCTATAAAAAAAAATCTTCTTGATGGAAAAATACAATTTGGCCACAGTAGGGGGAATTATATTTAACATATCTGCCAATAATTTATATCTGCAGAGAGGTCTCCATCTCCAACTTCTGTGATACCAGAGCTAAGTCATCCTGCATTACATTACCCTTCCTCATGTCTCTACCATGGCGTTTTTGAGTTGCATCCTCATAACACAGTTATGCTGGATCAATTCTTCCAGAAATCAAACATTTAAGACATCTCTACTCCTTCAATGCATGCATGCTTTCCTAAAAAGTTTCCCCTGACCCAGTCCTGCCACCGTTCTTTCTCACCTGAGTTTTCCGGACGCCATGATTGCCACGCGGTCGCACACAGCTACGGCCTCCTCCACATAGCGGGTGGTCAGGATGGCAGCCCTTTCCCTGTTCTTGAAGTCCGCTCGGATGGCTCTCCTTAAATACACAAGAAAAGTCTAAAGGTGTCATAATTTTGTATCTAAACCTCCAAGGTCCATAAAGACATGGACGGAGGAAATTGACTGGCTTGCACAGAGTCCTGGCCTCAACCTGATAGAACACCTTTGGGGTGAAATAGAGTGGAGACTGCGAGCCAGGCCTTCTCGTTCAACTTCAATGCCTGACCTCACAAATGGGCTTCTGGAAGAATGGTCAAACATTCCCATGGACACCCTCCTAAACCTTGTGGACGGCCTTCCCAGAAGACTGGAAGCTGTTATAGCTGCAAAGGGCGGGGCCAACTCAATACTGAACCCTCCGGTGCCATTAAACTTCATGTGCGTGTAAAGGGAGGCGTCCTAATACTTTTGATAATACAGTGTATAGTTGTATGACAATTTAGAACAGTTGATGATATTAGTTATTTATTTTTACCCTGTATTGCAAGGGCTGTTTTTTTTGTTTTTTTTTAACATGTGACCAGCAGCAGAGGACTAGAAGCCCCTCCTGGTTATGTTAGATGTCTTAGAGCCGGTGGGGAAAGATGCAGCATCAGAGCGATGCTGAATCCACCGAGGTAAGTATGATTAAAATAAATAAATATATATTGATAGTCCCCATTGACAACGTCAGATGTGACGAAACGCGTCTGGGAGGGCACGCAGTGACGCTACCACGCTGTTTGAGAGGAGGACGGGCTCCTGTTTCTGCCGGCCGGCTTTTCATGTACCGTTTATACAAGCTGTAAATTATCCATACACATGTAAGTGTGCTACCTTTTTTTCTTTTAATAAACTATCCAAACGATATTATGCCATGTTAGCTCCTTTCTTTTTTGGGCATTACTGAGCTCCCCATTTGGGATCACGAAGTATATTATTATCTGGAGGGCACTATTATGAGATGGAGAGTTGACCCACTAAAAAGGAGGATATCTTCTGATGGGACCCATTGAATATATACAAACGCCCTAACTTGCCTATTTTCTGGTAAGCGCATTTAATATACGGTGACGGGCACTTTATGCGCTTTTGGATCGTGTTGAATCACTGTGGTGTCACAAACGCTTATCCGGATTCACATACGAACTTTTCATGATTGGACTTTTGTTTATGACACTATTTCTTTATGTATTGCTGTGTTTTATTTTGCACTTAAGGTGTTTTTATTGGTATAATCATTTATGATAATCACCTACATATTTCGATAATATATTTTTTATTTTTTATCTTTTATTTTTATTTTTTCTTTATTTATTTATTTTTTTCATTATTATTATTTTTATTAGTATAGGGTTGGCGCAGTTTTCTATTTCTGTATATATTACCATGTTTCTCTTTTAATCTCTTGCCATGTGTTGCAATAAAAGGTAAAACAACCCTTTAAAGGTATTATCAACTTGTGACAAGACTCACCAAATCCTTTGTTGTCCTTTTGATTCCAGACCAGTTGAAGGTTCATCTAGAACGATGATCTGATCTCCTTGTGTTGCCCCCCACCCCCCCATATCACATGATACCACAGGGCCCAGGGCAGCATCCCTCCTGCCCACCCCTTGTACTGGTGGGGATCCTTCCACATGCCTTTACCGGCTCAGCCTCTCAGCAAGTAACTGAGATCCTGAGCCAGCAGCTCCCATCCCCCCTCCACAACCCAGAGCTCTAATGAGAATGGGGGGGGGGGCAGTGCAGAGAGCTGGTGACGGATAGTCACCAGCTCTCTGCTCAGGGAGCTGCGAGAACCGAGTGATCTGCGGTGTTCGATCGCTCGGGTCTCAGTGTTAGAGGCGGTGGGGGACAGAAGCAGTATTGGATCTAGGTAAGTATTATTTAAAAAAAAAAATATTACCATTCTTCCCTTTTAAGCTCTTGCCATGTGTTGCAATAAAAAGTAGGACAACTCTTTAAGGTATTATTAACTTGTGACAAGACTCACCAAAGCCTTTGTTGTCCTTTTGGGTCCAGACCAGTGGAAGGTTCGTCCAGGAGAACGATGGTGGGATTACCCAACATGCTGATGGCAAAACACACCTAAAGAACAACAGAGATCTAAAAGGACAATTCTGGCTTCTGCTATGTTGGCTTAAACAACACAAAATTGGCAACATTATTGATACTTAATGTTTATGATAACTGTATGAATTTGAGGAAATACATGGCGGATTCCATGCCAGGGAACTATTTGCAATTCTTTGGAACCTGACTATCCTAACTCACCATGGCTCCTCTGTGTTCTAAAGCCTTAATCTAGCAGAGAGGATAGCCCAGGGGCGGACTGACCATCGGGCCACTCGGGCACTGCCCGAGGGCCCCATGACACTAGGGGGTCTCCATCAGGGTTGCCAGCCTCAGTAAAACCAGGGACAGTATGTAAAAAGTTGTGTTTTGTTTTTTTACATCTGTCTCTGAAATGTCCCTTACCGACATCCTTTTGGTCTAAAAATCCTGAGATTATAGCTGCCCCACCTCTCCAGTACCTTCTCAGCCAATAGAAACATGTCTGTGTATACTGTGTGTGCGTGTGTGTATACAGAGAATCCCAGAGCAAAATGCCAGAAGAAATAGGCGCAGGGACGGCATGACTGTGCTGGACTGCACAGTTGCCACTTTAAACGGTTGGGACACTTTAAGAGAGGGAAAGGGGAGGAACTGGGGGCGGTGCCTGGGCTAAGAAGTGAGATGGTTAGGGGAAGTGAAGTGCAGTCACAGAGCGGAGGAGGAAGCGTTTCCCACCCACCTGCCCTAAAGTAGGGTTTAGGAAAAGGGAAGTTGTGTGGTAAGGCAGCTCTTTGGGTTGCTGGGAGAGGAGATCGGAGAAGTACATGTGTAAAAACATGCTGTACCCATCCATGTGATGGGAGTGGTTTATGGTACTTCCAGGTACAGGGGGTACCTGGAAGGGTTAAAAGGGGTAGGTCACTGCTAGGTTTGATAACGCCTCCGAGTCAGGGGATTCCGACTGGAGGCATAAGGTTGAAGTTAAAATAGGTGGTAGCAGTGACCAGTGGGTGGGCATTTCCCCCACCCAACCAGGAACCAGTTTAAAAGTTGAAGTGTTGGTAATGTTAATTTATGTTATTTATTAAAGTTTATATTTGTTAATAAAATAAGGCCGGATGGCCATTTACTCCAAAGCCTAGTTGGGTCTTTTGTAAAGAGGGGTTTTGGAGGGTGGTATGTGGGAATGGGGTAGTAGGCATTAGGTTACTGGGCCTAAGTCCTACAAGGTCATGTGTGGCCCCATAATCTCTGATTGCCTGGGGGCCCCATAATCTCCTATTGCCCGGGGGGGGGCCCATGAGTTGTCAGTCCACCCCTGGGATAGCCGATATCAGTTACATTACATATGCAGAATAATTACAGATATCAGTAAAGGGGATAAAATGAATAGACTTGTGGACATGCTGGATGATGACTGATGATTCATAAGCCTTCCAACATATTCTGGGAGTGTTTACTATTATATACATTTTGGAAACCTACATTAACTACTATCATTAATTATTGTTAGGCTTCTGGACTCAAAGGAGGACAAAAAACAACCTGGCCTTTATGGCTCCAGGTAAATGTAATGGTTTTCAGAAGCAGAATTGGTGGAGATGGGAAAGACCCTGTAGATCTGAGAGGTTCAAGTTGAGGATGTGGCTCGTGAGGGTATGGCCTTGGCCAGCTCTGCAGATGCTCTTCTAATATCCAGAATTTCTCAACACCATCTACTCAATTGAGCACACACCTTTCTGGAGACCCCGGCTGATAACTTCTTGGCTGGTTTATCAAGATGGTCCTTCATCTCCAGAGCTTCACTCACCCTGCAGACCAAAATATGGAGATATGAGAAGAACGATCTATTTAGGATATATTAACCTGTGAGGTTTATTAAGGTGTAGAGATAGAGGTTCATAGGGACTTGTATGTATTTGTGTGAGTTTCCATTAGGCCCTGTTTTCTCTAGATTTAAAAGCATAACGATGGGACTGCCAGGGCCAAACAATATTGAGGAGACCAGAGGAAGTGGAGTCAGACAACTCCCGAGGGGCATCATGATGATTTGGTGCACAAGTTAACTTACCGTTTGATAGCACGGTTTGTGTTCTCTTTATTCATGCCCTTCACAGCGGCGTAGATCTCCAGATGTTCCTTCACAGTAAGGTTGGGCCACAAGGGGTTGTGTTGAGGACAGAAGCCCAATGCTGCAGAGTCTTCAGTCCTAGGGGGGCCTCCTGCATTGCCTAGCACCACCTGCAGAGGGCATCCAAAAAGGTGGATTAAAAGAATGCCAAGCTGGACATTTTCTCCAGGTCTACTAGTAATGAAGCCCAGTATAAAACTTGTAAGGAAATCTGGATAGGTGAATCTCATATGTTCAACCAGCCATCCATGTACGGACACTAAACATTTTTTTTTGGAAGGAGTAACAAATCACTGGGGTTCTCAGATGTTTTAATAATTTTCTTGATTGTAGATGCATTTGTGATATTCTGTAACATTCTATTGATTGCATTTTGGTGGTGCAGAATTTTCCAGGGAACCTTGTGCCTTGGTTCCCCCATAACCACAGGGGGTGAGATGATCCTGTAGCACCTCCAACCATGAAACCCAAAGTCCTCTACTCCTATGCCTTTTTCATGCCTCACCTGTCCAGCTGTTGGCTTCATCTCACCCGCCAGAATCAACAGAGATGTGGTCTTGCCGGCTCCGTTGGGGCCCAGAAGTCCCAATATTTCACCTTCAAAAGATAAAAACAGACAAAAACTGATGATATAAGTGATATTTATAAATCTCTGATAGAAAAATCATCAGCTTTCCTCCTAGCCACCAAGCAAATTCCCTCTGCACAGGAAATAAATGATCTGGGTGTTTAAAGGTTAAAATATTTCTGTTATAATAAAGCTGAAACATGTTGTGATGTTAAATCATGGAAAAAGAGAACATATCATTTATGTGGGACAAACAGACATGCATTGTCATGTGGGCTCACTTCTGCATTCAGGGAACTTAAATTGGATCACAGGCGTCGTTGTGCATATTTCCAACTACACATGGGTGTTTTGTCCGCACATTTCCAACCACACATGGGTGTTTTGTCCGCACATTTCCAACCACACATGGGTGTTTTGTCCGCACATTTACAACCACACATGGGTGTTTTGTCCGCACATTTACAACCACACATGGGTGTTTTGTCCTCACATTTCCAACCACACATGGGTGTTTTGTCCGCACATTTCCAACCACACATGGGTGTTTTGGCCACACATTTCCAACTACACATGGGTGTTTTGTCCGCACATTTCCAACCACACATGGGTGTTTTGGCCACACATTTCCAACCACACATGGGTGTTTTGTCCGCACATTTCCAACCACACATGGGTGTTTTGGCCACACATTTCCAACTACACATGGGTGTTTTGTCCGCACATTTCCAACCACACATGGGTGTTTTGTCCGCACATTTCCAACCACACATGGGTGTTTTGTCCGCACATTTCCAACCACACATGGGTGTTTTGTCCGCACATTTCCAACCACACATGGGTGTTTTGTCCGCACATTTACAACCACACATGGGTGTTTTGTCCGCACATTTACAACCACACATGGGTGTTTTGTCCTCACATTTCCAACCACACATGGGTGTTTTGGCCACACATTTCCAACCACACATGGGTGTTTTGTCCGCACATTTCCAACCACACATGGGTGTTTTGTCCTCACATTTCCAACCACACATGGGTGTTTTGTCCGCACATTTCCAACCACACATGGGTGTTTTGGCCACACATTTCCAACCACACATGGGTGTTTTGTCCGCACATTTCCAACCACACATGGGTGTTTTGTCCGCACATTTACAACCACACATGGGTGTTTTGTCCGCACATTTACAACCACACATGGGTGTTTTGTCCTCACATTTCCAACCACACATGGGTGTTTTGTCCGCACATTTCCAACCACACATGGGTGTTTTGGCCACACATTTCCAACCACACATGGGTGTTTTGTCCGCACATTTCCAACCACACATGGGTGTTTTGGCCACACATCTCCAACCACACATGGGTGTTGTGGGCACACATTTCCAACCACACATGGGTGTTTTGGCCACACATTTCCAACCACACATGGGTGTTTTGTCCGCACATTTCCAACCACACATGGGTGTTTTGTCCGCACATTTACAACCACACATGGGTGTTTTGTCCGCACATTTCCAACCACACATGGGTGTTTTGTCCGCACATTTCCAACCACACATGGGTGTTTTGTCCGCACATTTCCAACCACACATGGGTGTTTTGTCCTCACATTTCCAACTACACATGGATGTTTTGTCCTCACATTTCCAACCACACATGGGTGTTTTGTCCGCACATTTCCAACCACACATGGGTGTTTTGTCCGCACATTTCCAACCACACATGGGTGTTTTATCTACACATTTCCAACCACACATGGGTGTTTTATCTACACATTTCCAACCACACATGGGTGTTTTATCTACACATTTCCAACCACACATGGGTGTTTTATCTACACATTTCCAACCACACATGGGTGTTTTATCTACACATTTCCAACCACACATGGGTATTATATCTACACATTTCCAACCACACATGGGTGTTTTGGCCGCACATTTCCAACCACACATGGGTGTTTTGTCTACACATTTCCAACCACACATGGGTGTTTTGTCTACACATTTCCAACCACACATGGGTGTTTTGTCTACACATTTCCAACCACACATGGGTGTTTTGGCCACACATCTCCAACCACACATGGGTGTTGTGGGCACACATTTCCAACCACACATGGGTGTTTTGGCCGCACATTTCCAACCACACATGGGTGTTTTGTCCGCACATTTCCAACCACACATGGGTGTTTTGTCCGCACATTTCCAACCACACATGGGTGTTTTGTCCGCACATTTCCAACCACACATGGGTGTTTTGTCCACACATTTCCAACCACACATGGGTGTTTTATCTACACATTTCCAACCACACATGGGTGTTTTATCTACACATTTCCAACCACACATGGGTGTTTTATCTACACATTTCCAACCACACATGGGTGTTTTGGCCGCACATTTCCAACCACACATGGGTGTTTTGTCTACACATTTCCAACCACACATGGGTGTTTTGGCCACACATCTCCAACCACACATGGGTGTTGTGGGCACACATTTCCAACCACACATGGGTGTTTTGGCCGCACATTTCCAACCACACATGGGTGTTTTGGGCACACATTTCCAACCATACATGGGTGTTTTGGGCACACATTTCCAACCACACATGGGTGTTTTGTCTACACATTTCCAACCACACATGGGTGTTTTGGCCGCACATTTCCAACCACACATGGGCGTTTTGGGCACACATTTCCAACCACACATGGGTGTTTTGGGCACACATTTCCAACCACACATGGGTGTTTTGGGCACACATTTCCAACCATACATGGGTGTTTTGGCCGCACATTTCCAACCACACATGGGTGTTTTGGGCACACATTTCCAACCACACATGGGTGTTTTGGGCACACATTTCCAACCATACATGGGTGTTTTGGCCGCACATTTCCAACCACACATGGGTGTTTTGGCCGCACATTTCCAACCACACATGGGCGTTTTGGGCACACATTTCCAACCACACATGGGTGTTTTGGGCACACATTTCCAACCACACATGGGTGTTTTGGGCACACATTTCCAACCATACATGGGTGTTTTGGCCGCACATTTCCAACCCCACATGGGTGTTTTGGCCGCACATTTCCAACCACACATGGGTGTTTTGGGCACACATTTCCAACTACACATTAAAAGGAACAGAAATGAACAGGAACTGACCTTTCTTGACACAGAACGAGGTGTTTCTGATGGCCGTTCTCTTCTTCTTCTTCCTGAAGCATCCACAGATGCCTGGCTTCTCTTCAAACTCTTTCCGTAAACTGTCCACAAGGATGGTCGGCCTCTGGAAGGGTAATAACACAAATTCAGTGTGTGCTTTGATTCTGAAGGACATCTTATTGTTGTAACATTTGTAAATTGATACAAAATTTCAAAAATGGGCCAATACTAGAAGAGTCACATGTGACTGCTACAAAGTTACAAAAATCTGTAACTTCTATTGATACTTTTATTATACTTCTAGGTCAGGCTGGACCAGCCATTCTCAACCAGGGATCCTCCAGAGATTCCATGAGCTGTGACTGATTGACCTTCTACTTGATAGTGCCGGCATAATTCCAGGACCTACACCAAGCAAGGATGGAGGGTGGGGGTATTCTTCCCACTGATCCCCGAGACCTGAAAAGAGATTTGAGGGTTTCTCTGGGGTGTAAATCAATCCATGGCCACCGCCACCACCCCCTATTCAGGCATCCGGCCCCATTTCTGACACCAGGCACCTGAATTCCAGCGGCGGGGGGGGGGTGTTTTTGAAGCACCTGATTAGAGCCATAGGCTTCAAAAAAGGTGACGGGCAAGTGCAAAGCATTGCGCTCGCAGTTCGCCCAGGTGTTTTAGAAAAGCGAATGACACTGAACTGCCTCTCAGCCAGTCAGGTGCGTAGTCTGTTACCCATCACCTGATTGGCTGAAAGGAAAGGCGCTACAATTGGATGCCTATCGGGAGGAGGACACAGGAGGCACTGCAAGGTCTCACCACGTGCCGCCATCACCCGCTGCCTGAGGGGGGAGTCACAGTGGCACTATTTGATGGTTACAGTGGCAGCATTTGATGTGGCACAGTAGCTGCATTTGATGGGCACAGTGGCAGCGTTTGATGGGCACAGTGGCAGCGTTTGAGGGGCACAGTGGCAGAGTTTGAGGGGCACAGTGGCAGCGTTTGAGGGGCACAGTGGCAGCGTTTGAGGGGCACAGTGGCAGCGTTTGAGGGGCAGAGTGGCAGCGTTTGAGGGGCAGAGTGGCAGCATTTGAGGGGCAGAGTGGCAGCATTTGAGGGGCAGAGTGGCAGCATTTGAGGGGCAGAGTGGCAGCGTTTGAGGGGCAGAGTGGCAGCGTTTGAGGGGCAGAGTGGCAGCGTTTGAGGGGCAGAGTGGCAGCGTTTGAGGGGCACAGTGGCTGCATTTGATGGGCACAGTGGCTGCAATAGATGTTTTTTTTTCTGAATTTTTCAGTTTGTTTGCACCCCCCAACATTTTTTGAGCACCAGCCGCCACTGAGTGTGATATATATTTACATGATGGACTTGCATTTAGCAGCATGAAAATATTACCTCCTCCTCCTGATCTGTTGTTTTCAAGGTGTTAACCCTTTCCTTCTCAGCAAGGACCTCTTCATCAGCATCATCCAGCTGCTCGGGATTCTCGAAAAAAGGATGTTCTCTCTTGGTAAATCTGAGTAGAATGGAGGAAAGTCTCAGACCCTTAGAGTGGGCTATTCTAGCAGTAAATCATCTATTCCCACATAAAGAAATGAAAATAAACACAATAAACTACCTAATAAGGTTATATTGTAATAGGCATATGAAATATCTACAAAATATAATAGAATTGTATCAGAAATAGAGAAAAGCACATGCTTGGTAGAGGACATCACTTACAATGTTACCACGAGTTGGTAAAATATAGTTTACATGTGGATAGTTATGTTTAACAAGCGGTGGATAACAAAGAGTACAAGAGTCTACAGAAGTACGACGACATGGAGAATACTCAACATGTGGAGCCCAGACTAATGTCTTCATCCAGCAGAGTACTGGTTCCCATTAGCCTGGAGGAAAAATGCAATATAGTGGCCCTTTATTGGTGGGGTTGGATTTATGTAGGCTAAATAATGTGTATACCATGCAAAGCGTGCCATGGCACAGTGATTGGTGGGCATGGAGAGAGGGGGGGTGTTCCTGAGGGATGTGGTTTGCTGTGAAACTCTTTTTCACATGTTCCAGTACTGGCTTCCATTGTAATCATCAGCACTTGGCCTCATAAATGGAAAGACCTTCCTCTGCCAGGAGCTGCAATGCCAGGCTTGAATTGGGAGAAGGTAGCTATGTAAAGCCCAGCAGAGCGGACTCCGAAATTTGGATGGACTTAGATTCATATCATGTTTTATGAATTTGGAGGTCCAGAGTCAAATCTTTATTATTTTTAGGGGGTTTGAATTCCCAAAAGGCATCTGGGAAAAAAGAGGCCAAAGGCTGCTCCCACCATATGGCTGCTATGTCAACCCGTAGCTTGACTTCCACTAGGTCAGCTTCTCAAACCATTCAGCCCAATTTATTAATTTAGCCTGGCTCAGATTACCTTCAACTTCTAAAGGACTTTGGGTTTCGAATCTACGAATTTTGGAGATGCGTGATTTATTAAAAGGTTTGGCTGAACCACAATTTATTACATTTTTCAGAAGTTTGCTCATCTCCAATGCCCAGCATGTGTCGCTGACTACTGGTCCCGATGTCTGAATGGTGAAGGTTCTCCACTTGGACCACCAGCCCAACGTACACTGCTCAAAGAAATTTAGGGAACAGTTTTTAATCAGAGTATAGCATCAAGTCAACGAAACTCCTGGGATATTGATCTGGTCAGGTAAGTAGGAGAGGGGGTTGTTAATCTGTTTCAGCTGCTTTGGTGTTAATGAAATTAACAGGTGCACTAGATGGGCAACAATGAGATGACCCCCAAAACAAGAATGGTTTTACAGGTGGAGTCCACTGACATTTTTTTCCCCCTACTCATCTTTTTTGACTGTTTTTGACTAGTTTTGCATTTGGCTGGGGTCATTGTCACTACTGGTAGCATGAGGCCATACCTGGACCCTATATAGGTGGCAGAAGCAGTCCAACTCCTCCAGGATGGCACATCAATATGTACCATTGCCAGAAGATTTGCTGTGTCTCCCAGCACAGTCTCAAGAGTATGGAGGAGATTCCAGGAGACAGACAGTTATTCCAGGAGAGCTGGACAGGGCCGTAGAAGGTCCGTAACCCATCAGCAGGACCGTTATCTGCTCCTTTGTGCAAGGAGGAACAGGATGGGCACTGCCAGACCCCTATAAAATGACCTCCAGCAGGCCACTGGTGTGAATGTCTGTGACCAAACAATCAGAAACAGACTTAATGAGGGTGGTCTGAGGGCCGACGTCCTCCAGTGGGTCCTGTGCTCACTGTCCGGCACCGTGGAGCTCGATTGTCATTTGCCAGTGAACACCAGAACTGGCAGGTCCACCACTGGCAGCATGTGCTTTTCACAGGTAAGGGCAGGTTCACCCTGTACACATGTAACAGACGTGAAAGGGTCTGGAGAAGCCGCGGAGAACAGTATGCTGCCTGTAACATCGTTCACCATGACTGGTTTGGTGGTAGGTCAGTGATGGTCTGGGGGAGGCATATCCCTGGAGAGACACATAGAACTTATACAGGTTAGACAATGGCACCCTGACTGCGATTAGGCATCGGGATGAAATGGGCCCTGGATTCCTCCTGGTACACGACAATGCCTGGCCTCATGGGACGAGAGTATGCAGTCAGTTCCTGGAGGATGAAGGAATTGATACCATTGAATGGCCCCCCACGCTCGCCAGGACTAGCCTGCTGCACTTTGATTTTCACTTTGATTTTCGAGGTCTCTTTGAATTCAGCCCTCTGTAGGTTGATCATTTTCATTTCCATCAAACGATGTGGCAACCTTTCCTTCCTAACACATTACCCAGTCCATACCAGTGTAGATCCCAACACATTACCCAGTCCATACCAGTATAGATCCTAACACATTACCCAGTCCATACCAGTATAGATCCTAACACATTGCCCAGTCCATGCCAGTGTAGATCCTGAAAACATTACCCAGTCCATGCCAGTGTAGATCCTAACACATTACCCAGTCCATACCAGTATAGATCCTAACACATTACCCAGTCCATACCAGTATAGATCCTGAAAACATTACCCAGTCCATGCCAGTGTAGATCCTAACACATTACCCAGTCCATACCAGTTTAGATCCTAACACATTACCCAGTCCATACCAGTATAGATCCTAACACATTACCCAGTCCATACCAGTATAGATCCTGAAAACATTACCCAGTCCATGCCAGTGTAGATCCTAACACATTACCCAGTCCATACCAGTGTAGATCCTAACACATTACCCAGTCCATACCAGTGTAGATCCTAACACATTACCCAGTCCATACCAGTTTAGATCCTAACACATTATCCAGTCCATACCAGTATAGATCCTAACACATTACCCAGTCCATACCAGTATAGATCCTAACACATTACCCAGTCCATATCAGTACAGATCGTAACACATTACTCAGTCCATATCAGTGTAGATCCTAACACATTATCCAGTCCATATCAGTACAGATCGTAACACATTACCCAGTCCATACCAGTGTAGATCCTAACACATTATCCAGTCCATACCAGTTTAGATCCTAACACATTATCCAGTCCATACCAGTACAGATCTTAACACATTACCCAGTCCATACCAGTATAGATCCCAACACATCACCCAGTCCATATCAGTACAGATCTTAACACATTACCCAGTCCACACCAGTGTAGATCCTAACACATTACCCAGTCCATACCAGTATAGATCCTAACACATTACCCAGTCCATACCAGTATAGATCCTAACACATTACTCAGTCCATATCAGTATAGATATCCAGCATGATATGTTTCCCATTGAGATTTGATGTGTATTCAAAGTGTTCCTTTAATTATTTTGAGCAGTGTATATTACCAGTCTTGGCCCAGGGGGAGGAAATGTCTGCCTTATTCGAGTCCACAGTGAGATCGGCACCCAGTCTTGGGATGCTTGCTGTGCCTTTTCTTTATATATGTTCAACTAGGTGGCCACATCCACAATCATATCTATGTAAATAGTTAAATGATTGACAATGTGTTCACTGACCCACCTGAATACCGGATCTCGTCTTAAACTTGTTCCCCTCCGCCATTCCAGAAACCACAGGAGACCCCAGAGTATGAGGACTTGTGCGTACGGCTGAAGAGGAAGCAGAGAGAGTCAGAAACCGGGCGAGATGGAAATTGTCATACAACAGTGTTTGGCCCGGGCAATCCGGTCTTAGGACCCACTTCCTGTTACTGATTGGCTGGGAGGAGAAGCAGGAAGACAGTAGTCAAAATGATTCGCTAATGTCACAAGTAGGTGTGCGCCCCGAGCCCAACCTTTTTGAAGCCAATTAGAGCCTCAGGCTCTAATCGTGTGTTTAAAAAAAAAAAAAAACCCTGGTAGAAATCCATGCGTCCGGCGCCCCACATGGAGATTAGGGGGCGGTGTGACTTAATAGGTAGCAATGCCTGGCTGTCATTTTGACAGCCGTTATTTGTCTGTAATAGTGGTAGCAGAGTTGTGGCAGGAAAGGGAATGGAATGGAGCTACGCTTAGGAGAGACATCCTAGAAATTTGAATTTTTTTTATACAAAATTATGGACCTTAGCAAGCCAAATATAAGGACTATAATTGTACCCAAATTTTCTAAAAAGTATCAAAAGATATTTATTATTACGTGATTAAAAAAAATACACATATATACATATCAAAGACACACAAAACACACAAAAGCTGCACATAAAAGATTATAACCAAGACCATCCAATACTCCTTAAGGACAGGTTGCTTTCATCAAGAGTACCTCTATAGGGTTACGGTGGGAAGGCGCCACCGACACCCAAAGACCAATTTTTACGCACCTGTTACTTCTAGTTAAAGTCAAAGTGACACCAGAATGTATCCAAAAAATCGCAAATCTTGTTCCCAGTGCACTACATTGTGGCCTCGTCATACACACTGGCGGCTCCCCAGCTGTTGCTGAGCAAAATAAAGGCAGCTTGCAGGGATAAATTTCATTTTTCTTGGCTTTATAAATGGAATTATTGCTGCAGCAGATTCTAGACATGGTACAGATCTTCCACTTTACAGGTAGACTAAGGGGACCACCACCACCCCCCCCCCCCCCCCCCGGCACTATATTGGAAGGATTTTTTTAAATTTTTATGCTTTCACTTTAAAACAATAAAAAAAAATCACTGCTCATTTAAATAAATTAGTTTTACAAACTTTTTTTTATTGATACATGTCACCCCAGGGAAAGACCTGGACCCCTATATAACCATTGTATGCCCAATTACTTGCATGTAAGCCTTCAATCCAGGCGCTTTTTGACGTTCGGGTCCCATTGACTTTAATGGGGTTCGTTATTCGGGTCATGTGACAACACTGAAGAAATGACACTTGTCTACAATGTAAAGTAGTGAGTGTACAGCTTGTATAACAGTGTAAATTTCCTGTCCCCTCAAAATAACTCAACACACAGCCATTAATGTCTAAACCGCTGGCCACAAAAGTGAGTAAATTGTCCAATTTGGGCCAAATTAGCCATTTTCTCTCCCCGATGTCATGTGACTCGTTAGTGTTACAAGGTCTCAGGTGTGAATGGGGAGCAGGTGTGTTAAATTTGGTGTTATCGCTCTCACTCTCTCATACTGGTCACTGGAAGTTCAACATGGCACCTCATGGCAAAGAACTCTCTGAGGATCTGAAGATAAGAATTGTTGCTCTACATAAAGATGGCCTAGGCTATAAGAAGATTGCCAAGACCCTGAAACTGAGCTGCAGCACGGTGGCCAAGACCATACAGCGGTATAACAGGACAGGGTCCCCTCAGAACAGGCTTCGCCATGGTCCACCAGAAGTTGAGGTCACGTGCTCAGCGTCATATCCAGAGGTTGTCTTTGGGAAATAGACATATCAGTGCTGCCAGCATTGCTGCAGAGGTTGTAGGGGTGGGGGGGGTTCAGCCTGTCAGTGCTCAGACCATACGTCGCACACTGCATCAAATTGGTCTGCATGGCTGTCATCCCAGAAGGAAGCCTCTTCTAAAGATGATGCACAAGAAAGACCACAAACTGTTTGCTGAAGACAAGCAGACTAAGGACATGGATTACTGGAACCATGTCCTGTGGTCTGATGAGACCAAGATAAAGGTATTTGGTGTCAGATGGTGACAAGCGTGTGTGGGGGCAACCAGGTGAGGAGGACAAAGACAAGTGTGTCTTGTCTACAGTCAGGCATGGTGGTGGGGGTGTCATGGTCTGGGGCTGCATGAGTGCTGCCGGCACTGGGGGGCTACAGATCATTGAGGGGACCATGAATGCCAACATGTACTGTGACATACTGAAGCCGAGCATGATCCCCTCCCTTCAGAGACTGGACCGCAGGGCAGTATTCCAACATGATAACCACCCCAAACACACCTCCAACACCACCACTGCCTTGATAAAGAAGCTGAGGGTAAAGGTGATGGACTGGCCAAGCATGTCTCCAGACCTAAACCCTATTGATCATGTGTGGGACATCCTCAGACGGAAGGTGGAGGAGCGCAAGGTCTCCAACATCCACCAGCTCTGTGATGTCATCATGGGGGAGGGGAAGAGGACTCCAGTGATGACCTGTGAAGCTCTGGTGACCTCCATGCCCAAGAGGGATAAGGCAGTGCTGGGAAATAATGGCGGCCACACAAAATATTGACACTTTGGGCCCAATCTGGACATTTTCACTTAGGGGTGTACTGACTTTTGTTGCCAGCGGTTTAGACTTTAATGGCTGTGTGTTGAGTTATTTTGAGGGGACAGGAAATTTACACTGTTATACAAGCTGTACACTCACTACTTTACATTGTAGACAAGTGTCATTTCTTCAGTGTTGTCACATGAAAAGAGAGAAGAAAAGATTTACACAAATGTGAGGGGTGTGCTGACTTTTGTCAGATACTGTATATCTTATGATCATCAACTCCATTTAGTGGCCATAACGGGGTATGTATTTATTTAAAACCCTCATTTAGGAATTGACTGCATTACGGCCACTAGATGGAGCTGGCGATCATATTAAACATATTATGGTTATTATTCATGACCACTGTGCAAATTATTAGAGTAATTATTATTAATAAACAGACCCCCCCCCCCCCAAGTGTTTAATGCATGCTCTAGTCTCTCTGCACCTTGATTAATATGGGGGATGGGCTGGTACCAGGAAATAACAAGGAAAGGGTTGGTGTAGGTGCTGGAGCACTGGATCCCCGGAAGCCTCAGGCCCTCAAATATATCACAAGGTTTGTTTTATTTTGAGCGGAGTGTTCCTTTACTTACAATCACCAGGAAGGCGTACACAATCGGCATCATAACGTCAAAAGCCACGATGTAAACCTAGGAAGAGAATATCATATTATTGTCTTATACAAAGATTTCCAATCCCGCCACTACGCTAAAGTGACATGTGCGCTGCCAAAAAAATGTGTTTGTTTTCGTTTCATTCGTTTCATTTTTTTCTAATTTTTTCGGGTAATTCGTTATGATCGAAATTCGTTATTTCGAATAAATCTGTAAATTTGAAAATTCAGAAAATCTAAATCGGAAACGTTGTGAATACGGAAATCCGAAAATTCAAAAATAATAAACTGTAGCACCCTCTACCTTAGGTAGGTTGCTAGAGGTGGTTGTTTGTTTTTACAGCCAGTGCGGGTAGATTTAGGCAGGCCTAGCTGTGATCTAGGCCTGTTTGTTTTTGATCTGGGGGCTGGGAGGGGTTTGGTGTAGCAGCAAGTGACTAACATGTACTTCATCTCTCTGGTGCCTCCTCTGTTTCTAGAGGGTTCTGGAAGAGAGGAGGGGCAGAGGATGGGAGTGGCATGGAGTGTATCTGGGAGCCCTGACCAATCCCCAACTAGAATTGCCAGGGAGCAGGCCTTCTATATATACTCATTGTCAGCCTGCTGTAGGAGGAGTTGTCAGGTGGAAGAACTGAGTGATGGAGTGTTAGGCTGTCGTGGCCCCTTAAGGAGCCCCCTTTATGGGGGGGGTGACCTTGGGACTGGAGCTCAGGAGCTGGGAGGAAGCTTCTCTCTACCTGGCCATTGAGAGGTGTCCTGGAACAGGAGCTGGGGGAAGACAGCGGGGAGCACTGCCGGACAAGTCATTCAGGAGGGATCCATGCCGGGGTCAGTGAGTGAGAAGCTCTGGGAGAGACATGCCAGGATTGGATGTGAAGTCGGAGGGAGAGACTGTGGGGTTGTGAAGTCAAGTTGCTGCAGCCAAGAGGGTTGGTAGGATTTTCACCAGACTTTCTGGGATCAGTAGTCCACCAAGTTTGAGTTAGTCCTTTTTCAAGGCTATTGGTTGCTACACCAGGAGACGCAGGAGACTGCAGACCTCTGCCAGCAAATGGCTATTAGTGAACTGTTGGGCCCAGGCCCGGATTGGCCATAGGGAAAACCCGG
This sequence comes from Lithobates pipiens, assembly GCF_037356315.1. Classification (NCBI taxonomy): domain Eukaryota; kingdom Metazoa; phylum Chordata; class Amphibia; order Anura; family Ranidae; genus Lithobates; species Lithobates pipiens. Next base: position 226,254,821 of record NW_027507789.1, read on the forward strand.
AACCTGCCCAGTGGGCCGGGCCACTGGGCCACATATCCTTGCAGGGTCCAAGGCAGCTGGGCTGCTCTTTGAACCCGCACCGCTCACCAGGCCTCTCCGCAGCTGCCCGGCTGACAGTTCAGCTCAGCCATCGGCACCAGGGGGACGGAAACATGAAGGGGGAGGAGCTAGAGGAAGACACCTCTGGTCTCTCCACGGCCGCCGGTGTAGTTCAGCCATCTATGTCAGGCTATATTCTCCACAGTTAAAATGTGTGAATGCAGAAATAAGGCATTATGGCCACTAGTTGGCGCTAACAATCATATGAAAGAGCTTTGCTCCTTGTGCGATCTGATTGCCATACTGTGGTATGCCCAGGGCCAGCGCTCCTGCTAGGCAAATGAGGTAGCCTCCTAGGGCGCACAGCCATGGCCGCTGACTTCCCCTCTAGCCTGGCGGGGGAGGCTGAAGAATGTCAGGTGGGCACAGCATAGGAGGAGGACAGTGGGGAGCCAGACGAGGCAGGCACAGCTGAGGAGGTGGAGGAGGACAATGAGGAGCCAGACGAGGCAGGCACAGCTGGGGAGGCAGAGGAGAACAGTGGGAAGCTGGGTGAGGCGGGCACAGCTGAGGAGGCGGAGGAGGACAGTGGGAGTCGGATAAGGCGGGCACAGCTGAGGAGGAGGACAGTGGGGAGCCAGATGAGGCAGGAACAGCTGGGGAGGTGGAGAAGGCTAGTGGGGACCTGAACGAGACGGGCACAGCTAGAGAGGCGGAGGAGGACAGTGGGGAGCCGGACAAGGTGGGCACAGCTGAGGAGGCGAAGGACGACTGTGGGGAGCTGGAAAAAACAGGCACAGCTGGGGAGGCGGAGGACAGTGGGGAGCCAGACAAGGCAGGCACAGCTGAGGAGGTGGAGGAGGGCAGTGGGAGCCTGATGAGGCAGGAACAGCTGGGGAGGTGGAGAAGGCTAGTGGGGACCTGGACGAGGTGGGCACAGCTGAGGAGGTGGAGAAGTCAAGTTGGGACCTGGACGAGACGAGCACTGCTGGGGTGGCGAAGGAGGCCAGTGGGGAGCTGGACAAGGTGGGCACAGCTGAGGAGGCAGAGGACAGTGGGGAGCCGGATGAGGCAGGCACAGCCGAGGAGGCGAAGGATGACAGTGGGGAGCCGCAAAAAGCAGGCACAGCTGGGGAGGCAGAGAAAGACAGTGGGGAGCTGGATGAGGCAGGCACAGCTGGAGAGGCGGAGGAGGATAGTGGCAGCCGGACGGATGAGACGGGCTCAGCTGGGGAGGTGGAGGAGGACAGTGGGGAGCCGAACGAGACGGGCTCAGCTGGGGAGGTGGAGGAGGACAGTGGGGAGCTGGATGAGGCGGGCAGGGTTGGTGCAAGGATTTTTGACACCCTAGGCTAAACTTAATTTTGCCTGCCCCATTGGCTCCACCCCTGACTCCACCCCCTTTGCCCTGCCCATGTGAAAGAAGGCTCCGCTATACAGGAAGCATTGGCTCTGCTTCCTCTAGTGCTTGCTCCAGTGCTTCGCTGCACCTCTAATTACACTACTGATTTAGTTACATGCTGCAGCATGTAGAGTATGCAGACACAGAAGGAAACCAGCAGCCAGGCACCCCTAGGCAGCAGTGTGCCCTTGGCGGCTGCCTAGTTTGCCTAGTGGTAGCACCGGCCCTGGAGGCGGACACAGCTGTGGAGGCAGAGGAGGACAGTGGGGAGCTAGATGAGGCGGACACAGCCGAGGAGCCAAATCAGGACAGTGGGGAGGTGGAGAACAGTGGGGAGTCGGAGGAGGATAGTGGGGAGCCGGATGAGGCAGGAACACCTGGAGAGGCGGAGGAGGATAGTGGGGAGCCAGACGAGGCAGGCACAGCTGAGGAGGCGAAGGACGACAGTCGGGAGCCGGAAAAGGCAGGCACAGCTGGGGAGGCAGAAAAGGGCAGTAGGGAGCCGGACAAGGCAGGCACAGCTGGGGTGGCGGAGAATAGTGGGGAGCCAGATGAGGCATGCACAGCTGAGGAGGTGCAGGAGGCCAGTGGGGAGTCGAATAAGGCAGGCACAGCTGGGGTGGCAGAGGACAGTGGGGAGCCGGACGAGGCGGGCACAGCTGAGGAGGTGCAGGAGGCCAGTGGGGAGTCGAATAAGGCAGGCACAGCTGGGGTGGCAGAGGACAGTGGGGAGCCGGACGAGGCAGGCACAGTTGAGGAAGCAGAAAAGGACAGTGGGGAACCAGATGAGGTGGGCACAGGTGAGGAGACGTAGGACAGTTGGGAGCCTGGACAAGGTGGGCACAGCTGAGGAGGTGGCAGAGGCCAGTGGGGACCCGGTTGAGGTGGGCACAGCTGAGGAGGCAGGCACCATCAGGTCTCCAGACGTAGGGGCAAAACTATCCATCCTGCCTGGTGAGTCTGCTCTGTCTGACCCTGTTTCCTGTTCTAGTCACTCACACCCTGGGCAAGACCAGCAACACCCTAGTCTGGCCTAGTGTGCGAAATAGTCAAGCACCAGCCCTGGGTATGCTTGTGCCCCTGGACAAAGGTGGTTGTGACGAAACACGTCAGGCAGAGCCTTAACAGAGAAGTCATCATGCTGGCTTGTGGCCCGAGGTGGTGCTGAATATGGAGACTATCCCAAGAAAATAAGTATGCTCCTCAGTGCCATCTAGTGGCCAAAATGCCTTTATTTCCTGATTCATACATTCGATCTGCAAAGAATAAAACATGGAAGCAACTGATTTTGGCCCATTTGCCCAGAGTCAATTTACTGTATATGCAGATTCTATGGAGGAACAGCAATGCAATTTTTTTGTTACTCCTTTAAGCTTAGAAATGGATTTCTGGTAGGTAATTGGTTGCTATGGGTAATAACAAATAGTTCCCTTGGAACATCAGCCCTCAAATGAATTTTATCTTCTACACGTGAAGAACACATTTTATTATTTTTTCTTTTTTGCCGGCATATCGATAGTACGACGTGATAACGTGTGAGATAAAAAAAAAACTACAAATCGACACTCACCAGTCCGATCATAAACGCCATCAGATTGCTGGGCGGCACCAAGATCAGGTAGGTGATATAAAATTTGCGTGCCAAGAAACTGTGGGTTTGAAATGCGAAGAACACAATCGGGACGAGGGAGGACTGCAAGAGAGAGAGAGAAATCCACCTGATTCAGGAAGTAACACGCCCAATTTAAAGTAAAACTTTTCGTTTTTGGCAAGAGAAAAAAGGATAAAAAAAGAAACAAGTAGTGTTACTTTGTACAATAAACTACTATAATAGTACACAATGTATATATACACTGTATACTTCCCTGTCAAAATGATTATTGGATTGATTATTGGATTGATTATTGGATTCTGCTGCAATTCTTATAGTACGCGCGCAAAGCGCCGGACTTCCATAAGTCGAGTAGATTTTGATCACGAACTGCAAAAAGGGAATACCAAAGGAGGGAGGGACTAAATGCTCCGCCCCCCAACCGCCACCGACAGGGAACAGCAAGAGGGCACAAGGCCAGCCCAAGCAAGACGACGCCGGAATTGGCGCCCCTGCTGGGCGTGGAAAACATGACATCAATATGTGGGTGGCCCCCCTCAAAGCTACAACGGTGGGAGGGGACAGCAGGAGATCTACCTGGTCTGTTGCCAGTATCAGCCATTATTCTTTTATGTCGGTACACATTTACAACTGGCCGTATATAGATAGGTAGGTGGTCTTTGGGCCGGCCCTGCGCCCTCTTGCTGTTCCTTATCGGTGGCGGTCCCCGTCATCCAGCTTGGAAGCTGTAATATGTGTCAAAGTGGGTCTTCCTAGCTCTCCTGCTGTCCCCTCCCACCCTTGTGGCTTGGGGTGGCCCATATAGACATCATGTTTTCCACGCCCACCGGTGGGGCGCCAATCTCGGCGTTGTCACGCTTGGGCTATGTGGAACATCCCGAGCAATGGGAGACACCGCTATCCGCGGCCCCAGCGGCGACGAGTGTCTTCAGCGCTCGTACGCCTCCTTGTTCATACATGGCGTTGGGGGTGGAGCATTTGCCCCCCCCCCCCCCCTTGGGGGTATAATTTGAGCATGAAGTGGCAGCTTTTCTCACCTCATGAGTTTGCACACACCAGCTGCACTTCCACGAGGGGAAGGTCTCACATCACACCCAGGTCAGTCATGTTGCTTTTTAGCTTAGTTGACATTTCAGCACATTTGTTTGCCTTTTCCATCAACCCCCATTTTATTCCACTCGCCGCGCACACCGCTGGCCCAACATTTCTTCATACTCTGTATTGTTTCATTTTCACGCCCTTCTAGTCTCCCACCATATACCAGCACTTACTTCATGCTGGTCCCTATACATTTATATGTATATCAAACGCTGCAGGAGGCTCATCTGTATCCACAGGGTCTTTCTGATATAAAGAATCTCACAAAAGTAAGTACACCCCTCACATTTGTGTAAATCTTTTCTTCTCTCTTTTCATGTGACAACACTGAAGAAATGACACTTGTCTACAATGTAAAGTAGTGAGTGTACAGCTTGTATAACAGTGTAAATTTCCTGTCCCCTCAAAATAACTCAACACACAGCCATTAATGTCTAAGGCCGCGTACACACGGGCGGACTGTCTGACGGACTTGGTCCGCTGAAACGTGTTTCAGCGGACAATCCGCTCGTGTGTGGGCTTCAGCGGACTTTTTCAGCGGACAGTCTGGCGGACTTAGTCTTTCGGAATTTCCGTAATATTGTCCGTCCAAACTTGGTTTCAGCGGACAGTCCGCTCGTGAGTAGGCTAGTTCGACGGACTAAGTATGGCGCATGCTCAGAAAGGATTTACACGGCGAAAGGTTGCATTGCTGTGTATTGGACATCGTATTTCTAGTCCCGTCGTACGTGCTGTACACGTCATCGCGCAAGCTTTCGGCGGACTGTCTGTTCATCGTGTGTGGTCAAGTCCGTTCATTCGAAAGTAGGACGGACTGTCTGTCGGATTGTCTGCCGAACTTAGTTGGGCAGACAGTCCGCCCGTGTGTACGCGGCCTAAACCGCTGGCAATAAAAGTCAGTACACCCCTAAGGGAAAATGTCCAAATTGGGCCCAATTAGCCATTTTCCCTCCCCGGTGTTATGTGACTGGTTAGTGTTACAAGGTCTCAGGTGTGAATGGGAAGCAGGTGTGTTACATTTGGTGTTATCGCTCTCACTCTCTCATACTGATCACTGGAAGTACAACATGGCACCTCATGGCAAAGAACTCTCTGAGGATCTGAAGATAAGAATTGTTGCTCTACATAAAGATGGTCTAGGCTATAAGAAGATTGCCAAGACCCTGAAACTGAGCTGCAGCACGGTGGCCAAGACCATACAGCGGTATAACAGGACAGGTTCCCCTCAGAACAGGCCTCGCCATGGTCCACCAAAGAAGTTGAGGTCACGTGCTCAGCATCATATCCAGAGGTTGTCTTTGGGAAATAGACGTATGAGTGCTGCCAGCATTGCTGCAGAGGTTGTAGGGGTGGGGGGGTCAGCCTGTCATTGCTCAGACCATACGCCGCACACTGCATCAAATTGGTCTGCATGGCTGTCATCCCAGAACGAAGCCTCTTCTAAAGATGATGCACAAGAAAGACCACAAACAGTTTGCTGAAGACAAGCAGACTAAGGAGATGGATTACTGGAACCATGTCCTGTGGTCTGATGAGACCAAGATAAAGGTATTTGGTGTCAGATGGCGTCAGGCGTGTGTGGGGGCAACCAGGTGAGGAGGACAAAGACAAGTGTGTCTTGTCTACAGTCCGGCATGGTGGTGGGGGTGTCATGGTCTGGGGCTGCATGAGTGCTGCCGGCACTGGGGGGCTACAGATCATTGAGGGGACCATGAATGCCAACATGTACTGTGACATACTGAAGCAGAGCATGATCCCCTCCCTTCAGAGACTGGACCACAGGGCAGTATTCCAACATGATAACCACCCCAAACACACCTCCAACACCACCACTGCCTTGCTAAAGAAGCTGAGGGTAAAGGTGATGGACTGGCCAAGCATGTCTCCAGACCTAAACCCTATTGATCATCTGTGGGGGATCCTCAAACGGAAGGTGGAGGAGAGCAAGATCTCCAACATCCGCCAGCTCTGTGATGTCATCATGGGGGAGGGGAAGAGGACTCCAGTGGTGACCTGTGAAGCTCTGGTGACCTCCATGCCCAAGAGGGTTAAAGCAGTGCTGGAAAATAATGGTGGGAACACAAAATATTGACACTTTGGGGCCCAATTTGGACATTTTCACTTAGGGGTGTACTGACTTTTGTTGCCAGCAGTTTAGACATTAATGGCTGTGTGTTGAGTTATTTTGAGGGGACGGGAAATTTACACTGTTATACAAGCTGTACACTCACTACTTTACATTGTAGACAAGTGTCATTTCTTCAGTGTTGTCACATGATAAGAGAGAAGAAAAGATTTACACAAATGTGACTGAGGGGTGTACTTACTTTTGTGAGATACTGTATGTATATATACATACACATACTCTTTTACTATTTTTTGCAGTTCATGTTGATGGACAAGGGGAGACCTCTACGGACACTTGCATCTACCAAAGCCATGTCGGTGCTCCGGTTGTTCCCCCGATGGGGTCACCTTTTGCTCCGCCCCCTCAGCTCCCGTGCTGTATGTTTGTTGCTGCCACCGCCGGTGGAATCAGCGATTGATGGCCTGGCCCAGCCCATTGGCGAGTATGGGGTCCCACAGTCTGGCCCCGATGATTACTCACCTCTCTGCCTGTTTGATACAACATACATTCATTTCTTTGATTTAGTACTTCTATTACAGATATAGCAAAACATTTACCCCTGAAGAGCGAGCGCGGCCTCGCGAAATGTCCTTGGGTACTACTGATGCTTGCACATTTCTCTGATGTTTGTATATTGGCATATACTGTTTACCATGTATGTGGATTGTCCCATGTTCGCATTGTATGTATATTTTATCGGCCTGCATTTATTGCTATTCTGTTTTACAACAAACTGTAACAAATCATTTTTTTTTTTACTATCATGATATGTTTTTTGGCCAACCATATTCACCTCACTCAAAGCCCATAGGGCAAACCCCATGTACATATGTAATATAAAATGTAGCAATGCAGAGAGTCCTGGAAGTCAGTCCTCTGCAGCCAAACTTAACCCGGGACACCTTAACCTGTATGGGTGAGACCCCCCCGAGGACCACAGAGCCCTGCAACTGCCCCCCTTAAAGGAACCACAACTCAAATATTGGGAGAATGTACCTGCTATCCAGGACACATTCCCGGTGTCCTGTACAATATATATATGTTAGCGCCCTGCTCCTAATGGGCAGACGCTATTATTTTTCAAATTTAGTTGTCTGAAGCCGCAGTTGGGCTCAGGCTAATTTTTTTCCAAAAAGTTCTGGTTTCTGTGCCAGTCCAACTGGGTTGCACTGGTTCCCACTTGACCGTAGGTGTCGCTGTCACCGCCGGTAGGTGTGGAAATGCAGCAGGCTGGATGTATTGAATACTAACTCTTGCTTGGAAATAGCTCAGTGGGTGTGTCTTCCCTGCTGTGCATTCTGGGAGAGGGTATTTAAGGTAAGTGACGCCATTTTTGGTGGTTCGTTTTCCGGGGTCCGCTATCCCGACCTCATAGCCCTCCTGGCCTGGGGTCTGTGTCGCATTGGTCTTGCGCCTCGGGGCCGGCTGGCCCGGGGCTTTGCTACTGAGAGAGTAGGCCCTGAAAAGTCTTGGGGCCTGCTGATCCAGGGGTGGTCCCTGTGCTTTCTCGCCTGCGGGGAGAGGCCAAGAAAACTGGAGGATCCAGGGGAGGACTTTTCTAGCAGAGGACCGAGCGCAAGGCTGGTGTCTCTGGAGGAGCCTGGAAACTCAGTTGGAGGACGCAACCTGGATCAATACCCATACAGTATCGCCGAGTCGGCTGAAAGAATCTGGTACTGTATGACAGTTCTACAAAACTCTCAAGATTTCTTAGTTTAATTGACAAGTCTGTGGCAGAGACTGTTGAGCATCTCATCGGCTGCTGGGTCAAGTGAGAGGGGCCTATCCGGTGGTTGCTGGATCCAGTCTGTGGAGCTGTTTGTCCTCTGGATCTGACCAATACCTCTAAATTACTACCGAGGTGCCTGAACCCCCTTATCCTCTGACCCTCTATTGAAGGACTTTTGTGCTTATCCTGAATAAATGTTAAAAAAAGGACTAAGTGTCGGATTCATCATCATTTGGGCTACTTTCTAACGGGGCCCCTGAGACAGAGAGGCGAGTGGGTGAGGTAACGGTAAGCCCAAATAAAACCAGCAGCTTCTTCAGGGGTTAGTGCTATATATATATATATATATATATATACACACACACACACACAATGATCTAAATATCGATGTAATATTCCATAATATAGCTATAACAATATATTTTAGTAATATACTAATATTTATTATATCATGTTATTTCATTACAGTCCACACAATAATCACCAACATAGAGGCCTTGCTATGCTCCATATTCCTTGGATCCAATATGGCGGCATGCCTTGATGAATCTGTCTCAGCAGTACCAACACACAACACAATTGTCGCTACTATGAATTTCTTGAACATTCCCATTGCTTTCATGTATTTCTTGCCTGGCTTACAACTGTGTCCATGCCACCAGTGCCAGGAATGCCTTATGGGTCGTTCACTGCCACCCCTCTGAAAATGGCTGCCTGTTTTTTACTCCATCCCCCCCAACTGCCCGTCTGCTTATTGAATCACCCCCTTGTATGTCTCTTCTGCAATAAAAGCTTCTCTTCCAACAAGGTTTCTCCTAAGTGTGCCTGCATTCTTGGCAAGTCTTGGTGAAGAGATGAATTACCTCCCATGCACGTGCACATCGCCTACCTCATTCTGGCCCAGCCAATCAAGACAGCCAAAGAAGAAGAAGAAGAAGACCGGTGGAAGATGGTTCAACTTTAACTGAGATTCTAATTACAGCTTACAAAGAGCTACAGCATTCACCACCCTTGCACAATACATCTCAGCCCTGATGAAGGGGAATTAGTTGTCCGAAACACGTTGATGTTATGTTATTATAGACTCTTTTAAAACATTTATGTCTGGACATCCTTGCACTCAAGTGTCACTCTTCCTGGGGCCCAATTTTCTTTTTTCGTTGAAAAGCCTGTGGCGTGCAAAACACACCCAAAAACTTCCACCCGGTGCCCAAAAAAGTGCACACACATCAAGAGTGAACACAAAAACGTGCAACAGGTGTACCACTGTCCTCCACGAGGAAGGACCTTACCCTGATCCCCCGGGGGCGTTAGGCTCCAGACGGGGACTGAGGTACCATACTAGGTCCATCTGGCCGGAACCAGGTGACCACCTTTCTCTGGAAGGTCTGCCGAAACAGACCCACCCAATTACTCGGTTGGGCTCCAATGGGCAGTAGTGAGTTGCCCCACTATAACAATATTTCAATTTGTTTCTATTCTCCACCAAGAGCTCCACCACCCAAATCCCGGAGAGTTTTTATTGCTCTCTGCAGATCCATGACAAATCTATGGCTTGGAAAGTGGCCCACAGGAAATGTTCTCCAATCTGTATCCCTTTTTAAGCATGATATTGACCCGCGGGAAACAATGTTACCTACTTACCCAGATAAAGAAGAAGGACCACCGGTCATAATGAATCTTCCTCTTACCAAACACCAATGTGATGAAGTAGACATAGAGGACCGTGGCAATGCCGTAACCCAAAATTTCCACAATCTGCAAATCAAAGGATAACTTTAATGTAGCAAATATATTCCTAACCCACATGCATTGGACACACCTGTAGAATTTTCATGAAGTTATTATGATCTGGGGCCACCCCAAAGCTGACCTTCCCTTCAGTCTTGCACAGTTGTAGAGGTTGATATTTGCATAACTCCTCCCAAGAGCCCGCCCACTGCTTGCATCAGAACTGAGGGCTCTTGAGTTGAGTACTGAGGGCGGGTGCGGTGATGTTTTCAGGAAGCGATGTACAGCACTCTGTCAGCCCCTCCAACCAGCCATGATCTGCTGGCACTGAGGCAAGCACAGAGACCCAGTGATGACATCATTGCTCTGGACCGGCTTCCTGTTGGTGACAAGGATGGACCAGACCTGAACAATGTGTGGGGAGGATCAACACGCCCCCCCCTGCTGTGGCAGACCTATAGCTGTACAATCAGAAAAAGCTCATACTGCTTGCTGATTGGAGAGCTCTGGTTCTGACTCAGCAGGTGGGTGTGATGGACCTCTGCAGAAAGACCACTGCTTTCACACACAGAGCATCGGTCCTCCTCTAAAACTGCTGGCAGGGGACAGACTTCTCTACTGGGGCTTTCTAAAGAAAACCAACTGTAATGCCGCGTACACATGATTGGAAATTCGGCCAGCAAAAGACAGATGAGAGCTTTTCATCAGAAAATGCGACCGTGTGTACGCTCCATCGAACTTTTGCTGGCAGAATTTCGGCCAACAAAAGATTGAGAGCAGGCTCTCTATTTTTCCGCCGGAAAGCGTTTCGATCGGAAATTCCGATCGTCTGTAGCAAAATTCCTACGCATGCTCGAAACACTTCGATGCATGCTCGAAAGCACTGAACTTCATTCTCTCGGCTTGTCGTAGTGTTGTGCGTCGCCGCGTTCTTGGCGGTCGGAATTTGGTGTGACCGTGTGTAGGCAACACAAGCTTGAGCGGAAATTCCGTCCGAAAAACCATCCAAGGCTTTTCCGACGAGAATTCCGATCGTGTGTACGCGGCGTAAGACTTGCCTCACCTTTTGTTTTGATTCACCTGGAAGGTATTCGGAGGATTTAAAAATAAAAGTCCAGTTGTGGTTTTAACCGCCTTACCACCTCACGCCCGCCGGCCGTCAAATGAAGGCTAGATGGCGCAGCTCTCATTTCTGGGAGACACAATGCTACACCGATCTCGGTAAAGAGCCCCTGACGGAGGCTCTTTACCACATGATCAGCCCTGTCCAATCACAGCTGATCATGATATAAACAGCCGTTGATCGGCTTTTCCGCACTCATGTCTGACAGATGCGAGTAGAGGAGAGCCGATTGGCTTCTCTCCTGACGGGGGGGTGGGGGGGGGTCTGTGCTGATTTTTCATCAACACAGTCCTCCCGCAAATGCCCACCCAGGAACACCAGGATGCTGCCATGACCACCAGGGATTGGCACCACCCTAGACCACCAGGGGAATACCAATCAGTGCCCACGCAGCTGCCAATCAGTGCCCATCCCCAATGCCTGCCAGTGCCATCAGTGATGCCTATCAATGCTATCAGTGCCGCATATCAGTACCCAGCAGTGCCGCCTATCAGTGCCACCCATAAGTACCCATGAGTGTAGCCTTTCAGTGCCCCTCAGTGTCGCCTATCAGTGCCCATCAGTGCCACCTATTAATGCCCATCAGTGCTGTATATCAGTGCCACCCATAAGTACCCATGAGTGCAGCCTTTCAGTGCCCAGTGTCACCTATCAGTGCCACCCATGAGTGCTGCTTATCAATGCCCATCAGTGCTGCATATCAGTGCTGCATATCAGTGCCACCCATCATTCCCGCCTACCAGTGCCCATCAGTGCCACCTCATTGGTGCCGCCTTCTCAGTGCCCCTCAGTGAAGGAGAAAACTTACTTTACAAAATTTTATAACAGAAACAAAAGAAAAACTTTATATTTTTCCAAATTTTAGGTATTTTTTTAATTTGTTTAGCAAAAAATAAAAACCCCAGAGATGATCAAATACCACCAAAAGAAAGCTCTATTTGTGGGAACAAACCATCCAAGGCATTTCCGACGAGAATTCCGATTCGATGATCGGCTTTTCCGCACTCATGTCTGACAGACGCGAGTAGAGGAGAGCCGATTGGCTTCTCTCCTGACAGGGGGGGGGGGTCTGTGCTGATTGTTCATCAACACAGTCCCCCCGCAAATGCCCACCCAGGAACACCAGGATGCTGCCATGACCACCAGGGATTGGCACCACCCTAGACCACCAGGGGAATACCAATCAGTGCCCACGCAGCTGCCAATCAGTGGCCATCCCCAATGCCTGCCAGTGCCATCAGTGATGCCTATCAATGCTATCAGTGCCGCATATCAGTACCCAGCAGTGCCGCCTATCAGTGCCACCCATAAGTACCCATGAGTGCAGCCTTTCAGTGCCCCTCAGTGTCGCCTATCAGTGCCCATCAGTGCTGTATATCAGTGCCACCCATCAATCCCGCTTAACAGTGCCCATCAATGCCACTTGTCAGTGCCCATCAGTGCCACCTCATTGGTGCTGCCTTATCAGTGCCATCTTATCAGTGCCCATCAGTGAAGGAGAAAATTTACTTTACAACATTTTATAACAGAAACAAAAGAAAAACTTAATATTTTTCCAAATTTTAGGTCTTTTTTTAATTTGTTTAGCAAAAAATAAAAACCCCAGAGGTGATCAAATACCACCAAAAGAAAGCTCTATTTGTGGGAACAAAATGCTAAAAATTCTGTTTGGGTACAGCGCTGCATGACCGCGCAATCGTTATTTAAACAGCGACAGCGCTGAAAGCTGACAATTGGCCTGGGCAGAAAGGGGGTGTAAGTGCCAGTTATTGAGATAGTTAAGGACCGACCCACAGTCATATACTGCATCAGGATGGCCCTTTAGCGCAAAATCACATACCCGTACGCGATTTCCTCCATCGGACCTGGGGCGCGTGCGTGTGCCACCGGAGCCGTGCTCTTGCCGTGATTGGACACAGTGGGAGCCAATCAGCGGGTTTGGAAGCCATGATGGCCGCCGGCCACCCATGATCGTTCGCTGGAGAGACAGTACCGCGCTCTTCCTATGTAAACAAGGCAGACTGTCATTCTGTCAGTGAGGGAGCGAGAGATCTGCAATTCCTGCTAATCAGCATCCCTTCCTCCAGTCAGACCAACCCCCACACAGTAAGAAAGCACACCCAGGGAACACAGTTAACCCTTGGATTGCCCCCGATGTAAACCCATTCCCTGCCAGTGTCATTTATACAGTGACGGTGCATTTTTTTTTTTTAGCACTGATCACTGTATTGGTGTCACTGGTCCCCAAAAAGCGTCACTTAGTGTCAGATTTGTCCGCCGCAATGTCGTAGTCCCGCTATAAATTGCTGATTGCCGTCATTACTACGTAGTAAAAAGAGTGAAAAAAATAAAAAGTCCATAAATCTATCCCATAGTGTGTAGAAGATATAACTTTTGCGTAAACCAATCAATATACAATTATTGGGATTTGTTTACCAGAAATATGTAGCAGAATACATATTGGCCTAAACTGATGAAGAAATTTGTTTGTTTTTTGTTTTATTGGATGTGTTTTATAGTATAATGTAAAAAATATATATATTTTTTTTTCAAAATTGTTGGTCTTTGTTTGTTTATAGGGCAAAAAAATAAAAAACGTAGAGGTACAGCGTCGCACAACCCCACAATTGTCAGTTAAAGTAACGTAGAGCAGTGCTGTATCGCAAAAAAAAAAAAATGGCCTGGTCAGGAAGAGGGTAAAACCTACCGGAGCTGAAGTGGTTAAATAATTGAAATTTCAGAGGTTCTGCTAAACGCATGGCTGTGAAAAGCTGAGCGATGATACTCACAAGCAGCAACGCGTTTAAGAACGACAGACCGACGGAATGGTTGAACGCAAACAGGATGGCGACCATCAGGAAAAGGAGGAACCAATAGAGGGCGACGTCCACCAGCGCTTGTCCGAACCAGTACGCGGACGGGAAAAGGCCGGAAATAAGCAGCTGGGAGCGAGCTCCGATCTGGAAGAAGAAAGAATCGCTGGCTGTGATCATCACCAACAGATATTAAAACAATCACCTAGCTGGACCTTACTCTGTAGGCTTCATAAACAGCTGAGCTCCGTTCACCAACATGGACATAGCTCATAGCACGCTCCATTAAAAAAAAAATGAAGATTTGCTATTTTATAGGAATTTTCGAGAAATAATTATCGTGCCTAAGCAGTGCCCTGAAAGATCTACCCATTGTTTGGAATTCCTTTAGAAAATTAGCAGTGCATTTCCTGTAACCTCATAGCTGTAAATCTGCAGTGTGAGATTTGATGAGGTCAATACTGTGCTGCTCACAGTTCTCCCTGCTGGAGAGAAATCTGTACCTGAGGACCTGCAGTGCAAGGATCTCTCTGCTTCCAAGATTGGCAATCTCTGGAGATTTGGAGTGACGCTTGGTGATGTCACTACAGCACGTCTCACTGTCCTCCTTACTGAATCTGTACCTGAGGACCTGTAGTGCAAGGATTACTTCCAAACTTGGTAACCTCAAGAGATTTGGAGTGAGATATGGTGACTTCACTACTATGTTGCTCACTGTCCTCTTTACTTAAGAGAAATCTGTACCAGGGGACCTGCAGGGCAAGGATTACTTCTAAACTTGGTAACCTCAGGAGAATTAGTAGTGTAGTAGTGAAGTCACCATATCTCACTCCATGTTGCTCACTGTCCTCCTTGCTGGAGAGAAATCTGTACCTGAGGACCTGCAGTGCAAGGATTACTTCCAAACTTGTTAACCTCAGGAGATTTGGAGTGAGATATGGTGACATCACTATTATACTACTATGTGGCTCACCGTCCTCCTTGCTGAAGAGAAATCTGTACCTGAGGACCTGCAGTGCAAGGATTACTTCCAAACTTGGTAACCCTTAGTGACATCACCATATCTCATTCCAAATCTACTGAGGTTATCAAGTTTGGAAGTTTAGAAGGAGGACAGTGAGCAACATAGTAGTTTAGTAGAAACATCACCATATCTCACTCCAAATCTACTACTATACTACTATGTTTCTCACTGTTCTCCTTGCTGGACAGAAATCTGTACCAGAGAACCTGCAGTGCAAGAACCTGCAAGAATCTGCTTCCAAGTTTGGTTATCTCAGGAGACGTGGAGTAAGATTTGGTGATGTCTCTAATGACAGGAAGAAGAAGCTGTTCCTGAGGACCTTCAGTGCTTTAAAGTGAGCTTTGGTGATGTCCCTACAATTCTGATCACTGTTCTCTTTGCTAGAGAGGAATCTGTATCTGAGGACCTGCAGTACTAGGATCTCCCTGCTTTCATGCCTGGTTATATCAGGAGGTTTGGATTGAGATTTGGTGATGTCATAGAGGTGGGCCAGTTCGAGATCCAGCAGGATAGATCTGTCCTTGACAGTTCACTGCCCAACTTTCATATTGTGACCTGGCTCCCACATTAGCACAGGAAATTGCCCTTAGGGTCCTGCAGATGTTCTATTGGTCTGGTCTGGTCCAGCCTTAGTAAGCTCCTTGTATTTACTCTACAATACAATACGTATGCATGGGGAACATTATGTCATATATTACCTCATTTGATTGCCGGATCTCAAACTGGCCCACCTCTATGGGAGATCTGAGTTGGGCCCCTGTATGTTCCAATCCATGCTATCTTCATTATTTATATGATTTTTGTTTCTGAAATATGATTATATACTGTTTATTCCTTGTAGAGATATCTACACACATCACCTTCTGAAGAATACTCCTGAAGAAGTAAACATGTCGAGGTTGAACTGACATAGGATGGGACCTATGGTCCTCCTTTATGGATGGATACACGTCTAATTGTCTAGTTCCTCTTCAGAGACCTAATATTGTGTACTCCTTATTCTCTCTTCATAGGACCTTTTTAATGATGTGTTTGTCTTAAATAAATTTATACTTTTTTTATATGATTGTGTATGTGAGTCCTTGCCGTACCATGAGAGTCCATAGTTGCCTACAATCTTCTGCCGATAGGACGACGGTACATTACTTTGGTGTTTTCAGTTTAGTGGCGATAATTAATAACCTTCAACCTTCACTAACCTTCATATCCTGCATGCTGGTCATTGCAAAGTGGGGGGCAAGTCCGGTCGCAAAGATCATACACATCAGTGCTATGTAGAACATTATGTAATCCCTGGAATTCCTGTAATCCCTGGAATTCCTGTAGTTCTGGTGACAGAAACATTGTTACAATGACATATTTATTATCAGAAAGCAAATAAGAAAGAATGAAGGGCGGCTATAGGTTAAATACCTTACTTTCTGTTCTGACATTCTTCAATGTGCGACCCCTCCCCCCCCCCCACCGCCTTGTGCCTGGGCAACAAAAACATCATGGCACCCCTTCCTACTGCGTACAGGGGCCCCACTCATCCCTGGGGTGAGGGAATGCTGGGGACGGGTCTATGTGCTGACTGCCCTGGGCCAGTGCCATGCATTGCCAGTGTGCAGACAGACAGCAAAGGGCGCTAGAGCGTCATTGGTTGTAATGGTGTTGGAGGCACTAATGGAGACGCAAGCATGTTAGAAGGCTGATTCCACAGGCAAAAGATGCAACTACTACTGTTTAAATATACTATACTGCAGTTAGCAGTCCTGCCACTAGGTGGTAGTATAATGCTTGTTTTAAGCCTGATGTTGCCTCTTTATTATGATGTCATTGTATAATAAAGCAAGAAGGGGGTGCAGCAATGTGTCTAGCAGCACCTGACTGGTAAGACCTACAGTGGTGTTTCCAACAGTCTGACTTATTTAGCACATTGTAGTTCAATTTCATGCCGTGCTAAATATTTCAACCACTGCCGCCCCAGGTACCTCATATGACGCCATGGACTTTGAGTGGGAATATCTGAATGGTGGGTGCAGCTACAGGCATCATTCAGATAAATTTTTCTCAGCTGGGGATTCCCTGCACCATAAGAACAATCATAGAGCCTGTTCAGCCGCTTGATCGTTCTTACAGGCGGGAGGGGGGTGACCCCTCCCGCTTCCCTCCGGCTCACCCGTGCGATTGGCAAGCCGGAGATTGAATCCACCAGCGCCGGTAGTTAGCCATAGTGAAAACCGAGGGACAGATGGTCCCCAGCAGTCTCTATGACTCTCGGAGGCCCGTGCTTAACGTTATGACGTCACGTCCAGGCCGGTGGAACTAAACAATCCTGGGGGCCTCGGCTGGAAAGCTTGAGATCGTCTTTTTTTTTTTTCTGTATTTCCTGCCTGGAGGAGAGATGTGGGGGGGGGGGGGGGTTATAGACCCCACATCTCTATAAAGAGGACTTGTCAGGCACCATTCCTATTACAAGGGATGTTTACATTCCTTGTAATAGGAATAAAAGTGATCAAAACTTTTTTTTTTAAAGGGAAAGTGTAAAAATTAAAAAAAATGTAAGTAAAATAAACAATAAATTTTTTTTTAAAAATTAAAGCATACGCAAGTCGCGTCCACACCACACATGTGATGTATCGCCGGAAACGTCAGAGCGAGACCAATAATTCTAGCACTAGACCTCCTCTGAAACTCTAAACAGGTAACCCATAAAACATTTTAAATTGTTGCCTATCCTATGGAGATTTTTAAGTACCAAAGTTTGGCGCTATATTCCACAAGTGTGCGCAATTTTAAAGCGTGACATGTTAGGTATCTATTTACTTGGCGTAACATCATCTTTTATATTATACAGAAAAATTGCTGCGCAAATACGTTGTGACATAAAAAATTGCAATGACCGCCATTTTATCCCCTAGGGCAGTGATGGCAAACCTTGGCACCCCAGATGTTTTGGAACTACATTTCCCATGATGCTCATGCACTCTGCATGCAGTGTAGTTGAGCATCATGGGAAATGTAGTTCCAAAACATCTGGGGTGCCAAGGTTCGCCATCACTGCCCTAGGGTCTCTGCTAAAAAAAAAAAAAAAATTATATATAACTCAATTAGAGGTATTGGATTTTCCTTTCAGATTTGGCTGTTAGTGAACGTAACGAATAAGAATTTATCCCAAACAAATGGAGGGGAACAAATTAATAATAAATAATAAAACATTAATATTATTGTAATTTATTATTATTAATGCGGTACATTCCATTCGTTTAGATACAGCATCGTTATTTCTGATAATTCGTAACTTTGTATTGTATTTATGTATTTGTTACGTTCACCAACAGCCAAATTTGAAAAGGAAATTCCAATACCGATCATTTAATAGTTGGTTATTATTAGTTAGTTATTTCGAATTTTCGTTTCTTTCTTATTTTCAAATTTTCCTTTCTTATTTTTTTTTTTTAAATTGTAATTTTTATTAATTTTTAAAGCAAAAACAAAAACAATACACTAAAGCATTAGAAAAATCAGAAAATATAGAAAGATATAGATCAAGATGTAAGGCATACGTTACAACAGACAGAGAAAAATGTCCACAAACGCAGGCACAAGGGTGAACTGCGTATCCATATCTCGTACTATAAATAACAAACAGTCGATGTTCCTTTCTTATTTTTGGATTTTCAAATTTATGAATTTTCAAATTTTTTCGAACTCCAAATTTTACATTTTTTTACGAATTCCAAAATGTCGAATTTGTGACTTTCAAATTAATAAATTTACAAATTTCCGAATTTTCAAATTTACAAATTTTTCTAACTAACAAATTTATGAATTTACAAATTTACGAATTTTCGAATTTATGAAAAAACAAAAAAAACTAATAAAACATTTTATTATTTCAGCAGTGCACATGTCTACTAGAGCCAGAATTATTATTTTAGAATTTTCGATATTTCAAATTTCCAAATTTCTGATTTTTAAACTCTTGGATTTTTCCAAATTATCGAAATAACGAATACTGCATGTAAAACGAATGAAACGTAACAAATTCTATTTGTTTTCCGAATTTCGATCAAAGAACGAATGACCAAAAAAAAATGGAAAAAAATAAATAAAACATGAAACGAAAACAATTTTTTTTTCAGCAGTGCACGTCTATTGGCTAGCCCTTTGACTCTGTCACTATGTTAGGTAGGTCTCTACATGATTTTTCTGGCTATACACCACACTCTGACAAATAATATACTCAAAATAAAATTATCAATGGGATTTTATATAATCTGCAACAATCAACGTTCACAAGAAACGTGCGTGGCAACGTTCTTTCTGTACATTGTTTATTGTGTGCTTTGTACAATGTTATCTTGGGTTTGGGTTCTGTTGGGTTTGTTGGGGTTTTTATTTAAATTTTTTTCTCTTCTTTGTATGTCCGTTTTAAAATTCAATAAATATTTCTTTAAAAAAATAAAAAATAACTTCATGACCTAACCTGGAACAGACAGGATTATACGGTGGGGGGGGGGGGGGGGGGGGGGTGGATACTTACAGTCTTGATGGGGTCATTCCACACCCTGATCCTCTCCGTGGAGTTATAGACCCTCAGGAAGGCGTTGCTGATAATATTAACCAATACGGGGAGGATATTGTGTGCTCGGGGGTTTCCGATTATTCTGTACCCGTAACCCTAAAAAAGAAATAAAAAGAAGAACATTGGTTCAAGTCAAGTCAAGGGAAATGTATTGGTCAAGACCAATCCAAATGACCTTATTTCATAATTTCACGTATTTTTATCCAATGAGATAAGATTTAGATCAGCCTTTCTCAACCTTTCCAACACAGAGGAACCCTTGAAATAGTTCTCCGGTCTCGGGGAACCCTCTGCTAAAAATTAGAAATCTACAACTCATGATACATTAGTGTGATGGTCATTGGGAAGAATGGTCCTTACACTTGTGGTCAGTGAGAAGAATGGTCCTCACACTCGTGGTCATTGGGAAGAATGGTCCTCACACTTGTGGTCATTGGGAAGAATGGTCCTTACACTCGTGGTCATTGGGAAGAATGGTCCTCACACTTGTGGTCATTGGGAAGAATGGTCCTTACACTTGTGGTCATTGGGAAGAATGGTCCTTACACTCGTGGTCAGTGGGAAGAATGGTCCTCACACTTGTGGTCATTGGGAAGAATGGTCCTCACACTCGTGGTCATTGGGAAGAATGGTCCTCACACTCGTGGTCATTGGGAAGAATGGTCCTCACACTCGTGGTCATTGGGAAGAATGGTCCTCACACTCGTGGTCATTGGGAAGAATGGCCCTTACACTTGTGGTCATTGGGAAGAATGGTCCTCACACTCGTGGTCATTGGGAAGAATGGTCCTCACACTCGTGGTCATTGGGAAGAATGGTCCTCACACCTGTGGTCTGGGAAGAATGGTCCTTACACTCGTGGTCATTGGGAAGAATTACCTCCTTACAGATAGCTAAAAAGATCAATGGGGTCGGTGGCAACTTATCTGAGAGGCAGAAATTGCCGAATGCTGAAGGAACCCCTACAACCTCTGGAGGAACCCTAGGATTCCACGGTCCATGGTTGAGAGTATATGTGTAAACCGAGCATTTTTTGTTTTGGATAGCGGAAGGGAGAGTTGACACCACTTAAGGGTTTTTTTGCTTGTTTTGTTTTTTTTGGGGGGGGGGGTTTGCAGTCAGTCAGTGTCCTGCTAGGGAAATTCTCCCTCGCTTTCTGTTGTCTTGGGGACCTCACTAATTCCCGTAGGCGCCTTTCAGAATCTTGCGGAAAATCTCTCCAGAAAAGCAGAGGATGTTATCGCTACAAAGTGATAGCCAAATTAATATTAATGACCTTGGGGGAAGGGGGGACGACTCCATAATATTGACCCAACATGTTTCAGGGAATAGGCTCCCCCGTTTTTGGTGGGATATATTTATATATAGATAGATAGCTCTATCTATATATATATATATATATATAGATATTATAAAACAATTTCATTCGCATGAATATATAAATGTATGGTGTAAATCTAGTCTGTCTGTAGAATAGAGTGTAAGCTCCTCTGGATCATAGATAAGTGATGTCAGCACAGCGATGTATACATGAGGAGTATGGTAAGAGAACGGTCCTGTTGGGTTATTTTCAATATCCTGAGAAATGTTACTTTGTAAAAAAAGTTTCATTACCGCCTTGTTGCCTCGTGTGATCTCTATAGCGCCGTTGTAGGCCGTAGTGTTTTCATCATACGGACCATCCACAACATCCACAGCTATATCTTGAGCCGTGACACCATGAACGAGATTCTCAATGGGGAGACCTATGTAGAAACATACTGGAAGTCACCATTTTTAATTGGTTAGGGTTTAGGTCAGTGGTCTCCAAACTGCGTCCCTTTGCTTGCCTCCAGGCCGTGGGCCCCTGCATCTCCTCCTTCCTCTGCTTCACTGTGGCGTGGCTTCCCCTGCGTCTCCTCCTCCTCCTCAGCGGCCAATGGGATCACTTCTCAACTCGGCTAAATCGGGTCTCAGGACCCACTTCCTGAGCCGGGATTGGCCGGGAGGAGAAGCACGAAGACAATTAGTATTCACTATTGTCACATGAGTGGGTGGGCTCGGCGAGAAGTGCACTGCACCCTGAGCCCACCCTTTTTGAAGCCAATTAACACCTCCAGCTCTAATCATGTACTTCTAAAAAAAAGAAAAACTCCCATTGGAATCCATGCGTCCAGCACTGTGCATGTAAATTAGGGGCCGGGTGCATGTATTGGGGGGGGGCAGCATCCCTGCACCCCTTATGGATGGGCCACCGCTGCAATTGACACCAATGATGGAGCACCAGTCCCCCTACTGACACCATCAATGGGGCACCAGTCCCCCTACTGACACCATCAATGGGGCACCAGTCCCCCTACTGACACCATCAATGGGGCACCAGTCCCCCTACTGACACCATCAATGGGGCACCAGTCCCCCTACTGACACCATCAATGGGGCATTAGTCCCCCTATTGACACCATCAATGGTGCACCAGTCCCCCTACTGACACCATCAATTGGGCACTAGTCCCCCTACTTACACCTTTAATGGGGCACCAGTCCCCCTACTGACACCATCAATGAGGCCCCAGTCCCCCTACTGACACCATCAATGAGGCCCCAGTCCCCCTACTGACACCATCAATGGAGCACCAGTCCCTCTATTGACACCATCAATGGGGCACCAGTCCCCCTACTGACACCATCAATGGTGCACCAGTCCCCCTACTGACACCACCAATGGTGCACCAGTCCCCCTACTGACACCTTTAATGGGGCACCAGCCCCCCTACTGACACCATCAATGGGGCACTATTCGTCCATTTATACCAATAATTGGGCACTATTTCTCCCATTAAAACCAATGTTGGGGCATTTTCAGCTTTCAGTACACATGTCTAGATGGGACCATGTAACTACAGCCTGCATGTTGGAGATGCATTTTCATTGGCCCATTAATTGTGGAAAATAAAGAAGTCAAACCAGTAGATGGCAGGGGTGGCCTATGGAGAGGCATAGTGGAGTATGGGCCACACATGCCTGTAGGAGGCCAATATAACTCTCTATAATAAATCTGCAACTTACTTGCACGTAATATTAAACACTGTGGGAAATGGGCAACTGCTGCTTCGGTAATGCTTTAGGACTGAGAATGTTTTTGATTTGCCAAAATAATAACAAAAAATTAAGGCCCTTTTGGTTTTGTACCGGTGGTGTTGATGAGCAAAAGATTGGAGTAATATCTGTGGGCCCGATCTCCGGGTTTTCGGAAGTAAAGCTGTGGAGTCAGCTCCCAGGTGTTTATGGAGTGAATACGGTTAACGAGTATGGTGGAGGTAACCATGGGAAGGATGAACAATACCAGCAGAAGAAATCTGAAATTCAATATGGCGTGTTACATGCATATTAAACTGAAGACACCTACACACAAGACATTTTCATTCTCATATTGCATTTGAAACAAATCTTTGATGATAGGTATGGTTGGCAGTAACCTGCCACTTGAAGACCCAAGTTTATGGACCCCCCCCCCCCATTCGACCTACAAACAATGGAGCTTAAATGTCTCCTGTGAAGGGTCCCGATAATACTCCATCATAAAAAGACATTGTAGACAATCGTGCTCTTCCAACCTTGTGGTAACAGTTTGGTGAAGACCCTTTTCTGTTCCAGCATGACTGAGCCCCTGTGTACAAAGCATGGGGATTCATTTCACTAAAACCGGTTGAAAAACCTGGTGCAGCTGTTCTGTTCATAGTAGCCAATCGGCTTCTAACTTCAGCTTGTTCGAGCATTGACAATAAAACCTCGATCTGATTGGTTTCCATGCAGAGCTACACTAGGTTTTGCACTCTCCAATTTTAGTAAACCAACCCCATGGTTTGTCCAGTTTGGTGTGGAAGAACACCTTTACGATTAATTGAATGCCAATTGTAAGACAGATCTTTTATTTTGGTGCCCAACATGGGGCCTGGTGGGGACAACACCAAATGGGCACAAATTGTGGGAAGCCTTCGCAGAAGAGTGGAGCCAGCTCCTTAATGACATGGTTTGTGCAGTTTGGTGTGGAGGAACTCGAGTGTCCTGCACAGAGCCCTGACATCAACCCAGCTGAACACCTATGGGATGAATTGGAACACTGATTGTAAGTCAGGTCTTCTGTGTACAAAACTGGCCCCATGAAGACATGGTCTGACCAGTTTGGTGTGGAGAACCTAGAAGGTCTACACCAGGGATATGCAATTAGCGGACCTCCAGCTGTTGCAAAACTACAAGTCCCATCATGCATCTGCCTCTGGGTGTAATGCTTGTGGCTGTCAGAGTCTTGCTATGCCTCATGGGACTTGTAGTTCTGCAACAGCTGGAGGTCCGCTAATTGCATATCCCTGGTCTACACAGATCCCTAACCTCAACCCTACCGAACACCTTGGAGATGAATTGCAAGGCAGGTCTTCTGCATACAAAACCAGCCATAAAATATGGTTGGACCAGTTTTATGTGAAGAAACATGAGTGTCCTGCACAGGCTCTGACCTCAACCCTACTGAACACATTTGGGATAATTTGGAACACCAGTAGTGATCTGTCTTTTCTGTTTATCAGGTCAACTTCATGAAGACACGGTTTTACCAGTTTGTTGTGGAGGAACTTGAGTATCCAGCATAGAGCCCTGTGGAAGAAACTGGTGTATCCTACATACGTTATGTTGGCCATTTTGGATGGAGCTGGCCTAGAATTTATGCCTTTGTTCCTATCAAGCTATGACTAGATTGATGGGGCATACACAGTGAATACATTTTCTAACACCATCTGATGTCACTTCTTCTCAAGATGTAGAATTTTACACATGGATTAGCTCTCTATACCATAGCCCGGTCCAGCTGCACCAGATATGGCTAAAACAGAGGACATCACCTACATGGTTCGAAAGCTTTTCATGTCATGGATAAGCTTCAAGTATCGGATCCGTGCCACAGCCAACACCTGCTGTCTCCATAGAGCCATTCCACTGATGGTGGGTGTACTGGAGTCCGACATCAGGAGAGTCGAATCCTCCGGTTCTGAGAAGAAGTGATCCTGGTCCTCCTGTTCATTTTGCTCGCTGGCAAACACACTGTGATCCGGTCCTTCAGAATGAAAAAAAAAATAAAAATCAGAATGCAGCAAAACACTGATTGTAAAGATATTATTTTTTGCTGCATTTTGTTTGTCAGTCTGGTGGTATCAATAATGTTAGACTTAATATGATGTATTCCTTGACCTGACCTGGTTAAACCCTATGAAAACCCTAACAGTGAACTTCTCTTATTTTCTCTCCTTTTGTTCTGCTCATTATTTTTATTTGACAAGTCTACAAGAAAGTACCAGTTGATCTCACCATAAAAATGCAGTGAGCTGTTAACTTCCTGTTCCTGTTGCCTGCTTGTGTGGCACTGAAATCTCAAACAGTGTCTTTTACCAGCCTAGTTCTTTCTGTTAACCACAGAACACCTCCCTCCTAACACACAAGAGGAGATCGAAACTTGGGCCTTATATTGCCGGATTGCCCCACAGTTATACGAGGGGAGGCCAATATGTTCTTACCCTCACCATGATCTAGATGTGCTAGGGATCTGACATTTGGCAGGTTTATAGGTGGCAATCTTAGTAATATACATGCCAATTTTTGTTTTTGTAGGTAGTGGTGAATTGTAGTTAGAACCAAGAGAAATGGAGTAGGTGTCAAAGTTGAATACCAAGCCGTGATCCTCAAAGGGAAATCTGCCCAAATAATCCATGAAGAGGTGTCAGCCGTGTAGGGAGAGAATTGTCCATTATATGAGACTGTCAAACGATGGAAGAGAGAATTCAAGTGTGGTCACACAAATATACAGGATGACCGTCAACTGCCACAAAACCAAGTGTGGTGGTGAAGGTTGAGCAGCTAGTGATTGAAGATAGACGTGTGACTGAAGTTGATAGCTGGTTTTCCTCCAAATCGGTATACTTTGACGCAGATGGTATTAAAGGTCTGTTCCACAGATGCGAGAAGTGAGTAACCATAGGAGGTAGATATGTAGAGAAGGGAGAGTCAGTGGACTAAATTTCAGATCCCTAGCACATCTGGATCTTGATGCGGGTAAGACCTTTTTGCCCCCCCCCCCCCCTCGTATTTAGAGGAGCCAATAATTTAAGAAATTGGTTATGGCTGATCCACCTCAAAGGCTATTTTTTTTTTTTTTTTTTTTACAGAAATGAACGGTAGACATGTGCAATTCGTTTAGTTAAAAAAAACATTTTGTAACAAATTTTGCCAAATATGTTAATTTCTGAATTTTCGAATTTTCGAATTTCCGAATTTCTGAATTTCAAATTAGAAATTCCGAACTTAAGAAATTGGACAACTCAAAATTTTGGAAATTCAAAATTTCAGAAATTCTAAATTTAGCAAATTCGAAACTTCGGAAATTCGGAATTTGAAAATTTGGAATTTGAAAATTCGAATGCGGCATTCGTTATTTTCGGGTTATTCGTAACTTCAGATACATTTGTATTTGTTACGTTCACAAACAGCCAAATTTGAAAGGAAATTCCAATACCTATAATTTAATAGTTCATTATTTTGAATTTTACTGTTTTTCTTATTACAGATTTTCGAAAATTTCTGAATTTCTGAATTTTTGAATTCCGAAAATCCGAAAATTCAGAATTAAAAAATTCAGAAATTTGACATTTCCGAATTTCTGAAAAGAAAAAGGGAAAAAAATGAATGAAATGAAAATGAAAACAAACAAATTTTTTGTTAGTGCACGTCTAATGAACGGTTACTATTTTTGTAGGAAATGCATGTCAGAGTAATGCACTTAGAGGCGCAAACAGGAAAGTCATATGACAGTCTTTTATTACCTGTTCAACCCGCCATGTGATCTATTTAATAAGGTGCCCTTGCAATATACTATACCACTTGAGCTGTAAGCGTCAGGTTGGGGGAACATATTTTCAATATCATCAAGGGTTTTCCAGGACATAGAGTCTTTAACACAGGGGTCTCAAACTGGCGGCCCTCCAGCTGCTGTGGAACTACAAGTCCTATCATGCCTCTGCCTATGGGAGACATGATTTTAACTGTCAGCTTTACTATGCCTCATGGGAATTGTAGTTCTGCAACAGCTGGAGGGCCACCAGTTTGAGACCCCTGCTTTAACACAATAGTGCCATCCATATGCTGCACATAGAGGACTGCTTCGCCGTTTGTAATTTGTGGTTGGACTACAGCTTCCAGTTTTCCTTTTGGGCTTACTCCCTGGGAATGGGACAAGGCAACCCTGGGTGCAAGTCATATACATGCTAATTCAGCTTGACACACACATGAAGGTGGACTTGAAACATCCAGATAGCCATTGTTTGTTCCATTTAATGTCCCACATAGAAATAAACCCCCCTTGCCATAGAATCCGTCTAACTGATCTGGAAGTAATTTGCAGGACATCCTGTACTTGGTTGACATCTCGATAGTATTTGAAGCATTCTTCAGACATACTTATATTTTTCTAAATGGCAGGCATTTTGATCCTCGAACTTACACCTCACTAGATTGCTATATCATCAAGTTTGTTCACCCCTGATGAAGGTTCTGAATTATCAGCAACTGGAAACGCGTCGGGTGTGGGTGATATAGGACAAGCATTGTTTTAAATTATATTTTGTTCTGTATATGTGTTTGTTTATTTATTAATATACCAGGAGGACATTGTTTAGCCCATTTGCACTTCCTGGTAATATTATGTACATTGTGTAATTTATAAATAATAATTGTATATTACTGTGTCCATTTGTGTCCGGAGTTCATGGTCATTTAAAATCCCACCCACTCAGGGGGGAAGCTCTTTTTTTGATACAGTCTTAAACACAATAGGTACTGTTTTCATTTCTCTGGAGAAGGACATTCCCCACTGGAGGGGGGAGGGGGAGATTCTAAGAGATATATCTCAAGGGTGGAAACCAGTTGGATTTACCTGCTGAAGACTTATTCCCCGATAGGTTTGAACATAGAGTGGGACATAAATTGCTATATCAATAGTTGAGAATATGACAAAATAGCAAATGTGATTGTCATTATTTGGGGGAATTTAATGAACTAGTTTTTTGTGGGTAAGAGGAATTTTTATATATATGTTTTATTTATGCTTTGCTACATTATAGTATTATTAACCTGGGAGGATGGTTTATATATTGGCTGTAATATGTGGGAAAACCACATTTGGACATTGGCCTGTATAAGGAAGCCCCGGATGCATTGACCAATAGGATCCTCCATTCGTTTTAATGTGGTTTTATATTAATTCTCTTTAGAGCGTTTACTGGTCGTTGCCCACAAGATGGCATTGGGGTAGATCGGGTAATTCACTATACTTAGTACTTTAACCACTTCAGCCCCAGAAGAATTTACCTCCTTCCTGACCGGGATATTTTAATGCGATACGGCACTGCGCCGCTTTAACTGACAATTGCGCGGTTGTGTGGCATGGCACCCAAACAAAATTGACGTCCTTTTTTCCCCACAAATAGAGCTTTCTTTTGGTGGTATTCGATTACCTCTGCGGTTTTTATTTTTTGTGCTATAAACAAAAAAAGAGCGTCAATTTTGAGAAAAAAAACAAAACAATATTTTTTTACTTTTTGCTATAATAAATATGCCAAATAACAAAAAAAAATAAAATGTCTTTCTCCGTTTAGGTCGATGGGTATTCTTCTGCATATTTTTTGGTAAAAAAAAAAAAAAAAGCGTATTACGCAAAAGTTATACGTCTGCAAAAAAGAGAATAGATTTATAGCATTTTTATTATTTTTTTTTTTTTAGTAGTAAAGGCACAATCTGCGATTTTTATCAGGACTGTGACATTGCGGCGGACAGATCAGACACTTTTTGGGACTATTGACATTTATAAAGCGATCAGAGCTAAAAATAGTCACTGATTACTGGCAGGGAAGGGGTTAACACTAGGGAGCGATATAGGGGTTAACTGTGTTCCCTGTGTGTGTTCTAATTGTAGGGCGGATGGGACTGACTAGGGGAGGAGACCGATCGGTGTTCCTATACACTAGGAACATGTGATCTGTCTCCTCTCCCCTGACAGGCATTCCTGCTCTTTCAGGAGCGATTGCGAGTGCCTGGAGGACATCGCGGTTGAGTGACGCTGCTCAGTGACACGGTGGGCAGGCACGCCCCCTAATCCCCTTAAGCAACCACAGTACAGCTACGGCGATTCGCACAGAGGAGCCATTCTGCCACCGCCAATCAACGGCGGGCGGTCTGGAAGCGGTTAACAATGTTAACATGTTAAGTGGTTGGGCCGTTCTTTCCACCCAGTGATGGCCCAATCGCATTGATCTATTGCTGTATATATTAGCATGGTAATGGCGTGTGTGCGTGCCCCTGATGACGTCACATATGACAAAACGCGTAAGTTGGAGCCAAGCACAAATGCTACCACTTATGCACGTTTGACAGCCGGCCATCTTACTTCCTGGGGGAAATGACCTTTCGGCGTTTACATGCTCTTGATATCTCTGCTTATGAGAGTGTTACCCTTTTTAATATTTTTTTTTAAAACTATATTACACTATATTTGTTACCTTTTGTTGTATGTCTTATGACATGGATTAATCCCTGCGAGGGAGTTGAATACTGAGGGCTGCATTTACGGTATTCATCTACCTTTCCCTATGGTGCCATTTTATCCGGAGGCAGGGGAGGATCTCCAAACAGTCTGGAGCTTCGGCGCCGGTTATTGTAAATGAAGCGCCAATTGACCACTCTTAGCTGGGGGGAGGGGGCGGGATCACATGATTTCTGGTAAATGCAGCATGGGGTTTGGTTGGCGACACCTACTCAATCCTGCTTTCCATCACTCTGTGGTCTTGGCCATGGTGGAGAGATTGGAATGTGTTGATTGCTTCTGTGTACAGCTCCCTTTAAGGGAGTGCTCCAAATCTCAGCTTGTTACCTGTATAGAAGACACCTGGGAGCCAGAAATCTTGCTGATTGATGGGGGATCAAATACTTATTTCACTTATTAAAATGCGAATCAATTTATAACTTTTTTGAAATGCGTTTTTCTGGATATTTTTGTTATTATTCTGTCTCTCGCTGTTATAAACGGACCATTAAAATTATAGACCGATCATTTCTTTGTCAGTGGGAAAACCTACAAAATCAGCAGGGGGTCAAATACAGTTTCCTGGATTATCAATTATAATGTTCATTACATGTTCTATATTGTCAATTTTAAATCTGCACTGTTTGTATTGTACCGCTCCTCCATAGATGCAGTGCAGTAAATAAGCATGGTCACCCCAGGACCGACAATGTTTCAGAGTTCGCACAGGCATCATGAATAATTCCTGTAACCTGTCTAATATGTTTATTTCCTATGATCGCCAGTGCCATCTAGTGGCCATAATGCGGTATTCTCCTGAAACACCTCAATGTGGAAAACACAACATTATGACCACTAGATGGAGCCGACAATCACAGGAAATAGACATATTAGACGCATTATGGGGATTATTCACGACAGCTGTGCGAATGCTGAGACATGCGGATGCAAATTATTATTATTTTTTTTCCATATAAAGACACCTTAATAATGTTACTGGCAGGATCACCAGGTGAAAATAAAGGGGGAAAAAAAAGCCTAAAAAAAGGAAAATGGATACAGCCACCACATTTAAAAATGTCAGCCCTTAGAAATGCTGGATGGTCGAAACATAAAAATGATGCCCACCTCCTTTTTCGATCTCTGGCTCTCCTTCCAGTTTCAGAAATACATCATCCAGGGTGGTGACAGAGACACCATAACTCCCAATGTTCCATCCCACACGTCCCTCCAGGTCAGAGAAGAGAGCTGTAAAACAACAGTTCAAAGTTAAAAGAGAACTTCGAGGAATATAAATGGAAAGGACAGAGGGAGGTTGGCGTAATGCAATGTTTCTCAACTAGGGTGCCATTTTGATTTTGACTTGGATCAGAGATGGATGAGGGGACTTTGTGATGTGGGGAGAACTCTCACGTGATAGAGGTATTCTGTTATGGAGGGCTTTTTTTCTCAGAGAATAGGTGCAGGAACTCCCACCTTCCGAGTCACCTCATGTCCACCCCCTACCCACCTCTGAACACCATTGCTTGGTTCCACCTCCTACCCACCTCCAAGCACCATTCCTTGGTCCCACCTCCGAGCACCATTCCTTGGTTCCACCCCTACCCACCTCCGAGCACCATTCTTTGGTTCCACCTCCTACCCACCTCCGAGCACCATTCCTTGGTTCCACCTCCTACCCACCTCCGAGCACCATTCCTTGTTTCCACCCTCTACCCACCTCTCAGTAATGGATACAGAATCAAGTATCAATTTGTGGTGCTAAGTAATTTGTATGTAATTTGTTAATGATAGGAAGTACAATAGGTCCCCTGTAGCCAGCAGCAATGAAGCACCCCCAGCAACAATAGACGCCAAACAGCTAGCAACAATAGACCTCTTCCTCAACAGTAGCTGTCTCCCAGAAACGATTGTCTCCCAGTAGCATAAGAGTCCCCCAGCAGCCAACATGAATAGACCCTCCAGTACACCCCAGCACCCCTAGCCATTACATACATTCAGAGCTGGAGGAGCTGGAACTGCGTTCCCCCACGTTCCTGCTGAAAAAAAAGCCCTGGATGTACTCTAATGTGACATGGGGCTGTCATATATAGGGGAGATAGAGGGGCTTGGCCTCACATGTATAGGGTGGACTTTGATTTAGTGGGGGGACCTCTGAAATGATGGGAGCCTCCAACGTAAAAGGAGGACTCTGATTGGAGCATCTCTAATGGGAAGGCAGGACTTTTGATATGAAGTTAATTTCATTATGGGGGTTGTGTGGATCACCCCAGCCTTAGGTTTACCATCGATAAATACATTTTTTTTTATATTTTAGACTTGGGTGCTTCAAGATTGTGCATCCTTTTAAATTGCACCACCACCACCGAAAAAAGGTTGAGAACTGCTGGTGTAATCTGTTAATTTACCTCCATGCCATCTTTTTTTCTT
This sequence comes from Lithobates pipiens, assembly GCF_037356315.1. Lineage (NCBI taxonomy): Eukaryota > Metazoa > Chordata > Amphibia > Anura > Ranidae > Lithobates > Lithobates pipiens. The sequence goes on from NW_027507789.1 coordinate 226,286,120, forward strand.
AAAAAATCTGGAGCTTTGTGTTACCGTTAGCTCAATGCTCCTGGTCTGTGCACTCCCTGCTTCTTTTCCCTTCCCAACAGACGTCCATTTTATCCCCTCAAGACCATAATATGTGGCTGCACCTGGGAAGGCATCCATGTTCTGGAATGGCAGGGTGAACGTCAAATCCTCCACATTCTGTGTGCTGAGTTTGGCACTGGAGACGTGCTTGGTTATGAGGGATGTGATGGCCTCTGTGTCACATGACGGAGTCACCTGAATCCTGGTTAGCCAAAAAAAGACAAAATAAATACAGTGTTATCATGCAAAATGTATCACTAAAATACTCTCCACACTGCTGAGGGACATGAACCCATCATCTGGGCCAATAATCCTTTTAAGCTGCAAATTTTATTATTAAAAAGGGCCACCTGCTATATAGAAGGGACAAAAAGGTAGGTCGCTTGGTAGTCCAGGTGGCCAAGGGACCAAAGGCTCAATCCTTCACATAAGTTGACTATTTTTACTCTGTGTGAGCCACATTGACCCACAGGATCACAGTTTCGGCATTTTCATAAACCCAACCAGGCTTTGTCTTCTATGCTTATAGTGTAGTATGGGACCTGGTGGCTGCAGGTAACTAAAATGTCATTGAAGTTTCCAGTAGGAGGCCCTTTGTCTTTTCACCACGGTCTAGATGTTAGAAGAGTCTTTTGCTAAATCCTAACCCCTGCTTGAAGGTTCTCGTATGGGGCCTTTGTGTTTTGGTCTAGATCAGGGTTTCTCAACTAGGGTTCCTCCAGGAGGTTGTTAGAGGCACAAATTGCTCATTGCGCAAGTAACGCCTAACTTCAAACTGAAACCATTTTATCTATCTGTAAGGGGCTAATTCTTCCTAATGACCACAAGTGTAAGAAGCATTCTTCCCACTGACCATCACACTACTGTATCATGAGTTGTAGTAGGGGTTCCCCAGGCATGTACTGGCAATTGGGACTACTGGGAGTTTCCCGGTGGGCAGATGGATCAGTGGGCCACTCTGATGTAAGGGGGCTGCTCATGGGACACTCTGATGTAAGGGGGCTGCTCATGGGACACTCTGATGTAAGGGGGCTGCTCATGGGACACTGTGATGTAAGGGGGCTGCTCATGGGACACTCTGATGTAAGGGGGCTGCTCATGGGACACTCTGATGTAAGGGGGCTGCTCATGGGACACTCTGATGTAAGGGGGCTGCTCATGGGACACTCTGATGTAAGGGGGCTGCTCATGGGACACTCTGATGTAAGGGGGCTGCTCATGGGACACTCTGATGTAAGGGGGCTGCTCATGGGACACTCTGATGTAAGGGGACTGCTCATGAGACACTCTGATGTAAGAGGGCTGCTCATGGGACACTCTGATGTAAGAGGGCTGCTCATGGGACACTCTGATGTAAGAGGGCTGCTCATGGGACACTCTGATGTAAGAGGGCTGCTCATGGGACACTCTGATGTAAGGGGGCTGGTAATAGGACACTCTGATGTAAGGGGGCTGGTAATAGGACACACTGATGGAAGGGAGTGCTGATGGGACACTCAAAATGTAAGTGGGCCGGTCTGGATGAAGTCCAGGGCCAAATTTCTGTCCCAGTCCAGCCCTGGGGTTCCCTAAGACCGGAAAGTTATTTTAAATGTTCCTCTGTGTTGAAAGGGTTGAGAAAGGTTGGTTTAGATGATAGAGGAATTGCTTGATGAATCCTATACTTGGTGCACCAACTGCATCTTCTGCAAGTCTCAAAGAATTCCATGCTCACCTCAAGTGATAGCCGATGCCCCATTTCCGCTTTAGGAAAAATGAGCTACCAACACATTTCAGCCTCCCATTGGAGAGCACAGCCTTACGGTCTGGAATTAGAAGATAATGGTCAGACATGGATAAGAATTTTAAACAAGCTAGAGTTTGTTACAACAGAAATGTTGACACCAAAATCATATAACAACCAACCTGCAAGGATGTCGGCTTCGTCCATGAACTGCGTGCTGAATAAGGTGACGTGGCCAACTTTGCGCTCTTTGAGAACAGACCATACACGGTGCCTGGAGAACGGGTCAAGGCCGGCCGTCGGTTCATCCAGAAACAGAATCTAAAAGGAGGGGCAAGATTTTGTTCCCAAATTCACCCCTAAGTGTTTTTTTTTTTTTTGAGGAAGATAATTCCTGAAAAGATCACCTCGGGGTCTCCTAAGAGTGCAATCGCCAGGGTCAGCTTCCTCCTCTGACCTCCACTCAGTTTATTGGCTCTCAGGTCTTGAATGTTCTCTATGTCCAGGTCACAAAGGACCTTTTCTACCTATAAAATAAATCTGATCAGCAAAAACTCAAACCTTCCATTTCAGAATGTCTATTGTTGATGTACACAGTGCCTTGAAAAAGTATTCACACCCCTTGAAATTTTCCACATTTTGTCATGTTACAACCAAAAATTGAAATGTATTGTATTGGGATTTTATGTGATTGACCAGGGGTCTCCAAACTTTGGCCCTCCAGTTGTTCAGGAACTACAATTCCCATCATGCCTAGTCTGAGTCATGTCTAAGAATGTCAGAGTTTTACAATGCCTCATGGGACGTTTAGTTCCGCAACAGCTGAAGGGCCGTAGTTTGGAGATCCCTGTAGATAGACCAACACAAAGTGGCACATAATTGTGAAGTGAAAGGAAAGTGATAAATGGTTATCAACATATTTTACAAATAAATATGTGAAAAGTGTGGGGGGAGGGGCATTTGTATGGCGCCCCCCTGAGTCAATACTTTGTAGAACCCCCTTTCTGGGGGTGTCTCTACCAGCTTTTTACATCTAGAGAGGACATTTCTGCCCATTCTTCTTCTTTGTAAAATATCTCAAGCTCTATCAGATTGGATGGAGAGCGTCCGTGATCAGCAATTTTCAAGTCTTGCCACAGATTCTCAATGGGATTTAGGTCTTGACTGTGACTGGGCCATTCTAACACATGAATATGCTTTGATGTAAACCATTCCATTGTAGCTCTGGCTGGATGTTTTGGGTCGTTGTCCTGCTGGAAGGTGAACCTCCGCCCCGGTCTCAAGTCTTTTGCAAAGTCTAACAGGTTTTCTTCGAAGATTTGTCTCCATCCATCTTCCCATCAACTCTGACCAGCTTCCCTGTCCCTGCTGAAGAAAACCATCCCCACCACATGAAGCTGCCACCACCATGTCTCACGGTGGGGATGGTGTGTTCGGGGGATGGGCGGTGTTAGTTTTCCCCACACATAGAGTTTTTCTTTTAGGCCAAAAAGTTACATTTTGGTCTCCTCTGACCAGATCACCTTCTTCCACATGTTTGCTGCCCCCTCCCCCACATGGCTTCTCACAAACTACAAACAGGACTTCTTATGACTTTCTTTCTCCAATGTCTTTCTTCTTGTCACTCTTCCATAAAGGGCAGATTTGTGGAGAGACGACTAATAGTTGTCCTGTGGACAGATTCTCCCCCTGAGCTGTGGATCTCTGCAGCTCCTCCAGAGTTACCATGGACCTCTTGGCTCTTCTCTGATCAATGCTCTCCTTGCCCGGCCCGGTCAGTTTAGGTGGACGGCCGTGTCTCGGTAGGTTTGCAGTTGTGCCATACTCTTTCCATTTTCAAATGATGGATTGAACAGAGCTCCGTGAGATGTTCAAAGCTTGGTATTTTTTTTTATAACCTAACCCTGCTTTATACTTCTCCACAACTTTATCTCTGTCCTGTCTGGTGTGTTCCTTGGCATTCATGATGCTCTTTGTTCACTAAGGTTCTCTAACAAACCTCTGAGGGCTTCACAGAACAGCTGCATTTATACTGATATTAAATTACACACTGTTGGACTCTATTTACTAATTAGGTGGCTTCTGAAGACAATTGGTTCCACTAGATTGTAGTTAGGGGTATCAGAGTAAAGGGGGCGGAATACAATTGCCCCTCCCCCACACTTTTCACATATTTATTTGTATCATTTATCATTTTCCTTCCACTTCACAATTATGTGTGTTGGTCCATCACATAAAATCCCAATAAAATGCATTTACGTTTGTGGTTGTAACATGACAAAATGTGGAACATCTCAAGGGGTATGAATACTTTTTCAAGACACTGTATCTGCACATCCACATTGTTTTGTACCTCAGATTTAACGTTGTTTTTAGGAACTCCTTTAATCTGAGCAAAAACTTCCAAGTTCTCCTTCAAAGTTAGAAGCTCAAAGTTGAAGTCAATCTGCGGGCAAAAGCCGATCTTTCTCCAGATCTCCTGACGAAGACTGAGGTCTGATAGAGGATGGCCATAGATGTTGGCAGATCCTACAATGAATAAGGAGGAAGCTAAAGGTCATCTCCACCCAAAACTTAGATTTGAGAATCCATCTGTATTGTAGGGGTTGGTTATGGTCCTGTCAGCAGATTAGAAGTCATGGACCCACAATGCACAGTAAGATAAGGACACCATTGCTCGTTCTGCTCAGCCGCAGTATGGTGCCCATGTCCAATGTGCACTAATAAAAAATGTGTTCATTTTCGTTTCATTCGTTTATTTTCTTTTTTCGGAAATTTGGAAATCTGAAAATTCGGAAAATTCGAAAAATTCACAATTTCCAAATTTTCGGATTTCCAAATTTCCGAATTTTTGAATTTCCGAATTCTCAAATTTTCAAATTTCCGAAATTTCAGAATTTTCAAAAATTTCAGAATTTCCAAATTTTTGGATTTCTGAATTTTTGAAGATATGAAAATGCGGAAATTAAAAAAAATGAAAATCTGAAAATTCTAAAATCTGGAAAAAAGAAGGAAAATTAGTACAATTTGAAATAATAACTATTAAATTATAGGTATTGGAATTTCCTTTCAAATCTACCTGTTTGTGAACGTATTGAATACAAATTTATCTGAAGTTACAAATTATCTGAAATAACAAATGCTGCATCTAAACAAATTGAAAGGAACAAATGAATAATTAATAATAGTAATAAAAAGGTTTTATTATTATTATTGTTATTTATTATTATTAGATTGTTACTTTCCATTTGTTTAGATATGGCTTTCGTTATTTGAGATAATTCGTAACTTCGGATAAATTCGTTCTCATTACATTCGCTGACAGCCAAATTTGAAAGGAAATTCCAATACCTATAATTCAATATTTATTATTAGTTAGTTATTATTTCAGATTTTCGGGTTTTCGAATATTCAGATTTCCATCCTTATTCTTGGATTTTCACATTTCCAAATTTTAGAATTTTGACATTTATGAAATCTCGAATATTCGAATTTCCTAATTTAGAATTTCCAAAATTTGGAACTTCCAAATTTTAGAATTTCCTGAAATGTTCTAATTTCAGAAATGTTCCAATTTCAGAGTTTCCGAAATTCTGAATTTTTACAGAAATTCCGAATTTCCGAAATTCATAAATTAAAAATTTTCGGAAGTTCGCAAATGTGAAAATGAGTAAATTCGGAAATTTGGAATTTTGTAAAATTTGTAATTTTTTAAATTTGGAGATCTTGGAAATTGAAAAATTCGGAATTAACGAATTTGTCAAAATTCGTTAAAAAAATAATTTGGAACTAAATGAATTGCACATGTCTACATGGCATACATATTTCTATTTTCTAAATAACGAATGCCGCATCTAAACAAATTAAATGGAACAAATTAATAATAAATAATAGTAATAAAAAGGTTTTCTTATTATTATTGTTATTTATTATTATTAGATTGTTACTTTCCATTTGTTTAGATATGGCTTTCGTTATTTGAAATAATTCGTAACTTCGGATAAATTCGTTCTCATTACATTCGCCGACAGCCAAATTTGAAAGGAAATTCCAATACCTATAATTCAATATTTATTATTAGTTAGTTATTATTTCAGATTTTCGGGTTTTCCAATATTCAGATTTCCATCCTTATTCTTGGATTTTCACATTTCCAAATTTTAGAATTTTTACATTTATGAAATTTCGAATATTCGAATTTCCTAATTTAGAAATTTAGAAATTTGGAACTTCCAAATTTTAGAATTTCCTGAAATGTTCTAATTTCAGAAATGTTCCAATTTTAGAGTTTCCGAAATTCAGAATTTTTTCCATCATACTTAATGTGATTGTAGCCGTATTAGTGCAATTGTGACAGAGAAAATTGAGTACTGTCCGTGATACTTTCTTTTATTTGCACTAGCATACAATTTTTCAGGACAAGCTTTCGGGGTATGTCCCCTTCTTCAAGGTCCAAGCAGTAGCACTGCTTGGACCTTGAAGAAGGGGACATACCCCGAAAGCTTGTCGTGAAAAATTGTATGTTAGTGCAAATAAAAAAAGTATCACGGACAGTACTCAATTTTTTCCGAAATTCTGAATTTTTGTTTCATTAATCGTTTTGCTTTTTTCGGAAATTTGGAAATTCGAAAAATTCACAATTTCCGAATTTTCAGATTTCCAAATTTTCAAATTTCCGAATTCCCAAATTTTCAAATTTCCGTAATTTCTGAATTTTCAAATTTCAGAATTTCCAAATTTTTGAGTGCAAATAAAAAAAGTATCATGGACAGTACTCAATTTTTTCCGAAATTCTGAATTTCCGAATTTCCGAAATTTAAAATTTTCGGAAGTTCGCAAATGTGAAAACTAGTAAATTCGGAAATTTGGAATTTTGTAAACTTGTAATTTCGTAAATTTGGAGATTTCGGAAATTAAAAAATTTGGAAATTTCGGAAATTTGTCAAAATTTGTTGTAAAAACTAGTTTGGAACTAAATGAATTGCACATGTCTACATGGCATACATATTTCTATTTTCTACATATTTTATATTTCTACGAGATTCTATTTCCTAAAGATTTTTTCAAGTGCACAAATTTAGGTAGAAAGGCATCAAAAACATTCCCGACAGCCCTCCACATACAATGACTTTGGGTGTTAGTCAAAGAACCTTCTCAGAGAAGATAAGAATAGCTTGAAGAACCAATGAAAGGCAGCCCAGAGCCCCACCTGTTGTCCTAAAATTAGCAAACAATTTATCGATATGCAATTTATTTAATACAGAAAACAACTAGATGTGCCTTCAATTGAAATAAGCTGTGTATGAGGTCATGCCTATCTATTTTTATATAGACCGGTAAAGCTTATAAGGAGAGGAACATCTCACCACCAGTGACTCCGCACATCCCGCCGAGTATATTCAGTAATGTTGTTTTTCCAGCTCCGCTGTGACCGAGTAATGCCGTGATCTGTCCCTCATAGATGTCCAGATTCAGATCTGGGGGGGGGGGGTAAAAACACTTAATTGGTCTATGACTGTTCACACAATTTCAGATTACACTTCCATTAGAAACATAAAAACTGTGAAATGCAACACTGTGTCTCCTCACATAAAAAAAAAAGACGACTGAGCTCTGTCTGAAAGTATACTTATCATTTCTCAACTTTTTGGGTCTCCTTACTCTTAACCACTTGCTTACCGGGCACTGTCACCCCCCCCCCCCCCTTTCCTGCCCAGGCCAATTTTCAGCTTTCAGCGCTGTCACACTTTAGCCTCATACACACGATCGGACTTTGTACAAACTTTCCCGTGGACTTTTGTACAAAGGGCGTAGTCCACAAGTTTGTATTGCATACACACGATCGGACTTTTTGACAACAAACACGAACATAGTGACGTCACAACGTACTGATGACACTTCAAAAGAGGGCATTCAATGACTCCAGCGCCACCTTTGGTCAACTTCTGTATTGTAGTCTGATCTTTTGCATTGGTTCTGAGCATGGCGTGTTTGTACCTTGTACAAAAGTCCGATGGTTTTGCGTACACACGATCGGACTTTGCTCCATCGGACTTTTGTTGCCAGAAAGTTTGTCCGTTCGCACAGCCAACAAAAGTCCGATGAAAACAGAAAAAGTTTGTCCGATGGTGCGTACACACGGTCGGATGTTGCTCCAAAACAGCTAATTTGCATGTTTGTTGTCAAAAAGTCAGATCGTGTGTACGGGCCTTAAGAATGACAATTGCGCAGTCGTGCAACACCCCGTACCCATATGACATTTATATCATTCGTATTTAATCATCGCTGAGGGTTTTTATTTTTTGCTAAACAAAACAACAAAAAAAAGACAAAGAAATTTTTGAAAAAATAAAAAAATAAATCACGTTTTATATTTTGTTATAAAATTTTGCAAAACGGGAAATTTTTCTCCTTCATTGATATTCGCTGATGGGCTTTTCGTTATTTGAGATAATTCTTAACTTCGGATAAATTCGCTCTCATTACGTTCGCTATCAGACAAATTTTAAAGGAAATTCCAATACCTATAATTCAATATTTATTATTAGTTAGTTATTATTTCAGATTTTCGGGTTTTTGAATATTCAGATTTCCATCCTTATTCTTGGATTTTCACATTTCCAAATTTTAGAATTTTCACATTTAGGAAATTTGGAATATTCAAATTTCCTAATTTATGGGCACAGATAAGGCGACACTGATGGGCACTGATAGATGTCACTGATGGGCACTGGTAGGTGGTATTGATAGGCAACACTGGTGATGACGCACTAATTGGTGATTTATAGGTGGGCACTGTGGGCACTGATAGGTGACACTGTGGCCACTGATAAGTGGCGCTGGTGGGCACTGAAGCCTCTGCAGAGGCTCTCCACAATCAGGACCGATGTCGCTCTCACAGCCGCCGGTGATTGACTTTTTTTTTCTTCTCCTCACGCTACCAAAAATAGCCATTTAACCGGCTCTTTTTACATCACATGACCAGCTGTCATTGGCTGGCAGCGGATCACGTGGTAACGGGTCGGGATCGACCCCTTACTCCGATCTGTGATCAGCCGAGTCTCATAGAGTCGTTTGGTGGGACACGGGGTGTTCACATTTGCTTGGTGCAAGACTGCAGAGCATAGATGTGGACTATGTGGCAGCTTTCTCCAGGTTTTGGTATTCCGTCATGGGGCTCGGTAGTTTGGAGATTCCACAGTGTCTTGGGTGGGACGGGATCTCCGACCCTGTGTCCAGATTTTGTAGATGACCAGCAGGGTGTGGGCTCAGCCCTTATAATGAGGGGGTGGGAAGACCTCATGGCTCCCAGTTGGAGACTGCTCCACACCAAGAGAGACAGGAGGTCTTCAGGAGGCAGCCAGAACACGTGTGACTGCAAGAGGCAGAAAACGGCCTGAGGACTAAGGCCAGAGCGGAGCTGTGGGCGCTAAAGTAAAGCCATCCACATTGAGGAATCCCGTGGTCTGTGTGACCAGAATAAAGAGCAGAAGTACTGCTAAAGAGAGCCAGGGGGGCAGCGGCCTCCCCTGTATCCGCCTCCATCTGGAGCCCGGGACCTGCACTAGCCAACTATTTGAGTACATTGTGTGGGGTCAACAACATATATTAATCTACTGAATGTTTAACTATATGTACGAAGCCCGTGGGACGCAGTGGAACTGCCAGGACTACATACTTATGACCAGGAGCGGACTGACAACCAGGGGCGTAACTATAGGGGGTGCAGCAGTAGCGACTGCAACTGGGCCCTGTGCTGCAGGGGGCCCATGCAGCCACCTCTACATATGGCCGGCAGCAGCATAGGCAGCTAGGGGTACCAGTGCACCATGCACACGGGTGGCTGGAGGTGTAGGGTGACTACCCGGCTACTCAGAGTACCCCTCTCCATGCATTGCCGCTCAGTCCGATGTCTGTTCTCCACGGCCAGAGAAAAAAAAAAATAATAAAAAAAAAACTACTGATACCAGTGGTGGAACTACAGGGCTCACAAAGGTCATACCTGTGACCACGCCCTGGAGTTCCACAGCCGGACTCGGAGGGAAGGGCCCTGGCTGGGGTTCAGGGGGGCCCTTCATGGTTTCTTGCATCGGGGCCCTGAAGGTTCTAGTTACGCCACTGCTGACAACTCATGGGGCTCCTTGGCAATAGGAGATTATGGGGCCCCCAGGAAATCAGAGATTATGGGGCCACACAGTAGACACAAACAAACACACACAGTATACACAGACATGTTTCTATTGGCTGAGAAGGTACTGGAGAGGTGGGGCAGCTATAATCTCAGGATGTCGGTAAGGGACATTTCAGAGACAGATGTAAAAGAAAAAACACACATTTTTACATATTGTCCCTGAGGCTGGCAACCCTGATGGGGCCCCCTAGTGGCATGGGGCCCTTGGGCAGTGCCCGAGTGGCCCAATGGTCAGTCCACCCCTGCTTATGACGAGCATGACTCCCACTTATATCTCGTAAGTGTGCAATAAATGATACTGCTTAAATACTACACTTAGAGAGGTGCCCCCCCCCTCCCCCTTGTTTCTTTCAAACAAAATCAAAGGAACACATTTTAATCAGAGTATAGCATCTAGTCAATTAATCTCCTGGGATATTGATCTGGTCAGGTAAGTAGCAGATGGGGTTAATCAGTTTCAGCTGCTTTGTTGTTAATGAAATTAACAGGTGCACTAGATGGGCAACAACGAGATGACCTCCAAAACAGGAATGGTTTTACAGAAGGAGGCCACTGACATTTTTTTAACCTACTCATCTTCATCTTTTCTGATTGTTTTTAACTAGTATCGGTGTCACCACTGGTAACATGAGGTGATACCTGGACCCTATAGAGCAGTGTTTCTCAACTCCAGTCCTTAAAGTGGTTGTAAACCCTTACAACCAACTTTGACATACAGGTAAGCCTAGATTAAGGCTTACCTGTAGGCCCAAGAAATATCTCCTAAACCTACACGGTTTAGGAGATATTTGCCGAAAAAACAGGCACCGCTGTCTACGGTGCATTGAGCGCACCGCTGTCAACAGCGATATGCCGCAAGTGGTGGCTCCCGTGCGCATGTGACGTCATCGCAGCTTCGTCAAATGACAGCGGCGGGGCAGTAAGACCCACCAAGATGGATGCTCCAGACTACAGGGGACAGCGGTGACTTCGCTGGCTCCTGTGTCAGGTAAGTGACACATAATGGACTACTATGCGATGCGATGCGATGTATAGTAGTCCATTATGCTTTACCTTTGCAGCTAATCAAAGAGGAAGTAACACCCATCAGGGTTTACTTCCTCTTTAAGGCTCCCCAAGAGGTCATGTTTTCAGGATTTCCCTCAGATGAAATGGCTGTGGTAATTACTAAGGCAGTGAAACTTATCAAATCACCTGTGCAATATAATGGGAAGCCTGAAAACAGGACCCGTTGGGGGGCCTTGAGGACTGGAGTTGAGAAACACTGATATGGAGGTTGCACAGGCAGTCCAACTCCTCTAGGATGACAAATCAATACGTACCATTGCCAGAAGGTTTGCTGTGTCTCCCGACACAGTCTCAAGAGCATGGAGGAGATTCCAGGAGACAGGTAGTTACTCTAGGTGAGCCGTAGCAGGTCCTTAACCCATCAGCAGGACCGGCATCTGCTCCCTTGTGCAAGGGGGACCAGGGTGAGCACTGCCAGACCTCTAGAAAATGACCTCCAGCAGGCCACTGGTGTGAATGTCTCTGACCAAACAATCAGAAACAAACTTAATGAGGGTGGCCTGAGGGCCCGACATCCTCTAGTGGGCCCTGTGCTCACTCCCCAGCACTGTGGAGCTCGATTGGCATTTGCCATTAAGCAACAGAATTGGCAGGTCCACCACTGGCACCCTGTGCTTTTCACAGAGGAGAGGTTCACCCTGAGTACGTGACAGACGTGAAAGGGTCTTGAGAAGCCGTGGAGAACATTATGCTGCCTGTAAAATCGCTCAGCATGACCGGTTTGGTGGTGGATCAGTGATGGATTGGTGAGGCATATCCATGGAGGGAGGCACAGACCTCTACAGGCTACACAATAGCACCCTGACGGCCATTAGGTATCGGATGGGTTCCTCCTGGTGCAGGACAATGCCCTGCCTCATGTGGCGAGAGTATGAAGCCAGTTCCTGGAGTATGAAGGAATTGATACCATTGAATGGCCCCCATGCTTGCCTGACCTAAATCCAATAGAACACCTCTGGGACATCTGATGCCACCAGGTTGCACCTCAGTCTGTTCAGGAGCTCAGTGTAGCCCTGGTCCAGATCTGGGAGATATACCCCAGGACACCACCATCGTCTCATTAAGGAGCATGTCCCAACATTATCAGGCATGCATAGACACATGTGGGGGCCATGCAAACCACTGAGGACTATTTTAAATTGCTGCAATGAAATTTCAGCAAAATGGACGAGACTGCTGCATAATTTTTTCACTTTGGTTTTCGGGATGTCTTTGAGTTCCACCCTCTGTAGGTTGATCATTTTTATTTCCATCAAACAATGTGGCATCCTTTCATTCCTAACACATTACCCAGTCCATACCAGTATAAATATCCATCATTATATTTTTCCCCATTGAGATCTGATGTGTTTTTCAAGTGTTCCTTTCATTTTTTTGACCAGTGTATTTTCTTTCCAGAATTGTGGAACAAAGATCCTCATTTGTTTCCATTCTACAGAAAGTATTACAGACAAGAGAATATTTTAATAATTGGATCACCTTGTAGCGCCTCTATCTTCACGTCTTTGCCACTGTACATTTTCTTGACATTACTTATCCTGTATGGAGGGACAAGATGATGATGATTTAGAGGAAATGACATAAAACGTACTTATGACATGTTCTGTGACCTGATACCAATATCCATAATTTACATCAGGGATATGCAATTAGCGGACCTCCAGCTGTTGCAAAACTACAAGTCCCATCATGCCTCTGCCTCTGGGTGTCATGCTTGTGGCTGTCAGAGTCTTGCAATGCCTCATGGGACTTGTAGTTCTGCAACATCTGGAGGTCCGCTAATTGCATATCCCTGATTTACATCCTTAACCAGGGTTCCTCTAGAGGGTTCTAGGGGTTCCCTAAGCTGTGGCTGGTTGACCTCCCAACTCATGGCGTCTGCATCATTCCAGAATATCCAATCTGGAAAATTCAGGTCCTGGTTGACCTCCCAACTCATGGTGCCTGCATAGTTCCAGAATATACATAATTTACATCAAACATTCTTAACCAGGGTTCCTCCAGAGGGTTCTAGGGGTTCCCTGAGCTGTGGCAGGTTGACCTCTCAACTCATGGTGCCTGCATCATTCCAGAATATCCAATCTGGAAAATTCAGGTCCTGGTTGACCTCCCAACTCATGGTGCCTGCATAGTTCCAGAATATACATAATTTACATCAACCATTCTCAACCAGGGTTCCTCCAGAGGGTTCTAGGGGTTCCTTGAGCTGTGGCTGGTTGACCTCCCAACTCATGGTGCCAGCATAGTTCCAGAGCCAACAGTATTCTGCAGAGCCAGTATCATGGCACCAAAGATCTTTTAGCTGTTTGTAATGGGGGCATTCTGACCACCAGTGTAAGGGGGAATTAAATCCATCATTGTAATGGGAGAATTGGGACCTCCACTGTAAAGGGGGGCAATCTATATACCAAGGTGGTGGGCATTCTGACATTGTAAGCATAGCATTCTGACCACCACTGTAAGGGAGGCATTCTGACCTCCACTTTAAGGAGGACATTCTCAACACCACTGTAAGGTGGACATTATGACCACCTCTGTAACGGAACCTTCTGACCACCACTGTAAGGGAAGCATTCTGACCACTGTAAGAGAAGCATTCTGACCACCACTGTAAGAGAAGCATTCTGACTACCACAGTAATGGGACATCATCCTGGATCATTGTTAAATAAAATATTTAGGGCCTGTGTTAACAGGCCTTGGACTTGTCTCAATGGGAAAAAGCTGCTTGCTTATATTTGACATCATTTTGAGATATCATTCACGGTTCATTGGACCTACAGTTGACCTCCCTCTGACCTGCATTTGACCTGCTTTTAAGCTGTTATCACATTGCTTCAAGCTGCTTTGGCCTTCCCATTGGCTTTCATGAACGGAGAAACAGTTATGTGACACAAGCCCTTAATTTGCTTTTGCATTTGCCTCTTGACTTTGAGTGCTGCTTAGCTGTTAGCTCGTACTCCCAGATTCCTTTTCAACTTTCCTTAATCTAAGGTGCCTACCGTGTGTGTCTTCTACAATGGACAGAAATGGAGACTGTAGTACCTGATCGCTTCTTTTCCTAGTAACTCAATGGGAACTTTTTCTACATAGGGCCCCAAGTCCTCCTCTACACGTTGTCCTTCTCCTAGCGGTACGGGGGTCATCTTCTTCTGTTTAGACCAGAATGAAGGTTTCAGGAAGAACAGCGGCTCGTGTCTTACTCCGTGTTTATCTGGCATCAAAAGAAGACAAGTCTGATCAAGGCCATGGTCACAAAATAAAAACAGCTATAGAGTTTGTTTGCAGAGGCTTTTAGACCTGTGTGCATATCATTTGACATCATTAGAATGACATCACAGTGACCAAGGCAAGTCAAGGCACAAGCTGCCTCTTAAATTTGTCATTCTTGTGGCTCCACCTGAAACATTTTGTTGTTGGAACAGCTTGATCCACCATTAAAATGATGAGAATAAGTAGCAGCAGTTTGTCATCACCTGGAATAATCTTATCAAAATAAAGAGTGAGGATGATATAAAGCACCGAGTCTAGAGATAGGTAGATGGCGCTGAAGAGTATGTGGGAGGAGTCACCGCCGATGTCTGAGAAGAAGGTCCCTTGAAGGTCGTTTTCCATGTGCATGCTCTAAAAACGCAGAAGCCATAATTAATGAGCGCATCTCTATGAAAGTCCATGCAAAGCATCACAGGTGTTTTCTGAAGTGTATTTAAACCAAACCGGTGCTTTGTTCATGCAAGGCAGGACAACAGATTAACATAAATACACCCCCCCCCCCCCCCCCCCAAAGAATGGTTCCTTCACTCCTCCACTGTTCAATTCAGCTGCCAAGTGAAGAAGACTACCAGGCATAGATGAGCATATTACTTACTCCCCTTCCTGTCACATGACTGCACTGGTACTTTGGTGACTGGTACATGTAGGGGGTCTGGGAGATGTTCCTAAGCCCTGTGTAAGCTCCAAATACAGCTCCCAAAAATAAATGGTTACCTCCAAGATCCCGACGGCGAAGGAGAAGGGGTGGAAAATGCTCAGAAAGACTTCCAGAGATTTGGGCATGACGTTCATCAGTGGGAGGAGGCCCAGCGCAGCTAAGAAGAGGGTGATGAAAAAGCCCAGAATCGCTGTCAGGCGGTGCTTCCTGAAGAGGGCGCTCAGCATGCAGTTAAAGCAGACCTGGGGGTGGGGAGGTAAAATATTTATCAGGGAGGTGATGTTCATCAAAAGGAGCTAAACAGGAAAACCGCCTCCATAAAACTGGACAAAAAAGGTCCCTTGTGTGGTAATGATCCCTTATGAAACCCTTGTGAGGTAAACTCTAAGCCCTTGTACACACGGGTCGGACATTCCAACAACAAAATCCATAACTTCCCAAAGTCCCAAACTTGTGATGCATACACAAAGCTGGACAAAGTTGTCGGAAAATCAGATCGTTCAGAACGTGGTGACGTTATTTCGTTACGATGGGACTACGTTCAGGCTAGTAGCCAATATCTTTGGTCTAGGAATTTGATCTGAGCATGCGTGGCACTTTGTCCGATCGGAATTCTCTACAAACGATCGGACAAAGTCCCATCGGACCACGTTGTCGGAAAATTTTATAGCCCAGCTCTAAAACTTTGTCGGTCGGATATTCCGACGGAAACAGTCCGATGGAGCCCACACACGGTCGGATTATCCGATAACACGGTCCGATCGGACATTTTCCGTCGGAATGTCCGACCGTGTGTACAAGGGCTAACAGGATGACATGGACTTCACTCTGTACATTGTGTATCATAAGCAACTGTCAGTTCTAAAATCCCTATTTCATCCTTTGTTGCTTCGCAGACCTGGGTGACTACTACAACTGCTTTGCAGTCACTTCCCGCCTACATGTGCTCCAGCGATGGCGGCGTGCCATTTCTCAGGGCAAAATTTCCTGATGGTGACAACACTTGACCATGCCTTTAAATGTGTGTTGAAATTGCCACTCGTAGCCTCCCTTGGAAGCCCTTGTGACAACAAAGGAACACAACTTGGAAACTAAGATAGAATGTTGTCCCCCTATAACAGGAAGTTATACCTTCTCGGCAGGATTTTCAAATGGCTTTTGAAAAGACATCAAGATGTTAAAGCTTCTATGAAGATTTAGTGATTTGGTTTACACCTTGAATGTAGATGTCATGGTTATGCAATAGAGTTTGTCTGCTTACCTGTTTCCATGTGTTCATCTCTAGAGACCAGCCGACCCTCACCTGACTGCTTTTGTAATCCATCCTCTGGCATGGCTCCACCCTAGCTCCTATCAGAGAACTCTATATTAACCTGTGCACTGCAGACCAACCCTGCTGATCAACCATCGTGTGTTAGCTTCCTGTTCCCTGCCGTGTGCTCTTCTGTTGTTTTCCATTACCGACTTTGGCGTGTCTTTGACTATCCCTGTTTGCATGTGATCCTGACCTATTGCCGTGTCCCTGACTATTCCTGTCTGCTTGTGGCCCCGACCTTGGCTTGACTATCCCGATCCTCCTGTTGCCTCCTGTTGCCTACTGTGGGTGTGAGCTGGGGGTCGCGACCTAGAGCCAGTTGCAGCCAAGTCCATCCTCACCACTAGAGGCGCTGGTGAACACCTGCTTTCTCTTAGACTCCACGCCCCAGGGAATATTACACTCTAACCTCAGTGGGATCTGTCTCCTGTCTGCAGCAGTCAGCCGTAGGGTCCACAACCTTGCGGTGCACTCCTGATCCCTACGGTGTGCATCTATCACCTTGCCTCAAGGTGACCTAACAGTAGATGTGGGAATAACACATCATCCATACTTACTGTTGCTATGCCGTAAAGGCTGAAAAGAAGAAAAATAACTCCAAAGGAACTTTGCACAAACACAAAAGTGGTGGCAACCAGAGCCATGAGGGTGGCGATGATGATGGCACTGATAGTGTACAGCAACCCCCAAGACAACCTGAAATACAAGATGATGACAACATATTGGAGATCTTCTAAGACCAGAAAACGCCAACCAATAAGGAACGTTTTACCTGTCAACTACCTGTGACTCCTCACCCCACCCCTGCTGTGCTATAGTAAGCCACTGGCCACTGCATTACTACCCATACTAAGGACACCCATGTTGAGCTCTTTATCTCCTGAAAATGATCCCTAGCAAGAATATATTCATTTGGGATTGACCAACACCACTCACCAAAATGCCAGATCCTTCAGTCCCATCATCCTCATCAGCTCTCTGGTTTTCCTCCTCTCCCGGGTAATCTGCAGCGTCATGAGATAGGACAGCGAGACGAAGCACATGCTCAAGTCATACAGGGCAGTGCCCATGTGCAGAACCGCCCTCTTTGTCAAATCCAGCGATTTCATCTTCACCACCTCTGTGGTCGCCAGACCATCCCATAGCGACTGCTTGGTGTTTCTCTGCAAAATATTGTTTGCTTTTTTTAACTATATTTTAATACTTATATATACTGTATATTTTTAATATTTTTATGTTAGAATTTAATACCAACCCCCACCTATTTTTTTTTGGCATACTCCAAGCTGGGGAAATACCCCGCCATTTTCTCACATAATGTCAATGGTTTAAATATACCAGAAAAAAAAAACAACATCTAAAATACTAACTGAACTTATTTAAAGGGGTTGTAAAGTAAAAATTTTTATTTTTTTAAAATAACAAACATGTCATACTTACCTCCACTGTGCAGCTCGTTTTGCACAGAGTGGCCCCGAACCTGCTCTTCTGGGGTCCCTCGGCGGCTGTCTCTGCTTCCTCCCGCAGGTGCTTCTCACGTTAATGCGAGCTCCCTCACATTGGTGAGAAGCACTGCGGGCGCGCTCCCGTGATACAGCCGGCGGCTATAGCCGCTCGCTGTATCACAAGGCCCCGCCCCCCGGCGCGCTGCGTCATTGGATGTGATTGACAGCAGCGCGAGCCAATGGCTGCGCTGCTTTCAATCCATCCACTCCAGCCAATCAGCGGCCAGGCTGAGCGGCGAAGAGGACGGCGGGGGCGAGCGCGGGATTTTCGAGGGGTCAGGTAAGTAAAACGGGGGGACTGGGGGCGCCAGCAGTGTGAGATGTTTTTTCACCTTAATGCATAGAATGCATTAAGGTGAAAAAACATTTACCTTTACAACCCCTTTAATCAAGACTGTGAAGCAATCTAATGTACATAATGATAATCAGAAAATGTCTATTTGCTTATGTGTATACATGTTTCTATGCAACTCCTTACTTATTATGTAGTATACAGATTGACTCTCTGTTTGGAATTAAAGATGGCGTCTACCCCCTACATTCCACGCGTTAGAAGGATGCATTCGAGATAACAGAACCAGCTTCAACCAAATTTCAAGCATCAAGTTTCTCCATTTCTCTTGTTTTTTAACCACTTGCTTACTGGGCACTTAAACCCCCCTCCTGCCCAGACCAATTTTCAGCTTTCAGCGCTGATGCACTTTGAATGACAATTGCGCGGTCATACAACACTGTACCCAAATGAAATTTTTACCATTTTTTTTCCCACAAATAGAGCTTTCTTTTGGTGGTATTTAATTACAGCTGGGAGTGATGCAAAATAAAAAAAAAAAATAAAAAAAAATCATGTTTAATAGTTTGTTATAAAATTTTGCAAACAGGTCATTTTTCTCCTTCATTGAAGTGCGCTGATGAGGCGGCACTGATAGGCTGCACTGGTGGGCACTAATAGGCACAGATAAGGTGGCATCGATAGGCACAGATAAGATAGTACTGATGGGCACAGATAAGGCGTTACTGATGAGCAAAGATGGGCACAGATAAGGTGGCACGGATGGGTGGCACTAAGGGGCACTGATAGGTACCACTAATAGATGGGACTGATGGGCACTGGTAGATGACACTGATGGGCACGGATATGTGGCACTGGGGTGCAGCACCGTTGTTGAGGCAGATTGTGGGTGGCACTGTGGTTGGCACTTACGGGGGGCATTTATTTATTCCTGAGGGGGGCAGGTGGGCACTGGTAAGCTGGCCGTGATGGGGACTGATGTCCCGATCACGGCCGCCAGTGATCGGCTCTTTTTTTTTCTCCTCGCGCTGACAGGAATAGCCGCCGATTACCGGCTCTGTTGTATCACATGATCAGCTGTCATTGGCTAACAGCTGATTACATGGTAAGGGGTCGGGATCGACCCCTTGCTCGGATCCATGATCAGGCGAGTCTCAGACTCGCCTGATCACAGAGCGGAGCGCGCAGGCCGCTCATGCACGGGACGACGTCAATAGACGTTGTCCCGGCAAAGGAGGTCCGCACTGTAGCCGTCATTTGGCTATAGGGCGGATCTCTAGTGGTTAACCAATGAGATGTACCAATTAGACTGACATAGCAATGACGTATCTTTCTGTATAAAATATTGACACCGACCAGAAATAAATCAGAAGTTAGAAGTAACCGAGCTGAACGTGTCTCAGAGAGTGTTTACTTCTAATATGCATGCACATTTATACTTTTTAATTAGAAACAGCAGCAGATAACCTTGAACTAGATTGTAGTTCTTATCCATTTCAAGACCACAAATAGTTTTCCTACAAGCAGGGCCATCTTTAACAAAGGGCAAATGAGGAAAATTTCCCGGGCCCAGTCATTGTTGTGGGGCCCGAAGCAGCTGCCTCTTGAGCCCACAAACAGTTAATTAGTGGATTCCGGAAGGTCAAAGTAAATGTTTGCCCCGGGTCCACTCCATATTAAAGACGGCCCTGCCTACAAGAAACTCGTTTTAAAACCTTGCAGATACCTCGCCTTACAAACTATTTTTTTTTTTACAAAAGCATATCAGGCAATGAGCCCAATCGCCAAAACTAAAGGAGTCTCCATCCTCCTCAACAAAAAACACAAACTTTACAATGATACAAAAACTTGCTGACCCAGAAGGAAGATATATTTTTCTCAAAGGAACACAAAACGGCAAGCCAGTAACACTAGCAGAGGTCTACTTTCCAACCAAAGCACACATCTCATTTTGCCTACACATTACAGATGAATTCAAATGGTTTGCAAGTGGATGCGTAATGATAGGACGAGATTTTAACATTCCTATCAACCCTCTGAAAGACACATCACAGAAAACATGTGTCTCCTATAAAATACTCAAAAAAGTAAAGTCACTTCTACAATCACTGACATTGAGAACACGGAGAACAATTCACCCAACAGAAAGAGATTTTACTTTCTACTGTAACCCTCATAAGAGATATACAAGAACTGACCAAATATGTGTAGGGCAAGGCTTTCACTACCAAAGTTAACCTGCTAAATCAGCCTCTCTCAACCTTTTCAACACAGAGGAACCCTTTAAATAGTTCTCTGGTCTCGGGGAACCCCTGATAAAAATGAGAAATCTTCAACTCATGATACATTAGTGTGATGGCCAGTGGGGAGAATGTTCCTTACACTGGTGATCAGTGAGAAGAATGTTCCTTACATTGGTGATCAGTGAGAAGAATGTTCCTTACATTGGTGATCAGTGAGAAGAATGTTCCTTACACTGGTGATCAGTGGGAAGAATGTTCCTTACATTGGTGATCAGTGAGAAGAATGTTCCTTACATTGGTGATCAGTGGGAAGAATGTTCCTTACATTGGTGATCAGTGAGAAGAATGTTCCTTACATTGGTGATCAGTGAGAAGAATGTTCCTTACATTGGTGATCAGTGAGAAGAATGTTCCTTACATTGGTGATCAGTGGGAAGAATGTTCCTTACATTGGTGATCAGTGAGAAGAATGTTCCTTACATTGGTGATCAGTGAGAAGAATGTTCCTTACATTGGTGATCAGTGAGAAGAATGTTCCTTACATTGGTGATCAGTGGGAAGAACGTTCCTTACATTGGTGATCAGTGAGAAGAACGTTCCTTACATTGGTGATCAGTGAGAAGAACGTTCCTTACATTGGTGATCAGTGAGAAGAACGTTCCTTACATTGGTGATCAGTGGGAAGAACGTTCCTTACATTGGTGATCAGTGAGAAGAACGTTCCTTACATTGGTGATCGGTGAGAAGAACGTTCCTTACATTGGTGATCGGTGGGAAGAATGTTCCTTACATTGGTGATCGGTGAGAAGAATGTTCCTTACATTGGTGATCGGTGAGAAGAATGTTCCTTACATTGATGATCGGTGAGAAGAATGTTCCTTACATTGATGATCGGTGAGAAGAATGTTCCTTACATTGGTGATCAGTGGGAAGAATGTTCCTTACATTGGTGATCAGTGAGAAGAATGTTCCTTACATTGGTGATCAGTGGGAAGAATGTTCCTTACATTGGTGATCAGTGAGAAGAATGTTCCTTACATTGGTGGTCAGTGAGAAGAATGTTCCTTCCATTGGTGATCAGTGGGAAGAATGTTCCTTACATTGGTGATCAGTGAGAAGAATGTTCCTTACATTGGTGATCAGTGAGAAGAATGTTCCTTACATTGGTGATCAGTGGGAAGAATGTTCCTTACATTGGTGATCAGTGGGAAGAATGTTCCTTACATTGGTGATCAGTGGGAAGAATGTTCCTTACATTGGTGATCAGTGGGAAGAATGTTCCTTACATTGGTGATCAGTGAGAAGAATGTTCCTTACACTGGTGATCAGTGGGAAGAATGTTCCTTACATTGGTGATCAGTGGGAAGAATGTTCCTTACATTGGTGATCAGTGAGAAGAACGTTCCTTACATTGGTGATCAGTGGGAAGAATGTCCCTTACATTGGTGATCAGTGAGAAGAATGTTCCTTACATTGGTGATCAGTGAGAAGAATGTTCCTTACATTGGTGATCAGTGAGAAGAATGTTCCTTACATTGGTGATCAGTGGGAAGAATGTTCCTTACATTGGTGATCAGTGGGAAGAATGTTCCTTACATTGGTGATCAGTGAGAAGAATGTTCCTTACATTGGTGATCAGTGGGAAGAATGTTCCTTACATTGGTGATCAGTGGGAAGAATGTTCCTTACATTGGTGATCAGTGAGAAGAACGTTCCTTACATTGGTGATCAGTGAGAAGAATGTTCCTTACATTGGTGATCAGTGGGAAGAATGTCCCTTACATTGGTGATCAGTGAGAAGAATGTTCCTTACATTGGTGATCAGTGAGAAGAATGTTCCTTACATTGGTGATCAGTGAGAAGAATGTTCCTTACATTGGTGATCAGTGAGAAGAATGTTCCTTACATTGGTGATCAGTGAGAAGAATGTTCCTTACATTGGTGATCGGTGAGAAGAATGTTCCTTACATTGGTGATCAGTGAGAAGAATGTTCCTTACATTGGTGATCAGTGGGAAGAATGTTCCTTACATTGGTGATCAGTGGGAAGAATGTTCCTTACATTGGTGATCAGTGAGAAGAATGTTCCTTACATTGGTGATCAGTGGGAAGAATGTTCCTTACATTGGTGATCAGTGAGAAGAATGTTCCTTACATTGGTGATCAGTGGGAAGAATGTTCCTTACATTGGTGATCAGTGAGAAGAATGTTCCTTACATTGGTGATCAGTGAGAAGAATGTTCCTTACATTGGTGATCAGTGAGAAGAATGTTCCTTACATTGGTGATCAGTGGGAAGAATGTTCCTTACATTGGTGATCAGTGAGAAGAATGTTCCTTACATTGGTGGTCAGTGGGAAGAATGTTCCTTACATTGGTGATCAGTGGGAAGAATGTTCCTTACATTGGTGGTCAGTGAGAAGAATGTTCCTTACATTGGTGATCAGTGGGAAGAATGTTCCTTACATTGGTGATCAGTGAGAAGAATGTTCCTTACATTGGTGATCAGTGGGAAGAATGTTCCTTACATTGGTGATCAGTGAGAAGAATGTTCCTTACATTGGTGATCAGTGAGAAGAATGTTCCTTACATTGGTGATCAGTGGGAAGAATGTTCCTTACATTGGTGATCAGTGAGAAGAATGTTCCTTACATTGGTGATCAGTGGGAAGAATGTTCCTTACATTGGTGATCAGTGAGAAGAATGTTCCTTACATTGGTGATCAGTGAGAAGAATGTTCCTTACATTGGTGATCAGTGAGAAGAATGTTCCTTACATTGGTGATCAGTGGGAAGAATGTTCCTTACATTGGTGATCAGTGGGAAGAATGTTCCTTACATTGGTGATCAGTGAGAAGAATGTTCCTTACATTGGTGGTCAGTGGGAAGAATGTTCCTTACATTGGTGATCAGTGAGAAGAATGTTCCTTACATTGGTGATCAGTGAGAAGAATGTTCCTTACATTGGTGATCAGTGAGAAGAATGTTCCTTACATTGGTGATCAGTGAGAAGAATGTTCCTTACATTGGTGATCAGTGGGAAGAATGTTCCTTACATTGGTGGTCAGTGAGAAGAATGTTCCTTACATTGGTGATCAGTGGGAAGAATGTTCCTTACATTGGTGGTCAGTGAGAAGAATGTTCCTTACATTGGTGGTCAGTGGGAAGGAGGAGGAGGACACACCCAAGGAGCTCTCTGAGAACCGCACCTTTTTTCAAGCCTGGGCCTTGCCTGCTAGCTTGGCCCAGGAATAATGCCTGATCCTGGGGGAGGCCCTGGGATGGATTCCCCTGATGATACGGGGCCTAGTGAGGAGGAGGAGGTGGAGGATCTGTCTGTGGGTCCAGGCCCTGCTGAGAATGTGGATGTCTACAGACAGAAGATTGTTGACCATTTCCGGGCAATCGGAAGGGCTGAGGAGAAGCTTAAATGTTTAAAAGCTGAACATAAAAACTTCAAGACCAAGTATTTCCAGGCCTGGAGTAAAAACCGTTTGGCCATGAAGCCAGAGTTGCAGCAGATGGAGGAGAAGGCAAAGAAACAATCTTTATTTTTGAAGAAATTGAAAGACAGAAGCGGAGCTTTTGCAGAAAAATTTAATAATGAGAGAAGATTTTCCAGCCAGACATCGCTGAGTTCTGTGGATCAGCAGGTAACAGACAACCCGGCATCATCTGTCTCTGCACCTCTCCCCCCATGTCAGGCCGGGGAATCACCAGCGGCAACCAGCCAGGGGGTTGAGAATGAACATGGCACCCTGCAGTTCATCCAACAGATGGAGTCACCGATAAGGGCAGACAGGTCTGTTGGTGAGCCATCGGAGGTCCCTGAGGATGAGCGGAGGGAATACTGCCTCCTTCCAGCATGTCTGCCCCACCTGCTGTAGTGGATGGTGTCCCGGCTGTGGTGGATGGTGTCCCGGCTGTGGTGGATGGTGTCCCGGCCGTGGTGGATGGTGTCCCGGCCGTGGTGGATGGTGTCCCGGCCGTGGTGGATGGTGTCCCGGCCGTGGTGGATGGTGTCCCGGCCGTGGTGGATGGTGTCCCGGCTATAGTGGATGGTGTCCCGGCTGTGGTGGATGGTGTCAGAGGAACAGAGATGGAGGGAGATCTGCAAACAGCTGCCTGATGGAGTTTCTGCTGTGGAGAAACCTTCTGCAGACATGGAGGGAAAATCCCTGGCAGGAGGTGTCATCAGACCACCAGAGCAATGTGGATGGATCTCCATCATACACCCCACGCCTGGATTTTGCTGATAATGCTGAGACCTGTAGTCCTAGAGAGCCTGTTTCTCCTTCACCTGGGCTGATTGATGCAGGTGGGGGAGGGGATCAGCACAGTGCAGCATGTGAAGTGGAGACAGCCATGGAAGTCTCCTGCAGTGATTCACCTGTTGCTGTATTAGAACAACATTCACTCGGCTCAGCTGATAGTCCTGTCCTGATGGAGGAGAAGAGTCGGCCTGGAGGTGAAGTGTGTATGGGGACAGCAGTGAGTTTGGACACGGCAGGAACTATGAATGTGACAGGAAATAATGACAGTAATAATATTGATAAGGCAGTGAATGTGGTGGTGGTGGAGGGGTTAATATTGCTGGGCAAAATAAAAATGACATTTCTCTCTCTGCTCAGCAGAGGAAAGACTCATCGATTGTACAGACCAAATCTGTACAATCGATATCTGCTAGAAATATGTCAGAAGGCTCAAAACACACAAATGTTTTTTTTTGGGGAGTCGCACCAAGGAGGGTGGGGGGAATGTTGTAAATATTGGTGGTCACAATTTGGGGAGTTTTGGTGGTGGGATGGTTGGTGGGTACAGGAGGAGAAATGTGGTTCAGTTGAAGTGGGAGGGGGAGGGGACCCCACCAGTGAGGAGGAGGGTGGCTGAGCTGGTTTTGGAAATGGGGTTTAAAGCTGTGGATATTTTTGCTTTGATTTGCCCAGTGGGAAGTTATGAATTTGATTTGTCCTTTGTAAAACCTGAGGGTCTAGATTTATTTTGGGAGCGACATAGGAGGTGCCAGGGCCTTCCGCAGTGGAGTGGTTTGGTGCCAAAGGTGATTTCCAGGCAGCCTCTGATAAAATCGGTGACCATCCTGGTGCATTACGAATCCATACCAGAGGCTGATTTGATAGTATGGCTACGCCGATATGGTGAGGCCCTCACTCCACTGCGGAAGGTCCTGGATGAACATGGGATATGGACAGGGGCCTGGACAGTGTCACTAAAATTGGGGATGCTGGGAAATGTAGTCCAACACCTGCCCTGCTCAGCCTTTCTGGGGAGGGATCAGCTGACAATATTCTACCAGGGTCAGCCTAAAGTCTGTAATAAATGTGCTAAAAAAGGCCATTTTGCATCTACCTGCACCCATAAGAAGTGTTCACTATGCCAGGATCTGGACCATTTGGCTAAAGATTGTACCGAAATTCGGTGCAATTTTTGCCAAAAGCTCGGTCATCCTTATAGCCAGTGCCCGGAGGAATTACATAACTTGCCAGGATTGGAGGCTGAGCTGCAGAGGCTGGATAAGGAGGATGAGGCCGCTGAAACTGTTGTTGTCCCTCCTGTGTCTGTTCCATCTGTTTCAGATTCTGTTCCCTCTAGTAATGTGGTCCCTAAGTCTGTCCCCCATGTGGTGGTCCCTATTCCTGCTGTACGTAGATCCTCCAGGCTAGCGGAAGCTGCTGGGGGGGCAGGTTTGGTGGATCTTCCCACTCAGCCTCCAGTCCCTGTCCCTCAGCAGCGCAAACGTGGTCAGGGGAATGTGGGGGTGCTGGATGGGGGTGGGGCTTATGGAAGGGTGTCCATATCCCATGTCTCACCCTCTGTTGGGGGGGATTCGGTTGATGAGGGGTGGGAGAAGTTTAGGAGGAAGAAAAAGAAGAAGAGGAAAACAAGTAAATTGGTTATTTCTTCCTCAGAGTCGGACCCAGGAGGGGTTCCTCTTGGTAATACTTTTTCAGTTTTGTCAGGTGATGGGATGTCTGATTTATCTATTTCTTTATCATCCATGGATGAGGGGGAGTCACATAGTTTGAAGAGAGCTGTTTCTGGTGATGAGAGTGTGGCAAAGGTTAAGAAACGACTACCCCAATCACCCTGATGGCAGTTCCCACTCCAATAAAGGTGGCGACCATTAATGTCGCCAGCATGAAATCTGCAAGAGCTTGTGATATTACCTTATTTTTGCTCAGCAAGTTTTATGCCGAGATTTTATTTTTGCAAGAGACCTGGCTCAATACTTTGGCCAATGTCCATCTAGCAAAAAGGGAGTGGAGATGCGGTCCCTCCTTTTGGTCTCTTGCGGCTGAGCCCTGCAGCGGAGTTGCGGTCCTTTTTAAAACCGATATGGTAACATGCCGGCGGGTAATTGAGGTAGAGATTGGGAGATGCATGGTCTTGGACGTCTCTGTTAGGGGGCAGGACCTGCGTCTGATCAATATCTATGGACCGCAGTCAAGATGGGGCAGGAAATGCCTCCTCACAGAGATCAAGCCCTTCCTTTTTACGTCCCAGCAGGTTGTCTTTGGAGGGGATTTTAACACCATAATTAGGCCTGAAGACAGGAGAGGCTCCATAGACAGGCTGGCGTACGATAGCGTTTTTCTTAGAGATATGGTGAGACAAGCAGGCCTGGTAGATGTGCATATTAAGCACTGCCCTGGCAGCACGGGATTCACATTTCAGAGAGGGAATAGTCAGAGTAGGATAGATAGGTTTTTTTTAAAGGAGAACTCTGCTTTCTCGGCTCCTGAGTTGAGGGCGGTGGAGTTCTCTGACCACTGTATACTGTCTGTGACTCTGAATGCCTCGGACACTCCACCCAGGGGAAGGGGTACCTGGAAACTGAATTCGGCTCTCCTGGAAGACGTAGAGGTAAGACAATCCTTTGAGGATTTTTTCCAGGCACAGGTTTCTATTCTGGACTTTTGCAGCAGTAAGTCAGAGTGGTGGGAGCTTGTGAAACAAAGGGCGATTGGACTTTTCAAGGCCATAAGTAAGAAGAAGCAGCTTGGTATGTACATTGCCTACCAGCATTTGCGGAGGAAGCTTGATCGTCTTGTCTCGTATAGAGGAGATCCAGGGGAGATCTCTGAGGTCAAGTTTCTTCTTAGAAAGTGTCAATACGACCGGCATGCCTCCTTGGTTCTGGAGAGGGATTATGGAAAATATCACTCGCCTGATCCTTACCAGAACTGTAAGCAAGGCATAGCAGTTAAGACGGTCATAGGCCTGAGGGATAGTACGGGTTCCCTGGTGAAGTCAAGATCAGGGATCCTGGAAATCTTCAGATCATATTATGCAGATGGGTTGATTAAACTACAATTAGATACATACCCCTGGCTCATCCACGGGCTCACAATCGATGGAGATATCCCAAAAAGGGAAAAAAAAAAAGGAATGGAACAACCAAGCCTTAGGTTTCACCTATAGTGACTGCAGTGACTGTGTGTTTGTCAAATAATTTCTTTATTATGTAATGATTTAATTTACCCATTTTTCTCTTTCCTTTAATTCTTTGGTATTTTTGTGGATATATATTTCAATGTTTCTATTATGCTTAATGGAAATACTTTTTAGGTATTTTCCCTTTTTCTTTTTTTCCCTCCCTCTTTGGTCATAATTTGTATTTTTCCTTTACTGATTAACATAATCCAGCAATTTTCCATAATACCGCCTGACCCCTTACCGTTTAGTTTCATAGAATTGTTTTACTTCATATTTGAATGTATTTCTATTTTCAGTATTCATTTTTTGATTACAATCTCTTTCTTTTTATAAATAATTTTTTTTGTCACCCCTGGCTTATTTCCTTGTGTCTAGCTTCGATGCTGCATTTCCCCTTGGGTGAACCAGCTGGGTTTTAGCTTCTTGGTGCCTGTATGGATGCCCCGGGGCTCTGTATTGTGGAAACAGCGCCCGTTCTAACACTCTCTGTTTTAGTGCACGCCCCCCGTATTATCTGTCCTATCTTTTCCCCTCATCCGGCACTCTCATTCCGGATCACTCCATCTGATTCTGCCCCGCCGTGTCATCAATGGCAATCGCGTCATCCGCATCATTATGACGACGCCTTGCCAGTCGCTAAGCACTCTGGGGATTGTAGGCTCAGTATATGGAGCGAGCTACTATACAGAGAGTGCCCGGGCCCGCTCTCTGTCGGCGCTCAAGTTCGGCGCATGCGCGGTTTGACGCTGACGTCACACGCTGCTGGCGTCCGTGCTTCAGCGCTCACTGAGTGGGGGGTATATAAGACCCTCCAGCTTCAGGCTGGTTGCTGGCTCTTCGGGGACGCTGATGTGTATCGCATATGCGGACAAGGTTAGTTTTATGGTTTGGCTGACTGTGCTCCACACCTTTTTAGGCCGCGTACACACGGGCGGATTGTCTGCCCAACTAAGTTCGTCAGACAATCCGACAGACAGTCCGTTCAAAATTTGAATGAACGGACTTGACCACACACGATGAGCAGACAGTCCGCTGAAAGCGTGCGTGATGACGTGTACAGCACGTACGACGGGACTAGAAAAACGACGTCCTATACACTGCAATGCAACCTTCGGCCGTGTAAATCCTTTCTGAGCATGCGCCATACTTAGTCTGTCCAACTTGCCTACACACGAGCGGACTGTCCGCTGAAACCAAGTTTGGACGGACAAAATTACGGAAATTCCGAAAGACTTAGTCCGTCAGACTGTCCGCTGAAAAAGTCCGGACTAAGTTGGACAGACAATCCGCCCGTGTGTACGCGGCCTTAGCCTTCCCTGTAGCTGCTTTATTATATACTAAGCGTATACATATATATTTTCTCTCTTTTTTAACATTACGGGCCACACTATTAAGCATTTTGCTTACTATCTAGCCCTGTCAGGGCTAGTTTCTGTTGTTGGATACCAAATATTGTCCTTGGTTGGTGAACATTCTAAAATATCTCTAACTAGGATCTAGGTGAGCATACTTATAAACCATTTAACTCAATTTTTTGTCTCTCTTTTCTTTTCCAATGTATCCGTATCTTGACGGTTGTTCCTTGAGGCATTTTATATATAACCCCCCCCCTCATTTTGTGTGTATTTAGGCTGACATCAACTCCCTCTCACCATAAATCTGTCCAAATTTCCGGTGTCCCTGACATGTACTCTCCTATACCAATCCTGTTCGGTATGTATGTGAGATATATCTCTCTTCTGCATGCCTTATGCTTAACTCTATAAATCCCCTTTTTTTTTTACACACATTATTTGATTTTTGATTTTTCATTTACAATTTATGTTGATTGGCCTCTTCTCTACCCCCTGCAGTCACTATAGGTGAAACCTAAGGCTTGGTTGTTCCATTCCTTTTTTTTTTTTTTCCCCCTTTTTGGGATATCTCCATCGATTGTGGGCCCGTGGATGAGCCAGGGGTATGTATCTAATTGTAGTTTAATTAATATCTTAAATACACAGTGGGGAGATGTGAACATTACAGTGGGGGGGGGTGACGTGGACATTACAGTGGGGGGGTGTGACGTGGACATTACAGTGGGGGGGTGTGACGTGGACATTACAGTGGGGGGGTGTGACGTGGACATTACAGTGGGGGGGTGTGACGTGGACATTACAGTGGGGGGGTGTGACGTGGACCTTACAGTGGGGGGGTGACGTGGACATTACAGTCGGGGGGGGGGGGGGTGACGTGGATATTACAGTTATAATTAATCGAAATTACAATCACGTTTAATGGATGGAAGTCTCAACGCCTGCATGAAGCTTAACCTCACCTCGTATCAACCAGACTACAAAGCCATCAGCAAACCATGCAGCACCAGAAAAGTTGCATTAATGATAAGAAGTACTTTACTCATCATTGGTTAGCAACAGCATAACAACGTTATTAAAAAAAATTCAGAGGTCATGTCGTGTTCGGCAACTTTGCCGTATTTCTTTGTTCTGTGATTTATCCCTTGATAAAATACACCTGATTGTTTAATTCAGAGACATGTTGTACGTTAAAAGTGTTGGTCTTACATAAAATGCTCACATTTACTTGTATTTAGTTTTAAACATATTGTTTGGCTCTCATGGAATTACATTTGAAAATATGTGGCATTCATGGCTCTCTCAGCCAAAAAAGTTCCCTACCCCCGACCTCCACTATCGGGTAAATGTTAAGTCACACTCACGTCTGAAGGAGGAAGTATTCTAAGTGTCTCATAAGTACCTAATTACCAGCGCACCATCTATTTCACAATCTGCTTACTAATTGCTTCCCTGTTGGATTTACAAATACTGCAGACTAATACCATAAACTAGCTGAAGATTCTGGAGACAAGGAACTTTTATCACCGTTTACATGCATTTGGAACATTGCATTATCCCCTAGGGGGAGCCCTTGAGTACAGTATATAAATATATAGCATTGTGCTGTTGCATGTTCATATAGCATTGTGCTGCAGAATTGTTGAGTATTATTGAGTACTTGCCCCACTGTGCACCTGTTTGCATATCCCCTCTATGCCCTCTATGGTGATCCTTGAATGCAGATTCACATTCACATTGACTGTTATATTGCCATTTACTATTCTCTGAATTATCACACTGTTCCATTGTGTTAAACTTTCATCTCTAATGGTTAATTGATATCCTGTGTAGAGTATCTATCTTTATTGCAGCTGGTGAAGTGACGAGTTCCAAGGTTACGGTAAATATACTGTATAGTGTATCTTTGCTGTGTTTCTCTCTACCGCTGGTCCCACATAGGGATGAGCTTGATGTTCGACTCGAACATCGGCTGTTCACACGTTCGGCGAATACCAAACGTTATGTGGTGCTCGCACCAAATTCGTGTGGCGCTCACAGCCCACAATGCACTGCGCCATCGCTGGCTCATGTTTGGCCAAGCATGCACTGTGACCCCACATGTTTGGCCAATCACAGCGCCGGCAGCGACGAGAGCAATAATCGGCCACAGGCAAGATGCCTGTGGCCAATTATAGCTCAGGGGGGGTTTAGTACACGCCCCACACTATATAAGGCCGCCAGCGTGGCAGCCTTGTGTAGTGTGTTCCGGTGTGCAGGGAAAGAGCAGCATAGGCAGGGACAGCGTGTTCTTTTCTCAGGCATCTGCAGTAGTAACGTGGGTGTTGTGTGCCTCCAGCACAGTATACACCTGTATCTACCCTTTATTGCTGGTGTTCCATCATACAGGCATCTGCAGGAGTTAGTGGGTGTTGTGTGCCTCCAGCACAGTATACACCTGTATACTATCTACCCTTTATTGCTGGTGTTCTATCATACAGGCATCTGCAGGAGTTAGTGGGTCTTGTGTGCCTCCAGCACAGTATACACCTGTATACTATCTACCCTTTATTGCTGGTGTTCTATCATACAGGCATCAGTTCAAAATTACAAACAGATTCAACTTAACACAACAAACCTACACAGTCCCTGTCTTGTTTGCACCGCCTGTATACTGCTGTTCTGAGTATTTAGGGCCTGGGGGCCACACGCATTTCCTTTTTTTATTTTTATTTTTTTGGGTACGGGGTTCCCCTTAATATCCGTACAAGACCCAAAGGGGCTGGTAATAGGCAGGGAGGGCTACCCATGCCATTTTTCTCAATGATTTTCATCCATATTGCCGGAACCAGATATTACATTAAAACCGCAAGCAGTTTTAAATGACTTTTTTTCCCGTTAAATGTCATTTTGTGCAGGGACTGTTCTAATCACGGGAAACATGTGGCACTTCACAGGCATACTACAGACACCCCCCAGGCACCATATTTAAAGGAATATTTCACTTTTTTTTAATCTTTAATCGTCATTCAAATCAGTGCTCCCGCCAAAACGGCCATTTTTAAAAACATTTTAGGCATTGACCCATGTCCCCTGGGGCAGGAGTCAGGTCCCCAAACCCTTTTAGGACAGTATCTTGCATATTAGCCATTAAAATGAGCCCTTTTTATTTTGACCGTTCGAGTCCCATAGACTTCAATGGGGTTCTAAAGTTCGCACAAAGTTTTGGTCCGTTCTAAAGTTCTGCTGCGAACCGAACCGGGGGGGTGTTCGGCTCATCCCTAGTCCCACACTAATATCACTATACAGGTGTGAACATTCATTAGCAGCTCCTAAGGGGGTAGAGCTACATATGTATCACTCAAAGAGACCTAGCACTTCTGACAAATGCTGAAATAGATATGATGTCTATCTCAGATCATGCCCCCACCCCAACATAAGCCCCCAAAATTTTATTGGAGGCTAAACCCACCTTTGCTAACAGCCCTACAGTACACTAGACCAGTGGTTCTCAACCGCAGTCCTCAAGTACTCCCCAACAGGCCATATTTTGGGAATTTCTCTTAGATAAGATAAAATAGCTGTCCGAAATACCAAGCCATTGACTCCGATTTAAAGCACCTGTACAAGATAAAGGAAGACCTGCAAACATGGCCTGTTGGGGGTACTTGAGCAGT
Organism: Lithobates pipiens; assembly: GCF_037356315.1. Classification (NCBI taxonomy): domain Eukaryota; kingdom Metazoa; phylum Chordata; class Amphibia; order Anura; family Ranidae; genus Lithobates; species Lithobates pipiens. The sequence continues at coordinate 226,318,907 of NW_027507789.1, forward strand.
GGCGGCCCGTCCATAGAGGGTGCATGGGCATCGCCTCCCCTATCCATATGTCCGGCGTATGGAAAACTCCCGAAAAAGGGAAATCCCACCTCTCAGAAGTCCTAATTTGGAAGAATTTCCCTTGAAGTTTTGTCCCGGTGACAACGGTCTTCTGTAATTGTAGAGCTATTCTCCCTGTTTAATTTCATGTGCATTTGCTCACCTCAACAATGGCAGAGTCAATGCCGGCTTGTAGAGAGATGAACCCCACTTTCCAATATTCCAGGGGGTGACATTCGTAGTCTGAACTTCTACAATGACCTGAAGGAACTCACAGGGAGAGCAGAGACAAAAGTTTACTGCATCTTGTTATTTACATTTTGGTTTTTCTGCATCTTTTTTCAAAAACCAAGTAAGAAAACAAAAAAAAAAAGACCAAAAAATATACACAGTAAGATTCTATTATTCACTCTTGTCATTGTCAAAGAAAAACGTTTGTTGTTTCTAAGGGCAGCATTCTTCCCACCAATCACCAATGTAAGGAACATTCTTCCCACTGATCACCAATGTAAGGAACATTCTTCTCACTGATCACCAATGTAAGGAACATTCTTCTCACTGATCACCAATGTAAGGAACATTCTTCCCACTGATCACCAATGTAAGGAACATTCTTCTCACTGATCACCAATGTAAGGAACATTCTTCCCACTGATCACCAATGTAAGGAACATTCTTCCCACTGATCACCAATGTAAGGAGCATTCTTCCCACTGATCACCAATGTAAGGATCATTCTTCCCACTGATCACCAATGTAAGGAACATTCTTCTCACTGATCACCAATGTAAGGAACATTCTTCTCACTGATCACCAATGTAAGGAACATCCTTCCCACTGATCACCAATGTAAGGGACATTCTTCCCACTGATCACCAATGTAAGGAACATTCTTCCCACTGATCACCAATGTAAGGAACATTCTTCTCACTGATCACCAATGTAAGGAGCATTCTTCTCACTGATCACCAATGTAAGGAACATTCTTCTCACTGATCACCAATGTAAGGAACATTCTTCTCACTGATCACCAATGTAAGGAACATTCTTCCCACCAATCACCAATGTAAGGAACATTCTTCTCACTGATCACCAATGTAAGGAACATTCTTCTCACTGATCACCAATGTAAGGAACATTCTTCTCACTGATCACCAATGTAAGGAACATTCTTCCCACCGATCACCAATGTAAGGAACATTCTTCTCACTGATCACCAATGTAAGGAACATTCTTCTCACTGATCACCAATGTAAGGAACATTCTTCTCACTGATCACCAATGTAAGGAACATTCTTCTCACTGATCACCAATGTAAGGAACATTCTTCCCACTGATCACCAATGTAAGGAACATTCTTCTCACCGATCACCAATGTAAGGAACATTCTTCCCACTGATCACCAATGTAAGGAACAAATGTAAGGAACATTCTTCCCACTGATCACCAATGTAAGGAACATTCTTCTCACTTATCACCAATGTAAGGAACATTCTTCCCACTGATCACCAATGTAAGGAACATTCTTCTCACTGATCACCAATGTAAGGAACATTCTTCTCACTGATCACCAATGTAAGGAACATTCTTCTCACTGATCACCAATGTAAGGAACATTCTTCTCACTGATCACCAATGTAAGGAACATTCTTCTCACTGATCACCAATGTAAGGAACATTCTTCTCACTGATCACCAATGTAAGGAACATTCTTCTCACTGATCACCAATGTAAGGATCATTCTTCTCACTGATCACCAATGTAAGGAACATTCTTCTCACTGATCACCAATGTAAGGAACATTCTTCTCACTGATCACCAATGTAAGGAACATTCTTCTCACTGATCACCAATGTAAGGAACATTCTTCTCACTGATCACCAATGTAAGGATCATTCTTCTCACTGATCACCAATGTAAGGAACATTCTTCTCACTGATCACCAATGTAAGGAACATTCTTCCCACTGATCACCAATGTAAGGAACATTCTTCCCACTGATCACCAATGTAAGGAACATTCTTCTCACTGATCACCAATGTAAGGGGCATTTTTCCTGTTCATCCCCCCAATGAATTGGTATAGCAGGGGCTACCCGAGACCTGAAAGGTATTTTGCGGGTTCCTCTGGGGTAAAATGGTTGAAAGAGACTGAAGTAAACTTGCATGCAAATGCAAAAAATAAAAAAAGGCAAGTGGCAGTATGAAGGTTACAGCTTGAAGATGTTTTGCCAACCTGAAAGGATGTAAAAACAGAGACCACCAAGGTACTGCTGAAAACTGTCTGCTATCTTACCTCTATCAGCCATGTAGTCATTGGGGTTCGGGGTGGCGTAGTGAAGATATCTGATGAAATACGTAGTCTCGTTCTCAAATTCCACACCAACGATGACCTGTTTCGCATTAACTGCATCCAGGAGGTCAGAAGTATTTTGGAATTCTTTCACCGATATTTCTGGAAGGAAGAACCGGGACTTTTGTTATTTCCATTCATTCATGGGGATGGGGGTTAATTATCGGGGTACCCCAGCTTTGTACACACATATAACACTTGAATGGGAACTAAAAGGTTTTAAAAAGCAGTCAGGCCCTCTGGTGAGCCCCATACACTCCTAATTCAGCGGAGATGACCGCCATGCTCAGCTTATAGCTGATCTTACCCGGGGTGATGGGGCTTCTGCTGACCCTCTGCATTATGTCCCGGATGGCCGGTGCTGTAGGGATGTAGCCAACTGGAAAACTTTTTCTGCTGAATCCATCCAGACGTCCCAGGACCTCGGTCGGCGCGTATGAAGTAAGCCTTTGATCGTGTCTAATAGCCAGCACTGAGAAGAGCACGAAGATCAGCGCCAAATGCTGGAGCCACTCCTGAAAACCAAACATGGGGACACCACCATCACCAATTAGGAGAACACTTCGTTATGATGTAGACAGTTGTCTCAATTATTATTTTTTACTGTGAGTTTATTACATCTCCCATTTTACCGGGTGTTCATGGTGCCGCCCCCTATTGGTGGCAGATAAGTACAAGGCAAGAGCAGCTTTGTGGGTTGGTTGGCGCTTGCTCCATGAATGGGAATTAGACAAAAGATTATGTTGCTATGTGACCAATCCTGTTGCCCAATCCTTCTCCTCTTGGTGGGAACTTGGTTGGGATTCCAAGGACATGGATATTATGGACTTTGGACTTTTTGCATTTACAGGTAGGAGCTGGCATGGAGCGAAGGGTAACAGGAGGCACCGGAATCAAGAGAGATCTATTGACTTGAACGTTGAACTAGATTGATGAGGCCACCTTGTGATGTGAAGGTGTAATTTGATGGAGTGCTATACGCCATGGCAGAAGTATGATGAAGGTACTGCCATCATGGCATGGCACTTTATCCGTTATAGCTTCACAAAACATGGCAGTGCCATCAACAAAGTTCTGCCTGCTCTGAAGTCATTTGAGGTTACATATAAAGGGGTGCATGCATGGCATGTCACATAACATGGGCACATCAGGGGTAAAGAGAAGATGCCGCAGTAATGTGCTAAAAAGCGGTTAAGCCAAACCTTGAAGGGTTGTGTTGCCATTGCCAGAGACTGCAGTGCGAGTTTCGTAAGTGAAGTATGGCGGCCAGTCAGTCGGGAAGCGCAGGTGACTTGGCATAGGTGATGGAGGACCCTGGTAGTGAAGGAGCCTGCGTGCATCGGTTCCTTCCCTGGCGATTGGCAGAAGAGTTTAGGCATATACCTCTGACAGCCTCTAGGGGCATGAGCGCCCAACCCCCCCCCCCCCCCCCACTTTTCCAAACCCCTACATAAACCCCACCCACAGCTATCACAGACAGTTCATATCAAAGTCCATATAATGAGGTGATCTTTAACCACTTGCCAACCGCCGCATGTCTATATACACGTCAGCAGAATGGCACGGCTGGGCAAATGGGCGTACAGGTATGTCCCTTTGAATTTGCCACTGTGTGGTCACGGGCGCCGGTGGCGGCACTGCCGGAAGCTCCGTGAGTAGGATCGCGGGTCCCGCAGGCTTGATCGCCGCGGGGATACCCGCGATCGTCTCACGGAGCTGAAAAACGGGGAGATGCTAATGTAAACAAGCATCTCCCCATTCTGCCTAGTTACAGTGTCACTGATCATAGCTCCCTGTGATCGGGAGCAGAGATCAGTGAAGTGTCATTCATAGAAACGCCCCCTAACAGTTAGAATCACTCCCCAGGACACACTTAACCCTTCCCTAGCCCCCTAGTGGTTAACTCCTTCACTGCCAGTGTCACTTTTACAGTAATTAGTGCAATTTTATAGCACTGATCGCTGTAAAAATGACAATGGTCCCAAAAATGTGTCAAAATTGTCCGATGTGTCCGCCATAATGTTGCAGTCATGATAAAAATCGCAGATCGCTGTCATTACTAGTAAAAAAAAAACTGCGCTATAACTTTTGCGCAAACCAATTAATAAACGCTTATTGCAATTTTTTTTACCAAAAATATGTAGAAGAATACTTATCAGCCTAAACTGAGGGGGAAAAAATGTTTTTTTTATATATATTTTTGGGGGATATTTATTATAGCAAAAAGTAAAAAATGCTTTTTTTTTTAATTGTTGCTGGTGGTGAAGGGGGTCCTGTGTAATGGTGGGGTAGTATGGTGAAGGGGGGTCCTGTGTAATGGTGGGGTAGTATGGTGAAGGGGGGTCCTGTGTGATGATGGGGGCAGTATGGTGAAGGGGGTCCTGTGTAATGATGGGGGCAGTATGGTGAAGGGGGTCCTGTGTAATGATGGGGGTAGTATGGTGAAGGGGATCCTGTGTAATGATGGGGTAGTTTGGGATAGGGGAAAGGTGTTTATTCTTGTGCCCCCAAAAGGGAATTATTGACAACTTACTGTTCAGGGGAATGGGGTGTCACATGGGTGGGAAGTGGTGAGGGTCAGAGACAGCAACAACCTGAATCATATCAAGCAGCTAGTGATAAAATATCTGTCAATCAAGGGTCCCCCCCCCCCAACACCCACAGGGTTGCCCCCAGTTACGGTTTACCTACCAGCACTACATGTCCCAGACGCCTCCATTGTACCAGAATATTCTTCCGCAGCAGAGCAAAGGTCTGCTGGACGAGGCTGGTCTCCCTCCCTGTCCCTCCGCTCATCTGAAAAACAGACATCACCAATGATCACTTTGGCAATACTCCTTGTTGTTTTGTAACTTTTTTGCCACTTTTGTATCTTTTTTGTTGTTTATTTAATCTTTTTATTGTTTTTTTTGTTTTTTTTTGCAAAGAACTGCTGGATGAGGCTTGTTGTTGTTTTTGTAACTTTTTTCTAAGTTTTGTATTTTTTTTGCTGTTAATTGTACCTTTTTTTTGTTGTTGCTTTTTGTATCTTTTTATTGGTTTTTTTTGTTCGTTTTTTTGTTTTTAGCAAAGGCCTACTGGATAAGGTTGGCCTCCTTCCATTTATCTGAAAAACAGACATCAGCTCTGATTACTTTGGAAATATTCCTTGTTGTTTATGTAACTTTTTTTGTTATGTTTGTATCTATTTTGCTGTTTATTGCATTTTTTTGTGGTTTTTTTTTTTGTATCTTTTTATTGATTTTTTTTTAGCAAACGTCTGCTGGATGAGGCTATCCTCCCTCCCTGTCCTTCCAGCCATCTGAAAAAACAGACATCACCAATGATCACTTTGGAAATACTCTCTGTTGTTGTTTTTGTATCTGTTTTGTTGTTGATTTATCTTTTTTTTGTTGTTTGTATCTTTTTCTTGTTTTATTTTGCATTCTTTTTAATGATAAATTTGAAAAAAAAAAAAAAATGTTGTTGATATTTTGTATCTTTTTGTTGTGGCTTTCTTGCATTTTGTTTAATGATCCTCAGCTGCTCTCCTATTCAATAATAAGTTCTGTACATTACACAACACTGCACTGCCACATGGAATTTCACTTCTCCAAAAAACAAAAAATTATCCAAAAAATGGAACCGATAACTTCCTGGGAATGTCACACGGATGTTACTCTCCGCACTTCTCTCAGAACAATGTATTCCATGTAATAGAGAACTTTCAATGATTGCAGAGCTCTGAGAAACACCACCAGCGCCCCCGAGAGGGAGAAGAAACCCCCGGGCCATTCACCAAAACATTAGGAGAGCCACTGCCAGTGGACTGGCCCTTTGAAGTGCAACTATGGCTTTGACCAGGGGCCTACAAAAGATCTGGGGCTGGAGCCCATAGAAGCATAGTAAAGAAAGTCATACGCTTGGGCGGGCATACACATGTATATACAGTAATATACTGTACATGTGTGTGTATAAATCCCCAGAGAGCCCCTTCCCTCATATATCGGGGTCCCCAGAGAGTCTCCTCCTTACATCAGGGTCCCCAGAGAACCTCCCCCTTGCATCAGGGACCCCAGAGAGCTCCCCACTTACATCAGGGTCCCCAGAGAGCCTCCCCTCCCCTTGGGGACCCCTGCAGAGACTCAGGGTTATAGCCCCAAAAGCCACCCCTAGCAACACCACTGGCTTTGACCAATGATAATGGACAACTATTATACTTTGAAAAAAAATATATAATCAATGAGAAATAATCAAACATAAATTAATGGTACACCCCCCCCCCCCCCCCTCCAGCGCTGATGGTGTCAGTAGAGCAGTGGGCGATATCAGTAGGTGGTGTCAGTATTTTTATTCTTTATCGTTTTATTTTTTCCAATATTTTTTTTTTAATCTATTAAAATGTATTTATTAGTTATTTTAATTTAAATTATTAAGTATTTCATTTTTTTTTATACAATTTATTTTAGGAGGGCTTTGGTGAAATATCAGGGATTAAAACAGGGGGAATGCGCGCCACACGGGGGGATTAGGCACACCTGGTACACCTTGTGCGCACACGCCTATGCAGCCACTATAAAGATAAATAAATGATCTCAAAAGTATGCTACAGTGAACACTCTAACATTAGCGGCGCTAAACAATGACAGAAAACTACTGTAATAATTGTATCCAATTTTTTGATATGAGAGTTTATATATAAAGGCCCTTTGACAAAGTCTGGCTGACGAAACCGGTCAGGGCGTGATCTCACGGCAACCCGGAAGAGATTATATATATATAATTTTATATATATGATTTTTTTATATATATATATATATATATATATATATATATACGTATACACACACACACACATACATATATATATACATATATATATATATATATATATATATATATATATATATATATATATATATATATATGAGATTTTTATATATAAAGGCCCTTTGTCAAAGTCTGGAATATATATATATATATATATATATATCCAGCTCTCAAACTTTGTTGGTCGGACATTCCAACAGAAAAAGTCCGATGTAGCCCATTGTCCCCCCATATCCCTGTGGAACTTTTTTAGTTTATTTTTTAATTTTTTTGTGTTTCTCTATAATTTTTTTTTTTTCTAAATTTCTTTTTAATATCTCCATTAAAATGTAAAGCTTGCTGTGTCTCTTTAACCACTTAAAGGACCGCCTCACGCCGATATACGTCGGCAGAATGGCACGGCTGGGCACAAGCACGCACAGGGTACGTTGCCCTTTAAGTGCCCAGCCATGGGTCGCGCGCCGCCGGCGGGGCGCACTCGCAACCCGGTCCTGAGCTCCGTGGCCGCGGGACCTGATCACCGCGATCGGGTCACAGAGCTGAAGAACGGGGAGAGGTCTGTGTAACCAAAGCTTTCCCCGTGCTTCCTACTGAGGCTGTCACCGATTGTCTGTTCCCTGTTATAGGGAAAGATGATCAGTGACGTCACACGCCAAGCCACGCCCCCCTACAGTAAAAAAAAAAAAAAAACACACACTTAACCCCTCCCCGCCCCCTAATGGTTAACCTCTTCACTGCCAGCGGCATTTTTACAGTAATCAATGCATTTTTAATCGCACTGATCGCTGTATTAATGCCAATGGTCCCAAAAATGTGCCAAAATTGTCTGACGTGTCCGCCATAATGTCGCAGTCACAATAAAAATAAAAATCGCTGATCGCCCCGCCATTACTGGTAAAATAAAATTATCAATAAATTAATAATTATTAAAATACCATAAAACTATCCCCTATTTTGTAGGCGCTATAACTTTTGCCCAAACCAATCAATAAACGCTTATTGCGATTTTTATTTTTACCAAAAATATGTAGAAGAATACGCATCGGCCTAAACTGAGGGAAAAAAAAGTTTTTTTTATATATTTTTGGGGGATATTTATTATAGCAAAAAGTAAAAAATTAGTTTTTTTTTTTAAATTGTGGCTCTATTTTTATTTATAGCGCAAAAAATAAAAACCGCAGAGGTGATCAAATACCACCAAAAGAAAGCTCTATTTGTGGGGAAAAAAAAGACGTCAATTTTGTTTGGGAGCCACGTCGCACGACCGCGCAATTGTCAGTTAAAGCGATGCAGTGCCAAATCGCAAAAAGGGTCCTGGTCCTTTAGCTGCATATTGGTCCGGGGCTGAAAGTGGTTAATCATAAATAGCTTCATTTGCAAATCTGCAATCTTTTTTTTTCTAATAACCTAATTTGTTTTGTTTTTTTCCTTTTGAACAATGAAATGAAAGAAAACAAACAACCACAATAAATTGCGATAATTGACTCCCCCCCCCCCCCACCCCAGCGCTAAATGAAATCAGTTAATGGAAAAAGGTCAAAGCCTTTTAGCAGCTGCTATAAAACATACAAAGACAAGCAAATAGACATCCAAGCATTGGCAGTGCTCTAAAAAAAAACATATAATATCCTTAATAAAAATGTCAGATAAAGTGTCTTTTAAACAGAACATTCACTCTCAGCGTCCTTAAAATAAAGACTAATGAAGACGTAGCCCTTATAGAAGGTGATCCTGGATAATCCATGAATCCGATCACCACATCGCCTTCCCATATTAAACTCTCCAGAGATCCAGTGAATATTGCCCCTTCAACTAGATAGTTGTTCACACAACATCCCTTCTCCCAGCAGCGGATCACTGCATAGACTACCTCTTTGGCTCCAGGCACCGGATTCACTGGTTATGGGTCGGCAGCTCATTAGCGATAATGCTACTGCACAGCAGCCGCGCGGTATTATCGCTTATGAGCTATGGACCCATAACCAGTGATCGGGGTGCCTGGAGCCAAAGATGTAGTCTATGCAGGGCCAGCGCTCCCACTAGGTGAACTAGGCAGCCACCTGGGGCGCATTGCTGCCTAGGGGGGCACAGCCACGGCCCGCTGACTTCCCAGTTAGCCTGGCTGGGGAACACGAGGCGGAGGAGGGGAGGTGGGGGCACCGGGCATGAGGTCAGCGGAGGAGGCAGGCACAGCTGGGGAAGGGAAGGAGGCACTGGGCATGAGATCGGCAGGTGAGACGGGCACAGCTGGGGTGGCGAAGGAGATGCCAGGCATGAGGTCAGTGGAGGAGGCACCAGGCATGACATTGGCAGAGGCGGGCACAGCTGAGGAGGTGGAGGAGGCACTGGGCATGAGGTCGACGGAGGAGGCGGGCACAGGTGGGAAAGGCAGAGGAGACACCGGGCATGAGGTCAGCAGGCACAGCTGGGGAGGTGGAGGAGGCACAGGGCATGAGGTCAGCGGAGGAGGCGTGCACAGCTGGGGAGGCAGGCACAGGTGGGGAGGCAGAGGAGGCAACGGGCATGAGGTCAGTGTAGGAGCCGGGCACAGCTGGGGAGACCCCGGGCATAAGGTCGGTGGAGGAGGTGGGCACAGGTGGGAAAGGCGGAGGAGGCATAGGGCATGAGGTTGATGGAGGAGGTGAGCACAGCTAGGGAGGTGGAGGAGGCACTGGGCATGTGGTCGGGGGGTAGGTGGACACAGCTGGGGAGGCGAGAAGGCACTAGGCATGAGGCCAACAGAAGAGGCAGGCACAGCTTGGGAGGCAGAGGATGCACCAGACATAAGGTCGGCGGAGTTGGCGGGCACAGCTGAGGAGGTGGAGGAGGCGCCCGTCACTTGGTCATGGACATTTGCTGGGCACAGATGCTGCATATGATGGGCACAGTTGGCTGCATATGATGGGCATGATGATGTACATAGGCACAATGGCATGGCTGGGCAAATGTGCGTGCAGGTACGTCCCCTTTAAATCGCGGCATTGTGGGCGCGTGTGCCCGCCGCTTACTTCTTGACCGTGACCATGGACTTGCTGTCCGCCGGTGTCCCGGGATCGTATCACGGAGCGGAAGAACGGGGGGATGCCTATGTAAACAAGGCATTTCCCCGTTCTGCCTAATGACATGACAGGGATCTACTGATCCCTGTCATTGGGAGCAGTGATCGCTGTCATGTCCTAGGTAGCCCATCCCCCCACAGAATCACTCCCTAGGACACACTTAACCCCTTCATCGCCCCCTAGTGTTTAACCCCTTCCCTGCCAGTGTCATTTACACAATAATCAATGCATTTTTATAGCACTGATCACTGTATAAATCACAATGGTCCCAAAATAGTGTCAAAAATGTCCGATGTGTCCGCCATAATGTTGCAGTCAAGATAAAAATGACAGATTGCCACCATTACTGCTAAAAAAAATAATAATAATAAAAATGCCATAAAACTATCCCCTATTTTGTAGACGCTACAACTTTTGCGCAAACCAATATATATAAGCTTTTTACCATAAATATGTAGAATACATATCGGCCTAAACTGAGGAAAAAAAATAATATATTTTTTATATATTTTTTGAGGATATTTATTATAGCAAAAAGTAGAAAATAATAATTTTTTTTTTTTTTTTTTTAATTGTCGCTCTTTTTTTGTTTATAGCGAAAAAAAAATAAGAACCGCAGAGGTGATCAAATACCACCAAAAGAAAGTTCTATTTGTGGGAAAAAAAAGGACGTCAATTTTGTTTGGGTGCCACGTCGCACGACCGCGCAATTGTCAGTTAAAACAACGCAGTGCCGAAACCGAAAAAAGTGCTCTGGTCAGGAAGGGGGTAAAATCTTCTGGGGCTGAAGTGGTTAAAACAAGCATTAGGAAAACACAACAACCGTCTCACACCCTCCACGGGCGGCATGACGTCACCGCTGCTTCCTTGCCTAGCCTGACAAACGTTTCATCCGAATGGACTTCTTATTACTGATGTTGTCACTTAATAAGTCATTCATAGTGAGTTATGAATAAGGATATAATAACACAACACATTTTTATTTTAATGACCGCGCGCAATTGTCATTCAAAGTGTGACAATGCTGAAAGCTGAAAATTGGCCTGGGCAGGAAGGGGGTGAAAGTGCCGGTATTGAAGTGGTTAAAGCCTTACCTCCCCTTGGCAGGAAACACCACTTACCTTGCGAGTCGGAGAGGATCACACACACGGCCACCCCGATCCTCCTACACCACCATCTGTTCTATCTTCTCCTCGCCCAGCACAGCGCCAGTCTGAGGAGGTCACATGACCAGGACACAGATGAGTTTGCGATGTTGGCACAGCTCCCAGAATCATCGCTGGGGTCGCTGTTTTCATTTGGCATTTGTGTTATGAGGACCAGAACTGTCTTGAACATCTCATCCACATTCTTCTGATGATGGTTGGATGGATGGGGAGCAGAAGAATCCAAGAACCCCAACACCCCCCCCCCCCCCCAAGAGGGGAAACAAAAGTTATGAACTTTTGAACAGAATGCACAATGACTGGCTAGCTTTGTGCTCAGCATTGTGCAAGATACAGAAGATCATAGACAAGACAAATCCCACACTGTCCCAATTTACCTTATGGGAACTCAACACAGGGATTGTGGGAAGTGGGAACCCCTCATAATGGGCACAGCAGGTGTACAGATTCAGAAACTCCGCACAGGGATGGTGGGAACCCCTCATAATGGGCACAGAAGGTGTACAGACCTGGGAACTCAGCACAGGGAAGGTGGGAACCCCTCATAGTGGGCACAGCGGGTGTACAGATTCAGAAACTCGGCACAGGGATGGTGGGAACCCCTCATAATGGGCACAGCGGGTGTACAGACCCGGGAACTCAGCACAGGGATGGTGGGAACCCCTCATAATGGGCACAGAAGGTGTACAGATTCAGAAACTCCGCACAGGGATGGTGGGAACCCCTCATAATGGGCACAGAAGGTGTACAGACCTGGGAACTCAGCACAGGGATGGTGGGAACCCCTCATAGTGGGCACAGAAGGTGTACAGATTCAGAAACTCCGCCCAGGGATGGTGGGAACCTCTCATAATTGGCACAGAAGGTGTACAGACCTGGGAACTCAGCACAGGGATGGTGGGAACCCCTCATAGTGGTCACAGAAGGTGTACAGATTCAGAAGCTCGGCACAGGGATGGTGGGAACCCCTCATAATGGGCACAGTGGGTATACAGACCCGGGAACTCGGCACAGGGATGGTGGGAAACTGCCATTCGGCTCCTTGACAGGGAGGTGTGAGGTTGTTGGTTCCTTGGCTCCTGTGCTTTCAGAGACCGGGGGCTAGAGTTGCTTCTCTGCCCTAGGAGGAATGCTGGATCCTGGTGGGGGCCCCCTGGATAGGCCTGTGACTAGGCCTCAGCCTGTGGAAGATTCTGGGCCTGGCCAAAGGAGAGATGAGTCCCTGTCTGCCTTTAGACAGAGGATTGTTGGTAAGCTGAAACGGACTGAGAAAGAAGAGGAGATATTGGTAGTTTTGATGGCTGAATTTAGGAAGAAAAAACTGATTTGTGCCCAACTATACAGTAAAAAGAGACCGGCTCTGAGGCCTGAGTTGAAGGACTTGCAGCAAGCTGTGAGGAAGCAGAAGGAACTGGTGAGTTCATTGAAGGAGAATAGAGGAATATTTAAAGAAAAATATAGAAATGAGGAACAATTTAGCCGAATGAGGAGAGGAGCCGCTTCCTGCATGGAAAGTGACCCAATCAGTGAGGAGATGCAGGTACCAACAGAGTCAGCAGAGAGACTGAGAAAGTGGGCCTGGAGGATGAGCCCAACTCTTCAACACCTCAGGCATCTTCTGAGCCCTCAATGGCGGAGGCCTCTGTCCCCCTCCCTCTGCAACAGCAATATGGAACATGTGAGCAGGAGGTTGAGGGAGGTACCGGCATGCTGGAGTTCATCACTGAGCTGGAATCCCCTCCGGATGGTGATGAGGAGATGGACACCGTTTCTCGCCTTATGAAATAGAGACCTATGGAGAGAGCAAGATCCACCATGAAGTCTGCAACATCTGGGGGGAAGTCTGATCCCACTGACAGCCATGACATTATAAAGGTAACAGCACAGCAAGCAGGTACATTGTGCGTGTGTGTAGGATGGTGATTAAAGTTCACATCACCATCCTGCACACACAATGTAGTGCTATGGGCAGTCAGCCCAGACTCATAGACAATGTACAGCATACAATGCAGTCTGAATTACCTCCTCAAAACAAAGCTTTAGAATAGATGAAATTGGTGAAAGTAATTGTCAGCTTCTCGGGGAAGAGTCTGCAGAGAGGAGCACCATGGACAAAACAGTGATTTTGCCTGGGCCAGACACAGCGGCTGTTCCTGGGAAAGGTGGAGGAGATGCTGGGAGCAGTAGTGCTACAACTCTCTAGGAGTCTGCAGTAGCAAAGACTGTGCTTGAACCCAGGAAAAAAAGCTGAGTGTTAATCCAAAGACTGCTATCCCAGCTGATTCAGACTCTGTCAGCAGGTTTGATTGTGTCTAAGGACGAGACTGCAATTACTGGTGCTGCAAGAAAAACCTATGCTGGTGTTGCTGCTACAGGATCTGGGAAGGGGGAGCAAGGTAGGCAAGGAATATGGAAATGTTTAATCTTCCTCCCTGTCTAAAAGGAGGAATGTTGTGCAGCTTAAATGGGAGGGTGGAGGACTTCCTCCGCATAGGAGGGCAGTGGTGGATATGATTCTGCAGATGGGGTTTAGGCCCACAGATATCTTTGCCCTGATTAGTCCGGCAAGTTCCTTTGAGTATGATTTGTCCTTTATCTGTCCGGAGTCTTTGGACATATTTTGGGAGAAATATGAGCATGTGTGTAGGGGCCTGCCGGACTGGAGAGGGCTCATCCCCAAGCTTGTATCACGCCAGCCACTCATTAAAACGGTGACAATCCTTGTCCGCAATTACTCCATACTACAAGGGGATTTATTCTGTATGGTTGAGGAGGTATGGAGGCGTCCTGAGCCGGGGGGGGGGGGGGAGTGGTCTGTGCAGTTAAACTTAAAAGTAATCAATGTTGTCCAGTATCTGCCTTCCTCAGCTTTCCTGGGGAGGGACAGGCTGACCATCTTCTACCCGGGCCAGCCAAAGCTATGCAACAAGTGTGGAGATAAAGGGCATCTTGCATCCTCCTGTCCGGTGATGAAGTGCTCTCTGTGTCAGGGTTTAGGACATTTGGCAAAGGATTGTAATATCATCAGGTGTAATCTGTGCAATGCGGTGGGACATCCTTACAGTAAGTGTCCTGAGGCAATGCACAACAAGCCGGAGCTCATGAGAGAGTTCTTCCGCCTGGACATGGAGGATGTTCAGAGTTCAGCAGCTGGAGGGCCTGTGAGTCCATCTGAGTCTGTGCCAATACCCAGTATGTCCTTGTCTTCCCAGTCTGTGCCAATACCCAGTATGTCCTTGTCTTCCCAGTCTGTGCCAATACCCAGTATGTCCTTGTCTTCCCAGTCTGTGCGTTTACCTAGTGTGCCTGTGTCTTCCCAGTCTGTAGGTAAGATTTCAGTTACAGAGAATGTGTCCAATCCTTCTGTGTCTTCCAAAATTGAAAAGGCAGCTAGAGGTGCTGAGGCAGGTGCATCAAGTGCAGTGCCAGTCCCCCTCCCCCGACGCTGCAGGGTTTCTGGGGTGCAGAGGAGTGGGGAGGATGGTGAAGAGGCGGGCCTGGTGGTAGATAAGGGAAGGGAGAGTGGGGGGGGGTGAGGGAGAGGATAGGAGCGAGGAGGCTGTTGATTCCGGTTTGTCCAAGGATGATATGGAGTGGTTGGAGGATAAAAGGAGGAAGGGCAAAAGAAAGGAAAAAAAAAAGTGGTACAGTTACCTTAAGTCCTAAGGTGTTTCCTTTGGCAAATACGTTTGAGTTCCTGTCAGATGATGAGGATGAGTAGGAATTAGGAGTTCAGCATCCTCTATGGATGTTGAGTCCCCAGGGTGCAATGAAGCGCGCTGGTTCTCCAGGGAGAGGGAGTAGTCAGGCTAAGAAATGGCTGCCTCAATTACCCTAATGGCAGTTCCCACTCCATTAAAAGTGGCAACCATTAATGTTGCCAGCTTAAGATCAGTAAGCACTCGTCATATGGCCTATGCTCAGCAAGTTTGATGCTTACATTTTGCTTTTGCAAGAGATTCATCTGAATAGTCTGGCCCATATACATCTGGCGAAGGAGGAGTGGAGACGTGGTCCCTCATTTTGGTCTCTTGCGGCCAAGCCTTACAGCGGGGTTGCAGTCCTTTTTTTATGGTATGGTAACGTGCCGGCGGGTAATTGAGGTAGAGATTGGGAGATGCATGGTCTTGGACGTCTCTGTGAGGGGGCAGGACCTGCGCCTGATTAACATCTATGGCCCCCAGACGAAGTTGGGCAGGAAATGCATTTTTACAAAGATTAAGCCTTTTATTTTTACAGCCCAGCAGGTTATCTTTGGAGGTGATTTCAACACCATTACTAGGTCTAAAGACAGGAGAGGCTTCAGAGATAAGCTGGGCTATGACACCCTTTTTCTCAATGCGATAGTTAGGGAAGCAGGTCTGGCACATTAATCGCTACCCAGACAGCACGGGGTTCACTTTTCAGAGAGGTATTTACTCAGAGTAGGATAGATAGGTTTTTTTTTAAAGGGGGACTCTGCTTTTTTGGCACCTGTGTGTCGGGCAGTGGAGTTTTCCAATCACTGTATTCTGTGACTCTGAATGCCACCTAGGGGGAGGGGTATCTGGAGTTTGAATTTGGCCCTCCTGGAAGACGAGAAAGTAAGACAATCCTTTTTCAAGCGCAGGTAACGATTGTAGACTTTTGCAACAGCAAGTCGGAATGGTGGGAGCTTGTAAAACAGCGGACTGTTAGGCTTTTCAAGGCCATAGGAAGAAAGAAGCAGCAAGATAAGTATATCACCTACCAGCGTTTGCGGAGGAAACTTGTTTCGAATGGAGGAGATTCTGGGGCGATCTTCTTAGGAGACATCAGACGCCTCTTTGGTTCAGGTTTTTGTATCTTTTTATTGTTTTTTTTTTTTAATTTTTAGCAAAGGTCTGCTGGACAAGACTGGCCTCCCTCCTTGTCCCCCCGCCACATGAAAAACAGACATCAGCACTGATTACTTTGGAAATATTCCTTATGTTTGTTTTTGTATCTTTTTGGCTGTTTTTCACATCTTTGTATTTTTTTTTTTTTTTGGCAAAGGTCTGCTGGATGAGGCTGGCCTCCCTCCCAGCCATCTGAAAAACAGACATCAGCACTGATTACTTTAAAAATACTCCTTGTCATTTTTGTATTTTTTTTGCTGTTCATTGTATCTGTTTTTGTTGTTGTTTGTATCTTTTTATTTATTTGTTTGCTTTGTTTTTAGCAAAGGCCTACTGGATAAGCTTGGCCTCCCTCCGTTTATCTGAAAAACAGACATCAGCGTTCATTACTTTGGAAATATTCCTTGTTGTTGTTTTTGTAACTTTTTTTCTCATTTTTTTTTTTATCTTCTTTGCTGTTTATTGTATCTTTTTTTTTTATTTTTTTTTTTTTATTTTTTTAGCAAAGGTCTGCTGGACAAGACTGGCCTTTACTGGCCATCTGAAAAACAGACATCAGCACTGATTACTTTGGGAATAATCTATGATGTTGTTTTTGTAACTTTTTTTGTCATTTTTGCATCTTTTTTGCTGTTTATTGTATTTTTTGTTGTTGTTTTATGTATCTTTTTATTGTTTTTTTTTTTTTAAAGGTCTGCTGGACGAGGTCCCTGTCCCTCCGGTCATCTGAAAAACAGAAGCCCCCCATGATCACTTTGGAAATACTCCTTGTTTTTGTAACTTTTTTGTTATGTTTGTATCTATTTTTCTGTTTATTGCATTTTTGTTTTTTTGTATCTTTTTATTGTTTTTTTTTAGCTGGATGAGGTTGGCCATTCGTCCCTGTCCCTCTGGTCATCTGAAATACAGACATAATCTGAAAAACAGACTGATCACTTTGGAAATACACCCTGTTGTTGTTTTTGTATCTTTTTTGTTGTTGATTTATCTTTTTTGTTGGTTTTGTTTTTGCATTCTGTTTATTGATCGATTTGAAAAAAAAAAAAATGTATCTTTTTGTTGTGGTGTTGTTGAATTTTGTTTAATGATTCTGAGCTGCTCTCCTATTCAATAATACTTTTCAGACCAACAATGCCTGGTGCCCAGTCTCGGTGCTCGACTGGTTGCTGTTCCATCTACCCAGCCAATCTGATGGTAGCCCGTTGCTACCCTTTATGTCCAGCCCCCTGAGTGGCAGCCAGTTTATCAGGCATGTCAGGATCCTCCTAAGTAACTTGGGCTGCAACCCCCAGTCAGTTCTCTGGACCTTCCTTCCGGATGGGAGCAGCTTCAGCCGCATCCCAGCATGGAGGTCCAGACCACATAATCAAGAAACCAGGCCGATGGAAGTCCTCTTGCTTTGTCACATACATCCCAAATCCTCAGGCGGAAAATGGTAAAAGCCTTCACCAAGCTGGCTAAATAACCACAAGAATTAATAAAGAGTTATTTCCCTATGTGAGACTTTTGACCCCCTTTCTTGGCATACCGACCAGACCACCAAGCCTCATTTCAGGTCTATATATGTTGTAAGTCTTGTCGCATGTTTATTAAATCCATATCTGTCTCGGTCATAGGGCCACGACCATAAATAAGAAGGCCTGTATGGTGGCCTGAATTTATGGGAGGAGCACGGAGGGTATTTAAGTAGACCACTTGCCCATGCTCTTTGTCGGTTCCGGTGCCCGATGCCCTTCCCTTTTTCAGGGCACTTCCTTCTCCATAAACTACCCATTACTTTTCTTGGGTATGCCCCCTTTTCTTGGCATACCGACCAGACCACCAAGCCACACTTCAGGTCTATTTATGGTGTAAGACTTGTTGCGTGTTTATGTAATCCATAAGTGTCTCGGTCATAGGGCCACGACATTATATATATATATATATAATGTAACAAGAAGAGATATTTTTCTGCTCTTACAGTACGTAATAATTTCCTTTTTTTTCCCCCAGAATGGTTTTCCATGAAACGTGCCATCACCACATTGGAACAAGAAGTCGTTGTGCTGACCCCACATTCTTCTGTGTTCTGGAGGGGCCCCCAGGCACAGAAAAGGGCCCCTTATCCCTGGCACAGACCCCTCACCTCCCGGGAACAATGCCTCCATTGAGGTCTGAGTTCATCATAAAACGCCCTTCACTTGCAGGCTGCTGTCTTCTGATATCAGCGGCTCCAATTCATGATTGTAATTACAGACATCATCCAATTCCCAGCCGGGGGTCACTGATCGGTAACAAACACGGAGAATGGGAGCTTCACTGGGCGCATGCTTCATCCATTACAGATGTGGCAACCCCAGGACAAACAGGCCATGTAAGGCAACATCAATAAAGAAAAGGCAGCCTGACATCTAATAAGGAGCTGGCAAGGAAAGGATTACATTGCTAAGAGAATGATATGGCGCCGCGGTCCCATGGATCGACCATGTTTTGTTTTTTTATACTTATCCTTCTCTTGGCAATGTAATCAGCTCCTTATTAGATGTCAGGCTGCCTTTTCTTTATTGATGTTGCCTAACATGGCCTGTTTGAATGACTGTTGGTCCAAGTGCAGCTTGAATCGCTATATGGCTCGGATAGTCGACGTATGATCTTTAGTTCCGAGTCTGGATTTCAGCTGCGACATTCAGATGGTGGGGTCAGAATTTTGGAGCATGGATCCATCCTGCCTCGTATCAGCGGTTCAGGCTGGTGGTGGGGGTGTAATGGCGTGGGGGGGGATATTTTCTTGGCACACTTTGGGCCCCTTAGTACCAACTGAGCATGGTTTAACTGCCAGGGCCTACCTGAGTATTGTTGCTGACCATGTCCATCCCTTTATGACTACATTGTCCCCATCTTCTGATGGCTCCTCCCAGCAGGATAATGCACCATGTCACAAAGCTCCAATCATCTCACCACTGGACAATGAGGTCCCTGTCCTCCAATGGCCTCCACACTCACCACATCTCATCCAATAGAGCACCTTTGGAATGGAACGGGAGATTCGGCATCATGGATGTGCAGCCGACAAATCTGCAGCAACTGCGTGATTATATCATGTCACTATGGAGCAAAATCTCTGAGGAATGTTTCCAACACCTTGTTGTATCTATGCCATCAAGAATAAAGGCAACACGGGGTCCAACCCGCTACTAGCAAGGGGGGGGGGCTAATAAAGAGGGTAAAACCCGCTACTAGCAAGGGGGACATAATAAAGGGGGTCCAACCCGCTACTAGCAAGGTGGACCTAATAAAGGGGGTCCAACCGCTACTAGCAAGGGGGACCTAATAAAGTCTGTGTGCCCATCATATGCAGCCTGTGTGCCCATGATATCCAGCCTGTGTGCCCATCATATGCAGCCTGTGTGCCCATCATATGCAGCCTGTGTGCCCACCATATGCAACCTGTGTGCCCATCATATGTAGTCTGTGTGCCCACCATTTGCAGCCTGTGTGCCCACCATATGCAGCCCGTGTGCCCGCCTCGCCGCTCTTACTCCATTATGGTGGCGTCTGACAGCGGTGAGGTGCAGGACATGCTGCAAGTGATGACCGCGTGCTCCTCTGTCTCCTGTTCCATTGTTCTGACGAGAAAGGTCCCCCCATCGGATAGTGTCCACCCTGTACTGCGCAAGCGCAGCGCTTGCGCAGCACGGAGGACAAAGGAGGCGCCTGCGCAATTAATAGTACATTCTGTCCCACGCTCCCGATGCTCGTGGGGGTGGATTTCTCAAATGGGCGGGCATGTTTACACAACTAAAGGGTGGATTTAGCAATGTTGATGGGTGGGTTTGGTGGACCTATTAATAAAAATTAAATCGGTAAAGTATTGAAATTGCTGGTGTTATGTATGTAACATTGAACTACCCGCCCTTATGAGCTCTGACCATCATTGTAAAACTCCTTCAGTTGTGTAATCAACTCTGCCCATTCTGTAGGCACACACCGCCCCTTGCAGAGTTGTACGAGCATCGGGAGCTCGTGGGAGCGTGTGACAGAATGTAGTATTAATTGCACGGGCACCGTGTAGAGCTCATGAATAGCTGTTCATGTTAGGAGACTTTTAGTGTCTCCTTTGTCTTCCGTACTGCGCAATCGCTGCGCCTGAGCAGTATAGGGCGGACACTATCCGATGGGGGACATTTCTCGACAGGACACTGTTCGTCTGCGCTCTTCTGTTAGGTGTCCAATCAGGACGCCTGTGCCTTCAGCCAATCAGGGGATGGGTATTAGATCCACGCCTCCTGATTGGCTAGGGACGGAGCTCTATGGTGATCACTGGAAGGACTCAGCGGTGATCGCACTCTATAGGAAGTGCTGGCCTCTGGCTGCACCAGGGAGTATTACAGTCACTGAAATATCACCATAAGATCTACAAAGAGGAATTCAGCTGACCCGATACAGAAAAACAATTTATTATACTTTTATTATTACTGGTAATATTCTTCTTCTTATTACTAATATTATTTTGTGTATTTATATTTACAATAATAATTATTGTAAATATTATAACAAATAATAATATCATAAATATTATTAAATTATATTAATATGATGTCATAGTGGTCACGTGACCTGCAGTCAAAAAATAGCAGCACACAGAGTAAAAAAGCACTGTGTTTTCTCAGTGCTGGTCACATGACCTGCAGTCTAAAAAATAGCACACCGAGTAAACAAGCACTATGATGTCATCATGTTCACATGACCTGCAGCTGGTAACTAGCAGAGGGAGAATCTGTCAGTTGACTCTTGGTCTACACACAGAAAGCATCTCTCATGCCGGACTATTTGACGGACTAAATTCCGTCGCACCTTTCGACGGACTTGTCTACACACAATCACACCAAAGTCCGACGGATACGACTGTGATGACGTACGACAGGACTAGAAGAAAGAAGTTCGTAGCCAGTAGCCAATAGCTGCCCTAGCGTCGGTTTTCGTCCATCAGACTAGCATACAGACGAACGGATTTTTCGACCGGACTCGAGTCCGTTGGAAAAATGTGAAACATGTTCTAAATCTAAAGTCCATCTGATTTTTTTGACAGCAAAGGTCCAATGAAGCCCACACACGGTCGAATTGTCCAATTGATTCGTTCCGTCGGACCTTTGCTGTCGAAAAGTCCGGCCGTGTGTACGCGGCATCAGAGTTCCTGAGCGATTGATTTGTATTTCGTCACATTATCTCCAGTTATTGGAATTTAGAGTCAATTTATTGATTGGCATTAATTGTCTAATCTTCTATTAATAGCAATTGGCATTTCCTGTCAGTTATTTTCTATAAAAAAAAATGAGGAACGAAATCCTCGCTGTGATTCTTGTTCTGTTGCTCCTTTGGGGTGTAGACAGAAATACCATCATACAATCCCCACATGGATCAGGAGGAGGGGATTGTGGAAACAACACAGCAGCCAGAGGAGATTCCGCTAATTTTTAGAATCTTATACCCATGGGCTGTAGCCAGAGATGTCCTCAGAGGGTCCCCAGGGACCCGCATGGAGGAGGAGGAGCCCAGAGGTTTCATAAGAGGTTCCCCAGAGGAGGGGATTGTTGAAACAACACAGCAGCCAGCGAAGATTCCGCTGATTTGTAAAATCTTATAACCATGGGCGGTACCCAGAGATGTCCTCAGAGGGTCCCCAGAGACCCACATGGAGGAGGAGGACCCCATAGATGTCCTCAGAGGGTCCCCAGAGACCTGTATGGAGGAGGAGGAGGAGCCCAGAGATGTCAGAGGGTCCCCAGAGGAGGAGATTGTGGAAACAACACAGCAGCCAGCAGAGATTCCGCTGATTTTTAGAATCTTATACCCATGGGCTATACCCAGAGATGTCCTCAGAGGGTCCCCAGAGACCCGCATGGAGGAGATGGAGCCCGGAGATCTCATCAGAAGGTCCCCAGAGACCCGTATGGAGGAAGAGGAGACCATAGATGTCCTCAGAGGGTCCCCAGAGACCCGTATGGAGGAGGAGGAGCCCAGAGATTTCATAAGAGGGTCCACAGAGGAGGGGACTGTTGAAACAACACAGCAGCCAGCGAAGATTCCGCTGATTTTTTAAATCTTATACCCATGGGCTGTCCCCAGAAATGTCCTCAGAGGGTCCCCAGAGACCCGCATGGTGGAAGAGCAGCCCAGAGATGTCAAAGGGTCCCCAGAAGAGGAGATTGTGGAAACAACACAGCAGCCAGCTGAGATTCCGCTGATTTCTTAAATCTTATACCCATGGGCTGTACGCAGAGACCCACATGGAGGAGGAGAACATGAAGAGGACGGAGCAGCCAGTGGAGGAAACAGTAAGAGGAATTGAACATCACCCTCCAGAACCTCTCAGCTAGTTTTCATTCCTGACCCACCCTCCATTCTGGTTTAGCTGGGCAGGCTTAATACGTTTTCTCATTCTGAAGTACATCCTGTGCCAAAATTACCTGGCCAGAATATTAGGACGCTATTTGATGTTCCTGGAGCTATGTGGATTCATTTATCTACTGATTGATATTTGGAACGGCTGGAGGACAGCCTTTGAGAACATAATCCCATCCCTGCCTATAAATGCTGGTAATTGGTGCCAATGGGTGGTCGCCGGGCTCTGGCCAATCTGGTCTAAGGGGTGGGTGGCATTAGAGAACACAGTCCCATCCCTGCTTATATATATTGCTAATAAGCACCAGTCAGAATGCTTTTTGGGGCTTATCACCATGTTGGTGGTACTGCTCCTAATATATTTCAAGCCATTCTGTCGATTGTTTCGACCAACAAGTAGCAACATTAGTGATGGCCGAACGGTTCGCCCGGCGGTCGTTTCGCGGCGAATTTCCGACTTTCGCCGTCCGCGGGTTCGAACGCCTTTTTCCGTCGTTCGCCCCGGCGGACTTACGTGTTTAATGTATACAAGAACTTTAACCTTTCGTGACACGTTTATCATGTGTTACAGGACAACCAATTGAGACATGACAGCTCATGGACACTTGGACATTCCCCCTAACCTATAAATACACCCGATCCGGTGGCCATTTTACATTCTTTCTTCTGTCACTGTAGGGAAAGGATCCTGTGTGGAGTAGGGACAGAGAAAACGCTAGCTATTTGGTACACAAAAGTTCTTTTCAGGACTGGTATAGGTGTTAGGTCAGCAGCCTGAGTTTCTTTTGTCAGTTTAGATAAAGGGACAGAGCGCTGTATGCTGCTATTTTAGGGACAGCTCAGCCAGATTAGTCTTTCTTCATCATCATCATCATCATCATCATTAGCTGTTACTATCAGGTCCACAAAAGAGCTGTTCCAGCTAATCGTTCCAGCCTACTCTTTTTTGCCAATTTGTATAGGGACAGGCAGGAAGCAGTGTGTCAGGCAGTGAGGATAATTTTAAAGACTTGCTGTTACTATTAGTTCCACAAAGGTTCTTTTCAGGACTGGTATCAGTGGTACGGTAATAGGCTTGTACACGTATAATATTCTTTCTTCCAAATATAGAAAGAATATTATACTTGACTGCTGCCCTTCTGCTGCAGTCTGCTAATCATTCACAACTCACTTGTTCCACAAAGCTCTTTATCAGGACTGGTAACTTGGTCTGTCTAGGGTGCTACGGTACATAGGCTTGGGTGCGGTACAGTCTGCTGTTCTGTAAGGACCGCTATCGGTCCACAATACATAGGGTTGCCGTGCACTACTGCTGACCGCTGCCCTATACTGCAGCAGTCCTTCATTGGTATAGGGACTGACGTACAGTCTGCTAATCACTAACACACAACCTGCTTGGTCCACAAAAGTTCTTATAAGGACTGGTAACTTGGTATAGGGTGCTACGGTACATAGGCCTGAGTGCGTTACAGTCTGCTGTTCTGTAAGGACCGCTATCGGTCCACAATACATAGGGTTGCCGTGCACTACTGCTGACCGCTGCCCTATACTGCAGCAGTCCTTCAGCGGTATAGGGACTGACGCACAGTCTGCTAAACACTAACACACAACCTGCTTGGTCCACAAAAGTTTTTATAAGGACTGGTAACTTGGTATAGGGTGCTACGGTACATAGGCCTGAGTGCAGTACAGTCTGCTGTTCTGTAAGGACCGCTATCGGTCCACAATACATAGGGTTGCCGTGCACTACTGCTGACCGCTGCCCTATACTGCAGCAGTCCTTCATTGGTATAGGGACTGACGTACAGTCTGCTAATCACTAACACACAACCTGCTTGGTCCACAAAAGTTCTTATAAGGACTGGTAACTTGGTATAGGGTGCTACGGTACATAGGCCTGAGTGCGTTACAGTCTGCTGTTCTGTAAGGACCGCTATCGGTCCACAATACATAGGGTTGACGTGCACCACTGCTGACCGCTGCCCTATACTGCAGCAGTCCTTCAGCGGTATAGGGACTGACGTACAGTCTGCTAAACACTAATACACAACCTGCTTGGTCCACAAAAGTTCTTATAAGGACTGGTAACTTGGTATAGGGTGCTACGGTACATAGGCTTGAGTGCGGTACAGTCTGCTGTTCTGTAAGGACCGCTATCGGTCCACAATAGATAGGGTTGACGTGCACCACTGCTGACCGCTGCCCTATACTGCAGCAGTCCTTCAGCGGTATAGGGACTGACGCACAGTCTGCTAAACACTAACACACAACCTGCTTGGTCCACAAAAGTTTTTATAAGGACTGGTAACTTGGTATAGGGTGCTACGGTACATAGGCCTGAGTGCGTTACAGTCTGCTGTTCTGTAAGGACCGCTATCGGTCCACAATACATAGGGTTGCCGTGCACTACTGCTGACCGCTGCCCTATACTGCAGCAGTCCTTCATTGGTATAGGGACTGACGTACAGTCTGCTAATCACTAACACACAACCTGCTTGGTCCACAAAAGTTCTTATAAGGACTGGTAACTTGGTATAGGGTGCTACGGTACATAGGCCTGAGTGCGTTACAGTCTGCTGTTCTGTAAGGACCGCTATCGGTCCACAATACATAGGGTTGACGTGCACCACTGCTGACCGCTGCCCTATACTGCAGCAGTCCTTCAGCGGTATAGGGACTGACGTACAGTCTGCTAAACACTAATACACAACCTGCTTGGTCCACAAAAGTTCTTATAAGGACTGGTAACTTGGTATAGGGTGCTACGGTACATAGGCTTGAGTGCGGTACAGTCTGCTGTTCTGTAAGGACCGCTATCGGTCCACAATAGATAGGGTTGACGTGCACCACTGCTGACCGCTGCCCTATACTGCAGCAGTCCTTCAGCGGTATAGGGACTGACGTACAGTCTGCTAAACACTAATACACAACCTGCTTGGTCCACAAAAGTTCTTATAAGGACTGGTAACTTGGTATAGGGTGCTACGGTACATAGGCTTGAGTGCGGTACAGTCTGCTGTTCTGTAAGGACCGCTATCGGTCCACAATAGATAGGGTTGACGTGCACCACTGCTGACCGCTGCCCTATACTGCAGCAGTCCTTCAGCGGTATAGGGACTGACGCACAGTCTGCTAAACACTAACACACAACCTGCTTGGTCCACAAAAGTTTTTATAAGGACTGGTAACTTGGTATAGGGTGCTACGGTACATAGGCCTGAGTGCGTTACAGTCTGCTGTTCTGTAAGGACCGCTATCGGTCCACAATACATAGGGTTGACGTGCACCACTGCTGACCGCTGCCCTATACTGCAGCAGTCCTTCAGCGGTATAGGGACTGACGTACAGTCTGCTAAACACTAATACACAACCTGCTTGGTCCACAAAAGTTCTTATAAGGACTGGTAACTTGGTATAGGGTGCTACGGTACATAGGCTTGAGTGCGGTACAGTCTGCTGTTCTGTAAGGACCGCTATCGGTCCACAATACATAGGGTTGCCGTGCACTACTGCTGACCGCTGCCCTATACTGCAGCAGTCCTTCATTGGTATAGGGACTGACGTACAGTCTGCTAATCACTAACACACAACCTGCTTGTTCCACAAAAGTTCTTATAAGGACTGGTAACTTGGTATAGGGTGCTACGGTACATAGGCTTGAGTGCGGTACAGTCTGCTGTTCTGTAAGGACCGCTATCGGTCCACAATAGATAGGGTTGACGTGCACCACTGCTGACCGCTGCCCTATACTGCAGCAGTCCTTCAGCGGTATAGGGACTGATGTACAGTCTGCTAAACACTAATACACAACCTGCTTGGTCCACAAAAGTTCTTATAAGGACTGGTAACTTGGTATAGGGTGCTACGGTACATAGGCTTGAGTGCGGTACAGTCTGCTGTTCTGTAAGGACCGCTATCGGTCCACAATAGATAGGGTTGACGTGCACCACTGCTGACCGCTGCCCTATACTGCAGCAGTCCTTCAGCGGTATAGGGACTGACGTACAGTCTGCTAAACACTAATACACAACCTGCTTGGTCCACAAAAGTTCTTATAAGGACTGGTAACTTGGTATAGGGTGCTACGGTACATAGGCTTGAGTGCGGTACAGTCTGCTGTTCTGTAAGGACCGCTATCGGTCCACAATACATAGGGTTGCCGTGCACTACTGCTGACCGCTGCCCTATACTGCAGCAGTCCTTCATTGGTATAGGGACTGACGTACAGTCTGCTAATCACTAACACACAACCTGCTTGTTCCACAAAAGTTCTTATAAGGACTGGTAACTTGGTATAGGGTGCTACGGTACATAGGCTTGAGTGCGGTACAGTCTGCTGTTCTGTAAGGACCGCTATCGGTCCACAATAGATAGGGTTGACGTGCACCACTGCTGACCGCTGCCCTATACTGCAGCAGTCCTTCAGCGGTATAGGGACTGACGTACAGTCTGCTAAACACTAATACACAACCTGCTTGGTCCACAAAAGTTCTTATAAGGACTGGTAACTTGGTATAGGGTGCTACGGTACATAGGCTTGAGTGCGGTACAGTCTGCTGTTCTGTAAGGACCGCTATCGGTCCACAATAGATAGGGTTGACGTGCACCACTGCTGACCGCTGCCCTATACTGCAGCAGTCCTTCAGCGGTATAGGGACTGACGTACAGTCTGCTAAACACTAATACACAACCTGCTTGGTCCACAAAAGTTCTTATAAGGACTGGTAACTTGGTATAGGGTGCTACGGTACATAGGCTTGAGTGCGGTACAGTCTGCTGTTCTGTAAGGACCGCTATAGGTCCACAATAGATAGGGTTGACGTGCACCACTGCTGACCGCTCACCTATACTGCAGCAGTCCTTCAGCGGTATAGGGACTAAGAGTTTTGTCACAGGGTCATTTAAAAAATGACATGCAGAGGAAGAGGCAGGCCCTTCCGCAGGGGTGGTAGGGGTAGGGCAGGAGCAACAGGCTTGAGCCAAAGTGGGAAGTTGCAGAAGGTGCGTTCAATTACTTTAAAGGATGCACCAGACTTGGTTGAGTGGCTCGCTCAGCCTTACTCTTCTGCACCCTCCTCATCCTCTCGATCTGCACCCTCTTCTTCACTCTCTGCTATGTGCACCCCCAAAGACACTACCACCAACAACACGACCACCACCACCACCACCACATACCTTCCGCTTGAGTCACTGGAATTATTTTCCGATCCATATCAAGAGGACATTTCTGATGCGCAGCCACTCTTGGTATTGGATCAGGAAGAGGAGGTAGCAACAAGCGCTACTCAGCAGTCTGACGCCAGTACCCAGATCAGCCCAAGGAGGAGGTTGGTCCCCGGTGTTGCTGCCTACTCTACTTATAGCGGTGGGGAAGGTGACGTTGATGATGACGTGTCTAGTGATGTCACGTGGGTGCCCACAAGAGAGGAAGAGGAGGGGAGTTCAGAGGGAGATATGGACCAGCAGATAGGGAGGAGAAGCAGCAATGACTTACATTGCACAGCAGGGACAAAGCAGACTGCAAATGTATCAGGAGCGAGTCATCGACCATGTACGGTCACATCTGGCGCTCCCAGGACACCGGCACATGGCTCCGCAGTGTGGGCTTTTTTTAACGTGTCCGCTGCTGACAATAGCGTTGCCATCTGCAATCTTTGCAGTCAACGCGTTAGTCGCGGTAAGCCCAATACTCACCTAGGGACGACCGCCTTAAGAAGGCACATGAGCAGCCATCACCGAGCCCAGTGGGAGCAACGGAACACACAAAGCCACACTGCAGGCTCTCACCGTCCAGCCTCGTCTTCTACTTCTCCTTCTCCTCTCTCCTCACAATTGTCCTCCACTCCACCTTCCATCACGCCAAGCTCACATTTTTCTGCAAAAAGGCAGGCTTCCGTGGGCCTAATGTTTGAGCGTAAAAAAATGATGACGCCGGATAACCCTCTTGCCCAACGGTTGGCGGCTGGCTTGTCAGAACTCATAGCCCGCCAACTACTGCCATATAAACTGGTGGACTCGGAGGCCTTTCGCAAATTTGTGGCCATTGGAACACCACAATGGAAGGTCCCAGGAAGGAAGTATTTCTCAGAGAAGGGCATCCCAGAGCTATATGGCCATGTTCAGCGGCAAGTGAATGTATCTCTGGCACACAGTGTCGGTGCCAAGATACATCTGACCACAGACACGTGGTCTAGCAAACACGGGCAGGGAAGGTATATCAGTTTTACTGCCCACTGGGTGAACCTTCTGACGGCCGTCAAGCATGTAACCCGTGGCACCCGTGTAGATTTGGTTTTACCGCCACGGATTGCATGCAGGCCTGACTCTTCTTCTCCTCCTCCTACTCCATCCTCCTCCCTCTCCTCCTCAGCTGCCTCCTCCTTTTCCGCTGCTAGCGTCTCTTCCACTGCACCGCCCAAGCTCCCCAGAACCTATTCCACATGCCAGGTGAGACGTTGCCATGCCGTGCTGCGTCTGTTGTGCCTGGAAGCAAAGAGCCACACTGGCCCGGCACTCCTTTCAGCTTTGCGTTCACAGGCAGATGAGTGGCTAACACCGCTCAATTTGACAGTTGGTAAAGTGGTGTGTGACAACGGTGCCAATCTGCTTAGCGCATTGAAACAGGGCAAAATCACGCACGTGCCGTGCATGGCACACGTCTTAAACTTGGTCGTGCAGCGATTCCTTGTCAAATACCCTGGGGTCCAGGACATCTTGCGGCAGGCAAGGAAAATCTCGGCCCATTTCAGAAGATCTTACACGGCCATGGCTCGCCTTGCTGACATTCAGCGGCGACACCATCTGCCGGTCAGACGTCTTATTTGCGATTGCCCGACGCGATGGAACTCAACCTTCTATATGCTTGATAGGCTGCTCCAGCAGAAACGTGCAGTTAACGTCTACCTGTATGAACTCTGCGAAAGAAACGGTTCTGGGGAGCTGGGTTTTTTTTCACCGCGCCAGTGGCTGCTCATGCGCGACACATGCAGACTTCTGCGGCCATTTGAGGAGATCACCAAACTGGTCAGTCGCAGCCATGGCGCCATCAGTGACATGGTACCTTATGCCTTCTTTCTGGAGCGTGCATTGCGTCGTGTCATTGATCAGGCTGTGGAGGAGCAGGAGCGGGAAGATGAGGAAGTCGCAATGCTGGATGAATTCCCAGGGGGGGCTACTCTATCTGAGACAAGTCAACAACAGGAGTCTGATGAGGAGTCAGAGGAGGATGGTGCCGGGGCGGATGAGCAGGAGCAAGAAGAGCATGCTTTAAACCTTTCTGGGATCCCTGTTGTGCGAGGATGGGGAGAGGAGAATGAAGAGGACGACATTATCCTGGATGATGAGCAGGAGCCAGGCCACCACACCGCTTCCACTTTAGTGCAAATGGGGGCCTTCATGCTCCAGTGTTTTAATAGGGACCCCCGTATAAAAAGCATGAGGGTCAAGGACCAGTACTGGGTGGCAACGTACTTAGACCCCCGGTACAAACACAAAATGGCGGAAATGTTACCGCCGTCGCAGAGGGCTGTCAGAATGCAGCACTTCCAGGCCTTGCTTCGAGAAATGCTGCATTCTGCTTTTGCGTGCGCTGGCAGAGGAGCAATTCCCACTCCCAGAGAAGGATTTGCGGGTACCAATCCAACAGCGCCTGCAAGAAGAGGCCGGTTTGAAGATGTGTTGGTGACTTCGGATATGAGGTCATTCTTTCAGCCGACCCATCGACAGGTGTCATCCGGATCCAGCATCAGGGAACGCCTAGACCGTCAGGTGTCCGACTACATTGGGTTAACGGCCGATGTGGACGCTCTGAGGAGTGATGAACCCCTAGACTACTGGGTGGGCAGGCTTGACCTCTGGCCAGAGCTTGCCCAATTTGCAATCGAACTGTTGGCTTGCCCCTCATCCAGTGTCCTGTCCGAAAGGACGTTCAGCGCAGCAGGGGGGATTGTGACCGATAAGCGTACTCGCCTAGCTCACCACAGTGTTAACTACCTCACATTTCTAAAAATGAATGAGGCATGGATCTCGGAGGAATTCAACACATGTGATCAGTAGACCATGTATATGTCTATAAACAATTTTTGGAATCAAGCACACAGACCTTCTTAATTCATTTGGCTCACTTCCCTGACCCAAAAAAGCACACCGTACTATATGCCCCTACCCTCCTCTTTGAAGAGGTTGAGCGGTGTCATATTTCTACTGGGGCTGCTTATTATGAGGGGTTCCCACCATCCCTGTGCTGTGCTGACTTCCTCCTGGGTGTTCTTATTATGAGGGGCTCCCACCATCCCTGTGCTGTGCTGACTTCCTCCTGGGGGTTCTTATTATGAGGGGATCACACCATCCCTGTGCTGTGCTGACTTCCTCCTGGGGCTGCTTACGGTGCTGCTGTCAGCGCTGTATGTCACGGAGCTGCTGTCAGCGCTGTATGTCACGGAGCTGCTGTCAGCGCTGTATGTCACGGAGCTGCTGTCAGCGCTGTATGTCACGGAGCTGCTGTCAGCGCTGTATGTCACGGAGCTGCTGTCAGCGCTGTATGTCACGGAGCTGCTGTCAGCGCTGTATGTCACGGAGCTGCTGTCAGCGCTGTATGTCACGGAGCTGCTGTCAGCGCTGTATGTCACGGAGCTGCTGTCAGCGCTGTATGTCACGGAGCTGCTGTCAGTGCTGTATGTCACGGAGCTGCTGTCAGCGCTGTATGTCACGGAGCTGCTGTCAGCGCTGTATGTCACGGAGCTGCTGTCAGCGCTGTATGTCACGGTGCTGCTGTCAGCGCTGTATGTCACGGAGCTGCTGTCAGCGCTGTATGTCACGGAGCTGCTGTCAGCGCTGTATGTCACGGAGCTGCTGTCAGCGCTGTATGTCACGGAGCTGCTGTCAGCGCTGTATGTCACGGAGCTGCTGTCAGCGCTGTATGTCACGGTGCTGATGTCAGTGCTCTGTATTACGGTGCTGCTGTCAGTGCTCTGTATCTCCTGCACCCTCTTGTTTGCCTACCCTGGTCCCTGACCTTCCCTCTCCTCCATTGCCTTCATTAGCTCCATAGTCCTGAATTGTCAGAACAATTTCCCAAATAAAAAAAAAATGCTTGTAGTTATCGATCCCAAATTCACCTCATACATGTATTATGCTATTGTCCAGGTGGTGGGACTACGTGCTACCCCCTAATAATTACCCCGTGGCCGCAAATTCGACCTAAAGGTTTGCGAAATTCGCCTCCCATTGAAGTCAATGGAGCCCGCGGCGAACGGTCGTTTTCGCGAACGTTTGTGTCCGTTCGCGTTTCGCGTTCGCGAAACGTCCCGTCGGAAGTTCGTCCATCACTAAGCAACATCACCCCACCATCAAGTGCTGTCATTCTACCATTAAGTGATGACACCATTCCCCCTTCAAGTGAAAATGTGGAGAGCACCATGGAGGAGACTGACTTTCCCATTCCCAGCATCACACCTACCAGGAATAACACTAGGCTTTGAAATGATGAGATCCTTCCAACCAAATACATGACCCCAGCAATGGGTTCCGGCCTTGGGCCACGATGGAGTGTATTTACTGTCCATCCCAGCGTCGCACATCGTAGGAAAACTGAACAGAGCTATGGACAAAACTGAAGTTCCCATTCCCAGTGTCACACCTCCTAGGGATCACAGCAACATCATCCCACAGAATGGTGGTATCAGTGACTGATGAAATCAATGCACCAATGGATTCCACCATTGGTCATCAAAGGCCAACACTGGCTGTTGATCCCAATGTGGAAACTCATAGTAATCAGACCCGTCTTCACCTACGGAAATTATTCCAGCTAGTGAAGAAGAGCAGGCCAACCAAGGAGGACTGCCAGGAGTCTTAAACTGGATCTATACTTTTCCTAGCACTCCAGCACTATGGTGTCCCAGAGCCACTGCCAGCTTTGGCCAGGTGGCTTCCAGGTACCAATCTCTGCCCAATTTAATTGGCCGGGCCAACGTGATGTCACTCCCACGCAGGTGCAGTGTTATTATATTGTCTTATTGTAGTGCAGTGTCTCTTTCTTTCTCTTTCCTTCTCTCTCCTTCCAAATGTCTCTTTCCTTCTTTTTCTTTCTTCCTTCCTTTATTTCCCCTCCCCTCATGCCTTTCTTTCTTTATTTCTCTCTTTTCCTCCCCTCTCTCCCTCCATCCCCTTTTCTCTCTTTCTTCCTTTATTTCCCTCACTTTCTCCCTCTTTCTTTCTTTCCTTCTCTCCGGTTTTCTTTTTTTTCTTCTCTCTCTCCCTCCACCCCTCATTCTTTCCTTTTTTTTTCTTCCTTACTTTATTTCCCTCCCTTTCTCCCTCCATCCTCTTTTTTTCTCTCTCTCTCTCCCTCCCTCCACCCAACTTACTTTCTTTCCTTCTCTTTTTCTTCTTTCTTTCTCTCCCCCTCTCCCTCCATTTTTCTTTCATTCTCTTTCCCTCCATCTATCTTTCCTTCTTTTTCCCTATCATCCCTCTTTTTTTTTCTTCCTTTCTCTTTTTGTCTCTCTCTCCCCCCCCCCCCTTTCCCTCTTTCTTTCTCTTGCCTTCTCTCTCCCTCCATATTTTTTATTTCCCCCTCTCTCTCCCTTCATCCCTCTTTCTTTCTCTTCCCTTTCCCTCCATCTTTCTCTCTGTTTACTTCTCTCTCCCTTCATCCCTCTTTTTTTTTCCCTCTCTTTTCTTTTTCCTACTCTCTCCCTCTTTCTCTCCCCTCTATCCCTCCATCTTTCTTTCTCATTCCTTCTCTTTTCCCCCACCCCTCTTTCTTAGTTTTTTCCTCTTTCTTCCTTTCTTTCTTTCCCTCTCTTTCTCCCCTCCATCCTTCTTTCTCTTATTTTCCTCTTTCTTTCTCTCTCCCTCCCCCCAACTTTCTTTCATTCCTTCTCCTTTCTTTCTTTCCCTCCCTCTCTCCCTTCTTCTTTCTTTCTTTTTCCTTCTCTCTCCCTCCATCCCTCTTTCTTTCTCTCTCTCTCTCTTTCTCCCTCCATCCATCCCTCTTGCTTTCCTTCTCTTTTTCTCTTCATCCCTCTTTCTTTCTCTTCCCTTTCCTTTCATCTTTCTCTCTCTTTCCTTCTCTTTCTTTTTCTTTTTTTTTTCTCTCTCTCTCCCTTCATCCCTCTTTTTTTCCTCTATTTATTTTCCTATCCTCTTTCCCTCCACCCCTTTCTTTCTTTATTTCCCTCCCTTTCTCCCTCCACCCTTCTTTCGCTTTTTTTTCTCTTTCATTCTCTCCCTCCACCCAACTTTCTGTCTTTCCTTCTCCTTTTTTTCCTTTCTTCCTTTATTTCCCTCCCCTCTCTTGCTCCATCCCTCTTTCTCTTGTTTTCCTTCTCTTTCCTTCTCTCTCCCTCCATCCCTATTACTTTCTTTCTTGGCATCATCTCTGAGCTCTATTGGACATCACTAACTTACCCCGCTCAGTGGGGGCGGGCCTTATAGAACAGAAGCCGTATATGGGCAGCACAGAGGCTTAGTGGTGAGCCTTGCAGCACTGGGGTCCATGGTTCAAATGCTGACCAGGACACTATCTGCATGGAGTTTGCGTGAGTTTCCTCCAGGTTCT
This sequence comes from Lithobates pipiens, assembly GCF_037356315.1. NCBI lineage: Eukaryota > Metazoa > Chordata > Amphibia > Anura > Ranidae > Lithobates > Lithobates pipiens. Next base: position 226,353,132 of record NW_027507789.1, read on the forward strand.
CCGGTTTCCTCCCACACTACAAAGACATGTTACATTGCGTTGGTGGTGCAGTGGTGAGCATAGCTGCTTTCTAAGCAGATGACCCGGGTTCGATTCCTGGCCAATGCCATCTCCAAGATATCAACCTCACCTTCTAAGTGTATTGAGCCCCCAGGGGGGAAAGTGCTAAACAAATTAACCAGTTCAGCCCCGGAAGATTTTACCCCCTTCCTGATCAGAGCACTTTTTGCGATTTGGTACTGCGTCGCCTTAACTGACAATTGCGCGGTCGTGCAGCGTTACATCAAAACAATATTGACGTCCTTTTTCCCCCCACAAATAGAGCTTTCTTTTGGTGGTATTTGATCACCATTGCGGTTTTAATTTTTTGCACAATAAACAAAAAGAGCGACAATTTTGAAAAAAAGGCAATATTTTTTTACTTTTTGCTATAATAAATATCCCCCAAAAATATATATATATAAAAAAACAATTTTTTTCCTCAGTTTAGGCCGATACGTATTCTTCTACATATTTTTGGTAAAAAAAAACAAACAAAAAAAAAAACGCAATAAGCGTATATTGATTGGTTTGCGCAAAAGTTATAGCGTCTACAAAATAGGGGATAGTTTTATAGCATTTTTATTATCGTTTTTTTATTTTTAGTAATGGCGACGATCTGCGATTTTTATTGTGACTGCGAAATTATGGCGGACACATCGGACAATTTTGACACTATTTTGGGACCATTGTCATTTATTTTAGTGCTATAAAAATGCACTGATTACTGTGGCAGGTAAGGGGGTTAAACACTAGGGGGGCGATCAAGGGGTTACGTGTGTCCTAGGGAGTGATTCTAACTGTTGGGGGGATGGTCTACCTACAAGACAGAAATCATTGCTCCCGATGACAGGGAGAAATAGATCTGTCATGTCACTAGGCAGAACAGAGAAATGCTCCGTTGTTCCGCTCCGTGACACGATCGCGGGCCCCCGGCAGACATAGAGTCCGCGGTACCCCGCGGGCATGGTCATTCAGCACAAGACGCGCCCACAATGCCTCGATTTAAAGGGGATGTACCCGTACGCCCATTTGCCCAGCCGTGCCATTGTGCCGACGTATATCGCGAATAGAGGACATCTGCGCTTGATTGTGAATCACCTTCTATGGAGTCTGTGGACACTTTCTAATCATTTCTTTTATTCATTTGTATTACTGATGTTGTCACCTAATAAGTTATTCAGAATGATTTCTGTATAAAGATAAAACACGTTTTTATTTTGGTTTATTGCTGTGCACAATGTTGTGAGTTCTGCTGTTCACATATATTTTTATTTTCATATATTTTTTTCACCTATTTTATATATTTTTTCACATGGGACTCACCGAGCGCAACTTTTTTTTATATAAACTGCGCGGTCATGTAACGCTGTACCCATATGTTCTTTTTATCACACAGGATAGAGCTTTCTTTTGGTGGTATTTAATCACTGCTGGGTTTTCTTATTTTTTCGCTAAACAAATGAAAAAAAGACTGAGAATTTTGAAAAAAATAAAAATAAAAAAAATATGTTTTTGTTCATTTTTGTTATAAAATTCTGCAAATAAGTAATTTTTCTCCTTTACTGATGGGCACTGATAGGCAGCAGTGATGGGCACTGATAGGCAGCAGTGATGGGCACTGATAGGCAGCAATGATGGGCACTGATAGGTGGCACTGGTAGGCAGCAGTGATGGGCACTTATTGGTGCCACTGGTAGGCAGCAGTGATGGGCACTGATACGTGGCACTGGTAGGCAGCAGTGATGGGCACTGATTTGTGGCAATGGTAGGCAACAGTGGTGGGCACTGATAGGTGGCATTGGTAGGCAGCAGTGATGGGCACTTATTGGTGCCACTGGTAGGCAGCAGTGATGGGCACTGATACGTGGCACCGGTAGGCAGCAGTGATGGGCACTGATTTGTGGCAATGGTAGGCAACAGTGGTGGGCACTGATAGGTGGCATTGGTAGGCAGCAGTGATGGGCACTGATAGGCGACACTGGTAGGCAGCAGTGATGGGCACTGATAGGTGACACTGGTAGGCAGCAGTGATGGGCACTGATAGGTGGCACTGGTAGGCAGCAGTGATGGGCACTGATAGGTGGCACTGGTAGGCAGCAGTGATGGGCACTGATAGGTGGCACTGGTAGGCAGCAGTGATGGGCACTTATTGGTGCCACTGGTAGGCAGCAGTGATGGGCACTGATATGTGGCACTGGTAGGCAGCAGTGATGGGCACTGATAGGCGGCACTGGTAGGCAGCAGTGATGGGCACTGATAGGCGGCACTAATGTAGACAGCGGGTGAGAGACTCCAGGCGCGATGAATTGCGTAAGACTCCTCACATGGGTACAAGCCCCCCCCCCCCCCGGCTCACCTGCTGTCGAAGACTGACTGAAGGAAGAAATGGGGCTGCACACCAACATGATTGAAGTCCATTGATTGACTATTCCATGCAAACAATGGCAAACACCACGGTTTCAGCAGCCGGCACAGAGGTGGAATAGTTTGGCACAGCTACACTCATCACCTCGAGGTGCGCTACTAACATTCCTTAACCACTTACCTACCAGGCATTTTCACTCCTCCCCCCCTCCTGCCCAGGCTATTTTTCAGCTTTCCGCACTGTCACACTTTGAATGGCAATAGCGCGGTCATGTAACACTGTAACTTTATGACATTTTTATCATTTTCTTCACATAAATAGAGCTTTCATTTGGTGTTTTTAATCACTGTTGGGATTTTTCTTTTTTTTACAAAAAATAAAAAACACTGAATAAAAAAAAAAAAGAAAAAAGTTTTTATTTTTTTTATTTTGTAAATAAGTAATTTTTCGCCTACGCTGATGGGCACTGATGAGGAAGCACTGATAGGCTGCACTTATGGGCACTGATTAGGTTGCACTGATGAGGAGGCACTAATATTCTGCAGTTATGGGCAGTAATAGGTGACACTGATGAGCACTGATAGTCGGCACTGATAGGTGGCACTGACGGGCACTGATCGACGGCATGGATAGGTGGCACTGATGGGATAAGACTGTGTCTGTGCCTTTCACTGATACTGACAATGTGCCTGATAACAGTCAGACTGCTAATCCTGTGTGCAGCAATGTTGTGCCTACTGATGCTGCAATGCAGCTAGAGTTACATTTAAAAAGTGTCATTTCTGTGGATGAACTACAGGTGTCAGCAGAGCCCATTAACCCTTCTTTAGCAGAGTCCAAAGCTGTTTGCCCCACTGCTGCTGAAGACTCTACAGCGCAGCATCAGGAGACAGCTGGTACTGCAGCAGTGACTGTGACAATTCCTGATGGGAGAGTGAACATTTCTGTGACTGATAACAATCACCCCAGCACCAGTGTGATGGACAATCGTCCTGCTACGGATTCTGCTAATTCACTTCAAACTGTTGATAATGCTAATTATAATAATAATGTACAGACTAATGTGACTTCAGTGTGGGGCCTTGGCCCTGATAAACCCACGTTTGCTCAGGTGGTGCGCTCTGCTCCTGGTAGCTCCGCTCCCAAGTGGGGTTTTCCCCTACAGGCTACCACTTTGGGCACCCCGGGATCTGGTCTTGGGTCTCTGGCTTCTGCTGGGGGTCCCAGACGTAATGTAATGATTCTCAAATGGGAAGGTGGTGCAGTCCCTCCAGCGCGGCGTGCGGTGGTGGATCTCATTTTAGAAATGGGTTTTGGGGCCAATGACTTGTATGCCTTTATACATGTGTCTGGGACGAGGGATTATACTGTTAGTTTCACCAGGCCAGAGGGTCTTGACCTGTTCTGGGGGCGATATGAGGCTCGGTGCAGGTCAAGACCTGAATGGGAAGGTCTGGCCCCAGTTGCAATCTCTCAGAGGTCAACAGTTAAAAAAATCGCCATCATTCTGACCAATGAGAACCTCCCCGCTCGGGATTTAGAGGTTTGGTTGCGGAACTATGGGGAGGTTTTGATTAAGCCCAGCAAAATCCTTGATGACTGTAACATCTGGACTGGGGGTTGGTCAGTAACAGTCAGGTTGGCCAGGGATGGGAATGTTGTCCGTCACCTGCCCTCCTCGGCTTTTATAGGGAGGGATAGGATGACTATTTTCTACCCTGGTCAGCCGAAGCTGTGTCACCACTCTGGAGAAAAGGGGCATTTGAGCTCCTCCTGTTCAGCCTTGATATGTTCAGTGTGTCGGGGTCAGGGTCATATGGCCAAGGACTGCACCGATATGATCAGGTGCAACCTGTGCCTGCGCCTTGGCCACCCCTACAGCAAATGTCCTGAAGCCTGGCACAATATGGAGAAGGAGGTAACGGATGACTTGTCGGGGCTGGACGGGATGGAGGGTGAGGCCCCTGGTGTACCATCCTCCCAGGGCCGGCGCTACCACTAGGCGGACTAGGCAACCGCCTGGGGCGCACTGCCGCCTAGGGCGCCCGCTGGTTATTTTATTCCTGGCTGGCTGCACTGTCCTTGCTGCAACTACTACTGTGCCAGTGCCAAGCAACAGCGCCATCCGCCCTCCCACCCCGCCCCGCCCCGCTCTGGCTTTCCAGTACAGTAATCCTCTCTTCTGTTATAGTATCACCTCGCCGATCCGCCCCTCCTCCTCCGATCCGCTCTCTGTCAGTCTGTCTCTGTCCGCTCTATGTCACATTAGCCATGATGATGATGACACGCAGCAGCTGATGAATCATAAGTTCATCGGACTAACAGAGAGTGGAGGAGAGGGGGGGGGGGGGGGCGGACGGCTGCTGTGCCTGTGTGTTCTCATGAGTATGTCACAGATCATCATCGGACTGACAGAGAGTGGAGGGGGGGGGGGGCGGACGGCTGCTGTGCCTGTGTGTTATCATGAGTTAGGCCGCGTACACACGGGCGGACTGTTCGCCCAACCTTGTCCGCTGAACAGTGTTTGGGCGGACAGTCCGCTCGTGTGTGGGGCTTCAGCGGACAGTTTCAGCGGACAGTTGGATGAACAAGGTCTTACGGAAATTCCGAAAAACTGTCCGCTGAAACAAGGTTTCAGCGGACTGTTCGCTCGTGTGTAGGCTTGTTCGGCCAACTAAGTCTCGTGCATGCTCAGAAAGGATTTCCACGCCGAAAGCTATAATGCAGTGTATAGGACGTCGTATTTTTCGTCCCGTCGTACGTGCCGTTCACGTCATCGCGCACGGTTTCAGCAAACTGTTCGTCCGTCGTGTGTGGCCATGTCCGTCCATGCTAAGTTTGAGCGGACTGTTTGCCGAAACTGTTGGACGGACAAAGTTGGGCGAACAGTCCCCGCGTGTGTACGCGGCCTTATATGTCACAGATCATCGGACTAACAGCAAGTGGAGAGGAGGGGGGGGGGGGCAGACGACTGCTGTGCCTGTGTGTTATCATGAGTATGTCACAGATCATGGGACTGACAGAGAGTGGGGGGGGGGGGTCGTCATGATGATAACACACAGGCACAGCAGCCGCCCCCCCTCCATTCTCTGTCAGTCCGACGGTCTGTGACATTACTCATGATGATAACACAGGCACAGCAGCAGCAGCCGTTCTCCCCCTCAGTCCTCTGTGACATGATAACAGGTGTCATTTGATAGCACAGCACCCCTGGCCCCACCCCCACGCTCTCCTGGAATAGAGGATGGATGGAGGATGGATGCAGCATGCATCATCATGGGATACAGCAGGGCGACGTCGGCGGTGTGGCACTTGAAGGCCACTCTCTGAGCTTGGGGTCAGGTGCGCGCAGCCTGGGCTAGCTGGAACAGGAAAAGAAGAGGCACCACTCCACACGAGGCAGGTACACAGGCTGGCAAATACAGTTGGTGCCAGCAACAGGTTACTGGTGTGACCGTGAGGTAAGCAAAAAACTGTTGCTTTCTCTCTATTAGGCCCCTTTCACGCTGGGGCGGTTTTCAGGTGCTACAGTGCTAAAAATAGCACCTGTATAGCGCCTGAAAAAATCGGCCCCTTTCACTCCAGTGTGAAAGCCGGAGGGTTTTCACACTGGAGCGGTGTGCTAGCAGGACGGTGAAAAAAGTCCTGCTAGCCGCATTTTTGGAGCGGTGAAACCGCTCCTACCTATTGAAATCAATGGGGGAGCACGGCTATACCGCCGGCCAAGCGCCACTGCAGCGGCGCTTTGTGGGTGGTTTTAACCCTTTTTCGGCCGTTAAACGCAGACCGCCGCTAAAACAATGGTAAATCACTGCTAAAAATAGCAGCGCTTTGCCGCCGACGCCCACACCGCCCCAGAGTAAAAGGGGCCTTAATGAGAATAACATTGAATGTGATGACCATGACATTTAATTTTAAAATGTGAGTGTATATATATCAATTATGTTGACTGATCTGCCAAATGTCCCCCCAAGTCTGCAATTTATGGGCACTGGTGAGGCGGAATTGTTGAGCGCTGGTGAAGCGGTATTCTGGGGGTGGAGTCAGGGGCGGGGCCAATGGGGGGCGGCAAAATGAGGTTTCGCCTAGGGTGCCAAAAATCCTTGCACCAGCCCTGCATCCTCTGCGGTGACGGACTCCCCTGGTCCTGCTCAGGATCCCTCTCCAGTTCCTGTGCCCACCCCTCCTGTGTCTGTAAGTATTCCTTCTGTATTTGTCTCTGTGTCCCCCCAGCCTACTGTATCCTCTCCTCTTGTGTCAGAACCTTCCAAGTCTGTGCCCCCCGTGTCAGTTACCCCCCAGGAGTCTACCCCTTCTAAGGGTGTCTCAAAGGGAACACCACCCCCACCAGGAGTGGTAGCAGGTACTGAAAAGGTCGCTTCTTCCTCTGTAAAGGAGTCTTCTGTGAAGACTCCAAAGAAAAAAACAAGAGATGAGAGCATCTCTGAAGCTGACTGTCTCTTATCACCCGAGATTTTATCACTTATCATTCATGTTTGATAAATAGCTGTGTACATAGGTGATGGGTTGTGCCTCTTAGGCCCTCTCTACTGCTTTATGTAAATAGTTTTCTAAACATGTTTTTGTAGTGGACTTTGTATATATTGTATATATTCTGAATGTTGATGTGTATTCCTTTGTTTTCTGTTGAAGTTTTATAATATGGTTTTGTTTTTTTACTTTTGTATAAAATTGGTCGCTTGATTCTTTTTCAATAAAAGATCAATAGTGCCCCATCATTGGCATCAGTGGGAGGAATAGTGCCCCATCATTGTTATCGGGGGGGGGGGGATAGTGCCCCATCATTGGCATCAGTGGAAGGAATAGTGCCCCATCATTGTTATCGGGGGGGATAGTGCCCCATAATTGTTATCGGGGGGAATAGTGCCCCATCCTTGTTATCGGGGGGAATAGTGCCCCATCATTGTTATCGGGGGGAATAGTGCCCCATCATTGTTATCGGGGGGAATAGTGCCCCATCATTGTTATCGGGGGAATAGTGCCCCATCATTGTTATCGGGGGAATAGTGCCCCATCATTGTTATCGGGGGAATAGTGCCCCATCATTGTTATCAGTGGGAGGAATAGTGCCCCATCATTGGTGTCAGTGGGAGGAATAGTGCCCCATCATTGGTGTCAGTGGGAGGAATAGTGCCCCATCATTGGTGTCAGTGGGAGGAATAGTGCCCCATCATTGGTATCAGTGGGAAGAATAGTGCCCCATCATTGGTATCAGTGGGAGGAATAGTGCCCCATCATTGGTATCAGTGGGAGGAATAGTGCCCCATCATTGGTATCAGTGGGAGGAATAGTGCCCCATTATTGGTGTCAGTGAGAGGAATAGTGCCCCATCATTGGTATCAGTGGGATGAATAGTGCCCCATCATTGGTATCAGTGGGAGGAATAGTGTCCCATCATTGGTGTCAGTGGGGGGAATAGTGCCCCATCATTGGTGTCAGTGGGAGGAATAGTGCCCCATCATTGGTGTCAGTGGGGGGAATAGTGCCCCATCATTGGTGTCAGTGGGGGGAATAGTGCCCCATCATTGGTGTCAGTGGGGGGAATAGTGTCCCATTATTGGTGTCAGTGGGGGGAATAGTGCCCCATCATTGGTGTCAGTGGGAGGAATAGTGCCCCATCATTGGTGTCAGTGGAAGGAATAGTGCCCCATCATTGGTGTCAGTGGGAGGAATAGTGCCCCATCATTGGTATCAGTGGGAGGAATAGTGCCCCATCATTGGTATCAGTGGGAGGAATAGTGCCCCATCATTGGTATCAGTGGGAGGAATAGTGCCCCATCATTGGTATCAGTGGGAGGAATAGTGCCCCATCATTGGTGTCAATGGGAGGAATAGTGCCCCATCATTGGTGTCAGTGGGAGGAATAGTGTCCCATCATTGGTATCAGTGGGAGGAATAGTGCCCCATCATTGGTGTCAGTGGGAGGAATAGTGCCCCATCATTGGTGTCAATGGGAGGAATAGTGCCCCATCATTGGTGTCAGTGGGAGGAATAGTGTCCCATCATTGGTATCAGTGGGAGGAATAGTGCCCCATCATTGGTATCAGTGGGAGGAATAGTGCCCCATCATTGGTGTCAATGGGAGGAATAGTGCCCCATCATTGGTGTCAGTGGGAGGAATAGTGTCCCATCATTGGTATCAGTGGGAGGAATAGTGCCCCATCATTGGTATTGGACCCCTTTCACACTGGAGGAAGTTCTCAGGCATTTTAGCTTTCACACTGGGGTTGAGCGCTTGCAGGAAATACAAAAAGTCCTACAAGCAGGGGGGGGTTGGGAGAAATTGGGTTATAGAGGAGCCAGGAGGGGCACAACAAATAAAAGCGCTCAATAATATTCCTATATAATGGTCTCCAGATCTGCCCACCTACCAGGTTGACTCTCTGCTTCCAGTAGTCTGGCAGGAGAGGCGAGGAGAGGAGAGGAGAGGAGGGTCACACACTGGAGTTGTCACCTCATCCCTTTCAACTCCTTTGAACTCCACGGGTTCTGAGGCTAATTAAATGCAGGTGAGGCACCGAGTTTAATTACCACCTTAATCAGCCCCACAACCCACGTAATTAATATGTGTCCGGGTTAAAGGGATGAGGTGGCCACCATATCAGACACCCACCCCCCCCCCCCCCACCCCAGAGGGAAGGAGGAGAAATTTTATTTAGGGACATCCACCCAACAATTGAGAAATGTCATACAGGAGCCAGGAGGGGGCACAACAAATGAAAGATCCGAATAACATTCCTATATAATCGTCTCCGAAGCTGCCCACCTGCAAGGCAGACTTTCTCCTTCCAGTAGGCCGCCTATAGGTGCCGACACAACTCCAGTCCTCAAGGCGGCCCAACAGGTCATCTATTCAGGCTCTCCATTATTTCGCCCAGGTGATTCGATCAGTTTCCCTGCCTTGGTAATTACCACAGCCGTTCCATCCGAGGGAAATCCTGAAAACATGACCTGTTGGGGGGGCCTTGAGGACCGGAGTGGAGAAACACTGCTGTGGAGAACCTCAACTCCGATGTCATGGTCTCCACAACCGCCTTCCCAGCCCATAATAAACCCTCTCTATCCAATTGGGCTAGTTTGAGGTTTCAGATTTTTGCTCTGGAGTAAGTAAACGGGTAAATCTTGCTAATTACAAACTGCTGACCATCGACTACCAAAAACCAAACGTCCCTCCCCATGAAAACATGTGCGAGAAACCCCAAAAATAAACAAAGGTGCCCCCCCAAAAAAAAAAAACCCTTCGTGAAGAGCTTCTCCAGGGGGTGATAAATTAAAAATGAAAGGACCAGCAACATAAAGTGTGAGAGAGACATAAAAGGTGGACAAACTATTCTCACATTGTGAAGAAAAAACAAAAACCCGGCTTGTCCCGACCATCTATTTATCATCTTTTTCCCAAGATAGTCATCACTTGGTCACCACCTACTTTTGTATTATCGCCATCTTGTGGAGGGAATACAGAAGGCAGCTTCTCCAGATGGGGGAAAAAGTGAATGTATAGACGTACTTATAACGAAGACTTTGTCATCGTGACCCTTTCCCACCTAAGGGTAAAATAAATCTTAATGTCTAAGCACAATTGCGACTTTGACATGTGTTAATAAAACCGCGACACATCATCCCAACTACTTTGGTAGGATTATACCGCATTTTTTTCTTTTTTTTTTTTCAGGACAAATTGCGCTTTCATATACTGGTAAATGGTAATGGATCTCCCCTGATTTTTATTTTTATTTTATTATCAAAGGAAAACTGGTCCTAAATAATAATAATAAAAAAAAAATTATTAGATTTAAAATTTTGCTGCACAGTTCTTTTTTTTTTTTTTTTGTTTAACCAAAATGAGGTTTATTGAGCATCTCAAAAAAATAAAATAAAATACAGAATGTGTACACAAACAGAAACAGGCACCAAACATCAGAAAAAAGGAGTGCATTCCATGTCTGACATAACAAACTAAAGTATGCAGGTTACACATTGCATTGCTTTCATACAGTGCAGAAATAGACGCCAAGGATTTCCCAGATGGTCGCAACAAAAAGACTCGGGTCCACACTTCCCCCACAGACCCATCACACTAATGCCGGCCATACACGGTTCGAATTTCGAACAAATTTTCTTTTCAAAATCAGAAAATTCGTTTTTTTTTGTGATCTGATGGCGCCACCATTGATTTTCGAAATTCGGCCGACCAAAGCCTTCAATTTCACCTCATTTTGCTACAGAAAAGAATTTTCTTGGCCGGGAATCTTCTTTTCTCTCCGTAAATTTTCGTTTATCTCCGTACATTTTCTTTTCTTATTACGTTTCTCGCACGATTCTCCCATCATTGATTAGAAAATCGTTCGTTTTTCTAAAAATTTCCAACATGTCCGATTCCTCAAATTTTATTTCCGCACGAAAATCGGCTGTTGCTGCAGCTCCCACTAATGGTGCGAAATTCATACGAAAATTCTTAGATCCGATTTTCGAAAGAAAATTCTTTCGAAATTCGAACCGTGTATGGCCGGCATTATGCTATTAACGATTTTCTAATCAATGATGGGAGAATCGTGCGAGTAACGTAATAAGAAAAGAAAATGTACGGAGATAAACGAAAATGTACGGAGATAAACGAAAATTTACGGAGAGAAAAGAAGATTCCCGGCCAAGAAAATTATTTTCTGTAGCAACATGAGGTGAAATTGAAGGCTTGGTCGGCCGAATTTCGAAAATCAATGGTGGCGTCATCGGATCACAAAAAAAATGAATTTTCTGATTTTAAAAAGAAAATTCGTTCGAAATTCGACCGTGTATGGCCTGCATAACTCACGCAGCTGTGTGGACTCTCCAACCACCTATCCCAAATTTTGCAGAATTTCAACGGGCATCCCCGATTAGAGTAGATAGTTTTTTTTTGTATGGTAACGTTTGGTTGATAGCTCTCTTCCACTGCTGGATCGTCGGAGGGGCTGGTCTGAGCCAAAGTTGAGCTATCTGCATCCTAGCAGCAAAGAAAGTCTCCTGTAAGAAGGTCCTAAAATATTTGTCTTCTTCCCAGAGGGGGAGGAGACCAAGGACACACTGGCGGGGGCAGAGTGTAAGAGGAGGACCCATATGATCATGTAGAAATTGAATAATCTGTGCCCAGTACCGTTGAATGGGGGGGACAGGTCCAAATAAGATGATAAAATGTGCTGGAAGCATCTCCACACCTAGGGCATAGAGGGTTCAAATCAGATTTGTATTTAGATAACCGTCTAGGGGTGACATAGGAGCGATGGAGTATGTAAACATGAGTCAGTCTATCTGAGAGTTTGGGAGACACCTCAGCCGACACCGCCAGTGCCCCCCCCACCCCAGAGGTCATTCTCCACCCCCCCCCCCCCAATATCAGCTTCCCACTTCAGTTTAAAGCGGAGGTCCACCCTAAAGTGGACCTTCCACTCATCGGAACCCTCCCCCCCTCCGGCGCCACAATTGGCACCTTTCAGGGGGGAGGGGGGTGCAGATACCTATACAGTACAGGTATCTGCACCCACTTCCGGGATAGCTCTCTGCGGAAAGGGGCGTAGATTACGCCCCTTTCCGCAAGTGCCCGCCCCTTTCCGCAAGTGCCCCGCTGCCTGCTGGGAAACACACGGATCCCAGAGGCAGCGGGGACCGTCCTTATTGCGCAGCGCGACTCCCGCATGCGCAGTAGGGAACCGGGAAATGAAGCCGAAAGGCTCCACTTCCTGATTCCCATACCCAAGATGGCGGCGGCAGCACCCGAGTGACGATCTAGAGATCGGCTTCGGGTGCCGACATCGCGGGCGCGCTGGACAGGTAAGTGTCACTATTTTAAAAGTCAGCAGCTGCAGTATTTGTAGCTGCTGGCTTTTAAAAAAAAATAAAAAAATGCGGAGTCCCGGCGGACTCCCGCTTTAAGATTATAGGCATGGGCTGTGGCCCCAGGAGTGAGGAGGTGTGTGTAAATGGAGGAGATTAGTTTCCGGGACTCATCACCTAGAACTAGATTTTCTAGAGGCGTGTGTGCCAAGGCCGGGGGCGTACTACCAAACTGTGTCTGCAACGCGTGACAGACCTGCAGATAGCGAAAAAGTGCATAGTTAGGAAGGCCAAATTCGTCCTTGAGTGTCTGAAATGTCTTAACCCCGTGGGATGAATAGAGTTGGGACAGGAAAATAACCCCCCTGCATATCCACACCTTGTAGTCCGGTACCCGCAATAACTCAGGTAGGTCAGGGTTGTCCCAGAGGGGCGTATGTGCATGCAGGGGGGGCC